>NC_062292.1:23345000-23945000 GCF_902655055.1 Lutra lutra | reverse complement strand
AGCAATCAGGGCTCCTTAGTCAAATGGCTGATTCCAGATCTGGGCAGAAGGTGAACAAGAGACTTGTACAAAATGTAAGAGACTTCTTGGATCATGTCTAAAGAATTCAGGAGTCAAATAGAAGAGGCTCCTACTGGCCAAAATGTGGCCATGTGACAATACTAACTACTAACTAACCACGTAACAATACTAACTACAATGAATCCAAACACATCAAATGTATTAAAAGCTGTGAATTAGGAGTAATACTCAAAACAGAGCAAAACAAAACTTTTTCACTGTTGCAGGATGCTAGGAAAGCAACTCATTATTTTGCAAATGGTAAATAAAGGAGGAAAATCAAGCAAATCTTCTGGATATCGAATAATAGAGAATGATACCTGTCATTTCTCCTTCACTTTTAGGCTGCAGTGATGATGAAGGAGAAATTATGGAATCAGATATCACTATTTTGAAACATTTAATGAACCAAAAGATTCAAGCATTGGTCCTCTGTAAAATCAATTGTCATAGGAATATGACTCCTGTTGGAAGAACAGATCATCACTGAAACCAAACCTGAACCTGAGTAAGTTCTAAATCCTGTACCAATTTACAGGAAAAATAGGAACACAGAACTTGTTAAACTATACCATAAGGAGATCATCAGCAAAGTCTAGATTGTGAACAATCTAGGATATAGGTTGTTTATAGGATAAACAACCCCATGTGTTCAACAAACTTCACGGGGAAAAAAAAGAAGTGACCATAGATGAAAACAGACAAAAGTTCTATCAACCAATTTCAACACGTGACCCTCATTTGGACCCTGATTCAAACTATTTAAAAAATTTTACTATTGGGCACCTGGGTGGCTAGTTGGTTAAGTGACTGCCTTTGGCTCAGGTCATGATCCCGGAGTCCTGGGATCGAGTGCCGGATCTGGCTCCCAGCTTCATGAGGAGTCTGCTTCTCCCTCTGACCTTCTCCCCTCTCATGCTCTCTCTCTCACTCTCTCTCGCTCTCAAATAAATAAAATCGTTTTTAAAAATTGTATTATTGAAATACACTTAATATATGATGTTATATTAGTTTCAGGTATACAGCATACTGACTTAAGAATTCTGTTACTCAGTGCTCACCAAAATAAGTATAATCACCATCTGTCACCATACATCATTGTTACAATGTTATTAGCTACATTCCCCATGCTGTATCTTTTCATCTCTGTGACTTACTTATTTTATAACTGGACGTTTGTGCCTCTTAATCCCCTTCCCTTATTTTGCCCACCCCTGTCCCTTCTGGCAACTACCACTTTGTTCTCTGTATTTCAAGACTCTGTTTCTGTTCTTCTGTTTGTTTTGATTTTTAGATCGCACAAATAAGTGAAATCGTATGGTATTTGTCTTTCCCTGTGTGACTTACTCCACTTAGCATACTACCCTCAAGGTCCATTCACGGTGTCACAAATGGTAAGGTTTCACTCTTTTTTTTATGGCTGAATAATATTCAAACTAGTTTTTTAAATCCATGGATGACAATTTTGAGACATCAGGAAATTTGAACAGTAGAAATTGTGAATTTGTTCTGATGTATAATAGAATTATGGTGTTGAAAAAAGAAGAATTCTTTTTGAGTGATTTATTAACACTTTTATAGAAGAAAATTTAGCTGAGCTAAATTGATGGGTGTGGGGTGTGGGGCAAGTTTGGCCATTGTGGTTGGCCAATAGCCAGGAATGTGATAGTTAACGATCTATTCTGCGTACTTTTGTGTATGTTCCAAAGTCTTTGAAATTAAAAAAGCTAAAACAAACAAGAGATATATAACAAAGTGTCGGTCTAGAAAAAATAGAGTATAAGCAAAACAAAATAGACTTTAGTCCAAGGATCCAAAACTGTGTAAGAATGATGAGATGACCTTCCTTGTCTCATTCTCAACTTTCCCATACTTAGATTTTTTAAAATAATGTAATAATTTTCCTTCAGAGGTGTTCTATAAACTCTCAATTCACAGTCTGGAGAATACACCAGAAACCAAAATGTTATCCAAACTCAAGGAGAAACAGTTGGATATAGAAATAATTATGGAAGCTATGGGGTCCAAGAAGGGCATAGCTGAGTTCACACCAGAAGTCCACTGACGGAAGGCCTGAGCCAGACTGCAGATGTGTTCACCACCAAGTTGGGAATGGAAATAGTGTGTTGGTTTAGCATCCTTCCCCCTAACAGAATCAAATGTTAGAGGCTGGGTCTTTCCCATGGCTGCATATTCAAATCCCCCGGGAGCACTGGAAATGGGCTGCCTCCCCCCCACACTTAAAGGGAGCTCTCTGCAGGTGATGTCCACGTGCAGCCAGAATTGAGGCTCTTAGTGTCTGGGCCAGGCAGACTTGGGATTGCAGCCGGTCTGGGCACATCTAACCACAGCTGGGAAATGGTGGCAGTCACTGCTGGGTGAATGACAAAGAGAGCTGATGGGTGAAAGGCTGGGTGTCAGCTTCATTCTATTTGCTGTGAGTCACTTGAGGTCATCTGGAGCCACTGTCTGACCTGAGTCACTCTCCCTGGGTCTCTGGGATGTGGCTGAGGTCCAGGGAGGCCAGAGCTTGGCTCCAGGGGGGCTAAGCCTTGGGTTTGGGTGGCTGCAGGTTCCAGCAGCATACGTCCGATCTCTAGGGCAGATGGCTGCTGGGCAGAAGCCAGGTGGGACAAAGCTGGGAGGAAAAGGCTGCCAGGGTGCGCAGGTCAGCCTTCCACTGTGTGCTGGGCTGTGAGTCAATCCCGAGTGACACCCAGCAAGCAGTGGGCAGCGCCAAGTGGGGATTCCATCTCCATGGTGACCAGCAGAAGCCAGAGTGACCCACAGGCCAAATCCCTCCCTGCAGGATCTGTGCCCAACGCTGAATAGAGACTTTCACCAGCGCCAAGGCAGAGAATTCTACTGCTAACTGACAGGGAGCACAGAGATTTCAAGTAAATGTGTCAGGAACCACTAATCCCTGGCAATTGAGGTGGGGTGGGGAGTTTCCTAAGCAATCAAGACACACTATGGGGAAATATGACTCAAGTTCCCAAAACGCCCTTCTCAGTTATTACCTGTGACACAGAGCAGAGCCCCTCCTCCTCCTTGCCCAGTGGTAGTGGGATGGGCAGCTCCCTAGCCAGCTCAGGTACTGCTTGGCCTCCTGGCTGGTCTAGTAGGAGATTGCCACTTTCAGCTCCATTTGGCCCAGAGGAAAGGCTCCTACACCTCCCAGGATTTGTGACTCAGATGACCTTCTACCATACCCTTCTTCTGCTCTAGGTGTGACTTCACCCTTTGCCTCAGCCCCACCCAAGTTGACCAGCCCTGCATTGCTCATGGCTCCCTAGCCTGGGATCCTTCTCTCTTGACCTCTCAAGAGCTCCCCTTCTCAGGCAGCCCTACTGGCTTCAATCTGGCCTTCATGGGACATCCCCCTCTCTGACCATGGCCCTAGAGCTCCTGGTATCACTTACTTGCCACCAGGCAACACTAAGGCAGGAATTTGTAAGCAAGCAAGCAATGAGAAGTTCAAGGCCTTCAAAGAACTTCAAGCAAGCCATTTTGGTGAAGCAGAGTCCGTGTGAGGCCAAAGGAAGGCAAAGTCATGTGAGTATAAGGACTATGCAATCAGGACAGTTTTCCGGAGGAGACTGGACTTGAGCCTGGTAAGGAGGACAGGCTGGGTATTAGTTAGGTGCTGAGAAGTGGTGGGACTGAGCAGCCAGCTCATGGTGATAGAAAAGTCAGGAGCAAATGGGCTCTGAGAATCCTTGTGGGCAGGCAAGAGTGAGACCCACAATACGTAACCATCGGCCCTGAGCCACCAGACTGTGGAAGTGCTGGCTGTGCCAGCTGTGACCCTTGAGTTGCTGGATTGGGATCTGGGGTCTCCTGGGAAAGGACCAGGGTAATCATGGGCAGGTGGCATTTGTGTTGGGGTCAGGGGCTCAGGGCAGCAGCTGCTTACCAACCAGGATGGAAGCAGCTGGGTATTTCAAGACCCCTGAGGACCATGAGTAGTGTGCACTGTCTGAAGCTCTGCCCAGCCTGTGTGGGGGGCAGTGGTCACAAGATGCGAGCCCAGCGCCCAGGAATTCTGATGGGATGCGTAAGCCGCATACTTGTCTGCAGGAGGACACAGCTCTGAGTCAGGAGCATCCGCTTTCCCTCCTTCTCGGAAAAGATTATGTTCCAGCATAGCACAGAGAGCCCAGAGGGCAGCCACTGCTGTTGGGAATGCTGACCTGTCTCTATCCTGGTCCAGCCAACACCCACAGAGCCCAGGCCCCACCCGAGAGACGCGTTAGCCTTGCAGCCCCGTCTCTGACTCAGAGGCTTGCGATCCCCTCGGGAATCAGACTCCGGCCTTGGTTGGTCTTGTGAAGTCAGGTAAACTCCCAGGGACAATGAGACTAGGAGGTTTGATTACTTGTCAGCTCATTCAGAGCCAGAAAAATCTGAAGACTGTCCCTGGGACACAGTGTTTGGTCCCTGTGCCATCGGGTCTGCTTTCTGGGAGAGAAGCCCTCCCCTTTACAGAGGGCATGGACTTCCAGAGGCAGCGGTGGGGATCTGGCAGGGGTTGCACAGCAAGACTTGGACAGGCCAAGAATCCTAACTTCAGGGAAGGGGAGGAGAAGAATCGACCCTATTACCAGGCAGTGGATCGAGATGGCGGCTGGGAGCGCAGCACAGCCAGGGCGGCAAGAGTCCTGGGAGGCAGGTGCAGGCATTGCCCAGCTGGCGCCAGCAGGGAGGGAACATACTGGAGTGGATGTGGAGATCCTCACAGACACCGTCAGCAGGAAGCCAGAGAACCACGCTTGGGACATGGGCAGGTCCCACGGCAGGCCAGGGCCATGCCACTGCTGACACTGTCGCCCCCCAGCATGGAACGCTGCCTTCACAGTGGTCTCTTAGCCTCACCACCATAGCTATCAATACATTCTCTTCTGTCGCTGTACCTTCTCCCATACGGGTCAGAACCCACCGGTGGCCAGACCAGGAGAGAACAGGTGCAAGCTCTTCAGGGCAGGGAGGAAGAGCACGTGGCCCACGAACACCCTGAAATTGTGTAGAAAATGTTGCATGTGTGCACGTGTAATTTTTCTGGAGCAAGGTCAGAGCTTTTCATGGGGTCCTCAGATGAAAACAAGCGCGGCTCTAGAACAATAGTTCTCGACACTTTCCTGATGCCCCTGAGGCCTGAAGGGATCCTCTGAAAGATCAGTTTCCATCCCACCCGTTCAAGTCAGGCATTTAATCCCCTCATCTAAGTCAACACTCAGGCCCAAACGGCCCTGCCGTTCAGCCAGAATCACACACCTAACCTGGATGTTGAAAAGTCATCTCCTCTGAACACATCCAACCTGGAACTCTTGACTCATGTCACCCCCCGCGCCCCCCAACCTGATTCTTCCCCCAGTCTTCGCTATCACAGTTAGTGATGGTCTTCTTTTCTATGAAGAGGGAGAACTGTTAAGCCCTGGGTTCAAATCCCAGCTTTTCTGTGGGCTGGCTGTGTGACTTTATGCAAACTGATTAACCTCTCTGGGCCTCGATGCTCTCTTCTGTAAAATAGGGACAATAATACCTTGTTCATAGGAAAGTTGTGAGATCTAAATGGCTTTACAATACGTCAAGGGTTTAGAAGAGCGTCTGGTTACCAGTGAATATTAGCAACTGTCACTCTTCAGTTGCTCTGGACAAATCCTAAGAATGAGCCTTTCTTCCTTCCTTAACACATTACACCTCAGTCCAGGAGAGACTCCTATACATTCCACCATGAGAGACAGATCCCAAATCTAGCCTCTTCTCACCATCTCCATTGCTGCTGCCTTTGTCCAAGCCACAAGGGCACTCCCACTGGCCTCCCAGACAGTGGCCCTGCTTCTGTTATTCCTGTCCTCCTGTCCTCCCAGCATGAGTTCCCCAAAGGGCAGTCAGAAGGATGTTTTACAACTGATGTTTTACATCAGATCCTAGCCCTCCTTTGCAGACTCAGAACATACATCACACCCCTTATTTCAGCTAACAAGACCCTACCTGCTCTGGCCCTTGTCCATCACTCACATCTCACCTCCCACCACTTCCCTTTCCTCCCTTGGCTCCCCTCTGCTTAGAATAATGCCAGGGTAGAGGAGGTGCCATCGGGGCTGTTTGCCTAGGATGGCAAGGGGAAATTCCTCTGAGATGACACGTGGGCACACTTGCATAAGTACTGGAGAGAGCCATCGAAGAGCTGCGGTGGGGAAGGGTGCATGCATGCACACATTTCTCTACCGTGACCTGGTTTTCTACAGATGGTGCTCAGTGCAGCTCCTACACCCCCGCAGGGAGCAGCCCCAGGCCTGGGGGTGCAGGGGTGAGCTGGAGGAGCTCTGCCCTGGTTGCCGCCTTCTTCCTCCCACGTCAGCCGGATGCAGGGTGAAGAGCCCATGGGCTGCGAGGACAAGCCCGAGGGATCCACGTGTTCTATCACCGCCTGGCTTGAAGCAGCATCCTCAGGGCAAGGAGGTCAAATGCGCAACATCCTCCACTTCCCCGAAGCCGCCCTTCCCCTCTCTGCGCCCCTCTGCTCCCTAGCTAAGTAAGGGGAGTTAGCGGAAAATATCCCTTCGCTTTTCCGCGGCCGAGAGAGAGGGGGCCCCAGACCCCTACCGGAGCTGCTCTGGACGCTGGAGTTGGTTCAGGTGGCGGGGACTGAAGTATGATAGGAGGGGGCAGCTCAGTGAATAAATGAGTGCTTCTCAGTCACGCTTAGCCCAGGACTCCAAAACACAGACGGGCGAGAGCCCTGCACACCTCTTGATTCCGCCACCAGCTGCAAGAGTCCCCCGGCCCGGGACATGCATACTTGGGGAAATTTAAAGCGCCCTTGAAATAGTAGATGTTACCGTCTTCGTCTGCACTGTTAGTATTACTACCGTTCGGTTTCTTCTTTTGCTAAATGTGGATTCGTTCTTGGCAAGGAATGATAGCAACCTTACACCCAGCATCGCTCGGCGCCAGGCATTGTTCTTAATTGTCTGGGTGCTCAGCCCGCGGCGGTGGGAGGGAGCTGGGATCGCGGGGGCGTGCAGTTCCCGCTGCGTCCACTGGGTGGCGCAGGCGCCGCACTTTGTCCAGACCCTGGTGCAGGAGGCGCTGGGCTGACTTGGAGACCCGGGTGCCCAGCCCTGACCAGGCAGGCCGCTGAGGGCCTCTCCTGGGCGTTGGTTCCAAAGACTTTCCGTTTGGAAGAAACATTTTGGGGATTCCCATCTCACAGAGCAGGCTTCAAGGCCAAGGGAATGGGACAATGGGAATGGGAGTAAGAATGTGGAGGGTGGAGGGAGGAAGATGGGGGCGACTCCCGCAGAGTGAAGTGAGGAGGCACAGGTGATCGGTAGTCAAGGCCAAGCCTGTGGTCGGCCTTCTTTAATGGTTAATCAGGGGTGCCTGGGGGGCTCAGTTGGTTAAGTGTCTGCCTTTGGCTCAGGTCATGATCCTGAAGTTCTGGAATCCAGCCCCACAACGGGAGGGAGCCTGCTTCTCCCATTGTCCCTGGTGGTCCCCCTTCTCTCTCCCTCTGTCAAATAAATAAAGTCATTAAAAAAAATAGTTAACCAGTCTGCTGCATCCTGATCTTGAGGTTCTTGTGCCGATGTCGGGGGGAGGGGAGCGTGAGGGAGGCTCTTCCAGGTGAGCAGAGCCAAGTGGGTCAAGGGGGTGGGTAGATGGGGGTGGAGACCAGTGGGGCTAGACACCTTGTCAGGCAGGGCCTGCGTCTGCTGGCCGGTCCCCTCCCTCCACTTTTGGGTCTTTGTTTGGCATTTTCTCCACAGCTCCCAGAGTCCTGTGGGAAATGGCCCTTTTCTGACCTGACCCTTCACATCTGGACAACGAACCATTGGCCCCGTCTGAATTTGGTTTTCTGCTTGCAAGAGGAGAAACCGGTGAGGCTGAGCTTCCCAGGAACACCAGCCAGCAAGCAAGTGGATCTGGAAAGAATGCCTAAGGATTTATGGACCCCTCTAGTGTCCTTCCCCCCCCCCCCCCCCCCCCCCGCTCCCTGCCTTCAGGCACAGGACCACCTTCTGCTTCTTTGGCACATCCACAGGACACCTCGGCCGCCTCTCTGTACACAGCAGGGACCTGGTAAGTGCTTGTTGCCTGACGGTATTCTAGGGAGCTGGAGAGCCGCCTCAGAGTAAGCTGACCCTGGGCTATTCGCATCAAATGTGGATTTCACCTTCTCATTGAAGGTTCTAATTCAGGAAGAGGAGGATGGAGCCCTGCAATCTGCATTTTTAACAAGCCCCTGGGATTCTGAGGCACTAGTGGGCACTAGGACCACACACTTGGACAAATGTCAGCCAAGGCTTTTAGGTACCACCGTGGGACGGCGAGAAGCTTGGGGTCCGAGGTCCCATCTACCTTTCTGAGCCTCGACCGCTGCTCACTGTGGCTCCAACCTCTTCCTCGGGTAGCATTTTATCCCCTGCCCCTCAGCCCTTACAGTTTCCCTGCACCTGATTTCGTTTGTTTGCTTGTGTTTCCTGACCTCGCTGGAATGTTGGGTCTGATTCTTCCAGAAGGTAAGCTTTTCATGGGCATCAGTCTGAAGGAACTTTTAGGACACTTCAAACTGTTGTGCAGTGTGGGAGGAATTCTGTGACAAATGACATTTTCAATTTGTAGCCATTCTTCTAGAACCTGCAATTTGCAAGCACTTCATTTTCTTTTCTTAAATGGAGAAGGTCTGATCTGCACCTAAACCACCGCCACCACCCCACCCTCAGTCAGCCCACCCAGAGAGCGGGGCTGTCCATCACAGTGTCTAATTTTTAGACTCTTTGTGGAATTGGGGGTGGGGGGATGTATTTGTTTACTTATTTAATTAATTATGGAAAATAAATGAGAAAATGCCCACATTTCTTTGTCTATTGGGGTTTATTTTTCCTTAGCTCAACCCTCCATCATAAAAATGGAAGGTTGACAGGCAAATAGATTATACCAAGAGTCCTCAATTGGGTATTTAACACTGCATTTTTAAGAGCCATATTTTATAATTGCTCTGATAATACCAGGCGTGATGTCCATGGGAGTGAGTCAACAGCACCTTCCCTGCGGGCAGCTGCCCTCTGATAACCCCTGGGATGCTTACACAGCCCCAGGAAGGATCATCACAAAGCATTAATAAGGTGGGAGGCTGAGTACTGGCGCCGGGATGCTTTAGAGACAGAAGGCAGGAGCTGGGCCAGACAGGCCTGTTGATTTTGTGCCTTGAGAGAGAAGTGAGAAATGGAAAATTATCTCTTTACCTTCCCAGCAAATATAGGGCCTTGCTCAGAATTTCCTCTGATTTGGTCCGGGAGATGCTGGCTGCCTGATTACATGGAGTCAGGTCAAGAAAGAAACTGTGAGACTTCAGGAAAATGAATGTTCTCCCTACACTATGAGGGCACTGGTGGCATGAGAGGAGGGAACTGGAAGGAGTGTTATAGCCGAGCTCCCCAGGCTGGGGGGAGGGGCGTGCCCATGGCAGGCACTTTCTAAAAGTTACACTTTGAAGTTAAATTTGGGGATGGTTTTACCCATGTTTAATGAGGCTTCAGGAAAGCACGCATCTCCTTCTCCGTTGGCAGGATGCTAAGCTTGCTGGAATCGTCTCTGCTACGGAAACAGCCACTGAGCACAGAGAACTTGCTCTGCAGCAGTCCCAGGCGGTCTGGGGGCCCCACCCTGGGACCACACAAAGGGACAAGTACACCCAGATCTTCCAGGCAGCCGCTTGGTTCCAGGACAGTGACTCTTCGGGATTGATTTCTGACCACCCAAGTGCCAGGTGTCCCGTTTCCACTTCTTTAAATTTCCCCGAGTCCCTGAGAGATCCGTCCGTGTGATTGCCTGCTTATGGACAAGGAGCACAGGATCTGCTTACAGACAAGGAACACGGGGCCAAGGGAGGCCAATGGCCTGGACCCAAGTCACAATCCCCTGCTGAATAGGATGCCACACCCCAGGCGTCCTGGGTGCCTATAACGTCGTGGGTGAGGGCTTCAATCAGTGCACCTGCGGTGAAGGGACGCAAGGCAGGCTCAGGGACCAAGCCAATTGTCACTCACAATCCAAATCCCTCCCACTTGATCGCAGCTTCTGTAGTTGAAAAGCCAGGATGGCGATTTCAGCTTGTTCACTGAAGTCCTAAGAAGTTGGTTTCCGCGTTCGGCTCATCTGCTTTAGGGCTGGGTCTGCGTAAGGCTATTACCATTTCATGCCCTAAGCTGTTAAACAATCAACTCTACAGTTGCAAACACACACGTGACAAGAGACAAGCCCCAGCCCACTGGGAAGATAAGTGTCTACAGGACACCCGCACAGAGCCTCAGGATTTACCTTCCGAGTCACCACCGGGCTTCCCACAATGGCACGGGAGAGAAAGAGGAAACCCAAGTGTTCCCACCCTGCCTTGTCACTTGTCATCACACCCAGCAATCCACGGAGGGGACAGTGATGAGTCAAACTTGGAAGGCCAGGAGGAAAGCCCCAGGGTGGCCTTGGTACAATTGAAAGCAGCCTGTTTCAGACGAAACATTCCGCTTCGTAAACATCTGAAGCCTCCTTGGCCCCTGAGCATGGCACGGTTCGTCTGAGCCTTTAATTTTTTTATTATTTTTTATTTTTTTAAAGATTTTATTTATTTATTTGACAGATCACAAGTAAGCAGAGAGGCAGGCAGAGAGAGAGGGGGGAAGCAGGCTCCCTACTGAGCAGAGAGCCTGATGCGGGGCTGGATCCCAGGACCCTGAGATCATGACCTGAGCCCAAGGCAGAGGCTTTAACCCACTGAGCCACCCAGGCGCCCCTCGTCTGAACCTTTTAGAAACCAATTTTAGTGCACGTGCTGGAGGCAAGGAGTGGCGTTCTTTTTTTTTTTTTTTTTTAAAGATTTTATTTATTTATTTGACAGACAGAGATCACAAGTAGGCAGAGAAGCAGGCAGAGAGAGAGAGAGGGAAGCAGGCTCCCTGCGGAGCAGAGAGCCCGATGCGGGACTCGATCCCAGGACCCTGAGATCATGACCTGAGCCGAAGGCAGCGGCTTAACCCACTGAGCCACCCAGGCGCCCCAGGAGTGGCGTTCTTTAAGGAGCGTGATTTCGTGTTGGGAGCTGTACCAAAATAAGATGGGCAGAACACGGGGGCTTGCCAGGATGTTTTCTAGACAAAAACTTAAAGAAAAAGAAGGCCCCAGAAAACACACGATGACGCCGACAATGACAAAGAAAGAGAAGGCCATTATCAATTTTAATACAAATATAACCGCTATTGCTCTACTTTCATTTGACACCTGGTTCGGTCTCCAAGGGAAGCTCTTGGAGCAATGCTAGCATCTAAGCTCTCTTCTGCCTTTGTCCTCATCTGAAGTTTTTAATCACGTATAGAATATACATACCTCAGTGTTCTAAAGCAATCCATTCTTATATCTCATTGAACTTTACTCTCCAGTACTCAGTTTGGGGTCAAGGACTACATCTCTGGTGAAAAGAATTATAATGCCTAGTAAGCACTACCTTTAGATCGAGGCAAGAGATTCCTTTCAAGGGATAATCCCATGTCCTCCCTTCTGGAACACTCTCCAAGTAGCCAAGACCACTTCCCAGGTGTGTCTTCCCTGGGGACCATGTTGCCAGTCCACGGAATGGCCAATGGGCAGCTACACGCAGGAGGTCTGCTCAGATGCAGAGCTGGGTGTCCACGTGCCTGGACATGAGAGCTTTCCTGGCCCCAGAGACTTTATTCTCCCCTGGGAAAAAAACAGGGGGATGGGCTGCAGACTGGGTACCAGGAACCACCACCCCATGCCACCACATGCTAGCATGGAGTTTCAATGAGGCCAAGATGTCTACATTTGAACTGGACTTCCCAGCCCCAGTTGCTCTGAGGAGCTTAAAAGGCACTGAGGTAGGGGTGCTAATGCGCAGAGGTTGCCTGGCTTGGAGTAGGTGGGGTCAGGAGGGGTCTCCCCACATAAGGAATCCAGAATGCAGGCTTCCCGTGGATCTTTTTCTCTGGCTCCCACACGTGCTGGATATGTCAGCGAGCTCAGTCCCTGAACACTCTGTTGAACTCTCATCTTGCTATTGCTAAAACCTATCTGGAGCCCAGAAACGAGTCACCAAAATAATGAAATGCCCAGCGTAAAACCGAAACCATGGTTGGAAGGGCCCCTGGGTGGCTCAGTTGGTTAAGCATCTGACTCTAGAACTCAGCTCTGGTCTTGATCTCAGCTCAGGTCTTGATTTCAGGGTTGTGAGTTCAAGCCCCATGTTCAAACAACCAACCAAAACCATGGCGTGGGGGGGGGATTTCTGAATAAGTAACTTATGAAAAAGAAAGTGGAAATGCGAGGCCCTGTAACGAATTCAAAGATTGTTCCAAGATGGAAAGAAACCAGGGCGTTTAAGGCAAAGGGGGTGGTTAGAAGAGAAAGGCAGCTGACATTGAACTGAGAATATACCAGGGCTCCGTCTCAAAAAGAAATGTGCATGACGCGGAGTAATCATTCTGTTGGCTGCTACAGTGATTTAAAACACACAGAACTCCATCCTTTTAGATGCCACTAATTAAAGTGTGGGCAAGTGTACATGGTTAGCCTGGATGGACGCTCGCTTCTACACTACTTGAAAGATTTACTGAGAGAGCTCAGAGGACAAACAACAGTGCAAGGGGAATGTTAGGTTTAATTAAGCAACCTGCTCTTGAAAGCACTCTAGCACAGTAATTGTTGGTTCACAAATATGCCATGAATTACAAATGACTCATCCGTTCTTTGAAGAAGACAGAACAGGAGCTCTTCTTGGAAAGAACTGGGGAGCATTTTGAGTTGTTGAAAGGTAGCAAATTGCATTTTGTGGTCATCAAGCAATAATTATTATGTCCACTTAAGCCTAACAACAGGTGACATCTGTTAGATGTTATTACAGGCTGGGCCCTTGGTCGAGGGCCTTCCGAACATTTAGCCCTCACCATAGGCCTATGAAGCATTGGGTATGAGTACTGTGGCCATTTCACAGATGAAGAAACTGAGACATTGGTGCCTTACCCAAATCACCCAGCTACATATTAAGGAAACAAAGATAGGTACAACATGCTCTGGGGCTTTAAGGGTATACTGTCTAGTATTTCTTTGAGGTTGTACATTTTTAAATTTTATTAAGTTTGGGCCAGCCTCGGGGGCCTAAATGGCTCAGTTGGTTAAGTTTCTGACTCTTGGTTTCAGCTTGGGTCATGATCTCAGGGTTGTGGATCAAGCCCTGAGACGGGGTCTGCACTAAGTGGGGAGTCTGCCTCCCCCCCTCTCTCTCTTCTCTCCCTCTGCACCCCCCATACATTCTCTTTCTCTTGCTCTCTCAAATAAATAAATAAAAATCTTTTTTAAAAAGTTCAGGCCAGCCTCATCTTCTAGCTGATCTGAATTTCCTGTTTCACTAAAACAAAATAATATGAAGTATTTTTCTAGCCAATTAACTATTGTCATGTATTATAAGAGGAATGAGGGGGACACTCATTGTCTCATGGAACACCCAGTCTGCACTTGGGAATCAACTGCCCAAAGACCGTTCTTTTTTTTTTTTTTTTTTTTTTTTTAATTTATTTGTCAGAGAGAGAGAGGGAGCACAGGCAGACAGAGAGGCAGGCAGAGGGAGAAGCAGGCTCCCTGCTGAGCAAGGAGCCCGATGTGGGACTTGATCCCAGGACACTGGGATCATGACCCGAGCCAAAGGCAGCTGCTTAACCAACTGAGCCACCCAGGCGTCCCCCAAAGACCGTTCTTATTTCCAGATTGTACCTTAGTATTTATCATGTCTGAACAACGACAAAAACAGTGATGATTTTGTAACAAAACCTCAGGGAAGCTATTAACAAGTTGGCGTTTCTAATTTGTGTGATAGTGCTCATTTTATTTATCTGAGAATTATAGCAATGTTGTTTGTTTAATTAGGAATATGGAACTGTGGAAGGGAAATTTTTTGGCGAAGATCATAATGTTCCAGACAAGCATGAATGCAAACACAGGAGGAAGCAGGTGAAGGATCTGCACGTCAGCTTATTTTCCTTTGGCCCTCTCATTTTACGTGGCTTGACAGCTGTTTAACAAAGGAATTGTATAAATACGCTGTTGCACTTTACAGGATTTTTGATGGCAAATTCACCTCAGTAGGAGTTGCACTGGGCTCGAAAATGGCCCCGAAGAAAAGTACTTCCAACTTTTTTTTTTTTAAGATTTTATTTATTTATCTGACAGAGATCACAGGTAGGCAGAGAAGCAGGCAGAGAGAGAGGAGGAAGCAGGCTCCCCACCAAGCGGAGAACCCGATGCGGGGCTCGATCCCAGGACTCCAGGATCATGACCTGAACGGAAGGCAGAGGCTTTAACCCATTGAGCCACGCAGGCGCCCCAGTACATCGCTCACCAGTACTTCCAACTTTTGACATCAGCTAAGGAAACTACCTGTGTGCTATAAGGCAGGTTAAGATCTAATGGTGGTTTTTTTAGTTTTGTTTCGTTTTTGTCGGCAACAGTAAAGCATTGCCAAGGTCCTATCCATGTGATACGCATTATAAAACCAAAAGGGTGAGAAAGGTTTGAATGAGAAGGTCATCGGAGAAAGCAGAGACTTTGAGGAAAAAAATAGCTGGAAACTGGAAAGAGACAAAGGGAAGGGTGGCAGAAGAGGCCACCCACTGTTGGGGTCTGACCCCCACCGGCAGCAGAACATCGCTCACCTGCGTGAGCCCAGAGGTCTGGCTATCCTGCGGTTCCAGGAGGGCGCAGGTGGGCAAGCCATAGCATGGGCCAGCCTCCCGAAGCCACCTCACTTCAAGATCTGGGTTCGTTTGCTCACATTAACCATTTGTTTGGCATTAATTGTGGGCCAGGCGCTGGGCTGGGTCAGGGGACACACCCATGAACAGGGAGAGCAGGTCCCTGGCCTCTTGGAGCTGACGTTCTGGTCAGAGGTGACAGTCTATAAACAAGTAGAGAAAATAATTGTGAGAGTTACAGAGGATGACTTGTGCTGTGAAGAAAATAAAGCAAGGTAAGGGGATTGAGGGAGATGGAGAGGTAGAGGAGCTATTTAAATGGGAGATTAGGAAGGCCTCTCTGAGGTCATGGCATCTTAGCCAACCACTGGAAGTTCATGGGGGAGAGCATACCAAACAGAGCAAATGCCAAGGCCCTGGGGCAGGAAGGAGTTGGATGCATTTGAGGACAAGCAAGAAGGTGTCCCTATAGCTCAAATGTAGAAGAAGAGAGAGTGGGAGATGAGGGTGGAGAAGTCGCAGAGGCCAGATCACGTGGCCTGCTAAGTCATGGCCAGATTACTGGATTCTCTTCTAAGTGGAATGGGGAGTCATCAAAAGACCTTGAGTAGGAAAGTGCTAAGACAGATTTACATTTTTTGAACATGACCCTGTGGAGATTGGGTTGGAGGCAGATGACAGTAAGGAGATAAGGGAAGAGGTGACCAGTCATGAGCTCTACCTTCTTTCCCCAGAGATGAGAGCAGCAGTGGGTCTGTGACCTACAGAGATCTGAAGCCTGTCTGTGGGCTGACACAAGGCTGAAGGGCAGACTCATCCTCCTGTCTGTGGGTGTGAGCGACCTGCTGCGCCTGAAGGAGCCAAAGAAAGGATAGGCCACCTCCAGGCCGGGCCGCACCTCCAGTCCCCCAGGACCCAGGCCCGCAGGGGGGTTTCCGCAGCTTTGAGGAAGTTCTTACAGATCCATGGCGGTGAGCGATGGCAAACAGATGGCCAGCAGGAGTGGAGGGAAGATAAAGAGAGGGAGGTCAACTCTAGTCTTGTATCTGAACGTGGGTGGGACCCGAGGGGAGGGGAGGAGAGATGGTGTGCGCTTTGGCGCCAAGATCTCCAGCAGAGACTCTGTGACTCTGGCAAAAGGACAGCTGCATGTTTTCTGTCCAAACATCCAAGTTACTCCTTTTCCCGGGTGATGCTTGGCACAGTACAGCAACGAACACTTCTTTTTAAAAAATCAGAATGGTATTTAAATATACAAAGAAACCAGAAAACAGGGATAGTGCCTAAGGATGTATAACATACGGGGCAAAGCAAAATTAATTTGCAAGGACCTCCTTTCCTCAAAGTGTAGGGAAAGATCCTCAACATTTCCTTCAATTCTACTGGAAATTAACAAAGGTGAACACATTTCACAAATACCGACTTTATTCTCTGTGGTGTCCTCATTCTACAGTAGCGAATGCTGAGTGTTTTCAGAGGTTCTCAGCGCTTTCCCCAGCTCTGGTTTCCCCAGAAGGGTTCACGTACCCCCACCAGGAACTGTCTACTCTCCCTTCACTACAGAAGTTGCAGCCTCAGCCCCCCCGGGGCAGCTGTGTGGGGAGGTTCGGTCTGGAGCGGCTGAAATCCCCGTGGCTGCCTGGAGCGGAATGGAGGTGAGAGGTGGAAGGTGGGAAATGCTCTATGGCAACGCACTGAGGCTCTGCTGTCCCCTCCCGGGCGCTGTGGCCGGTCCATGCGGTCTTCTTGCGTCCTCCAGCCTGGCACCATCAGAGAACCAGCCCCCCGCCAGCTCCTGGAGTCTTCACGGGGCTGGGGTCACCCTCCGGCCAAGCGCGAGAGATGCCCTCCCCCTGGGGGCCTCTGGAAAGCACCGTGTTCATGCACGCGTGCATTTGCAGAAGCCCGGCCAGCAACTGCTCCCGATACCGCTCCCCTCCCTCCAGAGGTAGGCGCAGCTCCCGGGGCAGACTCCGGCCTTCTCTGAGCCCCTCACCGAGGCTTGCACGCCTCCCGTGTCATTTGTTAGGACTCCCAGGCCGGGCATGTGGGCCAATCGGGCTACACCAACCCGCCCCCGTCCTTCCCCCTCCAGCCTAGCGCAGAACCCGAGGGGGCGAGAGGAGCAATTTGTGTTTCAGGAAGATAGATGGGCCTGGAAGCCAAGGACAGGATGAGTTCCCTGCGGCAGAATCCCCTTCAGGCTCCTGGCCCTCCCCGCAGGGTCTCCTTCACCAGGGCAGGGCTGAGAATCTGCATTTTATTTTATTTTTTTAAAAGATTTTATTTATTTATTTGACAGAGATCACAAGTAGGCAGAGAGGCAGGCAGAGGGAGAGGGGGAAGCAGACTCCCCGCTGAGCAGAGAGCCCAATGCGGGGCTCCATCCCAGGACCCTGAGATCATGACTTGAGCCGAAGGCAGAGGCTTAACCCACTGAGCCACCCAGGCGCCCCGAGAATCTGCATTTTAAACTCCGGCCCCAGTCCCACGGCCTGTGCTTCTGATACGTTGATGGTCGGACCACACGGAAGACTGGGTCAGGGCAAGGCAAAGCTGGAGGTGAGGAGATCTGTGGGAGCTGCACTGTGCGAAAGAGGCCACCGGCCTGGAAGGCACCCGGCAGCGTCAGAGAGAGGAAGGGGTGGACGTGGACCCCTGGGCCGGCCTAGGCAGCGGCCGCCTCTGGGAGACCCAGAGACGGCTCCCTGGTGGGCTGCACGGCCCCACCCGCTTTTCCTGGAGGCTGTGAGCCTCTCCTACAGTGCAGGGCCTGCTCCCTCTCCTGCTGGCTCTGGCGGGCTCTGCTCCCCTGCCTGCAGCTGTCCTTGGGCTGGGGGGGGGCCTGGGGGGTGGAAGAAGCCAGGGCCCCCGCCTGGAACACTCAGGTTACAGCTGTGCCTTGGCCTCGGACAGGGCCTCTCCGTGGCCCCTGCCTGATAAAGTTACCAAATTCAACCGGTGACAGACTTTTGGAAGAGGACAGAGTGGAAACCATGGCTGACCCCAAGGACTGCCTTTCAAGCCCCAAACTCACTTCACGGTAATGACTGCACCTGACACTTCCAGAACCCTCTTCTTTTGGGGGATTTAAAAATGCCTCAGCTCCGCATGGGCTTCACGACCCCAGACCCCCCCCCTTTTTTTTAAATGATATACACAACGGATTGTCACACATGTGTGTAAAAGTTACTTTTTTCTTTTTCATCTATTTGTTATTAAGTCCGGGGAGCATTCATCTCGTTTTATAGACACGGATCATTTCTGGATCTAAATGGCTCCCTAATTTCGGAGATTCTGTCTTGACACTGCTCTTTCCTTGAACAGTTGTCCTTTTTATACTGACGAAGGACATGGCCCTGTGGGCGGTACTATGAGCCTTAGAAAACCATTCCACCCAGAGAAGCTCACTCGAGCAGTTTACCTCCTGCGGGCTCTGTGTGCATTCAAAGCACCTGGTTTTAAATACTTAAATACTGCGGATTCCCGCACTCCCCCACCCCCGCGGTGGACCTAGACTCCACTCAGGAAAGGGGTCCTGAGCCTTTGGCCCAAAGACTTCATGGGGATGATGAGATCCTTCCACAGAGGAGGTAGGAAATGGGGATTTGGGGTCAAAGTGATTATCTTAACTCCCTAGATAGAAGTTTCTGGGGCAACGTTTGAGAGCTAAGGCTTAACTGGGATACGCAGTGTCAAGGCAGCCAGAGTGAGGGGAAGAGGGAGGCAAGCAGGAAGCAAACGTGGGGAAGGTGGTATGTTACCAGCCTCGTCACAGTGCGGCAAAAACAGCAACCTTTTGCTTGGTCATACAGCTTGTCTTCCAGACAAGCAGATCCTCCACACTCCCGAGTGGGAGAGGAAGGAAAGGGAGTTGACTCGCTGGCTCTTTCCTGTCTCCTGTCTTTGACCAAAGTTCTCCGGCGAGGGTTCAGGCCTCCCAGTTTCAAGCTGTGTCCCCTTGCCTCTCCAGTGGTCCCTAGAGAAGCCAGACCTTGCGTCTCACAGTTGGTTTATCCAGATTTGGCCTTGCGTTAGGCATGATAAAACTCATAATACAGAAGCCCAGTGTTCCCCCAGGGGTATGAGCCGAAGCAGGGGACAGGTGGGGTCCCCTCCATGGGCGCACGCTCGCACACGCGCACGCACACACACACACACACACACACAATGTGGCTCAGCGATAAACAAGGAGTTTGGGAATTCTAAAAGGAAGTTATTCTCTAGTCTTCCCACTGAAACTGTGGCCCCTTTAGACTTCCAAAAGCCGCTCACAACTTATTCCTTCCTCTAGACTCACATCTGTGTTTAGTAACATACAACAGTGAGAAGGAAAGTCCTAGAGAAATTGTGTGTTTGTGGTGGTGGGGGGGGTTTCAAGTCTCCTCGGCTCAGAAACCAGGCATCTCATTTCTCTGCACACTCTCAGAGTTACTGTGCGACCTCGTGAGAGTCAACAGAATGCACACAACAGAGGATCCTTTTGGGAAATCAATGAAATAATGCATAAGCTCTTCTAAAACTCTGGTGTGCTCTGGCGAGGGGCCATTGTTATTACCAGCACCCCTTCCTGCAGACCCCCACCATCCCTCTTGAGACACTGTTGCCTTCTTTCAGGGACCCTGTTGGCTTTGGTCACAGCTGTGTTTCTAGCGAGTCTCCCTCCAGTTCTGACCGCCAACTCCTTTGCCCCTCCAAGCTCATCCAACCGGAGAAACAACCTCTCCTCGGCTCTCTCTTTAAGGAGAGTTTTGACCTTTATATTTGGGATCTTTGAGCTATCATGCTTTGCCCGGGCAATGATTTCACAATTTCACATTAAGAGGAGCTTTCTTTTGAAACAATGAGTAAGCTTTCCACGAGTACCAACATGTCAAGAACCATAACAGCTTGCATGAGAAAAGCTAGTCTTACGGTGTCCTAGTTCACATTCAGGCTGAAAAGAAGAGCAGGTCGTTGGCTTGTGGGTTTCATGGTTAAGCCCTTTCCCCAACTTAACATCCTTTCTTAGATATTGTCTCATTTCAGCTTCCTGGTAAGTCCTGCAGAGTAGGAAGGGCATCTCCATTTTCCAGTGGGGGAAGCAGAGGTTGAGAAAAGCTGACTGATTTGCCCAAGGCCCAAGAGAGCCGGACTGAGGCCAGGCAAAACAAGAAATTGTGTCTTCTCGTTCCAAGAATTTTCTTTGAAACCCTGTTGCCAACCGTTTTGGTCTGTCCTCATTCCCTCTAGTCTTGATTTTCATAACAACTCCCTTCTGCGGGAAGTATCCTGGCTTTGACCCGGTGTGTGTGTTCTGGGTAACACAATGCCTTGACCTCACCAGGGGTCAGTCCTAGAACCATCAGCTTTGAGGGATCAACAAGGCCAGCCTCCTCCTTGAGCTCATTTGAGGCCTAACTGGCTGGCTGAGGGAGACTTGAGAGGCTATGACCTGCCCCAGAGTTCAGACCAGAAGAAAGGCCCAGGCCTCTTGAGTTTCAAGCTCATATTTGGGGGCTCCCCTGAGCCTCACCCTTCACCCCCATCCTCTGAGACACGGTGGCCAGACTTCGTAACTAGAGGTCTTCTATTGTGCTGACTGTTGGCTCTGCTGGTTTCTGTTCTCAGGGGACCGTGCAGGGTGGTGGTATTTTGAGAGGGGATCTGGGAGATGGAGTGGAGTGAGCAGGGGGTGGGGGCTGGAGAGACAGAAAAAGAGATTGAGAGAGGAACTTGGAGAAAGCAGAGATGCCAATGGGGATGGGATGTGGCTCCCTGTTGTCCGTTTACCCCCTTTTGTTTCCTTTGAAAGGTGCCCTCGAACTTAGGTTACTAATTGGTGCTTGGGGAGTTGATAGTGTGTGTGTCTGTGTTTGTCCGTGCGGGCATGCTCACAGCCAAAGTGGGATGACACTAGTTGGGCGTGAGGTTAAAACAGGGGCAGCCCTTGGGACACCTGGGTGGCTCAGTCGGTTAAGCATCTGCCTTCATGACCCCAGGCTCCCAGGATCAAGCCCTGTATCGGGCTCTTTGCTCAGAGAGTAGTAACCTGCTTCTCACTCTGCCCTTCCCCCTGCTTGTGCTCTCTCTCTCTCACTCACTCTCTCTCTGTCTCTCAAAACTTCTAGTCACATGCAGGCTACAGAATGCTGGTCTACATCATCAGGGCCTGCGTCTCTGAGTCTGAAGATTCATGTTCCTCAAGAGTTCCTCCTTAGGGGCGCCTGGGTAGCTCAGTTACTTAAGCGTCTGTCTGTTTATTTGAGAGAGAGAGCGTGGAGGGAGGGGCACAGAGAGATGGAGAGAGAATCTTTTTTTTTTTTTTAAAGATTTTATTTAGTTATTTGACAGACAGAGATCACAAGTAGGCAAAGAGGCAGGCAGAGAGAGAGAGGAAGGGAAGCAGGCTCTCCGCTGAGCAGAGAGCCTGATGTAGGGCTCCATCCCAGGACCCTGAGACCATGACCTGAGCAGAAGGCAGAGGCTTAACCCACTGAGCCACCCAGGCACCCCAGGGAGAGAGAATCTTAACCAGACTCCCTGCTAAGCACAGAGCCCCATGTGGGGCTCGAACTCACACCAGGTCTTGACCCCAGCCAAAATTAAGAGTCAGATGCTCAACCGACTGAGCCGCCCAGACATCCCCCCCCCCCTTCAGTGTAAGTTCTGATGTTGAGTGACACTAGTCTGAAGAGGCAGCAGCACTGACCACGGTATAGATCAATGGCCTTCGTCGTTAGTTGGCATGTGTCCAAACTTTGCCAGTCACCTTTTCATCTCCTGGCTCTATTCTGCCTCACATGCAAATCCATCTTCTGTCTCTGTGCGATGGCCAAGCCCAGACATACTTTCTCAGCAGGGAAGGGCGTCCTTGCCTATTAACCCAGCCCCTCCTTGTTCAGCGAAGGGTGTTTGGTGCAGAAACACACCAGGGGCTTGTCTCAGTCCTTTCAGCTGTTGTAAAAAAAAATGCCACAAACTGTGTGGCTTGTGAACAAGAGAAAATTATTTCTTACAGTTCTGGAGACTGGAAGTCTGAGGTCAGGATGCCAGCATGCGGGGGTGAGGGTGTCTTCCAGGTCACAAGCAGAAGTTTGTGGAAGAGGGTGACTGGATGGATGGCTTACTCGGTTAAGCATCTGCCTTCAGCTCAGGCCATGATCTCCTGGGATGGAGTCCTGCATTGTGTTCCCTCTTAGTGGGGAGTCTGCTTCTCCCTCTATCCCTCCCCCCTGCTTGTGCTCACTCTCTCATACATACTCTCTGTCTCTCAAGTAAAATCTTTTTTTTTTTTCATTTTTTTTTTAAAGATTTTATTTATTTGTCAGAGAGAGAAGAGAGCGAGCGAGCACAGGCAGACAGAATGGCAGGCAGAGGCAGAGGGAGAAGCAGGCTCCCCGCCAAGCAAGGAGCCCGATGTGGGACTCGATCCCAGGACGCTGGGATCATGACCTGAGCCGAAGGCAGCTGCTTAACCAACTGAGCCACCCAGGCGTCCCTCTCAAGTAAAATCTTAAGAACAAAAAAAAAGACGTTTCTGGAAGGGGCTAAGGAGCTCTCTGGGCTCCTTTTATTATAAGGGCACTAGCCCCAGGCACCCAGCCTCTGCCTTACTGACCTAATCCCTTCCCAGAGGGCCTGCTTCCTAAAGCCATCACACTGGGCATTAGGATTTAGCATATATTGGGGGGGGGGCGGTTCACAGTCAGACCATAGCAATACTACAGTTCCCAAACCCGACTACTGTCTGCTTCCATTGAGGGTCTCACCTTCTGCGGTAACTAGGTTTTTGGTGTATGTGTTTTTAAAAATGAAGATGCAAATACTTATCCATATTCACATATATGCAAATGCTGTACATTTACAAACCAAAGGCAGGGAAGGTAACTGGGTCTTTTTTTTTTTTTTTAAGATTTTATTTATTTATTTGACAGACAGAGATCACAAGTAGGCAGAGAGGCAGGCAGAGAGAAGGGGAAGCAGGCTCCCTGCTGAGTAGGAGCCTGATGCGGGGCTCAATCCCAGGACCCTAGGATTTTGACCAGAGCTGAAGGCAGAGGCTTTAACCCACTGACCCACCCAGGCACCCTGGTAACTAGGTCTTAAATGACAATAACACATCTGTTTTTAAAGACCATTTTTCTTTTATCAGCCACGTGTAGATTTCAGGGCACATTTTTCTCATTTCGCTTGACACATGAGAAAATTGTTGCAAGCTGGTTGAGCTGTAAGGTGAACTTGGCTGTAATAATTGGACACAGCTCAGCAGAGACAGCAAGGTCAGCTGACCGGTGTCCTGTTCTCTGCATCCTGTATCTCCTGAACCTGGCTCAGGATCACCGCTTTGTTCTCCAAAGGACTATCAGATTAGCACCAGAGTGGTCCGGGAATGCCTTTTGCACAGTGAATGGGTAAGAAGCAAAGAGGTTGATTAATGTTTGAAATTAACTTTGCCTTGAGCTACGAGTCTAACTTCCTTTTCTCAGCTGGGTCTAGAGATTCTTGGGCAGGTGGGGAAAATACCTTGCATCGAACATAACTTTAAATCTCGAGTCCTGCTATGCCAGCTGTATTCGGCAGATCAGCTGGAGATCGTCTAGTGGAACCCAGACCCCAAGAATTTGGGATTTATAAAGTTTATAGCTCACGCCATATCTGCTGCAGGATTGGGCAGCGGCCCATGACAACTGTCCTCACATGGTGACTCAGCATTTCAATCAATCTTACTGCGCTTCCCTGTCAATACATGTATCCCCAGCGGCCAGGACAGGGAAGGAGGTAACAAGAACAAATGAGAGCTCTCATTTCATTTGCAAAACCAAGTCCCATGGCCAACGCTCAGCTCCAAGCCCACAGGTATATCCATTACTGGTTCCCGTAAAGCAAACCACTCCAAACTTGTTTTTAACAACAGCGTTTATTATTCCTCATGATTCTGTGAGTAGGCTGGGCAGCTCCTTTGCTGGGTTTTGCCTGGGTTTACTTGCACACCTGTTTTTGGCTGGAGGATCAGCTGAGCTGAAACGTCCTACATGCATGTGTCTGGCAGTTGGTGCTGGCTGTTGGCTGGGGCCAACAGTTCTTCGCCATGTGGCTTCTCATCCTCCAGCAGGCTCCGCTGGCTTCCTTCCATGACAGTCTCTGGGTGGTGTTCCAGGAGGACAAAGACCAGAACTACAAGATTTCTTAAGCCCAAACTCTAGACCCTACACACTTCTGCCACATTCTTGGTCCAGGTCAGGTACATGGTCAGGCCAAATTCAAAGTGGGGAATTAGTCTCTTGGTGGAAGGAGTGATTGGTATTGTAGCCACATGTTTTAATCTGTTATATCAGGGTACATGTACAGCCTGTTCATGTCATTTGTGGCAGTTACAATCTATAAAGTCATTGCAAACACCGAGTTAGAGAATGTGGAGCCATTGCTCCCAGGGGAAATACAGGGTTGGACTCCTACAGCATTTTCATCAACCGATCAAGGCATAACCTTGTTTTATGTGTGTATCTATTTAATAACACCTTACTTAATAGATATTGTTGACTCCTTAGCACTGGACTCATGGCTAATAGCACTGGAATTTATAGCTGAATGAAGCTTCTCTAAGATGTATTTTCTCCATAAGACACATCACAGCCTTCTTGTGCTTAGGAACACCAGGCAACACTTCAGCATGACACATGGAGGCCACTGAGAGATGAAATCACCAATAAAAAGTACAAAAATGTGAAAAAAAAGTATAGCCAGGCACCCGAAAGGACATGTTTATTGTATAAGAGCTGAAACAAGAAGGCAAACACCACCTTTGTTTTTCCTCAGCTGGGAACATGTGTGTCAGGCAAATAAAATGTTTCCTCACTCTGCACGTGTCCATGAGTGAACAGGAAAGCAGTGTGAGTATTGATTTGGAGTTTACAGACAAATTTGCAAGTAGGAAAATTTTCAACAAATAATGAGGATTGACTGTACAGAGAAGAGGGAAACCAGACTGGGAAATAGTAATTTCTGTCACATTCATCACGGTAAATTGGAAAGAAATGAACATCTGTGGAGTACTTAGTATGTGCTGACTTTAGCATTTATTATATCACTCAAGTGTATAATACACTTTAATATATTTTTTAATTAAGATTTTATTTATTTATCTATTTGACAGAGCGAGGGAGAGAGAGAGAGAGAGAGAAAATGAGCACAAGCATGGGCAGCAGGAGAGAGAGAAGCAGACTCCCTGCTGAGCAGGACTCGATCCTAGGACCCTGGGATGATGACCTGAGCCGAACCCAACTGAGCCACCCAGGCGCCCCCAGGAGCCCCTTTAATATCTTTTTTTATGTTGCTGGATTCAGTGCGCTGGTGTTTTGTTAAGAATGTTTTCTTGTGATGTCTTTGTCTTGTTTTTGGAATCCAAATCCTCTTAGAATGAGTTAGAAAGGGGCGCCTGGGTGGCTCAGTGGGTTAAGCCTCTGCCTTCGGCTCAGGTCATGGTCTCAGGGTCCTGGGATGGAGCCCTACATCAGGCTCTCTGCTCAGCAAGGAGCTGCTTCCCTCACTCTCTCTCTCTGCCTGCCTCTCTGCCTACTTGTGATCTCCGTCTGTCAAATAAATAAATAAAATCTTTTAAAAAAAAAAAGAAAGAAAGAAAAAGAAAAGAATAGAAAAAAAAAAAGGCACCTGGGTGGCTCAGTGGGTTAAAGCCTCTGCCTTCAGCTCGGGTCATGATCCCAGGGTCCTGGGATCAAGCCCTGCATCAGGCTCTCTGCTCAGCCAGGAGCCTGCTTCCCTTCCTCTCTCTCTCTGCCTGCCTCTCTGCCTGTGATCTCTGTCTGTCAGATAAATAAATAAAACCTTAAAAAAAAAGAGTGTCAGTTACTCAGATTAAAAAAAAAAAAAAGAATAAGTTAGAAAGTATTCCCTCCTCTTGTGTTTTTTGAAAGACTTTACATAGAAGCATTAACATAATCCTTCATCAACTTTTAGTAAGATTCACCAGTGAAGCCATTTGGTTCAGGGCTTGTTGTTGGGAGATATTTTTTATTAGTAATTAAGTCTCTTGTCTTAGGTCCAGTCAGATTTTCTGTTCATCTTGAGTCAGTTTTGGCAGTTTGTGTCTTTCTAGGAATTTGTCCATTTCATCTAGGTGATCTAATCTATCGAAATACAATTGTTTATAGTATTCTCTTATACTTTCTCTTTTATACTCTCCTACTCTCTTTTTAATCCTGTGAGGTCAGTGTAATCCCTCTGTCATCCCTGATTTTAATAATTTGAGCTTTCTCTCTTTTTTTCTTGGTCAGTGTAGCGAAGTTTGTTCATTTTTTTTCCTTTTTTCAAAGAGCCAACTTTTAGTTTTCTTGATTATTCCTATTTTTCCTCTTTATTTCATTTATTTTCACTCTAATATTTATTGCTTTCTTCCTTCTGCTTGCTTTGGGTTTAGTTTGCTCTTTTCTAACTTCTTATGGTGGAAATTGATTTGAGATCCTTCTTTTTTTTTTAAGATAGGCATTCACAGCTTTTAAGTATTGTTTCTGTTGCATCCCACAAGATATGGTATGTTGTGCTTTATTTTCATTTACATCAGTTTTTATTCTAATCTCCCTTGTTGTTTTTTTTTTTTTTTTTTTGACTCATTGATTATTTAGGAATGTGTTTTGTAATTTCTAATATATTTGTAAACTTCCCAACTTCCCTTCTGTTACTGGTTTCTAATTTCATTCCCTTGTGGTTGAATAATGTACTTTCTATGATTTTAATCCCTTAAAAGTTATTGAGACTTGTTCTATATGGTCTATCCTGGAGAAAGATCCATGGGCATTTGAAGAATATGTATTTGTTGTTGTTGGGTGAAGTATTCTATAGATATATTATGTCTAGTTGGGTTATGGTGTCATTCAGGTGTTTGATTTCTAGTTTTTCTGTTCATTATTGAAAGTGAGGCATTGAATTTTTCTGAATTATCTATTTCTTCCAATTTTGTCATTTGGCTTGTATTTGAGACTCTGTTAATAAGTGCAGAGATATTTGTAATTGTTTTCTTTTTTGATGGATTGACCCTTTTATTATAGAATTTCTCTTTCTCAAGCAACAATTTTTTTCACTTGCTGGTATAATACAGTAAAGTGAATTAGTATAATATTTTGTCTGATATTAGTATAGTTACATCAGCTCCCCTTTGGTTTCTGTTTACATGGTATATTTCTTTCTTTCTTTTTTTTTTTAAAGATTTTTATTTATTTGACAGAGATCACAAGTAGGCAGAGAGGCAAACAGAGAGAGAGAGAGGAGAAAGCAGGCTCCCTGCCGAGCAGAGAGTCCAATGTGGGACTCGATCCCAGGACCCTGAGATCATGACCTGAGCCGAAGGTAGAGGCCCAACCCACTGAGCCACCCAGGCGCCCCTTCATGGTATATTTCTTTCCATTGTTTTACTTCCAACCTAGTTGTGTCTTTGGATTTAAAGTGGATGTCTTATAGAGAGCATATAGTAATATCAGATTTGTTTATTTTTATCCATTCTGCCAATATCTGCCTTTTAATTGGAGTGTTTAAGTGTTAATCTTATTGAAGCTCCTTTCTATGTGAGGAGTTGCTTCTCTCTTGCTATTTTCAAGATTTTCACTTTGTTTTTGGCTTTTGATAATTCAGTTTGGATTCGTTTGGTTTTTATGCCTCTGAAAATCATAAATGAAACTTAAGCTGTTCCCCCAAATTCGCAAAAATTAACCACTTTTAACCAATCCCCTATCCATAAGAAAACTCTAGGGCTATAACCAACTATTATAAAAAATAAGCAGCCTCTGCGTTTTCACTACATAAGCTGTTCTAAAATATAATAATCCTCTGAGCCTCATTCTACCATGTGTTTGAGAGCTCCCAGTTTGTAAACTGTTTTTATATACACAATAAACTCTTATTAATTTAACTTTTACTTTTTTAATGAACTGGTAATCTGATTTAATTTTGCTCTTTCTGGTTTTTTGAGAATAACTAATGCATAAATAGAAGATTTCCTGTAAGGATTAAATAGGCAAATGTATGTAAACTTCAATAATATGGTCTCACTTAATACTATTCTTTTTCTTTCTGAAAACTCATGCTCAAAGGGTGATAACACTACTCCCGTTCATGTCACATTATTTTTTTTTAGTGAGGTATAATTGACATATAACATTATATTAGTTTCAGGTATACAACCTCATGATTTGATATTTGTATACATTGTAAAATGATCATCACAATAAGTCTAGTTAACATCTGTCATCAGACATAGTTACAATTGATGAGGACATTAAAAATGTACTCTTAGCAACTTTCAAATACACAAGATGGTGTTATTAACTACTGTCACCATGGCATACATTTTATCACCATGACTTATTTATCACTGGAAGTTAGTATCTTTTGACCACCTTCACCCAGTGTTCCAGCCCCATGCCCCACTATCCGCACAACACCAGTCTGTTCTCTGTACGTTTGAGCTTGTTTTCCTTTTATTTGTTTATTTATAAGTGAGATCATACAGGATTTGTTTTTCTCTGTCGACTTACTTCACTTAGCATAGTGCTCTTGAGGTCCATCCATGTCATCGCAAATGGCACAGTTTCATTCCTTTATTGCTGATTAGTATTACAGTGTGTGTGTGTGTGTGTGTGTGTGTGCGCGCGTGCGCGTGTATCACATCTTTATCTATTGATCCACTAACTGATGGGCACTTATGTTGTTTATGTATCTTAGCCATCATAAATAATGAATGAACATGGGAGTGTGTATACCTTTTCAAATTAGTGTTTTTGTTTTCTTCAGATAAATCCCCAGAAGTGGAGTTGCTGGATCAAATGGTATTTCTATTTTTAACTTTTTGAGGCACCTCCATACTATTTTCCATAGTGGCTGCACCAATTTACATTCCCACCACAGTGCATGAGGGTTTCTTTTCTCCACATCCTCGCCAACACTTGTTTCTTTGACAGTTTGATTTTGAGATGGTTAAGGTAATTGAAGTTTGTCAAGCTTCTTGGTTGTGTAAGTTAATGTTTTTCATCATATTTGGGAAGTTTTCAGCCATTATTCTTCAAACAGTCTTTTGCCCTTTCTCTCTTTTTTCTTCTGGACTCCAGTTATGTGTATGTTGTACACTTGATGGCGTCTTACACAAGTCTTTACGTTTCTGTTTATTTTTCTCATTCTTTTTTCTTTCTGTTCCTAAGACTGGATAATTTTAGTTGACATATCTTCAAGTTAACTAATATTTTCTTCTGGCTACTCATATTTTCTGTTCAGCTCCCTTACTGAACTTTTTATTTCAAACCCAGAGTTTTGATTTGCTTCTTTTTTAAATACTTTATATCTCTTACTAATATCCTCTAGCTGATACAACTAATTCTTATGCTTTTCAGGGCGCTTAGGTGGTGCAGTGAGTTAAGCACCCAACTCTTGGTTTCAGCTCAGGTCATGATCTTAGGGTCATGAGATCAAACACTGCATTGGGTTCCACACTTGGTACAGAGCCTACTTAACTGCCCCTCTCTCCCCACCTCACACATTTTCTCTCTCTCTCTCAAATAAATAAATAAGTAAATCTTTTTTAAAAATCTTGTACTTTAGTTCTTTAGACATGGTTTATTTTAGTTCTTTGACTATATTTGAAACAGATGATTTAAAGTCTTCATTTTGTAGTCCAATTTCTGGGTTTTGGGGGGAACAGTTTTTATTGATTTTTTTTTCCCTATGTATGGGCCATACTTTCTTCTTTATTTACTTGTCTAGAACTCTTTTGTTGAAAACTAGACATTAAAAAAAATGTGGCAATTCTGAAAATCAGATTTTCCATCCTCCAGAGGGTGTATTTGGTGTTGCTATTTGTTGTGGCTGTTTATTTGTTTATTGGCTTTTCTGGACTAAGCATATTTTATTATGTGTGGCCACTGAACTCCCTACTTGACTAGCTTAGTAGTTAGTTCATGATTGGACAGAGTTTTTGTTTTTGTTTTGTTTTTAAATGCCCAGGACCAATAAGTCTCTCTCAGTCTTTGCCAAAGATTCTATGTGAATGTTGGAGATTTCCTTCAGCATAAGCCAGGCAGTTGACAGCCCTCCCTTAGCCTTCCTTTAATTCCAGCTTTTTCAGAGCCTCAAGGTCAGCCAGAGGTGAGGACTTATGGCCTTTTTGGATCTCTCCTAAACATGTTCACACAACCCTAAATATGCATATGACCTTATAGGTTCCAAGGAATGTGCTGGAATTTTCCAAAGGCTCTATAAACATTTCATTCAACAGATTTTTTTTTTTTAACTTTTTGGTTAGCCTGCTGTTTAACTCAACCATTATCTACCACGTCCAACAGCTGTAAAGTTACATAATCGCCTTTAGTTGTCAACAAACATACCAGGATAAAAGGCTTTTTATACTGGGTGAGCTCCAAGATAGGTCAAATAAAGATAGTCTTGTCAGTGGAGTCTTTCAAGAAATCACCAGAGATCAAGTAATGAAAGATGTCAGGGACAGAGGTTTTGAAGGTGTTCCAACCCCGTTTTGTCCGCACTCCCGGTCAGTGGCAGGTTTGTAGTGCTCACCACTGCTGGAAGCTATTGGTTTTCAAAGCCATCACAGAGCTGGAGGAGGACATGTTAAAATGCCAGAAAGTTTGCTGTTCTTGCTGAAATTCAGTGGGTTTAAAAAAAAAAAAAAGGAACACTATGGATTGGACAAATAGGCTAATGAAAAAATACTTTTGTTAATTTCTAGAGTTTTGAAAAAGTTGATTTTGACCATTTTTGTAAGTTTTCTCATTGCTTTTATTTTATCTTTTCAAAAGTTTGATTTATTTGTTAGAGAGTGCGCAAGCAGGGGGAGCGGTAGGCAAATGGAAAAACAGACTCCCTGCTGAGCAAGGAGCCTGATGCAGGACTCAATCCCAGGACCCTGGGATCATGACCTGAGCCAAAGGCAGATGCTTAACCAACTGAGCCACCCAGGCATCCCTCTCATTGCTTTTACAAGGGAAAAAGTTTTTAGTGGTCCTCACTCTGCTTTTGTCTCTCATGTCACTTGCTAGCTATTATGATCCCTACTATATTGTTAGGATTAGGTTCATCTATGTGTGACAAAAAACCTGAAATAACAGTGACTGAGATACAAAAGTTTTGTTTTCTCACATTAAAATTTAGAAGTAAAGGGATGCCTGGGGGCTGAGTTGGCAACTGGGAGCCACTTCTCCCTCTGCCTGCTGTTCTCCTGCTTGTGCTCTCTTTGTCTCTCTCTGACAAATAAATAAATAAAATTGTCTTTTTAAAAATAAAATTTTTAAAGTGAGTTCAAAAGTTTAGAATGTTACCGGACAGCAGCTTTTCTTTTAGGTTTCAACTTTGCCATCCCTAGAGTGTGGCCCTCATCCTCATGGTCTAAGATAACTGCTTGAGCTCCTGCTGTCATATCTGTGTTCCAAGAAACAAGATGGTGGAAGCACACACACCGTTCCTTTAAAGACACTTTTTAGGAGTTGCATATGATATTTCAGAACATAGTCACAAGGGAATTTGAAAAATATGATCTTTATTTAGGAAACCATATGTCCATTCAAAAAAAAAAAATAAGGGTTTATTACTAAAGGAAGGGAACTAGCTGTCTCTGCCATGTGTATTTAACAGGTGAAGAAACTGGGGTTTCAAGAAGCTCAGTCATGGGCTCAAAGACCCCCAGGCAGGATGGAGTGGTGTCAGGACTCCAGTCCTGTGGCTTACTTCTGAAACCTGTACCTTTAGCCATAAAGACTCAGGGAAGTTGACTTGATTCATTGCAGGAGGTCGACATAGTTGGCAAGGACAGAGCTGTCTGGCCCCAGTAATCATCCTTTTCCCCTTATTAACCCAAGCCATCTGACTCTGATGGGCCACCAAGAAAAGAAAAGGCCTGGTAGGGGCCCATTAAGATGCTCAATGAAGTGCACTGAGTGTCCTTTAAACAAAGGGCAATGAGCACCTGAAAGACAGCAAATGAAACAAGCTAATAGATCATCAGAAATGGGGCCTTTGAGAAACAAACGCTGCAGAACTTGTTTGCTTTCTGAAGTGAGATGAAGGGATAGTCCGGGAATGGTGATGAGGAAATCGGGATTGAGCGCTGTGATTTCGAACGGAACCATAAATACATTTTGCTGGCCACCAGTCTTCTAGACTCCCAGCTCCCCTGCAACCAATCAGCTGTTTGTGTTAGTTCTTTCCAGTCACATCCAGCTCTGGGTGAGGCGAGGCCAAAATTAAGCCCAGGTCCTAGGATTCCATTGAGTCCACCCAAGGTCTAAGGAAATAGACAAACCCCAGTGCTCGCCTTGACTCACCCATTTCTTTTCTTTGTCAATTCTTATTTGTCTTCACCTTGGATCATCCTAAAGCTGAGCTCATTGAGACCTCAGTAAAGTCATATTGTAATTACAAATTCAGAGCAGGTTTTCCATTTCACCAGCGCGCCTTTCCATGGTGCTCACGGATGATGCATTCAGTGAGGGGTATCCGTGGAACTGCAGTTTGATAACCGAGCAGAAGCACAATGGAAGCTGTGGTGACTAATACAGTCCCATTCACAGCCACCGAAGATAATCCACTGTTCCCCGTGGTTTGAATCCCATCACAAAGAAAGGGGGGAAAAAGGATTTGGTTCCAGCAACAGGAGTCATTCTAGGTTTATCTAATGGTGTATGTTTGGGTTACTGAAGTTAAAAAAACTCATGGTTGGAAAAAACTCACGGTTGGACCTTGAGCCCCATAGGATGCTGCTGCCTGTCCCCTCCTCGGCCTCAGAAGCCTCCTCACTGGCACACAGCCAATCCCCACTGCTAAGAGCTCCCCCCACTCCTTGTCCCAGGACCCCAAAAATAACCTCTGCTCAGACCTTCCCTTCCCACGCATACATGTGTAGACTGACACACACACGTGCACTCACACACACACACGTGTGCACGTGCACACACACTTGCAGGAATAGCTCTGGCTTCTGCCTTTGTCCTCTACTTTGAACTTTTTCTCTGGCTGCCCCCACTGGTCTTCCTTTAGCTTCTTCATACCTGGATTCTTTCTCTGAACAACAAGGTTAACAGATGTCTAAACACTTTATTTGAGATAGTTTGAGAGTCACACACAGAGGTAAGAAATAATACAGGCAGATACCATGTGTTCTTTACCTGGTTTCCCCTCAGTGATAACCTGTTGCAAAATGGTCATACAAATGTCCACCAGGATATTGACATCGGTCCAATCCCCGGGTCTTATTCAGGCGTCCCCGGTCTTACATGTATGCATTTGTGTGTACACATTCATTTAGTTCTCCATTATGTGTGGAGGTTTGTGGATCAAAAACCATATCTTGTGTTACTTTTGTATAACCCCACTCACCTCCATCTTCCCCACCCTGCCCCTGGCCTAACCACCAATCTGTTCCCCATCACTATAATCTTGTTGTTTTCACGAATATTTTATAAATGAACTCAGAATATATGTAACCCTTTGGGATTGGCTTTTTTTACTCAGCCAGATTCCCTTGGGGCCCATCCAGGGTTTTCTGTACATATTGGTAGTTGGTTCCTTTGTGCTGAGTAGTACTCCAGGGTACAGATGTACCAGACTTGATTTAACTGCTTCGATGTCTGGGTTATTCAGGGTATCCAGGTTGTTTCCAGTTTGGGACTATTCTAAATAAAGCAGCTATGAAAATCCATACAGAGGCCTTCACGTGGACATAAAACCCATGTTTTTGGGGGGTGCCTGGGTGGCTCAGTTGGTTAAGCAACTGCCTTCAGCTCAGGTCATGATCTCAGAGTCCCCAGATCAGCCTCAAGTCGGATCCCTGCTCAGCAGGGAGTCTGCTTCTCCCTCTGATCCTCTCCCCTCTCGTGCTATCTCTCTCAAATAAATGAAATCTTTAAAAAAAAAATGTTTTTACTTCTCTGGGTAAGTGCCCAAGAGTGCCATTGCTGGGTCATGTGGTAAAGACATGTTTGGATTTATAAGAAATGACCAGATGTGCTCCTGAGTGGTCGTACCCACCAGCAATGCAAGAGTGATCAAGTTTCTCTGCATCCTTGCCAGAAATTGATATTATCACTAAAAATATATTGTGCATTTTAGCCCTTCTAATAGGTGCACCGTGAAATCTGATTGCGGTAATTTAATATTTTAAAAGTCTATTTTAACATTTTAACTTTGAATTGTTATTATTTGCACAGCTATCATATATTTTTATTTTTCAGAAATTTATTTACTACTGAGTGATTGTGTGAAGTGTTGAAAATTTTCGAATAGTATTTCACATAATTTCATTTCCCTCATTTGGTCACACTTTTTTCGATAGACCAAGAATTCTATCAGTTACTGCTTTTGAGACGTGTCTTGATGCACAATTTTTGAAACCTTTCCGGTAACTGTCAACTTAAAAGTTAGCAGGACATAGACTACATGAATAATGTAGTTAAGTGACTATTATGGCCCCCGTGGGCCTATTTTTCTAAAATATTTTATGTGTTTATTTGAGGGGGGGGTAAAAGCATGAGCAGCGTCAGGGGTGGGGTGGGGGGACAGAAGGAGAGGGAGAAGCAGTCTGCCAGCTGAGCGTGGAGCCCTACCAGGGGCTCCATCCCAGGATCTGGAGATCATGACCTGAGCTGAAGGCAGACCTTTAACCAACTGAGGAACCCAGGTGCCCCCTCTTGAGGGCCTATTTTATAAAGAGAATTGCTTTGTCCACATAATAATTATGTTTCTGGGGGCGCCTAGGTGACTCAGTGGGTTAAAGCCTCTGCCTTCGGCTCAGGTCGTGATCCTAGGGTCCTGGGATCGAGCCCCGCATCAGGCTTTCCGCTCAGCGGGGAGCCTGCTTCCCCCCCTCTCTCTCTGCCTGCCTCTCTGCCTACTTGTGATCTCTGTCTGTCAAATAAATAAATAAAATCTTTTAAAAAAATAATAATTATGTTTCTGTATTTATCATTTTTTTTCTTTTTTTAAAGATTTTGTTCATTGGAGAGAGAAAAAGCATGCAAGTAAATGGGAGTGGGGGGCAGAGAGAGAGGGAGAAAGGGTCCTAATGGACTCTGCACTGAGCAGTAGCCCAGCACAGGGTTCGATCTCACAACCCTGAGACCATGACATGTGCAAAACCAAGAGTTGAAGGCTTAACCAACTGTGCCACCCCAGTGCTCCTATATTTTTCTAATCAAAAATTTGAGCTATGAAAAATAGACATCGGGCTGTTTCTCTTCCAGCCCTTCCAAAGGAAGAATCCATTGCAACTGCCTTCTTGATTCCTCAACTCTGTGTAACCCCCTTCCATCCCAGCTTTCAGACCATCATTCCTGCACCTCAGGGGAAGAAAGAGGTTAGAGGGGAGGCTGAGTGTTCCAGACTCTTGTCTGGGAGAGAAATCTGACATTTTTAGCAGAAGAGTAAAATGTTTACTTTGAAAAAAGTAGAGACCCAGATGCCTAGATACTGTCAGGATTACCTCTCATTGAATCTGTGAGTGACCAGTAGTTGCTTTGTCCCTGTTTGAGTGTCCAGCATGTTCAGGGGAAAATGAGACAGTTCTAACAAATAACCCACACCTGCCTGGGCTTTCTCTGTGGTCCTCTGGGTGTGTATGTGTGCATATCACACACCCACACATATGCATGTAATGAATAGCTTCATGTAAAAAAACTGCAACAAACATCAATTCTGTAAATTACCGGGGAGTCCTAATTGGGTTTGCTAGCAAAGCGACTTCTGTAAAGGCTATAAATAGTAGGCACATCCCCCATAAGCAGTGTAGCTCTTTCTTTTTTTAATAGGGGATTCTCATGTTACAAGGACATCACAGATTACTGAATAATTTATTTAATGGTAGATTGTATGAGCTTCAGTCTTTGCCAATGAGCTCATACCCAAAATGTCTAAAGAAGACAAGGTGAGCAAACTAGAGCTCAGGTTTGTGAGCTGCTTATTTTTTTTATTAGATATGTATGGCTATTATAGCCATATATGCATACTTCCCTTGATACTATCTCTGCTTCAAAGGTTGTAAATAGGATAGAGGTACCACTTTATTACTAACATTTGGCTAACTCACAATAATGCATTCAACACACAGTGTTGAGAAATAGAGACTAGAATGATGACCTTGTCGACACTTGGTGATTTTAACAAAGGACTGTGATATATTGGGGAAAGTTTGTTCTCCATGAAAATAGAGGGTAAAATTCAATAAGAAGATGTTAGATTTGGAAAATAGAGACAAGAAAAAAAGATTTGGAGGGCTGTTTTTCTGTGCATGCCTGTTGTTAGCTTTCAATGATACAGAGTTTAAAAACAATGACTTTTGAGCTTACAGATCTTAGTTTGCCTGTAATTATAAACAACTCTCAGGTGAGCAGAGGCAACTTGGAAGATGGGTACACTTTTATGTCAAATGTAATTTTGAAAAAGGTAAAATTTGTTTAAGTAGAAAACTTAAATTTGGGGCACCCAGGTGGCTCCGTCGGTTAAGCGTCTGTCTTTAGCTCAGGTCATGGTCCCAGGGTCCTGGGATCAAGCCTCACATCTGGCTTACTGCTCAACGGGGAGTCTGCTTCTCCCTCTGCCCCTCCCCTCACTCGCTCTCTCTCTCTCTCTCTTTCTCACTTGACTAAATATATAAAATCTTTAAAGAAAAATAAAAAAGAAAATAGAAAGATGGCAAAAGGACAGGCACATAATAACGTAAGAGGAAATTTATGTGGCCAGCAAGGCTGGGAGAAGGCACTTCGTTTCATTAGTAATCAAGGAAATACCAATTAAACCCATGAGATATCCCTACACACCCACCTGACCAATTAAAATTTTCAAGTTTGCAAATAACCAGTGCTACTGAGAATGGAGAATATTGGGAGGGACTGGAGGGGAGAGTCGGCCTTGAAGCCATGATGTTGGAAAGCAGCGACCCTCATCCGCTGAGGTTGAAGACACACACACTTCCTTTGCAGCTGAAGAAATGCCGCTGTGGGTGAACGATGCCCTGTGCAACAGGATATATACAAAAATGTTTATAGAGACATTGTTCCTAATAGCCCCAAGCTGGAAACATCCAAACGTCCACCCAACATAGGAAGGACAAGGGCCAGAGCCACTTGTAGCAGGGGGGATGAATTTTACCAACATCAAGACACAAGTACCCAGGGTAAGTGTTCATTGATAGAAGCCTCATTAAACAGGCAAAATTTAAACTCTACCGTTTAGGGAAATCATGATAACAAAATTCAAGCTAATGGTTGCTTTTCAAGGAAGGGAAGGATTGTGACCAAGAATATGGCACACGAGAAGCATTCTCTTTCTTCACCTGGCTGTGGTCCCATGGTATTTCCCTTTATCCTTATTTGCTATACGAGATGCTGATGTTTCATGCCCTTTGATGTAGGTTATAGTTCACACCCACCTGCGCATGCAAAATGATTTCCAACCATGCTCTTCAATGCTGAACGAGCAAGATTTTTTAAAACAAACTCCTGAGTTCAATGTAGCACCCTTAAAAAATGAACTTGAAGTATTCAGTTTAGTTTGATGAACACTTAAAACAGTAAATCCAATCTCCTGCGGAGTTCCACATGAGAATTCAGCCGTGCCTGCTGGGAAGACAGGCGGGATGAGAGGAGGGGGGACTGCTGTCAGAGCAGGGGCTCCCTTCCAGCCAGCCCTGACCCTCACCAGCTTTTTTCCGGGCAATTCTCTGGACTTCATTCCTCATCTGTAAAGAGGATCAGACCCGATGAAAACTCCTCTGAGAGTCGCCTGGTATATTCTTGGCAGTTCTCTGTGGGAACTTAAAAAAAATTTTTTGTAAGAAATTCTTTTCATTTTGACAAGCATCTGAGAAGTATGGGCATCATCTGGGTCCTCCATAGGTCTGCCATAGAGTTCACGGTGCCCACATCATTCTCCATTTATTTTTTTTTTTTAAGATTTTATTTATTTATTTGACAGAGAGAGATCACAAGTAGATGGAGAGGTAGGCAGAGGGGGGGGGGGGAAGCAGGATCTCCGCCGAGCAGAGAACCCGATGCGGGACTCGATCCCAGGACCCTGAGATCATGACCTGAGCCGAAGGCAGCGGCCCAACCCACTGAGCCACCCAGGCACCCTCATTCTCCATTTATGACCACATTGGGGCCAGATGTGCTGTTTTGTCTTAAGCCAATAGGAAGAAAACATAGGTAACCTTAATGAGTAAAGTCTGCCTTTGCCTAGTGACTTTATGAAAGACCCACAACCAAAGTTTTCACAGTTGGAAGGGACCATGTCGTGTGAGATTTGAGTCATGGGACAATGCCTGACCCAAAGAAGGATCTAGGCACCTGAGTAACAAAGCAAGAGGCAATTTCTTCCACAAAATCACATCATCTGTCTCAATTAAATTAATGGGTTAACTTGTATTGGTTTCATCTTTAGTTTGTCAAAATCATGAATTTGTCTTGATTTAGTAATTGTAGAAATGACAAGCCTATGGGATGTAAGCCCAGTTTCATGTTTATACACATTTAGCTAACAGCCTTATAAAAGCAATTTATATCAACACTGGAAAACCTCAGAAAGTTGTTTTCCTGAGAAGGCATCACATGTCATTCGAATTTAAGCCTCAGTGAACTCCATGACCTGCGCCCACCCTCCCAGGATTCTGTTTCCATTTTGGAAATCAAGCCCTTTCCCAAGCACGTGTGGGGCTGCCTGGGTTCCAACCCCTTTCACAAGTAGCAGTGACTCCGCTGCAGGTGATTTTGCCTCCTATCGACATTGGAAAGTGTCTGGAGACACTTGCGATGGTCACAGCTGAGGTGGGGGCTAGTCAGGAGAAGCCAGGGATGCCACTAAGCAGCCTACAGGTCAGCCCCCCAGAAGAATCATCCAGGCCGTCACCAGTAGTGCCCAGGTTGAGAACCCCCGATCCCGCTCTTTACAGCTTTAACTTCTTTTTTTTTTTTTTTTAAGATTTTATTTATTTATTTGACAGAGAGAGATCACAAGTAGGCAGAGAGGCAGGCAGAGAGGCAGGCAGAGAGAGAGAGGGGGAAGCAGGCTCCCTGCTGAGCAGAAAGCCCGACATGGGCCTCGATCCCAGGACCCTGGGATCATGACCTGAGCCGAAAGCAGAGGCCTTAACCCACTGAGCCACCCAGGCGCCCCTACAGCTTTAACTTCTATAAGAAGTAAATCTTCGGTGTCTTTTCCCAGTTAATCAGAGTAGGGCACTAGTGCTTTCCTAGAACTTATCTCTCATAGCCCCCGTTTCCTTTCACACAGCAAAAGCAGGCAAGCAAGCAAAAACAACCCCTCAGGCATGAGGTCCATTGCATGACTGGCTTGATTTAAGAAGGAGGCTTAGAGGAGTCAGGCATTTGGCTATGTTTTCAATCAACCTTGTTCCAGGTCTTCCTCTGTCAGGTCCTGGTCTGCCACCTACCTGGAGTGACTTGGCCTGATGTTAACTGGTAGTCTCTGGAGGGAATGTGCTCTCCAGTGATCCCCAGAGGAAGCCCCTGGAAAAACAATATTTGAACAGAAATGGTAGTAAGAGCTTCAGACTGATCAGAGTGGTTTCAGACATCTGAGAAATCTAGATCAATCTCCAAAGTGGCTCTACAGGCCCATGTAGTTGTGAGATGATGTGCCATTAATGGCTGCTGAGGAACGTGTATCCCCTTGCTATCTGTCCCATGTAATCATTATATTTGTTCACGTAGATCCTGCTGTATGTTCCTAGGTCCTATGTCCTCTCCCCCATCAGACGTTTAAGTCCTTCCATGTCTTTTGCTGGCACTGAAATATGGCCTGGCATGCTTAGTACTGTGTCCTGCTCTGTGGGCGGTCAACGCTATCAATGAGCTATGAGAAAACAGGCCAGGTGGGATTATGGGTAACGGCTTCCCAAACATGGCTGGCCATCCTCTCCGGCCCCTCATCCTGTTCACCTGTTATTCTAGTGACCAGACTCCAGTCATAACCAGCCTCTCAGCTTTCGAAACATTAGACTCTGTAGCTTTCTCCTGGCAAGAAGACAGCCCTTCATCTCCAGGACCAAAAAAAGGAATGTGCTCTTCCTCACCAGGTCTGGGCAGGCTGCCTGAGGTACAGTTGAGGAGGGGCTTCTGAGCACTCCTCAGTCTCTACCCCATCTGGCCTTTTCCCAACCACACTGACACCACACCATGGGGTCACTGAGACCGCTGTGGGCAAGTCTTCCTCCTTAAAAAACCGGTGATACCAGGCAGTCGGTGACATCAGGCAGCCATCTGGATGCCCCACATCCTGTCTAAAACCACACCCTTCCTTTCCCTCACCTCTTTTGAAAAAGAGAAAAAAAAAAATCCTGTAAGATGTAGTCTTTCAAAGACTCAGCGGGGGCACCATGCCTTTAGCACAACACAGGGGTGCCTGGGGTGTGACAGATATGGCCCTCATTTCCTGGCCTGGACTTCAGGGGTCTGCTCAGATCCCACAGCTGAGGGGAGGCTGGAGCTGCCATGCGGGCCCTGGCCAGACTGAGGGCACAGGCCTCTCTGCCCAGCACACGGCCTGCAAACCCACAGAGTCACTGTGTGACTCTGGGTGACACCCCTTCTCCAGGTGCCTGGGTCCTGCATGCCCGGGGGCCTGCATGGCTCAGGCTGGCTCACCGGAATAGGCATACACACCCTGGCTAAGGAAGAAATGAGACTGAAGGAAGGAGAAGCTAGGCATTGGCTGTGAGGACATGAGGCCGGACCACAGAGGCAATCCCCATCCTGGGGATCAAAGGTCAGAAGAGCACCGAGCGCAGCGAGCAGCACCTGCTGCTGTAGGAGACAGGTTGGCGGAGATGGGTCCCGGGAAGTCCCTGAGCAGTAGCAAGCTGGGGGCTCGTTCATGGGATCCGGTGATGTCTTAGGTCTGGGGGAGGGCCACAAAGAGGGAGACAGACCCGTTAGTCTCAGAGGATTAGGCACGACGGGGCCAGTCCATTTTAGCCTGATTTTAAATCTACGACGTTTGGACTTGGTTGTGGGGAAGGCAAGGAGCCCAGTCTGGGACTCTGGCCAGCCAGACCCCACGTTAGCTAGAGCCTGGGCGGGTCCCCAGCTCAGCAGTGGGGGATTAGCTAAATGGGGCACCTGGTGGGAGAGAGAACCCAAGTTTAGCCTCCTTAGCTGATGCAAACCTTAGCTGATGCAAAGTGCGCAGCCTGAGGCCCCATCGGCCCCTTCTGTTTCACATCCTGCACCTGGGGCAAAGTGCATGTCTCAGAGCTGGCTGGCCCTTCTGAGGCTGAGAACATTCTAGATTCTCACTCGGGACTGCTTGCTTGGTTGGCAGCAGTCAGCTCCCATGTCTCTTCCAACCCTAGCAATGAAGTGGCTCTTCCTGCCTCTCTGCCCCAGGAGTGGGCCCGGGGAGGGGCAGGGACTAGCCCAGGTCTGAGTCTAGGGGTGCCAGCGGGGAGGGGTGGTGAGACCCGACTCATCCTGTGACATGGGGTCTGACCGGTGCAGCCGTCCATGGTCTGGTTCACAGGAGGTCCAGGCCCCTGTTTCCCCTTCCCCTGGCTGCCAGGCTTTGGCTCTTGTCCTGGTGGATTAGCTCGCTAAACAGAAAACAAAAGGAGAAAAATGGGGAAATCAATAGCTCTGGTCAAAGGTCTGGTGGAGAAGGAAGTTAAAACCAATTAACCAAGAGATTTCAATTATCCCATACACACTCTGGTCCTTTTCTGCTACATAGCCTGGGTCAGAGTTAAATGTTGGGTGAAGACACAAAACACAGTTCACACCCATCCACCTGTGAATTCTCTAGTTTCAGCTTGAAAGCTGGTGAGCCCAGGGCTCAGGGTGCCCCCCGCCCAAGGCTGGTGCCACCAGGCGGTATCCGGCACGTGTCCGGCCTGCAGGTGCAGGACAGGATTCTGTCTTGCAGAGGACTGACTGGGGCAGTAGCCACAAGGAGCCTGTGTGGTGTCCCGCCCACACCGAGGAAAGACGGGGAAACGGGCTGCAGGAGGGGAGCGCTTGGAGGAGGCAGAGAAACGTCTCTCCTGCGTCACGCTCTGGGAGAACGCCAGCATCCTAAAGTCTGGCCCTGAGGGATTACCACATTTTAGAGAGAATCAAGGAACAGATCTGAGTGATGGGAAGAGGCCAAACTGTGAGAGCCCCAACTGCCCCTCTGGCAAGAAGAATGGATCTCACTGCCAGGAATCGCAGGCCTAGAATTCTCCCCCGGTGGCCTATCCCCTTTCACCCGATTTATTCTGCCTCGGCACTGGACTAGGCCATTTGAAAGAAAATTAAGAGACAGGCTGTGAAGTTCCAGAAAGAGTCTCTGGGTCTCCACTTAAAGGCAGGCGGGCTGTGAACCCAGAGGAAACGTTAAACAGGTACAAAGGAAGAATGGAATTTCTTCTGTATAAACAACTGCCGCATTAAGCTCTGTTAGTCTCTGGGGCATGGGGCAGAATGATGGTTCCTACCTGAAATCCCCTTTCTGCCCATGATGGACCATCCAAACCCATCTCCCGGCCAGCGAGGAGACTACCTCAGTCTCAGGAGGTGCCCGTTGCTATCTTGGGCCTGAAACTACTAGCACAAGTCACAGCAGCACTGGCTGACTTCCTGCCCAGGGAGCAGAGTGTATCCAATTTACTGTAACCCCTGTACCATATACCTTCAGTATACAGTTGGTGACTGGGAACATGGAACTACAACTCGAGTCATCGTAGTCCCTGAGTGTCCTGTGATAGAGGGAAAGTCCTCACGGGGTGGGCACCTGTGCTGAGCTGAGAACGTAATTTTCCATAACATGCTCCAAATAGTGTCCAATATTTAAGTCAGCCATGACTTTGAGGAATTGCTGTGGTCCCTTCTGATGAACCCCACTGAGAAAGCACCATCCCCTAAGTTCTCTGGTTTTGCTGGGGGGAGGGCCTGGAGCGGATGTGTTCTCACTGCTGCATAAGAGCTCCGACATCAAATCCTGAGCAGCAGGAGAACCACCAGGAATCATGGTTTCTCTGCTGGAACCCTGAGAAAAGATTTGGCATCTTTATTTTGTATGAACCTGGGGTGTGCTGAGAGAAACAGAGGAAATGACCTTCGCATTCTCTGCTAAAATGGATTTCCTTGAGAGTCCTAAAATCTAAACTCAGCACACGTGGAGTACATGTTAGAGAAGACACTCTGTGCCCGAGGGCCGAAGATTTGGGTCTCCCAGTGTGGGGACTGAGACACAGAAGGGGGGCGTCTGTCAGAGACAAGTAGAGGGGCTGATCCAAGAATACAACATGGTGGGGAGAAAAACCAAAGAAATGGACCTTCAGAATGACCATTTCTCTTTGGAAACTGTTAAAGTAACTAGATCACTCTGGTTTCCACATGGTGTGGCTTCGCCCCTTTGCCCAGAGACACAGAGGAGTCCAGGGGCCGTGCAAATGTGGAAAACCCAAGCAAAGGAACATTTCACATTTATATGACTTTTACCCACATGGCTGCCCCTGCTGCTCATGTCAGCCTCTGAAGGAAACAAGAATTAGTTTCTTCCATTTCACAAGTGAAAACCATGGAGTCTGAGAGGTTTAATGACTTCTGAAAAGCCACACTCTTTGTAAGTGGCAGAGCCTGGATTAGAACCTCAGTGCTCTAACTTTAAATTCGGGACTCTCCCAGCAATGGCAGTGGTTTTGAAACCATGGACCCAACAGAACCTCTTGGGAGGGGAAGGCGATCCTGGCATCCCTGACCCCCACTCAGATGGGAGCAGCTCCAATTTCATTTGCTTTATCCGTTGGTGTTGCCAATGCCTGGAAGAATATCAAAAGACAATTATGATGTCTAGATGGTGGAATTATGGTAATTTTATTTTATACACTACATTCTAATATTTGAATTTTTATAAGCATCACCCTGATAATCAGGAAAAAAATTTCGTTTGGAAAAACAAAACACACAAAGAGTATAACAATCAGTGTTAGGGGTTTTTGGGTTGTTAATGCCAAACCCTCTTCAAATTCACTTAGAGTCAAGGGAAAATGTGTCTGGAAGACTGGTATGACTGTAGGAAGGTCAAGATGTGAGTGTGCCTCAGGAATAGCTAAAAAGACATCTGGTATCCCTCATCTCTGTCTGTGGGTATCTGTCCTCCTACTGCAGGCCAGCTTCCTCTATGTGGCAGGAAATGCCTTCTGGACTTCAGAGCTGCTGGTCTCTACCAAGAGAGAAAATGAGCACTGTGCTCTGTGGTCCCTAGGTCATGAATTCCAAAAATATACTACTGTTGGCCCCATTGGATCAGACGTCCATCCCCTACCCAGCTGCTATGCCCAGGGCATGGCAGTGCTCTATAATTGGTCCAGCTTATGACCCATCTCCATCCTTTGGCCCATCAGTGTGCCCAGGAGGCAAGGTCCTATCAGAAGAGCTTATTGAGAAATGATTGTCCCCTTCCCCCTCACACCCATCTGCTATGCACTGATATTTCCTTGGAGGTGAGGGGGACAGGATGGGACAATTCTGAGTATGGGGGCTTAATTTCTGTCTTCAGAGAAGGGCAGGGGAAGACTGGAAGGAGAAGGCGGCCACGATCGGACTGAGCATTATCAATATCAGAAACAACGAGTGAGCTTCCCTGACCTATCCCCGTGCTGGTGTGAAGATTCCTTTGAGTCCTCGGAGAGCTTATGCCTCAATCCAGGGGCTATGTGCTGGCTGGAAGGAGGAAGTAGCCTGTGTTCTCGTTACAGCCTCTCTTCCTGGGGGCTTCCATCACTTCCACAGAAACAAGGAGAAATAGATCTTCCAAAGAATGATACATTTTCTTAGATTGTCTTGAATAAAACAACCGGAGCTCAATGAAACATGCCGTGCTTTCCATCCTCGTATGCATTCCCTGCTTCATTTATTTACTTAGGAGATGGTAATTTAATTTCTTCCCAAAATAGAGTGAGTGTGTCTAGAAAATAAGCACTTTACAGTACAGTAGGTCCTCATGATAACATAGCTGCTACAATTCAGTGTGGGATAAGTTACTGTGACGGAAGGGGATGGTAGCGCCGTGAGCCCCTGGTGACCAAGGGCTCTGCTCTAGCTAACACGGAGCCAGCCCCAGGGCAGTGCTGGTCCATGGTTGGTACTCAGAGGTTAAGAGTGCTCAAAAATCTTATGGTTCATTCTTCTTCTTCTTCTTTTTTTTTTTAGATTTAATTTATTAATTTGACAGATCACAAGTAGGCAGGCAGAGAGGCAGGCAGAGCGAGGAAAGGAAGCAGGCTCCCTGCTGAGCAGAGAGCCCGATGGAGGGCTCGATCCCAGGACCCTGGGATCATGACCTGAGCTGAAGGCAGAGGCTTTAACCCACTGAGCCACCCAGGCACCCCTTATGGTTCATTCTTAACATATTTGTTTCTTTGGGTTTCTCTTGTGTTTTATTTTTCCTCCTTTCTGCCTTTTTTCTGTGTAGTAAGGATGCTATACATTGCCCCAAATCTTCTGGTTCCTGCAGTAAATCATTTTCAGAGGCATGTTCTTTCTTTGAGCCTTTGCTCAAAGATGTTCTCTTTACCTTGTTCTATAGAATTTCCCCACAGAATTCATTTCTCACCCTTTTACCCACCCTTGATCAAGGTAAGATTTACACAGGAGCTATCTGGGCTGCTTTGGGTGGGGCTCCCTGTCCACCTGAGCACTGGCTGAATCTTAGTTCTGTGGATGGCAGTGGGTTTGCGGGTATAACTCCCAGCCTACTAGAAGCAATTGTCTAGTTCTCCTGGTGGGTTAATCCAGCCTACCAGCAAAAACATTGCCCTGGAAGCTCTGCTGGTCTTCAGTCTATTTCCTTTTGCCCTAGAACAATAAGGCACAGATGATATTCTATTTCTGAGATGCACAAAAGGATTTTAGTATGGCATCGTGTGAGTTACAATGTCTCATCCCTTAATAGCCACTGCAGTGAGAGAACATTAGAGTACATTTTGTTTATACTGACGCTGAATAATCATTGAGCACTGAAGGGAACAAAAGGAGTGTTTTTCCTCTCCTACTTAGTACAAAGAGCTCTGGAATGAAAAAATTCACCAAAAGCCATGACAAGTCTGGCAGCATAGGTCCCCCTTTCCACGGCCATGTGTCAATCACTATGCGTTACTTACCTTGCTTTTCAGCACGAAATTGATTTTTAGTTGCAAGTAAAGAGCCAGGCATCAAGAGGCATCTAAATAGTAAGGACTTCTGTTTTTATTAAACAAGTGCAGAGTTTACAGTGTCTCAGGGAAGGTCTGACCATGCCATCCGGGCCTCAGGCTCCTGCTCTCCTCACGCTGACTTGATAGGCATATTGTTCCTCATTATCATGTGCATTGCTTCATGGACTTGACGTGGCTGCCTTAGTTCTGGGCATCACATCCATATTCTAGATAGGAAGGAGGAGAAAGGGATGGCAGCAAGCTTTTTTTTTTTTTTTTTTCGTTCTTTCTTTTCCTTTTTCTTCTTTTCCCCCAAGGCTGTCCCTTTTATTAGAAAGGAAAACATTTCCTGGAAAACTCCCAGCTGACTTTCATTTTATGTCTCATTGGTCCCTGCTGGTAACATTTCACTCCTAGCAGCACGGAGGATGGAACAATGAACAGTTTACAAAGAGAAATCGTATAGCCATGGCTAGATGGAATTTATCAATCTTAATTCATTCCCTGAGTCAAAGTATATGGCTGCTACACAGGACCAACCTCCACCACCTTCCAAACAAAATTAGTGTTGTTTGCAACAACTACGGACAGTCAAGGACAGCCTTGGAAGCATTATTTTTAGCTGTAGTGACAGTGGTTGTGGAACTGACCAGTGCTCTTCCATTTTCAAAGTTACTTTGAAAATGATGAAGTGATGTATGGTTTTCACAAATTTGCGTGTCATCCTTTTCAGGAGCCAGGCTTATCTTCTCAGTATCGTTCTAATTTTTGTAAATGTGCTACCAAAGGAAGCATGAAATGACATATGGTCTTGATCTCTGATAAAAATACAGAGTCAGTGGAACTGAATATTATTTAGTTCAACATATTTAAAAAACAACAGCATGGCTTATTGAACTCAAGAAGACTACAGAGAAATCAAATCAAATAATATGTATACAATCTTCCTTTCCAAAAGCAAGTATTTTCTGAATCCAGTATAAGAGGAACTATAAACACCATTTGCATTGATGGTTCAAATTTCTCTAAGTGAGTAAATTCTAAGACTCACAAACTTCAAAGATCACTTTCCAGTCTATATTTCTACCAAATGCAGAGCGAAAAGTACCTCTTGGGTTGTGGCTTCCTCTGCCCCAGCCAAGACTACAGAGGCCCATTGCCTATTCCTGTCTCTTCCCCTTCCTGGTTATTGTCTCTCAAGATCACCCCTTAGTAAGGTTCATTTTGGTATTTGAGGTCTTCTATTAGCATTGACAAGGTGAAAGGTAGGAAGTTAAGGTGTCCAGCCATCCTAGATTCCCAGGACTGAGGCTTTCCTAGGAAGTAGGACTTTCAGTGCTAAAACCAAAACCGTCCTCGACATACTAAAACAGTTGGTCACCCGAGGGATTATCACCAACATGAAAGGGGGTGAGGGAGTGGGGGTTTGAGAAAAAGGAAGGAGAGGGAAGGGAGGACCTGAGAAGTCATGGTCATTCAACCCAACTTTAAATGTTATGCCTTTTCTTAACATCTTCATAACTGGGGTTCCTGCATATCAACTCACCAGTGATCCTTGACCTCATCGTTTCTTTGGGTTCTTTGCTCTTCCAACCTGTATATAACTGCCTGGTTTTTAACTCCCACTTCTGTCCTACTATAAATATGTTTCCCAACTCCTATTCCTGTTCACCAGATTCAGGGGCATTGTAAGAGAATGCTATGAAGCCCTCTCTGATCCAACACACAGCAAGGATAGAGAACATGTAAAAGTCATAGCCACACCCAGGGTGCCTGGGTGACACAGTTGGTTAAACGTCTGACTCTTGTTTCTGGCTCGGGTCATGATCTGCACTGAGCGCAGAGCCTACTTGAAACCCTCTCCCTCTCCTTCTGCCCCTCCCACTCATGCATGCCCGTGCTCTCTCTCTTTCTCTCTCTAATAAATAAATATTTTTTTAAAAAGTAATAGCCACACTCAAAAGTTTTATATATATATATATATATATATATATATATATATACAAATCTATAAATCTATAATATATAAAAATCTATATAAATCCATAAATATATATATAAAATATATATATGATATATACACACATGTATATATATCCACAGTCCTGGAATAGAATCAAAATGCAAAGCAAATAGTAGTGGCTGATCTGAGGGCCTGCCAAGCTCTGGATCTGGAAGTAGGCAATTAGAGCCTAGAGTTCAGCTTGTGCAGATAAAAGCACACTAAACGGGAAAGGTGCTCCATGGGAGGCATGGGAGCCAGAGTCATGCTCAGAGCTCACAACTGGAAGCTGGGGCAGGTCTTCCCTGGCCTGTGAAAGGAAACTGGAAAATGTGTGCCTGCTGCTGCCTAAGATGTATTGATAACTGGACTCAAATGTAAACACCACAAAGAAGAATACATAGAGAAGAAGAAAGGCAGGGAGAAGATATTCCTACATATAATGATCCTATAAACCCAACTTTAAAATTCATGAAGTGATCGAATGCCAAGAAAGAGCCAATAAAATCAATAATTGGTTTATGAGTTTGTCCAGAAAGAAAGAATAAAAAATTTTGAAAAAGACTTAAAAATATGTGTACTTAGCATCCTTGGAGAGATCAATGAAGGCATTACATCCTTACAAAAGATCCATGCCAGTGATTTATTACGACATTAAAACAGACAAATGAGGGCACCGGGGTGGCTCAGTGGGTTAAAGCCTCTGCCTTCAGCTCAGGTCATGATCCCAGGGTCCTGGGACTGAGCCCCGCATCCGGCTCTCTGCTCAGCAGGGATCCTGCTTTCCCTTCTCTCTCTGCCTGCCTCTCTGCCTACTTGTGATCACTTTCTCTGTCAAATAAATAAATAAAATCTTAAAAAAAAAAAAAAAGAACTCCTGCCTCACCATCAGTGATTATGATACAGGATTCTCTAAGAGATTCATTATAAAAAAAAAAAAAAGAAGAAGAAGAAGAAGAAAAGAAAAAAAAACAGACTAATGAAGTAAATACAGGTGGATATAAAATTAGAAATCATGAAGAAAAATATAACCAATTTTTTTTTTTGGTTTAAAAAAACCAAAATTTTTTAAAACTCCATAGGATAGGGGCGCCTGGGTGGCTCAGTGGGTTAAAGCCTCTGTCTTCATCTCAGGTCATGATTCCAGGGTCCTGGGATTGAGCCCTGCATCGGGCTCTCTGCTCAGCGGGAACCCTGCATACTCCTCTCTCTCTGCCTGTCTCTTTGCCTACTTGTGATTTCTCTCTGTCAAATAAATAAGTAAAATCTTAAAAAAAAAAAAAACCAACCTCCATAGGATAGTTTCTAAACTGAATGTAGTTGAAGAGAGAATTAATAAATTGGAATTGAGAGGCTTTCACCAGGAAGGTAAAAGCATCCACGGAGCCACAGAAATGAGACAGAGGATGGCAGGTGTGTGGTTATGGACTGGAGGCTCGGGAAGGGCTTGTCAAAGGTGACAATTGAACAGCTATCTGACCAACTAAGGATGCGAGTAATGAGAGCATAATATAAATCAAACTCATAGGCACAGAGTAGTAATAATAGTTATTCTCCAAGCAGCTGTGAGAACTGAACAGCATGCAAAGAACATCAAGCCCAGTGTCCGACACATCATTTATAACAAATGTTAAGCAGCTCTGCTTCCTTTCCTAAAAACCTGAGGAAAAAAATAGAATTTAGGAGGGCCTAGGTGGCTCAGTCAGTTAAGCGTATGCCTTCAGCTCAGGTTATGATCTCAGGGTCCTGGGCCCTGGAGTCCAGCCCCTGACTCTCTGCTAAGTGGGGAATCTGCCTGTCTCTCTCCCTCTGTGCTCTCTCTCTCTCTCTTTTTTTGGTCTCTCTCAAACAAATAAAATGTTAAAAAAAAAAAAAAAAAGAATAGAATTTAGCTTTTTGCCTCCATATTGTGGGGCTTCGGCCACTTTGGCTCCAGCCCAGCATCATTCCCAGGAGGCTCGAATTGGCTGATGATTTTTGGTTCTAATAATGGAGGATTCAGCTCTCTTAACAAAGCGGCTGGAACATTGTCCGCTGTTCACATGCCTGTTCTCTCCGTCTGCTTCCCTCCCTTGAGAACAAACTCTGTTTTCCCCTCTTGCATGAACTAAACAAGCTAGTCGTGTCCAAAATGCAGAGATGACATTTTAATATATCCAGGCAGCCTGGCTAGTAGTTTCTCTGCAAACTCTCAAAATTTCCTTCAGCACCAGCTCTAAGCACTTTTGTCCGTCCTATCTTGTCTGGAGCCCCGAAAGGAGTCCTGACAAAGGTCACGAAGCGGGGAGAGACAAAGCCACCCTCATTCTGAGCAGTGAGCCTTTTCAACTCACAGGCCCCTGATGGAAACATTCCCTCATGAAAAGAACAAAATAAGCCTGGTTCACAGACAACAGCAACAGAATTTCCATCGGACAGAGAGCTGCTTCTTGGAACGTGGGAATCTGAGAGACTGGATCGCATTCAAAGAAAACGCCCCTGGAGTGACGAAGATCAAGTCCTGGGGGCTCAGCAACACCTGAGATTCCTTGCTTGAAAGGGGGTGGGGGGGTGGGTATCCTGGACACTGAACCAGGCTGGGATGTGAGGCTGATGGTCAAGGACGTTGGGGGTAGCAGCTTCTTCCTCCCCTGAGCCAGACCCAAAAGCTCAAGGAGAAGCTGGAGGTGCGGTGCGTGTTTGTTTTTCTTTCTTTCTTTTTTTTTTTTTAAAGATTTTATTTATTTATTTGACAGACAGAGATCACAAGTAGGCAGAGAGGCAGGCAGAGAGAGAGAGGAGGAAGCAGGCTCCCCGCTGAGCAGAGAGCTCCATGCAGGGCTTGATCCCAGGACCCCAAGATCATGACCTGAGCTGAGGCAGAGGCTTAACCCACTGAGCCACCCAGGCACCCCATGTGTTTGTTTTTCTAAGGAGAAGAGAGAAAATGTGTCCCACCCTCTCTGAGTCCGTGGTCAGGAAAAGGTTGTTTTCAAAAGGAAGAGGAAGAAGAAACATCCCTTTTTGCTGGACATTTGCTCCGAGGGGCGAGGTGGGCTGAAAGACTCTGGCCGGTGGTCCGGGGAGCCCTTCAGCGTCTCAGTCCCCCACCCCGCCCCCCTACCCCGGCCGGTGCAAGTGCCCCCACTAGCAAGTCTGTAAAAAAAAAAAAAAAAAAAAAAAAAAAAAGAGTCTTCCCCTTGTTTATTTTGAGGCTCTTTTTCTTTTCTTTTTAGAAAACTGCACATCTCACCACATCTGAATTAGTGAAAAGAAAACATAAGGAACTGAGCGTTGCAACTTTGGCGCAGTTGGAGTAAATGTTCATGCTTGGAAGGGAGAAAAACAATAAGACTTGGAGGGGCGCGCGGTGGGATTCTAAGGTCTCCCACCAGTGTATCTTCTGGAGAAGAAGAAGGGGAAAAAAAACCCCTTAAAACTGCATCATATTAAAAACAAAAGAAAAAATCAGGTGCTTGGGATGAGAATAGAGAGGAAATTACTGCACAACCAGTGGACTGAGTGTGATGTAGTGTGGCTTTGACCATCTTCACGTACAATCAGCTGCTGTGTTCGCTGTGCTTGTCCACACACATGCACAGACACGTGCACACACATGTGCATGGGTGCACGCACACAGCCTGGAATGCCTCTTGACTAAGATCTCAGTCCTGAGGTAGGCAGGCAGGAGAGCCATGGAACAGAGAGAACTCCAGATTGAAAAGGGACTCAGGTCCATAATCAGTATTTCTTAGGCAGGGTCCCTGCATCGAAGTAGACTCCTCATGTGTGTTTGGATTAAATCAACGCAGGGCACCATCCCAGCAAGCGCACGTGGACCTGATGCCTTTCCCGGGGGACAGTCGTTTTGCTGAACCCCATGGAGCCGGCTGCTCGCCCACAGAGACTGCCACAGGGTGAACGTTGGAGTAATGAAATAAGTTGTAAGTTCATGGTTAAATCCTTTTTAAAACTAGTTCCTCATTCTAATTAGAAACACCACATTGATCTATTTTCTCTTCTTATGCTTCAATACATATGGGTTGTGTTTTTTAAAAATTCATCTACTTTTTAAAGTTCACTACCTTTTGCCATGTGATCTTCCACAAACCACAACCCTTTGTGACAGCCAGGAAGAGGGCTCCGAGGACAGAGTGTTTTCAAAGAGCCTTGCAGGCCACACACTCTCATCATCAATCTCCCTGTGCCTCAGCCTTAATCTTAAAAAGGGCCTTTGTTCCAGACCCGGGGCTCCTGCGAGTATGTCCATGACTCCCAGAGAGTGAAAGACTTGGGAAATGGGAGCCCAGAAAGAAGACGACCTGCTCAGTATTAAAGCACAAAATAGCAATGAAGCCAAACTAGAAACTGGAATTTACTGGGTTCCAAGTGGCTTTTTTAAGAAGCATGTTTTTTTCTTAAAGATTTTATTTATTTATTTGAGAGAAAGAGAGAGCAGGCAGGGAGGGCCAGAGGGACAGTGGAAAGCAGACTCCTCACTGAGCAGAGAACCTGATCCGGGGCTCGATCCACCAACCCTGGCATCATGACCTGAGCTGAAAGCAGATGCTTAACCCACTGAGCCACCCAGGTGCCTTTCCAGAAGCATGTTTTTAAATGAGACTACATTGAACATCAGTGTGGGGGGGATTTATTCTGTGCAGTCCTAGCTAAGTGCAATCATACCAGGTGCCCATTAAAAACACAACCTGGAGGGCACCTGGGTGGCTCAGTGGGTTAAAGCCTCTGCCTTTGGGGGCACCTGGGTGGCTCAGTGGGTTAAAGCCTCTGCCTTCCGCTCAGGTCATGATCCCAGGGTCCTGGGATCGAGCCCCGAGTCGGGCTCTCTGCTCGGCGGGAGCCTGCTTCCCCCCCTCTCTCTCTCTGCCTGCCTCTCTGCCTACTTGCGATCTCTGTCAAATAAATAAATAAAATCTTTAAAAATATATATTAAAAAAAAAAAAGCCTCTGCCTTTGGCTTGGGTCATGATCTCAGGGTCCTGGGATCAAGCCCCACATTGGACTCTCTGCTCAGTGGGGAGCCTGTTTCCCCCTCTCTCTCTGCCTGCCTCTCTGCCTACTTGTGATCTCTGTCTGTCAAATAAATAAATAAATAAATAAATAAATAAATAAATAAATAAATCTTTTTTTAAAAAGAGAGCGAAAACACAACATGGAGCAGAAGCAAATAATCCAGTTTATCTAATGAGTTTAACCGGGAATATTGATTTGAATAGCTTATAATTTGACACTGGGTAGAAAAATGACTGTGCCTCTTCTTGGACAAGACTCCCTTGTCTCCTGATGAAATCAATAGTGATTTCAGCAGCTGCTCTGTTATTATAATTCAGCTACTTTATTTCTGTTTTAATCAGAGCAGATTACTTTTGACCAAACTAGCAGCTCTGCGTATGTAATCTACATGGTATGACCTCTTTCAGTTAACGAGAAATGATCCCCTCTGTTCACTTGATGTTTGTTCAAAGCTGATTTATCCTGACCAATATTATGCTAGTTATAGAAGTGCAGTTAGCTCTTTCAGACAATTTCTATTATGAAAGCTCTTGAAAGTACAACACAGAAAGAAGAATAAAAGGAGCAGACATGTAATTAGGGAGATTATGAAAATCCTTTCCCAGGTATCAAAATGCATTTGAATGGTAGGAATTTTGATCTTGGTATTGCGATGCCTGTATCCTCTGCTGGGCCAACCTGATCCTTCAGTTTTGTGGCGTAAAATCTCTGAAGCCCATAGGGGCTGGGAAAATAATGTAGATGAGTAAGACTGGCAGGGTTCAAGTTCAAGTGCGTGTACTTGTGCCATGAGAGTGAGGACCTTGGAAGTCTGGATCTAGAGGTCCTTCCTCTGAAGGAGGCCTCCTGCCTCAGTGCCATAATATCATAGGGGAACTAGGGGCCCCAGTGTGGCCAGAGAAGCCAGAAATCTGGATTTGAGAGAAATATCTTGACTTTCAGTGGGTCCAATTTTCTTTTTTTTTTTTTTTTTTTGAATTTCTAAATACTGGGCTGGATCAAATAAAGTTTATCTGAGGGCACGATCTAGTGGGCTGCCATTTTGTGCCCCCTGCTCTATCCCATTCAAAGGTCATTTCCGTAATCAGAGGCTTAAAAACTGGTCTACAGATTAGCTGGAGCATCCACCAGGTGGCAGGAAGAGGTAGCCGATCGCTTTTGCTTGCCAACCTTCCAGGAGTCAGATTGCCCAGGGATCTGTTTGAAATCTTAACAGCAGACCTCTTGGCCCCCCCAGCCACTGCTCCTCAAATCCCAAGGCAGCCAAACACTTGAGGAAACCTCCCTCTTGTTCTATTATTACCAGGCATAGATATGCCAGGAAACTTGGAAAATGGACAACCCACCATACTTCAACTCAGCACCACCCCTACCCAGCACCCACCCTCTCCTCCAGCGCCCCTGGTGAGCCAGTTCCTGGATGTGAAAGGCTCACAACCTTGACTCTGCTTCCTCCCTCCTCTGGTGTGAGGGCATTAGATAGGAAGTGGAAAGCTGCTGAAAATGAGAAGGATCCATGCCCCTGGGCTGCTGCCTGCTGTAACTGGAAGCAAACAGCCCTCCTGGGCAGATAATCAAGGTCTAGTATCTGGTACCATCAAGGTCTACTTGATGCTGATACCTGTGTTTGAGATCTAAGTTCCTGATCCCCTGCTTGGCCTTGCCCTTTGAGTTGTCCTGCCCTTCGGTGTGCTGTCCTGTCCTGTCCTGTCCACAGTTCCCCACCACAGTGCACAACTCCAGCCTGCCTCCCACCCAACAAAGACTCCCTAGTGGTCTGCTTGGCCCAGTCTCTCCTGGCCAACCCCCAGCCTCTGCCCCCAGCTTCCCCCAGGCTCACGCCACCCCATCCTCTCTGTGCTCTGTCCAGGCCCTGAAGGGCCCTGCCCCACACCCCAGAGCTGCCTCATTTCCTCTTCTCAGAAGGCCTAGTGTTAAAGGCAGCACACAGCATATCTGTGACTTGGGGAGAATGGGACAGGGAGAGATGACTTCTCATTTCCACTGAGAATTAGCAGGACAAAACAGCTCTAAATTGTGGCAGGAGAGAGAAAGGCTATAAAATACTAGAATTTATTATCTGGGGAGATTCGGCAATTTCAAGTTTTCTGAGTCGATAAGAAAGCCCAGTGTTTGAAATGGGGATTTGCTGGGAGTGGGGAGCCCTGCTGTGGGCCTCGGAAGAAACTTTGGCTTCAAGACCAGCCTTCCAGATTGCCCTGTCCTCTTCCTGACCAGCTGGGAAAGGAGACACCCTTTTAGGGAAAGTATGGGCTCATTTAAAGGAGGCTTAAAGAAAGCCATGTCAGGCAAGTTCCCATAATGCCAAATTGCAGAAGGGCATCGTAAATTGGGGAATCTGGGAATTCAGGGGCCTGACTTTGCTGTCTGGTCCAAGTCTGTGGGAGCTCAGGCAAAGTACTAGATGTCTCTAACAACTCACCAATACACAGGTTGGATTAGAAGGACTGCTCATTACCTAAGGTGGTAGGACAACCCTTCGCAGCTTAAAACAACAAATGTCTGTTATCTCACAGATTCTATGAGTCAATGACCCAGTCTCTCTGAGGCTGCAGTTCCCTCGGGGTTGGACATGGAAAGATTGGCTTTCTAGCTCGCTCAAGTGGATGTCGGCTAGATTCAGTTCTCTGAATCCTGGAGTTAAGAGTCTTGGTTGGAGGAAGAGCCCTGGTTCCTCGATGGGTGTTGGCTGAATGCTTCCCTCCATTTCTTGCTACATGGGTCTCTCCACGGGGCAGCTCCCAACATGGTGGCTGGCCTTCTTTAGCATCAGTGACAGGGGGCCAGCAAGATGGGAGTCAGAGTCTTTGTGACATCCCATTACTTTTACGGCATTCTGTTCCTTAGAGTTGACTCACTAAATGCAGCCCACACCCAAGGGAGGGGAGTACATTAAATGGGAACACCAGAAGGCAGGATCACTGGGAGGTTGTCTAGAGGCTGCCTACTCAGATTGTCTTCAGGCCTCTCAGATTCTGTGATTCCTCCTCTCTCACTTCAGGAGGAAGCTACATATACACATTCTCTTTACAACCCTGGGCAACAATTCTGTAAGTTGAGTGTCTGAATGGCTCTGACTTATTCTTCACCCAGAGGTAACCAACATAAAAGTGTGGTCAGATAGGAAAACCATCTTATCCCAAAGAGTTAGACAATAAAAAGAAGACATTGCATTCTCTCTACTTCTGTGCCGTCAACCATCAGAGGACTCTCGTGGTAGACTGAGTATCTGGGAAAATACGTCTTTGTTTAGATCACTTCAGAATCAAAGGCACACTACCCAAATCTAGGTTGATCTGAGGTAAATACCTGCATTGCTGGGAGGAGTATTAGAATTCAAAGGTCACTCCCCAGTCTCACTCTCTTTACAAACAAAGACATGGATTATCCCCAGCTTCTGGGAGGTCCTTGTTGTTCCTCCGAGGTGACTTTCTTAAGACATCTAAAGTCACATCAGACCATGGCTGGGCTCAAATGTGGAGAATGAGCTTGGCCTCCCAATCCTGAGGACTTTTGGGTTGATTTGAACTGAAGGAGATAAAGCTCCCTCCACAGAAAGTGGACACTAAGGTTGCTGTTTCTGTCCATCACGCAAGATGCCTGTAGAGCAGTCATGGGTTCTTTTTTGAGATCTTTTTGAAATCTGTTTTAATCAATCAGAAATCCATATTTACTTTACTAATAGCCTTCTTTGAAACTGTGGTCATCGTAAGCCTTCATTTTTTAATAACTCTGAGTGCTCTTCTCTTTGGAAAGCCACTCAATCACTGTGCACGGACAGATTAACCCATTCGGAGCCTAAAGCAGAGCAGCCTCCATTGTCTCTTACTTCCAGACCCGTGTCCCGACTTACCAGTTCTCATTCTGAGGATTCCTGAGCAATACCTGTTGAAGTTGCCAGATTTTAACCGATCTCCTTCTGTTTTCTTTTTCATCATACTAAGAATCTAAGACTTCCAGGTACCTTGATGAACAACTATCAAAGCTTCTCAGGTACATTCTCTGAAGCCTTATAAAAACAGGGGGTTTAACCCTCTCCCGGGAGGTAGCATGGCACGAAGGAAATACGGTTGACCCTTGAACAACTCAGAGGTTAGGGGTGCCCACCCCCCTACTCCCGCCACAGTCAAAATGCCATGTATGATTTTGACTCCCCCAAAATTTCACCAACAGCCTACCGTTGGCCAAAAGTCTTACCGGTAACATAGTCAGTTTATATTGTGTTGTAGGTATTATATGCTATACTCTTAGAATTAAGTAAAACAGAGATAAGGAAATGTTGAGAAAACACACTCACAGTACAATACTGTGTAAAATCTGCACATAAGCGGACCTGCATGGTTCAAACCCGTGTCGCTCCAGGGTCCACCGTGCCTGGGCCTTGACTTCAGACGAGCTGGGTTAGCATCCCAGATCCACCACTACCGTGGTGCTCTCGGCAGTAAAATGAGATCACAGACACCTATCTCATATACCTGTTTCAAGGGTTAAGCTATACCGATAGATTAGGGTTTTGTTTTGTAAGGGCCTATTCAGCCAGAGCGGCCCCACCCCAGTTGAACTGCCATTTTGTTGTAAAACTTAAATTGACTCTGCACACACACACCCCCACCCCACCCCCACCCCGCCCAGGGGAACTCACTTAAAATAAGTCCCGGAAACCAGTCCCAGGTAACAAAGTCCAAATACAAGGGTGGGTCAGGCCAGGTGGAGGTATTCAATCAGTGGGGATGCATACTGTCTCCTAGCTACCAAGGTAATGGGCTAGTTTCCATGGCTACTGTGGGGTGAATTGTAATTCAATTAGCCACTCGTGTGTGGCCAGGCCCAACCACATGGCCTTTACTCTATAAAAGTTAGTCTGGAAAGCAGGGAGGGGTTGTTCTCTCTGTAAGGGGCGGCCCCGACCTGTCTGTTTGATGGTCGGTTTGAGTTTTGATGCTTGGCACGAAATAAAGCTTTGCTTGACTTTCGCTTTGTATCAGTCTCGCTCCTTTAATCACGGACCCATTATTAGGGTGCCCATTTTTGGGGGAACCCAACAGTTTTGGTTTTGTTTTTAAGATTTTATTTATTTATTTATTTATTTGTTTATTTGTTTATTTATTTATTTCTTCAAGGCAGGGGCGTCACACACAAGCAGGCAGAGTGGCAGGCTGAGGCGGAGAGAGAGGCAGGCTCCCTGCCGAGCAAGGAGCCTGATGCGGGACTCGGTCCCAGGACCCTGGGATCATGACCTGAACCCAAGGCAGCAGCTTAACCGACTGAGCCACCCAGGCACCCCTACACCGATAGATTTGTAAAAAGTGTTTAGCACGTTGCATGGAGCAAGCTCCCCAACAAATGTTGGCTTCCTTTACCACTCCTGGAGCCACAAAGGGGGATGCTAGGAGTGTCTCCCAGTGTTTAACTGAGGAGGAACAGGATGGGCTGGATTTCCTGGGTCTCGCTCATCAGCTTGCTCTGTAGTCACTTCAGACCCTCCTTTTCGCAAGTGATCCCCAAAACATCCCCGTCCACCGCTTTGAGAGGCTTTGTACACTGAGCCTGAAATGCCACCGAAGATGTCTCTGAGCCATTCCTGCGCCTGCACATAAGGGCAGACTTGCTCTCCCAGTTCGCCGGGGCATGGAGAGCATTGCGGGTTGCACATGCGGAAACACGGCTACATCCCCCTGCTGCACTTGGACTGGGTTTCGTGTTTTAGCCTCTGCGTCTGCATGGATGAAAAGTGAGCCCATACAAAGGTGGGCGATGGGTTCTCTGTAGGGATCCCCAATACAGAACTCGCCTCCAGGATTCAGAGTCAGCGCATATTTGGAAACTTTTCTCCTTTACCTAGCCGATAGCTTGAGCTTGGCTCCAGCCGTCCAGAAATAGCTTTGAAGGGGAAGCACTGGGCGTGCTCTGGACCCTGAAGTCTGCTGTCGCAGAAGGGCACTGAACGAAGGCACAGCAGCCAACATCCCAAGGCAGGAACCAGAAGAGGAGAAGCTCAGAAGTAGGGGGAGAGACCTGGCTCCATGGCCTGGGGCCTGCTTTTGGGGTGCCCAGGCCCATCTCATTAGATGTGAAGGAGACACGCAGAGTGGACAGGCCCAGTGATTTCTCTTGGCCAACAGGAGGAGGATTAGAAAAGCCTTTGCCAGCTAAAAAAATGAAAGCAAAGTGAATGGGCTGCATGTTGGATATTGAACAAAATTAGGAAAAGCCAAGATCAAAGAAAGGTACAAAGGAAAAGGAGGGGGTGGGTGGCATCATCAGTCCCAGCCGCCTCCAGCTTTCTTGTTCCCAGTCTGCGCCTCTAGGATTCACTTCCCTCTGCAGCTCTTCTCCCCGGGTGTGGGGGGGAACTCTGCCCACCCCTCCCCCCTTCATTGGGGAACTTGCTGCTCTCTTGCTCTCCCAGCTATGGAAGCACCCACTGCTTCAGTCAGGAACTCACCAGGAAACAGCCAAGATTACAAAAGAGGATAGTCCAAGCAAGGGAAGCCTTTCAGAGCCCAGCGTAACCCACATCTGGGCACATTGGCTCACATGACCCAGTCTCTCGGGCAGCTTCGTCTCTCCAGGCCTACCCAGGAGACCCAGCCTGAAAGTTTTCCTGAGCTTTCCTTCCCATCCCACCTGCCTTCCCCTCTCTGACCCCTGCCTCCCGCAGACCCACCGACAGTTGGCTGTTACAGCGACAGCGGGGGGCGCCTCTCTGGGCGGAGAATGGGACTCCTCGTGCTGAAGAAGGACATTAACCCAGAGGACAGGTTGGGATTACTCGTTTAAATCTTGCTACCACGTATCTACTGGGATTATCTGGGATTACGGTGGTATTTGTAGAAAAAGCATCCCGAGACAAATGCCGCAGAAACCGATACTCCTGGGTCTGTAACACCCCTGCAGCTTGTCACTGATTAATTTTTCAGGTAGTTTTTAGCGAGGCATTGAGTCCAACACCGTGCCACGTAGAATTCTCTCCCCTTCCTCTGCATGCGTAGTATCAGCAGACCAAAGCTCAAAGAGGAGAGGGTGTTATACCCGATTTTTCGCGTACAAGAGACCACCCAGGAGCCAACACCGATGCAATCACACGTGGGTTTATTCAACAAGCTTAAGCTTGGGCCCAAGTATACCCAACACAGTGGAGTAGGGACTTAGACCCCAGCTTAGTTAAGGCAGGGGTATTTATGGGTTCCTGTTACTAAAGCAGGGTGGGGATTCCTATTACTAAAGCAGGGTGGGGGTTTCTGGAACCAAAGCAGGGTGGGGCTTCCTGTTACTAAAGCAGGGTGGGGGGGTCTCTGGAACTAAAGCAAAGTAGGGGAAAGTTCAGCCCTTGGGCACAGGGTTCTAAGATGGCTGCTGGAGCTAAGATGGCTGTACTTATGCTAAGGCTAAACCTGAGGTGGGATGGCCTTAATTTTTCTCGGCCTCCATAGATGGTCCAGCATGATGGAAGCACGATGAAATATTTTGTCATTTACTACCCTTTCTCTCCCAGTATTTTCCCCAGCCACTTAGCTGTTTTGAGGTTTGGCTTTTATATAAAAAGACTATATATATATATATGTATATATATATATAGTAAATATATATTATTTATAATATATATATATATATATTTATTTATTTATTTATTTTAATAAAGAAATGCACCAAAAAGCTTTCTCTCCTCTACTTCCACCCACCTCCTGGCCCCCCAGCCCCAATGCCTCCTGTTGGGGAGGAGGCAGCAGAGCCCTAACAGGAGGCTGGGCTGAACCACCCCAGAGTCAAAACCGTGGCCGGAGAGCCATTTCCATCTCACCCTTCCGAGCAACACAGCCCCGCAGCACGTTTTCAGTTTCAGACCTAATTCTGACTCCTCCAGTGCAAACTGTCTCCTCACCTATCTTTAAGGGTGTCATCTCTCCCGTGAATTTTCTCGAAAAATTACCCTTTCATGAGGCTGCTTTCTGGTACCCCCCCTCCTGTTCTGTCCCTCTCACCTGGAGACATAAACCATTCTCTGCCCTCTTGCCGCACATGGGCATGACACGCGGCTCCTGGGAGCATTCTTGTAAGAAACAGCTTCTTGCTGCTAGGTCCCTGCCCAGCTGGCACAAACAGAGCCCACGGCAGGAAGGCCCAGGTCCCCCCCCCCCGCCCCCCTCCCCCGTCCCCAGCGAGCGGCGGCCTCGCCACCCACCCAGTGCAGCTGCTCTGCTAATTTTAGAACCCTGCGAAGCCCAGCTGACTTCAAGGCACTTTGGAGACACACGTCACACCTTATCTTGGGAGGTGATCTGGGGTGGGACCCACTCCTCCTTCTAACACCCATAACACCTCTGTGAGCTTGGAAAGTGACTTTTTTGGAGGCTCCTCTCAATAGGTGGTAAAAATCAACAACTCTCACTCAGGTGGCAAAGCACAATTCGCCCCTGGTCTAGCCCCGAGGGGGTAGGCTGGTCTGCCCCTGCCCGCCCTGGCACGGCCCTAGCACCTCACCTGTCAAACGTCCAAAGCAGAACTCACCCCCTGCCCCGAGACCCTCCCCCCACCTCTGTCTGCCTGGCTGAGGCATTTCCTGTCACCCAAGCTGGGACCCTCAGGTCAGCCTGACTGCCTTCCCTTCAGCTCCAATCACTGCAACTTAAATTCAAACTTGCATCTCCTAAACAGGAGCTCCTGAAGTCCTCCTCCTCTCCATCCTCGCAACCTCTGCCCTACACCAGGCCCTCCCCAGCTCTCCCCTGCGGACTCCAACAGCTGTGGGGGGTGGGGAGTGTCTCCTGCCTTCCTCCCCCCACTCTCAGTCCAACCACTGAGACAAGTTTTCTAAAACCAGGTCCCTCTCCAGCGTAAAGCCCTTCAAGCCTTCCCTATTGGGTTCCCCCAGTGGGCCATCTGCCCACCAGAATCACCTGGGCAGCTTTTTAAAAACTTCCAGGGCCCCAAGATTCTGATTTAATTGGACTGGATGGGAGAAGGCATCCATATTTCTTTCGTTAAATTCCCTAGGAAATTCTAATTTTTTTTTTGAACAAAGAGAATTTTATTCTTTTTTGAAGATTTTATTTACTTATTTGAGATAGAGCACAAGAGGGGGGCGGATGAGAGGGAGAAGCAGACTCCCCACTGAGCAGGGAGTCCAATGTGGGACTCGATCCTGGGACTCTGGGATCACGACCTGAGCCAAAGGCAGATGCTTCACTGACTAAGCCACCCAGGCGCCCTTCCTAGGAAATTCGGATGTGCCACCACTGACGTGCAAGAGGAAGCCCAAACTTCCCATGGAGCCCAAGACTGCCTAACCAGCCTCCCACCGATGTCTCCAGCCCGCCCGCCATTGCTCACCACACCATTATGCTCCAGCAGCACCAAACAGCTTGCGGCTCCCACCACGGCTCCAGCGCTCCCAGCATCCCCACAGCCCGACCACGCCTGCCCTCCTTGTCCAACACCACCTTCTACAGGAAGTCCTTCCTGATGACCCGCCTCGAGCTTTCCCTCAGCTCCTGCTGCTCCATAAAACCGTGATTATGTCTCTATTACTGAACGCCCACATCATGTTGTGGGATTTACTCGTGTGTTCGTCGTGCTTCAGCTGAAGGGTGGTGTTTCTTTATGTGCAGACACTTCACCGAGCCCAAAGCTGCTGAAAGCACACCTGGGCCTCAGGAGCACGGAAACTCTGAATTAGAAAACTGCCTGGCGACCAAGGGACTTCCTCTCAGTCACCCTGTTGGGATTTTATGGCCTCTGGTCTCTCTTTATGACTTTTGGATCTTCTTGGCAGACGACATTCTCTACCTCTGTTTGCCCAGAGGAACCAAAATGGACTGCTCCTCAAGGGCAGGTTTGGGTCCTGAAGGTGCATACCTGTTCTCACTTGTAGCCACACTGACTAGCGTCCTAAATGTCAATTCCAAAGTCCCAGAAAAGAGAGTCTTATTCCGGGGAGTCACCGCGTTCCCATCTGCTATGGCCAAATATGACTGCCGTTTAAGAAGGCAGGCCTCGGGAAAATGGAGCTATATCATGGGATGGGCAGATACCCCAAAAGCTAATGACTGGGCTCCAAGAGTCAAAAGATTCTTGCCCTGTGTGATAAATGAATGTAGATCAGCAATATCAAGTGCCTTGTGAGCCCAGAAGGAACCCGTTATGTCCGTCTTGGCTGCCAGGGATGTCTTCACAGAGAAGTTGACATGGGACCTAGACCTCAAAGGATCAAGAGGATTTCAGCAGGTCCAGGGAAAATAAAGGATACTCTAGGTAAACAAGATCAACAAGCTACCGGGACAGTATGTTTCCTTGTAAAAGTACATGGAAGGGACTAGAGTGGTGCCAAAATGGTGGGATCAGCAGATGGGGCTGGAAATGTGGGTTCAGTCCAGACTTAAGAGTCTTCACACGCCAGACTGAGTCTGGTCTTCATTGCTCCTGAGGTGGGCTCCTTCCAGAGGAAAGGAAAGGAGGAAGTGAAGTGAGCAGACTTAGAGAGAACCACTGAGGGTCTACGTTAGGGTAATGTGGAGAGTCTTACCGGAATTTAAAGTTCAAAGAGTATTCGGCCTGCGATACCTCTTCTGGCCCTGAGAGTATCATCACCATCTGGTAGGGCTGGCTTTTATCTTACCCATATTATGAAAGATGATAGTGTGGTTCAATTCAGTTAAGTGACTTGCCCAAGATCACACAACTAACCAGCAGAAGCCTGACTGGAACTTAGGTCTTCTCATCCCAAAGCCTATTCTTATTCTCGGTCTACTGTGCCGAGCTGCATAGCAATGCAAAGGCTAAATGAAAACTGCCTTGAACTATGAGATAGAGAAAAAGGATGAATTCTTCAGGAAAAATATCTTCATTATTGACTAATGATATAGAAAAATGCTCATGATAGGGTACTGAGTGGTAGAGAGAAGGCTGATTATAAAAGCACTCTGAGCGTGGTGGCATTAATCTTTCTTAAAGTGTGTGTCTGTATGCATTGAAAAAAATGCCAAAGGGGGAAACATCAAATTGTTTTGGGAGCTTCCTATTTTCATCATGATCTCCTTCTGTGTCTTCTAAAACTTCTACAATGAAATCGGCATTACTTTTAAGTGAGAGCAATATTTTTTCATAATAATATTTTCTCATGGTAAAATACTCAAATGGTATTCTTGCAGAATTTTTCTATATGTATGGATGCTAATTCCATTTTTTAAAAACACAAATAAGGGCGCCTGGGTGGCTCAGTTGGTTAAGCAACTGCCTTCGGCTCAGGTCATGATCCTGGAGTCCCGGGATCGAGTCCCGCATCAGGCTCCCAGCTCCACGGGGAGTCTGCTTCTCCCTCTGACTTTCTCCTCGCTCATGCTCTCTCTCACTGTCTCTCTCTCTCTCAAATAAATAAATAAAATGTTTAAAAAAATAAATAAAATAAAAACACAAATAAGAGCATACTGTACATACTGTTCTCCACCTTGTTTTTTTATTTAATATGTCTCTGTCATGTCTTCATACCTGGACCTGGGGATCTACCTTATTCTTTAGCAGTTGCATGGAATTCCGTTGTCTTGTAACTTATTTGACCAATCCATTTTCTAGACATATTTAAGATTTCCAGGGGTTTTTTATATTATAAGTACACTATGTTTATATCCTTATATATTGCCCACACATCTTATTGCATATAAATACTAACGACCTCATAGTTGGGATTCCTGGGCAGGGGCCCATGGGCATTTATCTATTGCCATATTGCCTCGCCTTCACTGACTACGGGTTAAAACTTTTTCAGTCCGTGCCAGCTTGATATGTATGTTTGTTTGTTTGTTTGTTTAAAAAATGAATTCTCTCACAAAATACAAAGTTTTCACTATTGACCAATACACTCTGTCCAGTCCAAAACCCACAATTCTTTTAACCAAAATTGTGTAACTTAGGGTTGTAATGTTTCTCCCAGTATCCACTTATCCCCCAAACTACTGTTTATTGTTAATTGTATATGTAATAATGAAAGCCCAACCCTATTTATAGTAGGATATGAAAGTCATCTTATGACATAAATTACTAGTTCATAGTATAAGGCAGTAACTAAAATTTTTGTCCCTGTGATTGAATGACGGAAAAGAATGCAGCATGGCTGGGCGCCTGGGGGGCTCAGTCAGTTAAGCATCTGCCTTTGGCTCAGGTCATAATCTCAGAGTCCTGATATCAAGTCCAATGGTGGGTTCCCTGCTCAGTGGGGAGTCTGCTTCTGCCTCTCCCTCTTCTTCTGTGCTCTCCCCCCTCCTCTCTCTCTCTCAAATAAATAAATAACCTCTTAAAAAAAAGAAAAAGGATGCACTGTGCTTGCAAAACTCCATTGGAAAACAAGGAAGACTATCAGAGAGGGGCATTCTCGGGGCCTGAAAGAGGCGTGACCACAGTTCTCAGGACAGTCTAGTGAGGAGTGAGGGTCCACGAAGTGGCTGGAGGATTATCTGAGCTCCTTTCAAAGGACTGAAGAGATGCTCCCAAAGAAACTGTCCTTCTGTCTAGCCTTCCTGAGCTACTGGGTTGTTTGGTTGGGTTTACGGGCTTGCTTCTTCACTTTTTTAACTTTGATTTACGAGCTGATTCCAGATATTACTGCATTGCCCACACCTCCATTCAGGGATAGGTTTTGAAGTCATCGTGCCAACAGGAAAAATTTGTAAAATGACTTCATCATCTCAACAGATACCAAGAAATAATTCAAATCAAATCAACATTTCTTCCTTTGGGAAACTCTTCAGCATTTTAACGAGAAGAGTTTCTGTATTGAAGTTTCTTCCTTAAAGAAACCAAAACTACAGACTAGTATTAAACAAACTGAGAATCCCTTCAAAGCAGAAACAAAGCCAGTGTGCCCTCTGCGATCATAGCACTCAGCATGGTGCTGAACGGCGCTGACAACAACGTTCTGAGAAGGGCAAGACACAGAAGCATCCGGACAAGGAAGGACTAATCAAAGTGTCTTTGGGAGATGACATTTTCATACACTTAACGAAACTCAAGAGGTAAATGGAAAGCTAGGAGTCTAAGACAAATTCACAAAATTTGGTGTTATTCTTTACACTGGTGGTACACATAGAAAAAGAGATTCCATCCTTTAAGGGTGACAAAAAAACATAAATTCTTGAAAATTGACTCAACTTGGAATTAAAAAGTTTCATCTTATTGAAAGAAATGGAAAACACCACTGTAGGACAAATAAAGGGAGAGAAAACAATGGCAACACCTGCCTGCTTCTAGATAAGAAGAAAATGCAGTAAATATATTTTATTTTTTAAGATAATATATTTTAAATTAGTATGTGAATTTAATGCAAATTTAAGTTCCCCTGAAGAATTTATACAACTTGACGAATAATGAAACTAATCCAAAACAAAGAACAGTCAAGGAAAAAAAAATCTTTGTTTTTAATTTATTGATGTATTCTGTTAGATTTTGAAACATACAACAATAAAATCTTTATGAAAATTACATATTTTTAAAAATATTTATTTGACAGAGACAGACACAGCGAGAGAGGGAACACAAGCAGGGGGAGTGAGAGAGGGAGAAGCAGGCTTCCCGCTGAGCAGGGAGACCAGTGTGAGGCTTGATCCCAGAACCCTGGGATCATGACCTGAGCCGAAGGCAGACGCTTAATGACTGAGCCACCCAGGTGCCCGGAATATTATATAATACTGACATCAAAACAGGAAGGGGGAAAGTCACTAATCGAATAAAATGGATATTTCAGAGATGGATTCAACAGCTTGAGGAACAAAATATATGGGGGGGAGGGAACAGAAGCAGTATAATAATTTTAAAAAGAAACATTATTTAAGCAAAACTATAAGAAAAATGGGGGAATAATTATATATACATATATATACTCATACCTGGAGTGAATTATTCAGAAAGTATCTGGTGTCTTGACTTGTTTGTCATTTATGGTTTTGTGGAGGTTTTTTTCCATCTGCTGTGCACTCACCATTAAGGCTGAAGGGAGTTTTCCCCTTAACCCCCTCAGAAAAAGCAGGCAGCCTTTGTGTTCCTGTGTTCTGGTTCCCAAGGGACACATTTTGTGTTTGGGGACCAAGCCTTTGGGAGGATTGGTTGTCTGGCAGGAGGAGGCTGGAAGTGGGGTGGGGGTGGGATTGGGGGCCATGACTGTCTAGAATTGGGAAGAGGCTTGATGTTAGGCAGAGTGGTGGGTTCTCGGAGGAGAGGGTCCCACCCAGACCCAGGAGGTGGCTGGACCTTGAATGGGGGATGGTTACTGGGATGTTGTCAAGGCCAGACATCAAGCTCTTTGGCCGGGGAGCAGCTGCAGGGCCTACTAGCCTTTGGGAGGTCCACGTGAACTTGGGCAGGGGGCATCTGCAGTGACCATATGTGTTACCAACAGAGGCCTCTCTCCCCATCCTTCTCGACTGAGTGAGTCCAGAGGGCCTGGCACAACTCAGGGAGAAGCCAGGGAGAACGAGGACCCCCCTCTCTAAAAAATGTCCTGCTGGACTCAGGGAGTCAATATTGAGCTAAAAAGTAAAGTGGTATTCTTATACCTCAAGCACAATGGAACAATCCATACCCGTTACACACATCATAACTTTTGCAAACCCAGATGGTTCAAAGAATTATTAAACAACCACAAACTATTTTGAACACCAGAAAACAAGCTAGTATATTTTTCCCAGGGGTGGAGGACCGATACATTTCTGGGTACCAAAAAAATAAAAATAAAAACCAGAGAAGATTAGACAGAACGGTCTCAAAAAAATATACTGCCTGGCTGGTGCTTAGAGAAATGCGATCACACATTGTACCCAGATGCCCCCCAAATGGCTGAATTCACTCTAACTCAGGATCAGCTATGATTAATCCATAAGTGACTATTAGCAAAATGTTTTAATTACAGTGGTGTGAGCCCAGCAGCATAATCTGCATTTTTCACCAAATGTGACCTAAAAATTCATGCAGAGCCCAAGTTCACGGAGGACTTAGTCAGCTCCTACAGCGTCTTTCCAGAGGCTGCTTTCTTGAAGCAATCCTGAGAAGGGCTCTGGCCTTGCCAACCCTGATGAACCAGCCACATGTGCCCCCTCCTAGCCCCAAGTGTATGCCCATGAAGTGGGACTAGCCTAAAGGCACAAAACCAAGCCAAGCTAGCAGTTCCATGTGGGACCCACCCAGAACTCAGGTCACCTTAGCAGTAGGTTTTAAATCCAATAGCGGGCAAGGGGAGCAAGGCTGAATGTGACGCATCTGACCCTACAAGGCAGCCAGGGAGGTTTGAGATGTAAAGTTGCAGGGGGGGGAGGGGCAGGCTTACATGGTGTATTAATCAGGATTCTCCAGAGAAACAGAACCCATAAGATAGAAATATATGTATATATTTTCCCCCAACCTCCCTTTCTCTCTCCGTCTCTATATGGCAGGGTGGGGAGGACTTGTTCACATGAATAAGGAAGGACTACCTGTCATCTGCAAGTTGGAGACCCAGGAAAACCAGTGTAGTTTCAGTCCAAACCCCAAGGTCCAAGAACCAGGAGAGCAGGCGATATAATTCCAGTCCCTGAACGGCAGAAGACCAGTGTCCTGGCAGACAAGGTCAGGCAGAGGCACATTCCTTCCTTCACTTCTTTGTTCTATTAAGTTCCTGAACAGACTAGATGACATCCGCCCACATCAGGGAGGGCAATCTGCTTTCCTCAGTCTAATTCAAATGCTAATCTCTTCCAGAAACAGTCACAGACCTACCGGGAGATAATGCTTAAGTAGAGCTCTGGGCATCCTCTGACGCAGTCAAGTTGACACAGAAAATTAACCATCACAGGTGTGTAGGTGTTCAGCAGGGATTACTCATCTCCCTAACACTGGTTGTAAAACTGATTGCCCACGTGTGTCTTGTTAGCAGCCTTTGATTGGCTAATAATTAAAGCTGGACCAAATTGTAGTCCATGACACAATTTTTTTAGTTTCTCAGATTTCATTCCACTAAAATTTCAGAATGAAATCGGGACATCACGGGTTGCTGACAAAGGAACATTAGGTATGAATAACTCCTCATCTGTCCTCGACTCAGGTTTGAGTCACACGGATTTTCACTCAACATCATTATCATCAAAAGTAAATGAATGTAGCGAGCATTCACTTAATAGAATTTCTGATCACATGGTTCACGCTTGTGAAAACGCGAGGATGGAGTCAACCAGGCCAAATCTAAATGTTAATAAAAATAAATCTTTATTATACTTGTTGGCGAACACGTTTAACAATGTGATCAGATCATTAATGACCTTAAGTGTGGTTATTGACATTTTCCAGGTTTTTATAGTTTTATTTTCTCTTTGCATAAAAGAGACTGCTTCCTGTGGCTGCCAGACCATGTCTCTTTCCTTTCCCTTTAGACAGTGGCTCGAGACGGAGTTCCACACCTAGTTGATCACAATGTTGTTACCATTCAGGCTAATGGCAGGAGCACTGAACTCCATGCTGTGAGACAGTAGTTAGAGCACTCATGCCCTTATTTGTCAGTCTGTCACCTCACACAAGTTACTTGAGGGAACAGAGCTGTGGTCTCTCCTTCATCCAATGGAGTACTCACACCTGCTCTCAGTCTTCCCTGAGGCATGCGGCAAGGCTCAAAGGAGATATTACTACAAAAGTCTCTGTCAGACAGAGAGCTCCACAAACTGAGGTACATTGGCACTCCATAGGAATCAATGTGCTTAAGCCTTCGAGCGTATTAAAATGACAGGACTTAACTGGCTGAAAAGGCTCCTTTCTTGGGGCACCTGGGTTGCTCAGTGGGTTAAAGCCTCTGCGTTCGGCTTGGGTCATGATCTCAGAGTCCTGGGATCCAGCCCCGCATCGGGCTCTCTGCTCAGCGGGGAGCCTGCTTCCCACCCCCACCTCTGCCTGCCTCTCTGCCTACTTGCGATCTCTGTCAAATAAATAAATAAAATCTTAGAAAAAAAAAAAAAAACCTCCTTTTTTATCGCCGCTCCGCCTCCCAACAGTCTAGTTTGAAAGATTTTGGGTGGACTCCTATCTCTGCGTTTTATAACTCACTCACTCGTCACCACCCTTTCCCCCTGTCGTGATTTGCATATGAATGGTCCAAAGATGACAAGTGTTGACCCAAGGGTGAGATCGCGCATTTCAGAAGAACTTCGCAGAAATGGCCCTAAGAAAAGAAATCCCTGGTCCGGACAGTTTGGGATTAAGTTCTGAATATCTGATCGCTTTCAGTAAGCCAAGCACTGATGGCCTGTTGGAAGATAGACCCTAATGAATTTACTTGCAGGAGAGGGTATTGATGGTATATATTTGCATATATACAATAATATAATTGCTTTTAGTGTTGGTTGAAAATAATGGAAAGGCCCTTTTGCTTTCCACTGTGCCTGTGGCTCCCTCTAACCCTATTTCAGGGCAGTGTTTCTGACTTCACTCACTCTGACATGATTTCTGTAGTGAATGGATGCCCTCCTTCTGGTTGTTTCCATCTGAGAGAGACTGATGGAGTCCTGTTGTAATGAGGGTGGGTACAGAGCCATGTGGGCATGCCACCTGGGAAGGGAGTAGTACTGAGAACGCTGCTCATTTCCAAGGGGCTTATCTGGGGACTCCATGGACTCCATTTGCACTCGCCAGTAAAATGACTCCCTCGAGCCCACAGAGGGAAATTTCCTGAAATAGGAGAGTCACCTACTTCATTGAATCCTCTTAGCAAACACACAGGAAGGTGTGAGGCTACCGCTGACAACGTGAACCATCGGGGCCCTTCAAAGACAGTACAAATTGAAGGTTAAATTCATTGATGCCAAGAATGGATTGTTCTGACCCTAAATTAGTAGGTATCCCCAATTAAAAAAGAAAAGATACCCACCTCCAGCAGTGAACAATTAGCGTAAGCCCAACTCCATTGCCCAACTCCAGGGATTGGTTCTGGCAGAAACTAAGCTTATCAGTTCATGACCTTCCCCTGGCTGCATTTGACCTTATTCAGGTCAATGAAAAGCAAGAAGGTGTCAGAGGCTTTGGGGGGGGGGGGAAAGACCTTCATTGTTTTGACAAGAGCCCTTCTGGATGTCATTCTCTCTCTCTCTCTCTCCCCCACCTCTCTCTCTGAAAATTGATAAGGAAGCATATTTTCATCTTTTTGTTAGCAGTCATCTTGCCCCATGAAGAGAGCCAGCCTTAGCACGAACTGACACCAAAGACAAACAAAGATCTGGAACAAAACTACTTCCTTGATATTATCAGAGAGCGGCTAAATCAAACTAGCAGTGAAGGTCGCCCCACCTCTGGCCTTCCAGCTATGGAAATAGGATTGGGATTAGGCTCATTTGCAAGTAACTGAAAACTCCAAATAGCAGTGGCTTAAACAAGTTAAAGGTTTATTTATTTCCCAGGTTAAAAAAAAAAAAAAAAAATCCAGGCAGATAGTTCCAGGGAGACCCTTCTGTGTGTAGCTCAGCCATCTTAACACATAGTTGGTTCCCCTGTGGCCCAGGATGGCTGTGCCAGCCGCTCCCATCACCCCTGAATCCAGTCAGCAAGGAGAAAAGGGAAAGCCATATCCCAGAAAGTGCACATAGCACTTCCATTCACAGCAATAACAGTTATATGGCCACGCCTAGCTTCAACTGTGGCTGACAATGTTGTCTTTTTTTTTTTTTTTAGAGAGCCTACGGGTGTGCATGCAGTGGGGAGGGGAAGGGGACGAGGGACAGAATCTCAAGCAGACTCCCCACTGAGCAAGGAGACTTAGGCTGGGCTCCATCCCACGACCCTGAGCTCATGACCTCAGCCAAAACCAAGAGTGGACACTTCCCCTACTGAGCCACCCAGGCACCCCAAGAAATGTTCTCTTTATTACAAGGGGCCATATACCTGGTTAAAAATTGGAGTTTTTACCAGTATGGCTCCTGGTAGAAGAAGAAATGGATATTAGGGGATAGCTAGCCTTTTCTGCCACAGTGTGGCCTCCTTATTATTTAAGGCAGTCTGAGTTGGGTTTCCTGGTACTTACAACAAAACAGAAACACATCCTAACTGAGGCAGCCTCCTCACCCCCCCGCCCCCACCATTACCTGCCATCTCTGATCGCATGCTGAAGGAGAAAATAAGAAGTCCTTCACTGGGAGCATCTCAAGGTCTTTCCTTGTTTTTCTCCTCAGGCTTGGGACAGCACCTGGCACACAGAAGGTCTTGATAAATATTTGCTGAATTGAACAAAATTAACTAAGAAGATTCAAACAGAGAGAATTCAATAGAATCTTGGCACTGCAACCTGTCAGCTCTGGCCTTGGGCAAATCATAAACCCTTCTGAGCCTCCGCTTCCTTGCCTGTAAATGTGAGAGGTAATACCTAGTTCTAGACATTGTTATAAATAGTAGTGACAAGGTACAGAAAGTGCCGCCCACAATTACACACACACCATATTTATGTTTTTTTTTTAAAGATTTTATTTATTTATTTGACAGAGAGAGATCACAAGTAGACAGAGAGGCAGGCAGAGAGAGGGAGGGAAGCAGACTCCCTGCTGAGCAGAGAGCTGGATGCGGGATTCGATCCCAGTACTCTGAGATCATGACCTGAGCAGAAGGCAGCGGCTTAACCCACTGAGCCATCCTGGTGCCCCTTATGGTTTTTTCTTTCTTTTTTTTTTTTTTTTTCAGAATTATGATTATGCATATAACAGGTTTTGGGGGGTTTGTTTGTGGGTTTTTTTTTGTTTTTTGGGTTTTTTTTTTTGCATATAACAGGTTTTGAAGGAACGCTGAAGTTGAGGGAGAAAGGGATTTGGGCATTGTTTCAAATATCTGCAAAAGTGTGTCGGGCCATTATTCACTCTTATTCTTAGGAAAATATGAGTGTTTGGGTTCAAAGGAAGGAATACTTTGAAAGATTTTTGGTTTTAAAACTCTGAAGCCTACTTAGATATCAATAGTTATTTAGTGACTAAAGTGTGAATGAATCAGAACATATGTATTGAGTTTATCTTGGAACCCTGTGTGTGCAAAACCTAACTACAAAATGTGCTTTGCCTTCTCTGGCTGTTCAAGGGCTGGAAAAACAGCATGACATTCTGTTCAACCCGAAATGACCTTGAACTCAGCAAACAGACCAAACTGATGAAAAACCCCAGATCATTTTTCAGGGTCCGGACCATAGTAAGGGATACACGACCCACTTGACTTGGGATCCTCTGTGTTTGTTTTCTTTGTTTGACTCAGAAACCTGAGGAGAACACAGAATCATCCTCTTTGTTCAGCTGTCAAGGTCTGAAACAAAGAGACAAGCATCACTTCTGTGAAGATGTCCTCTTATAACAAATGCACTATTCTTAAGAATTCAGAGTTTGCTTTTAAGGACAAAGCATAGGTAAAGCTTAGCAAGAGGAGCTGAACACAGGAGCGAGGGGGGTTTTAGGAGGTAAATGAGGACCCACTCGTCCACTCTCTGTCTTGTGGATGAGAAAGCTACACAACAGGGAACTCGACAGCGAGCTAACTTGCCCTTTTTTCTTATTTCTCAGCTGATTCCGAATCCGGCAGGAAAGAGGGTATTTATTTCAGGGCCTCACTAACCCATCAACAGTCAAGGGTGGGATGGCTTAGAACTCAGACTCCCAAAAACATTGCTAAGATAGGTCTATGTCTGCCGTAAGAGGCTGTCGACACTTGCCCACAATATCTTTCATGTTCAAGTGTAGAAGTTTGGCATCTCAGTGGAGCCCCGGCTCATGCTGGCCCAGCTCCAAAAGCAATTCCTTAAGAAAATCCTGGCTGTTCCTCAGACACATGCCCCACTCCCAGCACAGCTCCTGGCAGGGCTGGGGGGGCCTTTGATCTAGACAGGGATGCTGGCCAGGCTCTTTTAAGTTTCACAACTGAGCGTTAAACCTCCCACCTGCCTACCTTGGTTTCAAAGCAAAACGTCCTGCTCGCCAGGACAATAAAGGATCGCTGAGCTCCAGACCTCGCTAGAGAAGATAACATGACATTGTTTATTCTCCCACTTTCCCGAAAAAACCCAGTCAGATCACCTTGTTTAGGAGAGATACCTTAATATTGCTATAAGAATGTTTACAGAAGATTGTCAGGAAGAAATAGACCAGTGACTTACTGCTGCGTTTGCCATGAAACTCTTTGAAGATACCATTCAGAGCATCTTCCAAAATCTTCCTTCGAATCCCTGGTGTGAGGAATCTCTCAGACCTTTGTGCTAGGGAAACTTCATCTCCCCTGAGACAAATGAAATGCTTTTTGCTCTCAGAGAGTAATTGAAATACCACTTTTCCCTCTTTGCCTTGGCTATAAGGATGCCACACCAAGCTTCAGCCTTCGAGGTCGATCCAGAAGCTCTATTGACCCCTTACGGCTTGCTCTTCTTAATTTTGCTTGTTCCTCTTTATTCTCCCTCTTTTATTGATTTTGATGTATTTATTCCTTTTAAGGTCATTTTTAAATTCTTTTGCAAAGAAGAGAGATGTAACTAAATAAAATTAAAGATTCAGCGATTGCTTGAGGCGGCGGGGGGGGTGGTGTCAGTGTGTGGGAGGAGAGACAAATACAAAAGACATGAGGAAACTTTTTTTTAAGATTTATTTATTTGTTTGACAGAGAGAGAAAGAGAGCAAGAGCACAAGCAAGGGGAGCAGCGGGAAGAGGGAGAGGGAGAAGCAGGCTCAGTCCAATGCGGGGCTCAATCCCAGGATTCTGGGATCATAATCTGAACTGAAGGTAGAGGCTAAACTGACTGATCCACCCAGGTGCCCAACATGAGGAAACTTCTTGGAGTAATAGAATTTGTGTATCTCAGTTATGATAGTGGTTACATGTGTACATGCCTTTGTCAAAATTCATCTAACCGAACACTTGAAATGGCACATTTTCTTGTAAGTAAGTTAAACTTCAGTAAAGTCTATTTATTCATCCAATTAATATTATGTTTCTCTTATCTGCAAGCACTGGGCATGGTGCTGGGCAGAGATAGCACACAGTTGTATAGGTTGTTCACTGAGCAAGGGAAACTGGCCAAGGAGCCAGGAGGGACTGAAATACAGCCCATGACTGCCTGGCTCCCCAAGCCAGGTGTCCAGCAAGGGGTTGGGTCTTCTCAGAGGAGGAGGCAGCCTTTTTAATTTTGGAAAAGGCATTCCATGTATATGGATTCCTGGAAGCCTGGTTCTGAAGATAGAGTGAGAAAGAATATAGACAATTCCCTGCCTTTGCAGTTTAGGGGGGAGACGGTTATGATAAACATATGTATTATGATAAGCACTGCATAGAAACAAGCAGGGTGAAGTAATGGAGAGTGTCAGGCATCAGGAAAGACTTCCTAAGAGATGGTGTTTCAGCTGAGACCCGAGTGGTGAGAAGCACCCAGCCTTGCAGAGTGCAGGAGCAAAGCACCCCAGACAGAGGGAAACTGCAAGAGTGATTGCTCAGGGGCAGGGGAAAGCGACATGTTCAAGGATCAGAGAGAAGGCCAGTGCGGCATGGTAAGCAGACTGGGGAGCGGCACAGGGGACAGTAGTGCAACAGATGCTCAAAGTGAAGCATAGAGCACCTATGTGGCTCAGTCAGTTAAGCGTCTGGCTTTGGCTCAGGTCATGATCTTGGGGTCCTGGGATTGAGCCCTGCATTGGGCTCTCTGCTCATCAGGGAGTCTGCTTCTCCCTCTCCCTCTGTGCTCTCCCTCTCCCACCCACCCCCCCATCTCAAATAAATAAAATGAAATCTGTAAACTGATGGCACAAATCAGCTCAGCATTCAGGCTCAGCTTCAGTCCAGTTCAGGTCGCATTGACTGGTTGCCCACCATATGTCAGGTGCTGCTTCCCACCGTGGGTAAGTCCAGAGGTTTCCAGACTTGGAAGGGTCCAGTAGCAAGGAGGACTGAACTGGTGAAACTCAGCTTCTGGAGATATTTATCATCAGAAATGGCTTTTTAGTTAGCTGTAGGGGGTTAATCAGATAAGTATTTCACAAGACTCGACTTTGCCTTGTTTTAAAAAAAGTGTTTCCGTTCCTGAAATTGAGATACATTTTTTGGAATAATTCATGTTTTAAAGCCACCAATTCTGAAGCTAGTTCCATGTTGGGAGCCCAAGTATGAGGGACTCTGTTAAGGGAGTGACGGGTAGGGAAGTAACAAGAGTATAATCACAGTCAGAAGTGCTGAGAATCAATCATGGGAATCCCAGCATCAACTCAGAAATCCAAAAAAAGTAAAATGAGGCTGGAAGGAAAATTTCAGATCTCACACCCACGCCATGCCACAGAACACTATGGCATCCGCCATCTTTCTTTCATCCGCCCCTACCCGCTGCCTGTAATGGCAGGGGCCAATGGAAACCACCACCTCAGAAGCCATACCTTCCTCTCTGTTAAATGATTTGCTGGCTCCAAAACCAAAGTTCTGGGAATTATATTCCCCCTCTCTAATCTCCCCTTCAGTTAAAGAAGCTACAGCCGTGCAGTTAGGCACCAACCCGCAGAAATCCACCACGAAACCATGACTTTCCTCTGCATCTCATCAAGTTCAAACAGTAACAGAAATGGAACCTACCATCCTCAACACAGACTTGAGTATCCTACTCAAGCGGATAGAAAAGCTAGTGAAGAAAACAAAGCCAAGATTTTAAGAGATGTTTTTCCCTTGAGTGTGAGGGGGTATTTTTGGTTTTGTTTTCCTTTTAAAGAAAGTGGCTTTTTTTTTTTTTTTTTTTTTTTTTTTTTTTTTTTTTTAGCACTTGGGTATTTTTTTAGCTGACCCCTAATCCAGAAGGTTTAGGACTCTGGCACTCAGGTTGTGTTCCTGGCACTCAAGTCCACTGTAAACAGCTTTGCTTCATTCAAACTCATGCCGGTCCTTTCTGTGAAGGGATTTCCAGGCTCAGCTGGGCTGACCTACTGCAGGTGGAGTAGACTCACAGTTTGCTGCCCAGTCTCTTCTCCATCTGGAACTGCCTGCCCCTTCTGGAGAGTTCCCATCTCCTAGGAGCTACCTCTTAGGCCACCTGTGATGGGCCCAGGGCCTCAGAAACTAACCAGGAATCTTAAAGACTTTGGGCAACATCTCCGCTTCTCTCTGCTTCTGCTTCCCTCTCTCCCTCAACATACCAGCTGGTTCTGTTGCTCAGTGCATGCGGCAGAAGATGGCAGTTAGTCTCTCTGAAGTTAAGAGTCTTATTTGCAAGTAACAGGATTGTAGATGAATTGAATTGTAGTATGAGCCAGCAGCTTGAATGAGAGTGTGAGCAAGACCCTGTCACTTTTCCCTGTTTCTTCATACACACCTGAGCAAGTCCTTTCTCACTGCAGATTCTCTGTCTCTTACTCAGTCCACTAAGCAGATAGTGGCCACGGCCAACAGTACCTAGAGTTACAGCTCTTTGATTCAAGAGAGCAGTCACAGTGACTCAGAATCTTCATCTAATTCTAAATCCCTGGGGAGGAAAACTTGCTGATTGCTTCTCCAGGGCATATTATTGGCATTTTGGGCAGGGAAATCCATGCTGTAGGAACTGTCCTGTGTATGGCAGGACATTGAACATGGTGGCCTCCGCCCATGAAATGTCTACCCTACTAAGGACCGTAAAAATGCATTCACCCTCTACCAGATGTTCCTTGGGCGGAGGGGGGGCAGTGTCTCCAGAATTTGAGAACCGCTGTGTTCAACATTCTGACTCAACCTGGTTCGGTCTGATGTTGTACTCCCAGAGAATTCTGATACTACTGTCATAAATGGCCAAATCCTGAGAGGAATTTCCCTTGCAATATATCCTAGAGGGCAGAGATATATGGAACCCAAAATGAAGTTTTCATTTCTTTGTAATTTTGAGTCAGCCGTATCTGTTTCTAAAAACAAAAAGTGTTTAGATTTTTTTGAAGCCACATCTTGCTTCTGATGAACTGCTGATTTCTTTCTCTTGCACAATGACATGATGGTGAAATCAAGGATGTGGTAAACACTTGTTTCTTTTTAATCATATAATGTAATTAGTAGTCCAAAATGGCAAATATTTACTTCTGAGTTGGCATTTTCCTTTGGACTCATACAACCAAATACTAATGCAAGCCAAGTGTCCCTCCTTAGGTTACCCCAGGGACAACGGAGTGGGAGGATGACCAGAGAGAGAGAGAGAGAGAGCTGGCCAAGTAAGGCAGTTCTTTTCCTTCACCGTATCCTAGGTTTGGCCATGAGCAGCTCTGTCTGCCTCCCTCCCCATATCCGAGCTTGAGGATGGGATCCTCCTTTAGCTTGAGGTCCATAATATGGTCCTTAGACTCATGACACATGTGGTCTAAGAGGAATTAAGGGTGGATGGGGAATGATAAAGGCCGTGGCTTTAAGGCAAAATTTTTAAAAATAGCTATTATGGGCGCCTGGGTGGCTCAGTGGGTTAAGCTGCTGCCTTCGGCTCAGGTCATGATCTCAGGGTCCTGGGATCGAGTCCCGCATCAGGCTCTCTGCTCAGCAGCTCTGCTCAGCAGGGAGCCTGCTTCCCTCTCTCTCTCTCTGCCTGCCTCTCCATCTACTTGTGATCTCTGTCAAATAAATAAATAAAATCTTTTAAAAAAATAAAATAAAAATAGCTATTATGACCTTGGAAAGTCTGACCCTGAGCAATAGCTCTGGCACCCTTTAAGACTACTGATATTCCTTGGGACTCTAGCTTGGAGTCTTCACTGGCAAGAAAGAGGAGGGCTGTCAGGAAGTTCATGGCCTGAAAAAAATATTCAACTTGGTTTTTGAACCAATGTGATAAACTACTAAACCATCTCTGAAATAATAGTATTATAAGCAGCAGAGCCATGTAGTAGAAAGGGAGCTGATCTGTGGCAAGAGATATGGCTTCTAGAATAAAAAGGATCCATGAGTGAGTCCATACTGATAGGAATGAATGAATGAATGAATGAGGGGAGGGAGGAGAAATGTTCCTGACAGTATGATTCTAACTAATAAATGTAGAAGAAAGGATAGAGTTAGAGAATCACCAGTTGGCGACCACCACGTTAATAGTTGCTTCAATGAGACTTACTCCTGGGTGATAAAATTAGTGGGTAAAGCATGATGAGAAATATGCCCACAAAGTGTCAAGGTAGCTCCTCATAAGATGTTTGTTAATGACAATAGGGGGAATATCAATTTCCTGATATTGTAATTGCCTTGTGTTTATGAAAAGACAGTGTTCTTAATTTTAGGAAATATGGGCTGATACATTTAGAGATGAGGGAAGGACAGTGATTAAGACTCTGATCCTAGCTCCGCCATTTAACTAGGGATCTAGGACAGTTACGTAAACCCCTGGGCCTCAGTTTCCCCTTTGTGAGATGAAGAGCTTGCACTAGCTCAGGGGTCCTCGTGTGGTAAAATAAAATAGCATCATCTTGAAAGTTGTCAGAAATGCAAATTCTCAGGCCCCAGGCCCTAATCAGAAACTTGCGATGGAACCCATGCCTTAAGAAGCCCAAGATCCTGATGCCTGCTCAGGTTTGAGAACCACTGCCTTGTCTACCCCCCAGGTACCTGTTGTCTTTCCTGTTTTGTGCTTCTCATTTGTCTCCTGCTGAACACAACCCTATCTCACAACCCTTTCTCAACGGCATCTCCATCCTCCCAGTTCGTTCATTGTGTATTTGGTACTGACAAAAGGCTGGCCAGGGAGCTGGAAGGGTTGAAACTTGGAGGAATGGTTCTCCTGGGCATTCAGACCCAACCTTGCTTGCAATAGGTACAGATTAAACATAAAACATTTAATAATCCTACTTAGCTCAGGAAACATTAAAGAAACCAAGTGATACATAATTAAGTTTTGCCCCGTGGCATAGCTGCCTTGGCCTCTTACTAAAATGCTCAAGCCAATTGCTTCTAGGAGGTAGGTATGGGGTTGTGAATCATTCCTGCGAGTTTCTATCACTAGCTGTAGAGAAGTTTACCTTAGCCTTCTCTTCAGGATAATGTTTCCTGGATGACATCATTCCTGGATGAGAATCTGCCAGTGTCTCCTAAATACTTCTACAAACCCAGAGTTAACTTTCATCTGTTAAGAGTCAGACTGTGACCCCAGAGAGTATTAAGTTTGCTTCCGACTGGCTCTTTAAAAGTGACAAACAGATGTCTCCCATCTTGGCTCACTGATTACTGCCGAACTTCTCTCTCTGGAAGTTGCCCAGCCTGAGGTCCACCACCACTGTCTTCTACACCACCTGACTCTCAAGCCACTTTTTCCATACTGACCTTTCCTCAACTCCAGCTTTCCTCATTTTCTGATTTAAAAAATATATATATTTATTTATTGAACAGATAATACATTCATACGGTTCAAAACTCAAAAGACGTGAAAAAATAGACAGTGAAAATCTGCTTGCCTGTCCCACCTCCAACCTCCAGGTTCCATTTCTGATTGTACCACTCCTGGGGCGTCCCCCATCAGAGCCCATGTCATCTGAATTCATTCTGTCCAAAATTGAATCCATCAAGTTCCCTCCCACTTTGGACTACCCTCTGCAAGCCTCCTGTCTTCATCTGTAAAGAAGTAAAATATGAGCACTTTCCTCATAGGATGTGTATATGTTTCTCGGAGAGCCAAGATTTGTAAACTTTAGCACTGCTGGCATACATAAGCACTCAATTAAAATTCACTATTGGTAACATAGTAATAATAATATAACCTTTCCCTAAATTGAGTATTATGGGTGGTTTGCCTTTCTTCCAACTCTTCCAAAGTGGTGACTCTAGAGTTCATTTTCACCTCCTCCTCTCCTTTTTCCTTCGTTCCAGATATTTTGGCCTCATCTACTTTATATTATTTCTTTCTTGGTAGGATTTGGATGGGGCAAGAAGAATTAGGAAGAAATTCCCTGGGAGGGCTGCCCCTTTCTTACTAAGTCATTGGACTGGGCTGCTGAGCAGACCCTCAGCTGGTAGGTCACAGGCCTTTGCTCCCATGCCCCACCAGGCATGGACCCTCCTGGGTTCTCTTCTGGGCTGTGGCTGGTAATTAGTAGTCCATTCCTAACATTGCCATTTTCCCCTTGGGCCAAATAACTGAGATAACTCTATAAAAAATACAAGGTTTCTGGCTCTCTTTAGTGCATTTAATCTTGCCACCATAGCTTACTTTTCCCATCCTTGGACGTCCACAAACAAGAGCACAATTCTCATGTTCACAGTGCAATAGATAAATTTTTAAAATATTGGAAAAATCCTTCCATCTGTCAAGTATTCTAGTGCTTAAAGATCAAGGGCAGCTATCTTGACTTTGGGGATGGGAGGGGGCATTGGTGAATGATGGCCCTAGGGCCCTCGGTCCACATTGTGTTAGAAGGGAAAGGGTGGTGCCATGTTCACATTTCTGCATTCCCATCTGCATTCACTCAATCATCTTTCCCCCTCCCCACTCTTAGCAAATGGGTATTTCACACGAAGTACTGTGATTAAATCCAATCGTTTGAGTCATTAAAAGATTTTTCAAGTTAACCACTTATTAAGAACATCTTTCTTGGGGTACCTGGGGGGCTCAGTCGGTTAAGCGTCTGCCCTCAGCTCAAGTCCTGATCCCAGAGTCCTGGGATCGAGCCCTATATTGGGCTCTCTGCTCAGCCGTGCAGCCTGCTTCTCCATCTGCCTCTCCCTCTGCTCGTGTTCCCTCTCTCTCTCTCATAAATAAATAAAATCCTTTAAAAAAAAAGAGAGAACATCTTTCTCATTCCTCTGGTAACAACTTAGACATGAGTGCATAGACCCCTGACGACTCTCTCCTAAGCCTTATGGGAGCCAACTAGAGTAAGACTTCCCAACTGAAATCACAATTGATCAGAACACTTATAATCTTGCCAAATAAAGGGGTTAAAAGAGAAATGCCTCCTTAAGTAAAGCTAAAACATCTGTCACTTAGCTGAAGCATTGCCTATTTGATTTTAAGGAACATTAGATTTATTATATGATGTACTTCAATTTTGCAGCAGATGCTTCCTCTGCTGGAAAATATTGGGTTCGGGCATTTCCTTCTCCAGGAAGCCTTCCCTGACCCTGCCTCCCGTCCCCTGGCCTTGGTTATTTTCCCTGGGTTCCCAGAGCCAGTGTTGTTCTTGGTGCAAAGGGACCTGCCTTGGGCCTTATGTTTTAGGATCTCCCCTTAGACCCTCCTTTTGATGATCCCCTCCCTATGGGACAAATAACCCATGGACCAAGGGGATGTGTCCATTCAGAGACTGTGCCCTCCTTTCTGGACCATACTCTGGGTACCCAAGACCCCAGAATGACCTCCTTGGACAGCCTATAGCCCTCTTCCCTGGGTCCATCCTGAAAGTGGGCCACATACCTGGTGAGCATACCCCAAAGAACTGGTGAACACAGCCCAGAGAATGCTGAGGGGTAGCTGGGCAATGCCTCTTTGTTGCTGGGGAGAAGCTTGGATAGGCAATCAGGGGTGGGGGGAACCTGCATGTGCACCTGACCCCTGTGGTACAGGATGGAGCTGGGGGGTTGGGATGCCCAGCAGAGTGAGCCAGGGGTACATCTGATTAGGTAGGAGGGTAAGACAGATTTTATTGATAGTTAGCTAGGTTTATAATTTTAAATACTTGGACACATGATCTATGGGTCTCTCTTTATACTCTTGCCCTGGTCCATGCAAGTGTTGAAGGTGGGCTGGCATAATCATCTGTCTTCCTGGCTATGATAGTTGCCACAGACTTCTCCCAACCTCAGGGCCCTTGCACACCTGGTTTCCTCTCCTGGAATGCTCTTCCCTGCCTACTCCTTTAGCCTACTAAACTTTATTTTGTTTTAAGATTTATTTATTTATTTTGGAGAGGGGGAAAGAGAGAGAGAGCGTGAGCGAGGGAGGGGCAGAGGGGGAGAATCTCAAGCAGACTCCACAGTGAGCAGGGACGCAGGGCTCAATCTCATGACCCTGAGGTCATGACCTGAGCAAAAATCAAGACTTGGTCACTTAAGCAACTGAGCCACCCAGGTGCACCTAGCCTATTAAACTTTTAATTTATCTGCCATTTTCTCAAGAAAGTCTTTCCTGACTTCGTCCGTTAGGTCAGGCCCTCCTGGTGTTTTGCTCTCACATCTCCCTATACTCTAATAAATCTGAGGGGCAAATATGATAGGAATAATAACAGTAGCAATGTCCGTGATCATGAGAAAAGCAGAGTTGTCGATGACTTACTAAATGCTAGACATGATGGGGGCACCTAGGTGGCTCAGTGGGTTAACCCTCTGCCTTCGGCTCAGGTCATGATCTCAAGGTCCTGAGATGGAGCCCCGCATCGGGCTCTCTGCTCAGCGGGGAGCTTGCTTCCCCCTCTCTCTCTGCCTGCCTCTCTGCCTACTTGTGATCTCTCTCTCTCTCTGTGTCAAATAAATAAATAAAATCTTTAATTAAAAAAAAAAAAGAATCCCAGAACTAACCAATGAATAAAAAGAACCGTAGGATAAGGTGGGGGGCCCAGGTGACCCTGCAGCCACCCAAGCCAAATTATAATTATATGATAACATAATACGGGAGTACCTCAGATATATTACGGTTCAGTTCCAGACTAATGCAGTAAGGCAAATATTGTGATAAAGTAAGTCAAGTGAATCTTTTGGTTTCCCAGTGCATGCAAAAGTTATGTTTACATTATACTATAGTCTAGTAAGTATTCAGTAGCATCATGTCTTTAAAAAATGTACAGATCTGGATTTAAAAATACTTTATGCTAAAAAATGCTAACCATCATGTGAGCTCTCAAGTCATAATCACTAACCACAGATCACTGCAACAAATATAATAATTATGAGAAAGTTTGAAATATTGCAAGGATGGGGCGCCTGGGTGGCTCAGTGGGTTAAGCCGCTGCCTTCGGCTCAGGTCATGATCTCGGGGTCCTGGGATCGAGTCCCACATCGGGCTCTCTGCTCAGCAGGGAGCCTGCTTCGCTTCCCTTCCTCTCTCTCTGCCTGCCTCTCTGCCTACTTGTGATCTCTCTCTGTCAAATAAATAAATAAAATCTTTAAAAAAAAAAAAAAGAAAGAAATATTGCAAGGATGACCCAGATGGGACACAGAGACACAAAGTGAGCAAATGCTGCTGGGAAGATGGAGCCAACAGACTTGCCTGATACAAACTCTATTGTAAAAAAATACAGTATCTGTGAAGTACAGTAAGATGAGAAGTGGCTGTAGTGTAGTATAGCACAAGATGCACAGAGTTAATAGGTAACTGATAGAGGTTGCCTATGTTGAGGAAGAACCCAGAGCTAATAAATGATGGGTGTGAATGCGAACTCTAAAACCATAGTCAACCTATAGAACTTCCTAACTATGGGTGAACACTGGATGGGTGTGCCGACTGTCTCCTCTTTCCTGGCTCCCTTCTTGCTCTGCAACACAGTGCTTGCCTGCACCCCTTATCCCTTGCCGTCCCTGTCAACACAACTTTCTCTGGCCCAGCTGTCTTGAGCATGTCCTCGATGGGACAGGACCACTCAGAGCAGCAAGTGGGTATGGTGGGCAGCTTCTCTTCACAGTGTGAGGGGCCCCAGGGGAATGGGTTCTCTCTGAGCCTCGGTCCCCCCATCACACCCGCTGGGCTCCTCCCCAGGGAAATCAGGTAGGCTGAACTCACCCCCACTCTCCCCTATGTCTCCAGGGCACTCTCCCTTCACGTCTTTACCCCATCCTTCCCTATTTCCTCAGGCCATATTTACCCTATCCTGGACTGACAAATAAGTTTCTCTTGCTCCCCCAAAGATTTTCCATCAGGCATCTGCAGAATTGGCCCCAAGTTCAGGAAAGTCAAGGGTATAAGAGGCAACAAGAGTGCTATCCTATCCCTTCCATCCAAATACCAGCCAGATCTAGGTGTTTTAGACCCAAACCAGAAATGAGAGGGGAAGAACAACTTCTAAAGAAATAAATACAGTGAGGATAGCTGAGGCCTGGAGAGCCAGTGGTCAGTCAAAATTTGAAAATCCCTTATTAAAGGCAGGATTTCCTAGAGCACTTGCATAGCTGATCCTGTCCTCCAGAGAAATAGAAAAAAGGAAGGTTACCTTCCTTTTTTTTTAAACAACGTTTTCAAGGTATATTTTACATATTAGAAAATGTACCCATTTCTAGTGTATTATTCAGTTATTTTAATTTCTTTTTTTTTAAAGATTTTATTTATTTATTTGACAGAGAGAGATCACAAGTAGGCAGAGAGGCAGGTGGGTGTTGTCAGGGGGAAGCAGGCTCCCTGCTGAGCAGAGAGCCTGATGTGGGGCTTGATTCCAGGACCCTGATCATGACCTGAGCCGAAGGCAGAGGTTTAACCCACTGAGCCACCCAGGCACCCTTTATTTTGTTTTTAATTTTTATTTTAGGTATTTATTTATTTGAGAGAGAAATCACACACATGATCAGGAGAGGCATAGAGGAAGAGGGAGAAGCAGGTTCCTCACAGAGTGTGGAGTCAGACATGGGACTCCATCCAAGGACCCTGAGATTATGACTTGAGCCAAAGTCAGACACTTAACTGACTGAGTCCCCCAGGCATCCCTTCAATTATTTTTAATAAATTTACCAAGTGGTACAACCATCACTATCAATCAGTTTAGAATGTTTCCATCTCTGCAATAGGATCCCTTATGCCCTCATCCAGTTCCCATCCCCTATGCCAGGCAATCACTAATCTACCCTCTGTCTCTAGAAGTTTGCCTTTTCTAAACATTTCAGATAAATGAAATTCTATAATATGTGGTCTCCTTTGTCCAACTTGTTTCCCTGGGCATAATATTTTTAAAGTTCATTTATGATATAATTTGTTAGTAGTTTATTCCCTTTTTAATTTTATCCATCCATGTTCCACTGGGTGGATATACCACATTTAATCCCTTTACCACTGGATGGACATTAAGGTTGTTTCCAGCTCTTGGCTACCATGAACAATGCTGCTGTGGAAATGGGCATGCAAATCTGGGTGTGGACAGATGTTTTCATTTCTCTTAGGCAGATACCTAGGAATTTCTAGGTAGTTCTATGTTTAACTCTTTAACGATTTATTTATTTATTTATTTATTTATTTATTTATTTATTTGACAGAGAGAGATCACAAGTAAGGGAGAGAGGCAGGCAGAGAAAGACAGGGAAGCAGGCTCCCTGCTGAGCAGAGAGCCCGATTTGGGGCTCGATCCCAGGACCCTGAGATCATGACCTGAGCTGAAGGCAGAGGCTTAACCTACTGAGCCACCCAGGTGTTCTCTATGTTTAACTCTTAAAAGCAAACTGCCAAGCTGTTTTCCAAAGTAGCTTTACCATTTTGCATTCCCACCAGCAACTCTGAGTTCCTTTCCCCTCCTCAAGTCATGGTACAAGCATTCTCTAATCTTTGATCAACTCCCAGTTTTTTATTCCAAGAATTTATTAGGTCCTTGAGAATGTTTCAGTGATGCTGTCTTGGGTTGAATTATGCTTCGTTCCTCTGTAGTGACTTTAGGAGACATTTATGCTGGTTACACTCAATATACACATGTCATTATTTATTTATTTAAAACACTTAGCCCATTGGGCTGGCTCCAAGAACCATTTAGTTTTTGACGATCTCAGGGGATGGTCATGCAAAAGGACTTGCAGACTCTGGGGCAAACAATAGCATACCGACTTGGAGGATTCACCAAGAAACTAAACCCCCTAAAAGTAGACCTCACAGGAGGGTAACCTCAAGTGGCATTTTCTAGAAGAGCACGTTGGGCCTAAAGCAGTCCACATGGAATTCACCAAGACTAAAAGCCAATATGAAGGACTTATGCACAGGAAACCTCAGGGCCCAGAGGAAACAAGTTTAGAGAGAAGCAAAAGGAATTTAGGGGTGTGTGAAGGTATGTGGCAACACATCTCAGACTCAATTTTTTTTTTCTCACAGACTTTAATACATTTTTTTATCATGCAACTATCCTCAAAGAAATTTTGGTCAGGTAGCCTGACTTTTTCAAAAAGTCTACTGGATTGTTTCTACACAACAGCAAGAGCATACATTCAAAAAAAAAAGTTGCTCAATGACAGAAAATATTCAGATTCAGAAATGAACTCAAGAAAGCTAGAGTCTAAAAATTACCATTGAGGCCTTGGTAAAATGAATGCATTTACAACTCTTCCCCGCACACCACCACCAAAGAAAGGGGTTGGTGAGTTCACAACTCTTGTCCCTTGAGGTCATTTGCATAAGAACTTCAGGTGCCTGAAATAGCAGAAGTCTGCTGGGTCAAGACTTGTAACACTGAAAGACAAAGTATTTATAAAAGGAAATCGTAGGCTGTTAAGGAGTAATATGAGGGAGTTTCTTGGTGGTATTCTGATTGCAGTGTTAGTTCCCCAATCTACACATGGGCTAAAATATCATAGAACAACACACACACACACACACACACACACACACACACACACACGGAATGTATGTAAAAACTTGTGAAATCTAAATAAAGTTTGTACCTGAGTTTATACTACCATACCAGGCTGGTTTTGCCTGTGGTTAAGCTGGGGAAAGATACGTGGAAACAGCAAAGGTGTGACTTTTGAAACTTCTTCTAAGTCTTAAACTATTTCAAAATAAGAGATGATTAGAAAGAAAGAGAGAGACTGGGATGCCTGGATGGCTCAGTCTATTGAGCGTCTGACTCTTGATTTTGGCTCAAGTCATGATCTCAGGGTCGTGAGATTGAGCTCCACAAGGGTCTCCTCACTCTGTCGGAGTGTGCTTGAAGATTCTCTCCCTCTGCCTTGTCCCTCCAAACTGTGCACTCTTTCTAAAACAAATAAATCTTACAAAAAAAAAAAAAAGAGAGAGAGAGAAAGAGAGAGAGAGAAGGAAGGGAAGAAGGAAGGAAGGAAAGAAAAGGAACAATGGATCTTTTTTTCTATAGTCAACAAGGAGTAGAGGTAGGGAAGATGTGGGGGACAGGAAGATAATTCCTAAATTTGAAGATTCCTCCTGGAAAGGAAATTATGAAAAATCAACACAACAAACCCATCCTAAACTGAAATCATCTCTGTCTATTTATCTGGTAATATTTATATGTATACGACCAAACATATATATGTATTGGCCAGGCATAGCGTAAGGAAATTAGCATGTCTAAATGGAGCGGGGGGAATCTAACTGCTCATACTGTACCATTATTTGGCAAGATTGATTAAGAGAAGGAATTCGGGCTTCCCTGTGTCGGCAAGCACAGAGTACAAACGCCAACAACTGTCCACGGAAGAGGTCTTGGACCCACTGTTCTAGCATCCTTGGCAGGGGCGTCTCTCCAGAGGAAATGGACGCATCAGACTCTTGCAGCCTGGCGACAAGAACCATTAAGAACATTCTTGAATTCCCTTTGCCATGATCCCATAGTCACTTTTAATTGTGCTTTGGCCTTTCTTGCAGCTTGTGTATAGTAAGATATGAGTTGATTGGCCACGCAAGAATTTTAGTCCACTTGACATTATTTCTTCTTCATAAATTAATAATTTAGCATTCTGGTTCAAATATTGATCTCTTGTGGGTTTATAAGTATGAGTGAGCAACTAAAGCAGGAGTTCTTAACCTGGAAACCAAGGATGGGCTTCAGGGGATCCATTAAGCCCATGGATTGAATGCAAAAGTGTGCGTGGGGGTTGGCGTGCATATCAAGCAGAGAAGTCAGCAGCCTTCACCAGATTCCCATACAGGGTTTCAGATCTGGATGCGTTGCAAAAAGGGTTTCCAGGCTCATGTGACTTACTTTCACGGAACACACTGGGAATATTTTCCTACCCTATAATTCTTTTTTTTTTTTTCCCTATAATTCTTTATAACACCATTTTTAGCAGCTCCAAAGGATATAATTGCTCTAATTCTTCTTCTAAGAAAAAATTGAAAAGCTTAGTCACTAATAACCTCTGAAAGACATAATTTTCAGGTGAAATATTGACTTATTTTTATGAATGGATGCCCAAATGTGAGAGCTAATGGCAGTCACTACTATGAATTGCTGACACTGACAAGACACCAGCTCTGTTCCGGGGTGTGCTGTGGGTTAGAGATCTTACCACCGGCTTTACAACAGTCCAGAGGGGTGGATATAGAGGAAACTAAGGTCCAGACGTTAAAGAACGTACCAAGAGGGAAGCCTGGGTGGCTTAGTCGGTTAAGTGACTCTTGATTTCACCTCAGGTCACGATCTCAGGGTCCTGGGATGGAGCCCTGATTCAGGCTCCATGGGGAGTCTACTTGAGGGCTCCCTCTCTCCCTCTGCCACTTCTCTCTCTCTCTCTTTAAGATAAATAAATAAACTTAAAAAAAAAAAAAGAACATCCCAAGAACACATAACTATCAGGGAGAAGTTCAGCTGCCACAACTGACTGGCCTTTCCCTCCAGCCATCACACTCAATATCTTTATCCTTCAATCTCCACAAGGAGGCACTTCCCCCTTGAAGCTTTATTCCCACCCAAAGTCATTTTTCCTCTCATTCTTCAGCTGGTTCCAAACCTCCTTACCTAGCATGGTTGGACTATTATCTACCTCAGGGTCAGCAAACTTTTCCTGAAAAGGACCAGATAGCTATTTTAGGTTTTGTGGCCCATATGGTCACTGTCACAGCTACTCAGCAGGGCTGCCCATTGGAGCGTGAAAGCAGCCATAGACAAGATGGAAGTGAATGGGTCTGGCTGTGTTTTAATAAAATTTGATTTATAGATGGTGAAATTTTAATTTCATATAATTTTCCCGTTTTGCAAAATATTGTCTGTCTTTGCATTTTTTTCCCCAACCGTTTCAAAACGTGAAAACTATTCCTTGCCCATGCTTGGCCCAAAATGGTTGGCTGGCTGGGTTTGACCTGTGGGCCAAAGTTTGCCAACGCTGCTGGAATGGCATCTTATGTGTTCCTACTCTCCACAACCAGACAGAAAACCAGTGAGCTTAAAATTAGATTTTAACCTTTACTTATTTTCCACCGAATCTCTATGCAGGGCTAGACTCCTAGACTCGTAAATAAGTGCTCAAAACTGACTTGATTAAAACCCTGATGCTTCCTCAGAGCCAGATCCAAGAAGAAATAAAAAGTCCATCTCCAAACAGGCAAGCATGTTTATTTGTTTATTTTCTTCACCCTTTTCCACCTCCCTAGCAGAAATCTGTATCGCTCAAATATCACAGCGATTTTTTTTTTTTGGTTCGGAGTCCTGACAGATACCCACGGGCTCGGCCAGCTTGAAGGTCAGATGGTACCCTGGCCAGGGGCCAGTGAATACAGCTGGTGAAAACTCAAGCTGTCACACACTTGTTGCTCGCTCTGGTGTTCTAGTTCCTTCATCATGAATTATTAGATTATTAATAAGAACGAATTGCTACGTGAGCAATTATTTTTAAAACCATAATCCCCGACCAGGAGCAATGTCATGACCCGATGGGTCACACTTAGGACCGTGAGAGAGCCACACTCTAGGACTGACTGCCACGTGTTTTTTCTGGGCCCTCATTTCCCCACCTGTAAACGGAGGGTCATAGCACACCCCTCCTCCTGCGGGCCTCGGGAGTCTGCGCTGAAAAGAAACCACCCTGCCGAGGGAGTAGTACGCTGTCAGCTTCTCCACCGAACCTTGGCTACACCCTGTCAAGCAGGGCCGGTCTATGGTATCAGAAGACAGACTTTACGTGTAAGGATTAAAAACCACTTTATTTGCTTTCAGGCCATAACAATGAGCTATGAAATCAAGCTGATATTTACCACCAAGGGTGCGTGTAAAAATTATGTAACATATGCCAGTGAGCTCTCTTCGTTTAGGCTTGCACTGTGAAATCACTGAAACCGGCGACTGTAACGACAGCAATCTTCTCGTTGTCCTGCTGTGGGTCCCATGTCACTGCCGAACAGCGCCTGAAAACGGGAGACTCGGTTATTCTCCACCAATCACCGTGCGGGACATGGTTTTCAGCAGCGAATCTTGCAAAGGCTTCGGGGCACCACGTCAGGTCCTAGGCGTTTGAAGAGCCCCTTTTCTGTGGGGCTGGGATGTTCTGCTCAATTTCTCCAAGTTTTCTGGTGGTTGTTGTTGTTGTAAGAATTTTTTTCAGTAGAATTCGTTTTCACCCACTTTACAGATGCCTTAAAATAATGTGTTGGAAACTCTTCCAACAGCGGCCAGCTAGCCTGTGAGGTGGGGAGGCTGCTCTCTCAAGGGCGAAGCAAGCCTGGAGAGCAAGGTTTGGAAGCGGCTGCAGGCACCAGGCAGGGGACGGAGTCCACGCTCATGTGTTAACTGCAGCCGGAGAAACTTGTTCCAGCCAGAACTCCCTCAGTTTTCTGCAGCCCCCAGAACAGCAAGCCATCTCAGACGTGTTGCAGAGAAGGAGGGGGTCATAAATCGACTCACAAAAGATGTTCTTTCAAAGCTCAAACTGTAGTCACCTTGGAGAAAGGGCAGGTGGGGTGGAGGGGGGAGCTTGGCTTTGTAACTGGAGTTGGGGGCTCCAGTAGGAGGTGGCTTTTGCGCCCCAGTCCTGCTTCATTCCATAGAAGGGTCAGGGGACGCCCGTGTACACCACACTGGTGGCGTTTGTATGGCTGCCGGGATGAAGAGTGCTTCCAGGAATGCTGGCGATTACTAATTATTATTATTATAATACAGTGGGTAGGTCTGTTGTCCTTCAGCAGATAGCTGCTTATGTAAGGACTTGGCTTTGATGTAAGAAGCGCCTAAGCATCAGTGGTTAGCGTAATTTTGGTTGGCTTTTGCAATCAGCTGTGGTCATTAGGGAGCCTCCCTGAACATGACCCTCAGCAATAGTTCACATATTTCTAAGTGGTGAGTCCCTGAGTCATTGATCAAGAATTTAAGTCGCCGGTGTGCCAGATCTTGTTCCTATTACCAGCCCGTCGGTCCCTCTCTCCCTCCACCTTCACTGATGATCTCGGGGTAGAAAAGAAAATATGTTCTCTCAAATGTGGATTCATATTACTTGAGATTGAGAAGTCCGTGAAAGGTTTTCACTGACTTGAGAAAGCCTTTCGCGAGCCAGGAGCAAAAATGGAAAGGGGTGAGAAGAAAAAAAAAAAAAATGGTGAGGGGAGGAAGAAACACCATTTGGGGGAAGTCTCGTGTTAATTTGATTATTTTGACAATTATTGCATTCTGGTTGTGGCGAGATACTGGAGATACAAAGATGCAAAGCAGGAAGGAGAGACTCCGGCTGGGAGGGGTGGACAGACCAACGGACAGGCACTCTAAAGAGCCACAGGGGCAGCAAATCCTACAAACAGTGGAAGCACAAAAGAGAAAAGGACTCTTCTCTCTGGCAGGAAGCGAGTGGGTGGGAAAAAGTCAAAGAAGGGCATAGGAGCTTAGTCTGGAGCAATGGTTGCGATGCTCTAGGCTCATAAATTCCCCCCATTCCAGGTGGGAGCAGCCCTGGAGAAGGAGTGCAGGACCCGCCTGCTCGGTGATCCAAAAGCAAACAGAGTCCGGATTCTCAGAAATGCCTAAGCCCGGCAGTTACATGCCAAGAAGGACCCCAGTCTCCTGCCCCAGTCCCACCTCGGGTCTCATCAGCACGTCATCTCGGAAGCCTCCTGGCTCCTTGGAGTTTCTGTAACCCCTGGACTCTGTGCCATTTGTCTTACACTTCCATCCTCTTTGGTCCCCCCCCCCACACACACACACATCTCCCTGCATCCCTAATACTTACTGTGAGCAACCGGAGGGCCAGGATTGGGTCTCAGTAGGCGAGGGTCACCATGAGTGTCACTGTTACTCCCTTTGAATGGACCGGCTCAGTTTTTCACGATGCTCTCTGTCCCTAGAGTCCCACAGCAGGCGTTTTTTTCTGTTTCTTGTATTTTCTTACTTGGAAATTTGAAATGAATAGAAAAGTCGTAATGAGTGAAAATAGTACTTTTTTTTTTTAGTAAAAGTTGCAGACTTCACACTCCCTTACTCCTTAATCCTTCTCTATGTAGTTATGTGTTTCCTATAAACAAGGATGTTCTCTTGTACAGTACAACCATCAAGATAACAACACTGACATTGGTCCAACATTACCATACAGTTCCCCAGATTCCATTCAGTTTCCTCCATTGACCCAAGTTTACGTTGTACAGGTCCTCTGCAGTTGTCATTTCTCTCTAATCTCCTTCATTTGCAGGGGAGCCTGGGTGGTTCCATGGGTTAAGCATTTGCCTTTAGCTCAGGTCATGATCCCAGCATCCTGGGATCAGGTTCCACAACAGCCTCCCTGCTCAGTGGGGAGCCTGTTTCTCCCTCTTCCTCTGGCCCCCTGCTCGTACTCGCTCACTCTCTCTCCTCCTCCTCTCTCTCTAATAAATAAATGAAATCTTAAAAAAAAAACCAACTCCTTCATTTTGGAACAATTCTTCTGTTTTTCCTTTTCTTTCATGACCTTGACATTTTTTTGAAGCCTGTAGTTATTTTGTGGAATGTCCTAGCAGTTTGGGTTTATTTGATGTTTCTTGATGATTTTTTTTATGATTTATGTATTTGTAGCAAGAATACCTCAGAAGCAATGGCTTGGTCTTCTCATTTCATCATATCAGGAGGCAAATAACATCAGTTTGTCCCCCTACCGTTTTCTTGTTACATTTGGTAAACATGGGGCCTTAAAGGATTTTTCCACTGAGTCATTCGTAGGTATTTTGTAAGGAGATAACTTACGATTTCTATTGTGAGATAGCCTTTTCCTTTTTCCTCCGTTTATTCATTTAATTTTTATCAGTGTAGACTCATGGATTCCTATTTTTTTCTTTTTTAGTGTTTTTTTTTTTTAAAGATTTTATTTACTTGACAGACGGAGATCACAAGTAGGCAGAGAGGCAGGCAGAAGAGAGAGGAAGGGAAGCAGGCTCCCTGCTGAGCAGAGAGCCCGATGCGGGGCTCGATCCCAGGACCCTGGGATCATGACCTGAGCCGAAGGCAGAGGCTTTAACCCATGGAGCCACCCAGGTGCCCCATGGATTCCTATTTTAATCAAAAGGTTAAAATCAGTAACTATCATCTATGGTGATGCTCAAATCGCCCCAGGCTTGGCCAGTAGGAGCTCATTTTAAGGCAACTCTTCTGTCTTGGAGCATTTCCTTACTTTGTAGTTCAGGAAGTTCCTGTCTCATCTTCTATGGCCCCAGCCCATCCCTCGAGTCAACCATTTCTCTAAGAACACTGGTTCCTTTTTTTTTTTTTTTTAATATTATTTATTTGAGAGTGAGAGAGAGAGAGAGAGAGAGAGAGAACACACATGGGGAGTGACAGGAGAGGGAGAAGTGGACTCCCTGCTGAGCAGGTACTCCTGTCCCCCCCCATGAAACTTGATCCCAGGACCCTGAGATCATGACCTGAGGCAAAGGCAGACATTTAACCAACTGAGCCACCCAACTCCCCAGAAACCCTGGTTCCTTTAAATGGAAAATACTATTTAGAAGCTAATCCCCACAAGCTAGGTGTGCTCACGGCTACCAGGATATCTTTGCTGCTGGCTCTCTAAGCAGCTAGAAGTTGGAAATATGTGTCTTTATCTACCTGTGTACATGTGTGTGCACTTGTACATCTATGTGTGTCTCTGTGTGTATGTGCAAGCACACATACACACATCTACACACATCCTACCTCTATCTCTAGCTGTGTCTATGCCTACTGGCAGCTCCGACTTCACGCTGACTCCCAACTCCAATCTCACACAACAGGGTTTACTCTGGAATTCATTTTCCCTTTAGAAGAGATTTGTAATTCCCCTCCAACTGCAGGAAATCCTCAACGTATTATGTGCTTAATCGTCTCTGTATGTCCCTGGTCCCCCAGCTGTCCTGGTCAAAAGCTTGCCCCTTCACGATGGGCCCCCATACCCCGAGGGAGGGAGGGGACTTTTAATCCACAGTGACTTGCATGATCTGAATTAAAACTCTCTGAGTGAATTCTGCCCACTTCTGCTGCTGCCTGGACTCTGAGAATCAGTAACGAAGAAATCACAAGGTTGACTTTTCCCGTTGTTGCTTAGCAGAGTGAATGTTATTTTCTTTACCATGGCAGTGACCGCTTTAAATGTGGTGTTTTTTTTTGTTTTGTTTTGTTTTCCTGTTTGCTCTTCTCTACGTCTCTGATTACTTACAGGACAGTAACAGGATTAACCCAATCCATTCAAAGATGTGTAGCGCTCCCAGCTTCTCCCAGGAAGAGTGCATTATAAATATTATAGAGCTGTAAAAACCAGAGCTAGAGGCCAGAGGTCAGTGGATCCCTCCCCACAGCGGCCAGATGGTTGGCTTTTCTGGTGCATTCTCCAAGCCACAGCCTCACATCCTAGATACACATCTTTAAGTCATTTTTGACTCCTCCAGCCGCCACCCACCCCCTCCCCCATGTCCAATGCTAACTTGGAGGCAGGGAGTTTGCTCGTGCCAGAGTCGCTTGGGTCAGTTTCCCCTCGACCAGTTCTGTCCCCCACAATGTCCTCACTGTTCTGGAGGAGAATGGAAATCCTTTCCCGAGAGCTATATCATCCCCACACTTAGAAGTTTTCTTACAGAATTTTCAAAACCAGAGAGCTGCACTGCACCACGAGTACAAATGAAGTTGAAAATCCCATTTCTAGGGCGCCTGGGGGTGCTCAGTTGGTTAAACGACTGCCTTCGGCTCAGGTCATGATCCAAGAGCCCTGGGATTGAGTCCTGCATCGGGATCCTTGCTCAGCGGAGAGCCTGCTTCTCCCTCTCCCTCTGCTGCTCCCCCTGTTTGTGCTGTCTCTGTCCCTCTCTCAAATAAATACATAAAATCTTGAAAACCCCATTTCTAAAATTACCTTCGACACCGTCACAAAACTTATATGGTGAGGGAAAACGGATGCTAACGGGGCCCACCGCCTTTCAGTCCAGAGCTGACTTTGTTTGAGAGGAGCAAGGAGAGCTGCCTGGCAACAGAACACATCACTGTGCATAAACTTTGTTTACGGCCAAGGCTGGAGTAAAGGAACAGATGGTAAGAAAATCGGATTTAAAGAAGGGACAGATGCGCCTGCATCGGGGAGCTTGGTAAATCTCTTGGCTTCTGGTTTGCATGCGAGAGTTGAATCTAACCTCCCCACAGCAGTCGCGCCCCTGTTCACTGTTGCCTTTGACTGTTTGCATCTCGTCTCTGTGGATGGTTAATACGGCCTGTTGTAAGCATTTATCTCTTCCCTCCCACGGGGAATGTGTTTTCCCAGGGATTTGTATGTTCCCTGTCCTTTTATGGAAAGCAGTCTCTTGATCGTCCCTGCGATTGTATATCTAAAACTTCAAGACTATTTAAGCCGTTAGCCTTGCTCGTCTACGGAGGATGGGATTATATTTCTATGATCTTAGGACTATTTACAATGAGCATGTATAACCAGGAGAAATAAGCATACACATTTCTGCATGATGCGTTCGTGAGCACGCTCTCCCCCCAGCCATCATGCCTCAGCATCTCCCTTCGGTGCTTTTGTGTGTGAGGGCCAAGTTTAAGAGGCTAACCCCCACGATATGTAAAACAGCTATTATAAATGTTACATTAAGGCTGCCCGGGGCCCACTCTCCCCTCCTTCCTAAGGGAAAGTGTATGTCATACTACAGTTGAGATTTTCGTTGGCTCCCTCGGGGAGGTGAAGGGGAAGAACACACACATTCTAGCTCAGTGATGTATGGCTGGATTTAAGAGCTCCGATTGTTCTATGCTGGAATCCAGTTATAAACATTTTTATCCCCAAATGACCCCTATGCATTTATAGCAATTCTAGGGCCTTCGTCACTGCCCCACAAGTGACTTCCCTGCAGAGACATGCTCCATGACCAGATGGTCCGCCCATTCCTGCGTGCTGGCAACCAGTCCCTCCTCGGCAACATCGCGTTCTGTGAAAGTCACTCCTTCGGATTCATCCTGAGCGAAAGATTGACTACTTAAGTAAATATGCTATATGTTAGAGAAATAGTACCTTACAAATGGTCACAAATTGAAAATCAGAGTATCTTAGGGGTACCTCTTGATTTTGGCTCAGGTCATGGTCTCAGGATCATGAGATCGACCCCCGAGACAGGCTCCACACTGAGCGAGGAGTCTGCTTAAGATTCTCTCTCTCCCTTCCCTTCCTCCCACCCCCACCCCTGTGCATGCAAGTGTACTCTCTCTCAAATAAAATAAAAGTATCTTACAGGGCACCTGGGTGGCTCACTGGGTTAAAGCCTCTGCCTTCAGCTCAGGTCATGATCTCAGAGTCCTGGGATCAAGCCCTGCATTGGGCTCTCTGCTCAGTAGGGAGCCTGCTCCCCATCCCCCCACCCCCCGCCTGCCTCTCTGCCTACTTGTGATCTCTCTCTCTGTCAAATAAATAAATAAAATCTTTAAAAATAAATAAATAAAAGTATCTTATGGGATTGACTGCAAAACACCACCAGAACTGGTCTGACCCAAGTCCTTGCCTCCAGGAGTGAACAGGGCCAGCTGTGGCTCTCTGGGCACCAACGTGATCTTTTTGGATGGTACACAGGTTGCCATCTCCAAGTACACTCGCCGGTATTCCTCACCAGCCCCTGGCCCACACCAAGGCTGCACTCTGGAACTTCCAGTTGGTTCTGATGTCCAGGGGGACCCTCTTCACCAATTTCTGGAAGGCAACATTGGGATCAGAAGCCTACCCCCAGTCTCCCATAGCACTCGGATTCTAGCCCGTATCAGTGCGGCTTCCCCACCCGGGGCAGAGAACACAGAGGGAGTCCTGGGACTGGAAGTACAAAGGCCAGGCTGAGCATAGGGCATCTTAGGTGACAACCAAACACAGCTGCTTTAAGTGAGTCATGTTCTTTGACTGAGTAGTGTCTAAATCTGCCACTGCCTCTGATTCCCCAGCTCCAACACACTGCAGTCACCAAGTTAAGGGAAAAACCACCACCAAGAAACCCCCAGAAGAATCCACTGTGCCGTACCCATTCACAACCATCAGCCAGGAGACAATTCATTAGGCTTCCCTTTTTTTTTTTTTTTTTTTGGCATCTTTTCCTTTACCTGTTGCAAATATACCCTACCCTGGGTTCTGTGAAGTTCAAACTTTTGTTTCCATGGGATGGATCTTAAGGGCATTGTGCTAAGTGAAATAAGTCAGAGAAACGAATACAGAATGATCTCACTTGTATGCAGAATCTAAAACAAAACAAAACAAAACAAAAAACAAACAAACTGAACTCATAGAGCATATTTGTGGTGGTCAAAGGTAGGGGTGGGTTGGGTGGGAGAGGGTGGGCTGAAAGGGGTGAAGATCGTCAAAAGGTACAGATTTCCACTTAGAAAATAATCAAGTCATGGGGATGTAATGTGACTACATTACACTGAATTAACATTACACGTTAATAACACTGTGATGTATATTTGAAAGTTGCTAAGAGAGTAGATCTTAAAAGTTCTCATCGCAGGAAAAAACAATTTGTCATCCCTCTGTGAGTCTGTTTGGGATTCTCTATCCCTCTCCCTCTGCCCCTCCAGCTCATTCTGGCTCTTTCTCCCTCTCAAAATAAATAAATCTAAATATATATATATATATATATATATACATATATATATATATATATATATGAAAATCTGAATTATTCTATCCTGATTATATATTCAAATTCTCAGAAACCTGCTCGGCTTGGGGCACTTGGGTGGCTCAGTCAGTTGGGTGACCAACTCTTGATTTCTGCTCAGGTCACGATCTTAAGGTCATGAGATCAAGCCCCACCTTGGGCTGGTGTTCAACGGGGGAGTCTGCTTGAGATTCTGCTCTCCCTCTGCTCCTCCCTCCCCCGCTAAAGTAAATAAATCTTCAACAAAAAAAAGAAAGAGAGCGAAAGAAAGAAAGGAAGGAAGGAAGGATGGAAGGAAGGAAGGAAGGAAGACAACTGCTCAGTTTATCTCAAGAGCTAAAGTTCAATGTAAGTCTATATATAGTGAAACGTGAGGCAAACAGGGACAGTGTCACGCAGGGGAACTAGACGTCTTGAGAACACAGTGACAGTTCCAGCCTGACGGCTCTCACAGACGGAGAGTGGACAGGGACCAGACAGCTGTGAGTGCTTCCCGTCCTCAGATCCTGAGTCTTCCCCTACAGGAAGTGCTGTCATATGGGAAACTAAGGCATAGAGTGGCAAAGGAGCATTTGCCAGCGGCCCTGGTTCAGGGTCCTATGTTCCTTCCAGACACATGAGGCATTGTCGTCCCCCCGGAGGCAGACCTCATCAAGCTTCACTGTGGGGGTGGCCCAGAGACTCCCTGGTTGGCATCCCCTGTGCTTGCTGTGGCCAGAGGACTCCGTGTCCTCTCCCTTGGGGTTTTCATTCATACTCTCAGCAGGTCTGCTTTGAGTGCGGTTTCCCTAGTGCTGCTGGGCAGGGCACACTGGGCAAGTGCCCGGGTGGTACTGTTTGTCCTTGGTGGGGTGGATGTGGCGTCCTTGGAGGGAATAGAAATGTAGACACATCACCACAGCATGACAGAGCGGGGAGAAAACAGCAAGCCAGAGGACAGAGAAGTAGTGAAATCGAGTCCCCTCCTATATTGCCCAGAGTTCAGAAGGCCTGAAGGCCACTCCCTGGGGGCTCCTAGAACCAGTCGGGGAGAAATTTGAAGGGACTGAAAATAGGTAGGCATGGAGAATGGGAGACCCAGGAAATGTTGCTTTTGATGATTCTTTTCTTTTTTCACTTCAGGGAAACATGGATTACATGTTTGTAGCTCTCACAAAATAGAGCTTTCTAGCCTGTTCCTTTCCAAATGTAGATGCTCGTGGTGTGTTGATTTAAGTAAGCTGCTCTTTCCTTTTCACATCAAGACCAAGGCCCAAAATAGGACCACCTCCTCCACAAAGCACTCACTTATCACTCTGCAGGTTTACTGAGACCCTACTGTGTGCCACGCACTGTCCTTGACATTGAGGACAGAGCAATTACTGAAAGGCACAAGACCCTGATGAATTAAGACATAGACCACAAGTGGGGAAAGGGCGTTAGAGGGCACCTGGTCTACCTCTCACCCTACACGGACCTGACCACTAGCCAGCCTGCCTCTGCTCCACATTTCCACCAGGGACCAGCTCTAATTCTTAGAAAGCTCTTGCCTGAGTGGTGTAAAATTCTGTTCTCCTGCTGCTTATTGGCCTTCATTTCATTCTCTGGGGCGAGACAAACTAAATTTCCTTTTATCTGACAACCCTGCAAATACCGGTCTATAAACTCTCATCGTCACCCTTGTTCCTCATCTCTCTGCCATCCCCGCCTTTGCTCACCAAGCACAGGACAGACCCCCTTCCCTGCCCTCTCCCCCATCCCTCCCTTACCCACTCTCAGCCTCAAGAGCCTACCACATTTGGACTTCTTCAACTTACAATCTATTTGTTCTTTATGCTTGGTCTTCCTTCTTTCCTCCCTCTGCATATCCTTAGCACCCAATACTACGTCTGTAATTGTTCCAACCTCTGCCTTTGCTTACAGTGCTAGTTGATTGCCATCCTGGGCAAATTAGAATTGGACAGATTGTGGTAAATGTAGCAGCAAGGAGGGGGCAAGTTGGCCCTTTCTTTTGGGCTTTATTCTGCCCTTGGCTGGGTCTGTGACATCTCTTTACATTTAAATTATTACCATGCAGAATTATTTAAGAAACTAGGTCAGGGAGTTCATGTATGTTTAAGATTTTGATCACTAAACTAAAATTTAATAAAACATGTCTACCAGCAAGGCTTTGTACAGACAAAAAGGAAGCAGAGAATGAGTAAATGAATGAATGGGTGGACGTTTTCTTGTCCATAATTCTTAGAATCAGTGGTGACCATTTTTAGTTTTGTCCTGCTTATGCCAAATAGATAAGTCAAGTGGATGGTCTTTCGAATCAGAATAACCAAGTTTCGGTTCTTACAATCCCTAGTTTATTTATACTAAATGAATATATAATCCCATCACACTAAACAACCTAATTAGCAAGCATTTATGCTGTTGAAGCCATGACCCAGTTTCCCGAAGACATCTGTTTTCTAAAAGGATCTTTTCAAACTCAGATTAAAAGATACTACTCAAGTAGGATTGCCAGATAAAATACGGGGCACTCAGCTAAATTTGAATTTCAGATATATGGCAAATAATTTTTTAGTACGTGTATGTCTGTTATCACGTAGGGTAGCCTTATACTAAAATATTATTCATTTTTTTAATTGAAATTCAAATTTACTTTAGCATCTTCTATTTTTCTCTTTTTATTTTCCTAAATCTATCAACCCTGTACCCAAAACATAACCCTTAGAAGAATTTCATCTCCATTCCCACCCTTCTACTGCTAACCTCCCTCTTCCCCATCCTCCTTCCCATTATATTTTTCTTTCTTTCTGTTTGGATAAAAGACTCAAATCTCAGTTCTCCCAATATAATGACCTAATTTCAATTCCAAATTGTTTTATTTTTTTTTCCCTTTGACAATATACAACAGGTGAATAGCCTTGTTGACTTCTATTGTGGGATTTTAAAAAAATGTGTGTAGGGTAAAATGCCAGGGAAATCAGCTTAAGCAGCTTCTCAACTGATGACTAAGAGTTTAACAGTTGCAAACAGGTGAAACCAGTCTCACTGTTCAGATGATGCAAACTCCCAGGGTCAGTCTGGGTGGAGATCTGTGGCAGTAAAACATAATTCCTTGTCAACAGAAATGACTTTACTGAATGTTATCTCCAGGCATCTAAAGGCCTTGTGTATTTAACATGTTTCTTCTTTTCACCTGAGAAATGGATTCATTTCCTTTTTTTTTTTTTTTTTTAATACCTTTAGACTCTATTTCCCTTTCACTCCCGAAACTCTTGAGACTGTCCATGAAGGTTGTCAGAGAACCCTCCACTGACTGGCTTCTCTGAGGGCTCTGGGCCATCCCATATCTCAAGAGACTGTCTTTACAGCTCTGGGGAGCACAGAGCTGGGACGTGCCCCATCACGACCACTCTCAGCCAGCACGTGGAGTCATTCATGCTATTGTGCCAGCCATGATTGATTAATCCGTTGTTAATGGATCTGAGCAGACACATGGGCCAAATTATAAGTATAGGGGGAAAGACACACTCTTCCTTCTTAATTGAAGTATAATTAACAGAATTTTATCTTAGTTTCATATACAATTTGTCGGCTCGGCATTATCAGTGCTCACCACTCGAAGTGTCGTCACCGTCGGTTACCATACGTTTCATCTTCCATCTTTCAGTGTTATTACAATATTATTGGATTATAGTCCCAGTATTATTGACTATATTGTACTTTTCATCATCACGGCTTTTTTTTTTTTGGTAACTGGAAATTTGTATCTCTTATTCCCCTTTATCTATTTTGCCCTTCCCCCTGTTCATGTCCCCTCTAGCAACTACCAGTTTGTTCTCTGTATTTATTTATTTATTATTTTTTTTTAAGATTTTTTTTTTTTTTTTAATTTGACAGAGAGATCACAAGCAGGCAGAGAGGCAGGCAGAGAGAGAGAGGAGGAAGCAGGCTCCCCGAGAGAGCAGAGAGCCCGATGCGGGGCTCGATCCCAGGACTCCGAGATCATGACCTGAGCCGAAGGCAGCGGCTTAACCCACTGAGCCACCCAGGCGCCCCGTATTTATTTATTTTTAAGAATTTATTTATTTATTTATTTGAGGGAGAGGGTGCAAGCAGGGGGAGGGGCAGAGAGAGAGGTGGACGCAGACTCCCCGGTGAGTGAGGAGCCCAATTTGGGACTCGATCCCAAGGTCCTAGGATCATGACCTAAGCTGAAGGCAGGTGTTTAACTGACTGAGCCACCCAGGCACCCCTTTCTCTATATTTAAGAGTCTGGTTTTTGTGTGTTTGTTCATTTGTTTTGTTCTTTAGATTCCACAACATCAGCATTTCCACACATATGGTATTTGTCTTTCTTGGACTTATTTCACTTAGTATAACTAGGTCCATCATGTTATCCCAAATGCCAAGATCTCATTCTTTTTTTATGTCCAAGTAATATTCCATTGTGTATACACATACCACATTTTTTTTTAAAGATTTTATTTATTTATTTGAGAGAGAGACAGTGAGAGAGAGCATGAGCGAGAAGGTCAGAGGGAGAAGCAGACTCCCCATGGAGCTGGGAGCCCGATGCAGGACTCGATCCCAGGACTCCGGGATCATGAACTGAGCCGAAGGCAGTCGTCCAACCAACTGAGCCACCCAGGCGTCCCCACATACCACATTTTTACCCATTCACCTATCCATGGACTTGGGCTGCTTGCATAACTTGGCTGTTGTAAATCATTCTGCAGTAAACATAAGGGTGCATATATCTTCTCAAATTACTGTTTTTGTTTTCTTTGGGTAAATGCCCAGTAGGGGAATTACTGCATCATATGATATTTCTATTTTTAATTTTTTCAAGAACCTCCATACCATTTTCACAGCGGTTGCACCCATTTATGTCCCAGCAGTATTGCATCAGGATTCTCTTTTTCCCACATCCTCTCTAATGTTTGTTATTTCTTATCCCTTTGATACTAGGCATTCTGACTAGTGTGATGTGATATCTCATTGTGATTTTGATTGGCATTTCCCTCATGATTAGAGTAATGTTGAGCATCTTTTCATGTGTCTCTTGGTCATCACAGACATCTGTATGTCTTTTTTAGGAAGATGTATATTCAGGTCCTCTGCCCAATTTTTAATCAGATTGTTTTTTTGTTATTGAGTTGTATAGGTTCTTTATGTATTTTGCATATTAACCCCTTATCGAATATATCATTTGCAAATATCTTCTCCCAATCAGTAGATTGTCTTGTCATTTTGTGAATGGTTTCCTTAGCTGTGCAAAAGCTTTTTATTCTGGGGTCATCCTGATAGTTTATTTTTGCTTTTGTTTCCTGTGTCTGAGGAAACATATCCATAAATATGGTGCTAAGGACGATGTTGAAGAGATTACTGCCTACGTTTTCTCTCAGGAGTTTTTATGATTTCAGGTCTCACATTTCAGTCTTTAATCCATTTTGAGTTTATTTTTGTGTCTGGTGTGGATAAGTGGTTCAGTTCCACTCTTCCACATGTAGTCAAAAGACACATTTTTCTTTCTTTCTTTCTTTTTTTAAGATTTTATTTTTTTGACAGAGAGAGACACAGCGAGAGAGAGAATACAAGCAGGGAAAGTGGGAGAGGGAGAAGCAGGCTTCCTGCTGAGCAGGGAGACCAATGCAGAGCTCAATCCCAGGACCCGGGGATCATGACCTGAGCCAAAGACTTTTAACGACTGAATCACCCACGTTCCCCAAAAGACACATTTTTCTTATTGAGAGTAGGCTGCATCAACATCTGTGGCATGAGACTTTAAATTGTTAAGTAATTATTGTCAACATGTTAGACAATGAAAGCTGATTCAATGTACAATTACATGCTTTACCTCACTGGAAATGATAAACTATGCAGTAGGCTGGTAGCTATGTTTAACAAAATACTACTCAGAATAGTTTAGGAGACTCTAATAAATTAACTTAAACGTGGATTCTTAGAGGTGTTAAAATAACTGATTTAGTAGACCAAATATTAAGATATCCATGAGCTTCAAAGAACAAACTTGAGATCCAGATACTTCAGTTCTCACACTTTCATACATATAAAACTGTCCCAGAAGACTTTCCTTAATACACACCAGTCTTGTGTCCCATTCCTAGAGACTCCCCTTCAGCAGACTGTGTAGGATTGTGGTTAAGAGCATGGATTCAGGATCCAGACTAATCTGTAACTTTACTTACCTCTGGAATTCTCCCCTGCCTCAGTTTCCCCATCTGTAAAATGGGAACAATATTGCCTATTGTGCGGAGTTACTGTGAGGGTTAAGAGTTACTATCTGGGAAGCACTTAGTAGACAAGCCATAGATGTTAGCAATATTTTAAAAAACTAACACTCCAGGTGGCCGCCTGCCTGGCAATCCTCAGCCCACACTTTCCTGAATGATGCAGTATGGCCCAAGGCTAGCTGTTGACTCAGTTTGGGCTGCACATAAATTAGTTAATCTCTCTGTCCATCCGTTTAATTCTTACCTAACCCACAGATTGAGTCCTAGAGAAAGGAAGTAGCTACGTTTCCCCCCAATAGCCTGGCAGTGTTCACTCTGCTCTGGTAGAGACCTGGGAACAGTAAGAAGTACGTGGTAAACAAGGGCTGTGCCAAGACTGAAGGCATGAACAAAACACTTTGGACCTTTACTCTTGCTCTTGTGGAGAGATATGAGCAGTCACAAGAAGTTTGCTATCTTGATTATCATGACAAGTCTGGGGTACATGAAGCGATTAGAGCACCACACAGTACCACAGATGTGTTTGGATATGTGGAAATCTCAATGGCCACAAGTTCAGACTCTCCTGTCTGGCTCCTCCTTCATGATCTCTAAATGCTGGTGGGCCCCAAAGCTCTGACCTCTTCTAACGGATGCTCTCTTCCCAGATGATCGTGCCTAGGTCCTTGGCTTTTTGTGTCTCTAACCTGAATTCTCATTGGGTTTTAGACTCGTGTATACCCACCTATCTACTCAACATCTACACTTGCATGCCTAGAAAGATGTTAAACTTAACATGAGTAAAAATGAACTCTCATTTCCAAATCCGACAGCTCCCCTACCCACACAAATCTGCATTCACTTCCTCCCCCAAGCTTCCTCCCCAAAGCCCTAAGGTACTAGACTTAGCACTAAGAGGTCACCCTTGATTCTTCTCTCCATCAAAATCCTACAGTTTCTGACCTCTGCATTCTCTCCATCCTCTTCTCTTTCTACACTCTGCCTCACTTTAGACTTCTTGCTGTTCTAGAACATTCCTTCCTCCAAAACTTCACTTTCCCATCCCCTTCCCAGGAGCACTCTGCTCTTGGTTTAACTCATGGCTGATTTCTTCTCATAATTCAAGTCTCTGATCAAATATCAAATGTCTTCTCCTCAAAGAGGTCTTCCCTGATCACTATATGGGAAACAGCCTCCGCTCACATGGCCATGCTCTAGCCTTTAGCCTGCCTTTATTTTTTTTGCCTCATAGCACTTGTCTCAATCTGAAACTATGTGACTTACTTATTTACTTGCTGAATGTCTGTCTCCCACACTAGAGCAAAAGCTCCAAGAGGGCAAAGACTTATCTAATTCATCACGGTATCCTGAGTTCTAGAATGGTGGTAACTCGTAGTGAGCTCTGAGTCAATACTTATTGCAAAAATAAGTGAATGAATGATGAATGAATATCAGTAATTAATAATAACAGAGTTTTGGGAGCCAGAAGCATAATGAATATTAGAATGCTGGAGAAACAGATTTTATTTGGGTTTTGAGGGACTAGAAGAATTCGTATAGGTGAAAAAAGAAGAAATGGGTTAGCAAGTGCGGAATTAGCCCAAGCAAAGCCCAGACATGGCCACAGTACTCATGGAGCAGAGAAACTGACCTGACAGAGGCAGAGAGCAGATGACAGATGCACATGAAGATGGAGGTTGAATGGTTATGGGAGGGTCAGACCTGAGCCAATGTTGAACGTGTCACATAGAGGCGCCTGGGTGGCTTAGTCCACTGGGCGGCTGCCTTCAGCTCAGGTCATGATCCCAGAGTCCTGGGATTGAGCCTCGCATTAGGCTCCCTGCTCAGCAGGGAGCCTGCTGCCCTTTCCTTCTGACTCTTCCCCTGATTGTGTGAGCTTGTGCTCTCTCTCTCTCTCTCTGTCAAATAAATAATAAATAAAATCTTCTTAGAAAAAGAGAGAGAGAGAAGTTATTTGGCGACTCCTTCCAAGGGGCTGACCAGCTGTCGGTGATGAGTGTGGTATCATATTGTGCTTGAAACGGGGAAAGAAGGAAAGTTCTGCCGCCATGACAACACTCAGGCAGAGTCCCGGGAAAAAATAAAATGTTCCACAGCTAGCTTTCCCCCATTGCTTAAGTAAAAATTCCAGAAAGAAGATACTTTGCTCTTGGGATATATCTCAGAAACTCAGAGGTCATGGCAGATTCTGAGAATGGGTCCAGCCAGGAGGACCTTACGTCACTCAGTGGTCAGGGAGTAATTCATATTCACTGTAGAATCTGGGAAGTATAGGATCTCGTGTGAAGGCCTGGGGATGAGAGGCTTTCTAACAACACATTGGAGATATTTTTGGGAACATGTCAGGATTTTAATAACTGAAAAATGACCCCAGCAGAATTGCCAGTGAATCCCTTCCTAATTTCGCTCTAGCTCCCTTAAGAACATTGTTTGTTGTGATTTAAAATAAAACTTTACAGCCTCACCCTGAAGATGCTCATGCTGACCTTTTGCAAAATCATATTTATTCCAGATGTTGTTTTCTGCAATAGTGGTGGAGACTTGATTTACTGTGAGAAAAAGCTGGAAATGACCTAGATAAGTACAGTAAAACCCAAGGGACTCAGTTTTTCTATTTTTCTATTAAGATCAAGTGACTAATTAGGTAGTAAGACCTGTTGCCTTTCCCTAACTTCCACCTCCCCTTAAAGACGAGAAAGGCATGGGGCTCCTGGGTGGCTCCATCAGTTGGGGTGTCAGGCTCTTGATTTTGGCTCAGGTCATGATCTCAGAGTCTTGGGATCAAACCCTGCCTCAGGCTCCACACTGGGTGTGGAGTCTACTTGAGATTCTTTCTCTCCCTCTGCCCCCCCAACTCCCCCCTGCCCCCCTGCATGTGTGCTCTCTAGCTCTCAAAAAAAAAAAAAAAAAAAAAAAAAGATGAGAAAGGCATATTGCATAACACCAAAGCAACACTTTGGTGTTTATCTGCAAGCCTGGAACTAAGCCATTTATTGTCCTTGAGAACAAAATCCCTCCACCATGGCCCTACCATGTCACACACCACCACATCGCCATGGGGTGGTGGGGACACCGAGCTAGTGCCACCCTCTTCCTGGTTCAGCCTCAGTGTCTCTGGTGTTGCCTCATGCATCACGAGAGTGAATTTCCTCCAGTGGGTGTTAGCTCACTGGGTACCCAACTGAGTGCATAGTGAATCCTCACATGTGATGCTGGTAATATCACTATGTTGCCTATTTAAAAAGTAAACCTCAAAGAACATTTTGCCTCCACAGTGTGTTTATTTCAGGTAAAGAATATACTGACCCTGGGAGCTCCCATTACTGGGCTCCAAACTTCTGCATTAAGAATAGCTCTACGTGGTCCCAGAGGTGTAACCCTTTGAAACAAAATCGATGAATAACTTAGAAAAGGCTAGATCTCACTTATGTCAAGTAAAACCAGAATATACCCGGAAACAAAGAAAAATGTTCCCTTCCTCCTCCAGACAGGGACCACATCTTCTTTGCCACGATGTTCACAGTGTCCAGGATGGGGAGCAAATCAAGATAGTTCAGTGAGGGCAATTCATGGGGTGACTGAGTCCTTGTATTATAGGTCTGGACTGGAAGTTTCCTCAAAGTCACTCTGGGCCAGGTCCCCTGCTTCCAAGCAAGTTCACATCCAAAGTAAGCAACAACAGATCCGGACTACCTCCCTAAGTCCTGAACAGCTACACAGATGGACAATAAGAACAACAAAAAGGTCCAAAGTAAAATAAACACGATCCACACTGCCTTCCTGCCTTCTTTTTCTAGCCTTTTCTTTTCCTTTTTGTTAAAAAACAGGGATCTGTTGGTAGGAGAATTCCTGGATGATCCCACAAGCAGATGGCAATGCTCTCTTATTCTCGTGTTGTAGGAACCAGAGAAGGGGCAACAGAAAAGGGAGTGATAGAATCAGAATTAGACTAAGCACATCTGGCCAATCATTTACCTGCTATTTCTAATGACCTTTGAAAACTGCATTATTTGCAAGAAGTATTTAACATTATCACTGTACTTTAGTTATAATAAAAAAGTGGACCACTAAGAGATTTCATTTTCATCCACTCTTTCAACACATGTGTGCTCAGTGCTGAGCATGTCAGGCTGTGGGCTAGTTGATTGGTTCACAGAGATGAATGGAACAGTCCTTGCTGTCAGCTAGCTCAACATCAAGACAACCAAGCAACAATGACCATGTGGTTTGATCAGTTCCAGGGCACTGGCCTGCCAGGATGATAGGGAAGCCTTAGAAGGCAGTCAGAAGGGGTCACAAGACCAGGAAACATCAGAGCCATGTCCAGAAAGAGGGGTAGGATGTAAACGCAGGTGAAGAAACAAAGAAAGTAATTTGATGCAAGTGTAAAAGTCAGGAGTAAAAGACTCCAGTTCACATGGTTGGGTATAATTTGAAAGCAATGGAGAACTATTGACGAGTTTCCAACCAGGAACAAAAATACCATAGGGGCATTTTGGGAAGATAATTTATTTATTTAATTTTTAAAGATTTTATTTATTTGAGAGAGAGAGCCTGAGAGAGAGAGAGCATGAGCAAGGAGGAGGGCAGAGACGGAGGGAGAAGTAGACTCCCCATGAGCAGGGAGCCCCATGTGGGACTCGACCCCAGGACCTTGGGCTCATGACCTGAACCAAAGACAGATGCTTAACGGACTGAGCCACCCAGGAGCCCCTTGGGAAGATAATTTAGGCAGCAATGTGATACACAGACTTGGGGAAGAGTCCAGAAACAAGACCAGAAATAGGGATACTAGTTAGGAAGGTATGAAAAGAAGCCGAGTACGAACATACACAGGGTCTAACCAAAGAGCACCAGTGAGGGTGGAGAGGAGGAGGCCAACTGGCCAACTGGGTCTGAAGAAGGACTAGAGAAGGAGACACTGTAAAGAACTCCTAGGCTTCAAGCTTGACTTACCAAGTAGATGCCAATGTCAATAACCAATAGGCAATGGTAGGGGAGGGACACATTTGGGGGAGGAGAATGATATGGGCAATTTTGGATATGTTGAGTTTGAGATGTCCAGCATCCCGTTGGAGCCCTGTTCAGAGCTCAGGATCAAGTTCAACGCTGGAGGTATGAGTCAGCACATGGTTAGCACCACAGCTGTAGGCTTAAGTTCTACTGTATCAGGGGCTTGCAGGTGGTTTTTCTATAACCCACAGGAGAAATATAGTTTATACTACAGTCCTGTGTACACGTACATGCACATAAAAATTCCCTAAACAATATTTACCATTACTAGGTATGATGGACTGTTTTCCTTTATATTCCTTTTTTTTTTTTTTTTTTTTTTTTTTTTTTTAATGCAGGTTAGATGCATACTAACGTGTGACAAACTTTAGTTTTGTTTGCTCTGGACTGTAAGCTCGTTGTGCAGGGATCACATGTTAAACAATTTAGATTCCCCATAGCATCATTACAGTGCCTTTTACATAATGGATTTTTGTGGAAAGGAGGGAGGCAAGGAGGAATGGCAGGAGGGAGGGAGAGAGGCTTTCTCATCATCAATATGCTTCAAGACTACAATGACATCTTGGGCGCCTGGGTGGCTCAGTGGGTTAAGCCGCTGCCTTCGGCTCAGGTCATGATCTCAGGGTCCTGGGATCGAGGCCCACATCGGGCTCTCTGCTCAGCAGGGAGCCTGCTTCCCTCTCTCTCTCTGCCTGCCTCTCCATCTACTTGTGATCTCTCTCTGTCAAATAAATAAATAAAATCTTAAAAAAAAAAAAAAGACTACAATGACATCTTGTCTCTAAGTCTCTGGAACTTTTATACATAGTTTCTATTTTTTGACACATTTCCAAGAGGAATCAAGCATGAATCATAATGCCTGGGGTGAGACTGGATGGTTTGCTTTTCTCTCCCCACTGCATCCCCAGTACCAAGTCTCTAAACCACACCAAGTATTCTAGGCATAGTCTCCCCCCATCCCAGAGAGTGCACGCACATGTGTGCAGAGGGAGAGGGAGAGAGAGAAACTTAAGAAGGCTCCACACCCAGCATGGAGCCTGCACAGGGTTCAATCCCAGGACCCTGAGATCATGACCTGACCTAAAAATCAAAAGTCAAACGCTTAAGCCATTGAGCACTGCCAGGTGCCCCCCAGACATAGTCCTTTAATCGGGACTGGACTACCCAAGCCATGAGCTTCCATATCATGACTGCAGCTCTTTCTACAGAAAGATTGCCAGGCTCTGTACCACATGATCCAACCACAGCTGCCTAGACCAGAGGAAGACGCAGCAGCAGCCACACATGCCCAAGAAGGGGAAGCAGCAGCCGTGAGGAAACAGAGGCTATGAACAAGCTGAAGACAAGAGGAAGAGAGGGCAGGATGGAGAAATTTGTTGGTAGGTGCAGGAACAGTTGAAGAAGCAGAGAGTAGTTGAGAAACCGTAAGAGCGGAGCACCAGCCAAGGGCCTGGGGTCAACTTGTGCTCATAGGGACAAGATATGTAATGAAGCCTTGATGAATTCTGCCCTACCTTCCACTCCCCTTGTTACAATTCAGGCTCTGTGAGGGCCGGCTCTTCCTAGATTCCTCTTTCTCCATGAAGCGTGGTTGTCAGAAATTAAATTTCTCCCTTCCTTGCTTTCCCATGTGTTTTTAAAACACTTACGTTGCAGAAAAGTTGCGAAGATAATATCGAGAACTCCCATCCTCTTTACCCAGATCCATCCTGTGGATGGACTTTTGCCACATTTCCTGTGTCTCTAGTGTTTTTTGGCAACAACTGAGAATAGGATGCATATATCATACCCATTTGCCTCTTAATATTTCACTGTGCATTGCCTTAGGACAAGGATATTTTCCCACATAACCTCCTTGCGGGTATCAAATTCAGGAAATTTTACATTGATGTAATACTTTAATTCAGTCTAAAGTCCATGCCGATGTCTATACCAATGCTCACAGCAGCGTATTCACAACAGCCAAAAGGTAGGAACCACACAAATGTCCGTCAGTAGACAAATGGATGAACAGCTGCGGTGTACGCATACAAGGAACCATTATTCAGCCTTAGAAAGGAATGGAATTCAGATTTATGCTATAACACGGCTGAGTGTTGAGGGCATGTTAAATAAAATAAGCCAGTCACCATAGGACAAATACTGGGGCACCTGGGTGGCTCAGTTAGTTAAGCGTCTGCCTTCGGCTCAGGTGGGATCGAGCCCCGCATCAAGCTCCCTGCTCACCAGGGGGTCTGGGTCTCCCGCTCCCTCTGCTCCTCCCCCTGCTTGTGCTTCTGCTCGTGCTCTCTCTCTTCTTCATTCTCTCTCAAATAAATTAAAAAAAAAAAACTTAAAAAAAAAAAGACAAATAACTCTGTGACTCAACCATATGAGGTAGGTTAAGGAGTCAAAAGCACAGAGACAGAGGAGCACCTGGGTGGCTCGGTGGGTTAAGCCTCTGCCTTTGGCTCAGGTCATGATCTCAGGGTCCTGGGATTGAGCCCCACATTGGGCTCTCTGCTCAGCAGGGAGCCTGTTTCCCTCTCTCTGCCTACTTGTGATCTCTCTCTCTGTCAAATAAATAAATAAAATCTTAAAAAAAAAAGAAAAAGAAAAGGCACAGAGACAGAAAGTAGAATGGTGGTTACCTGAGTCTGGGGGGAGCTGTTGGGAGCTATTGTTTATTGGACACAGAAATTCTGTTGGAAAAGACGAAAATGTCCTGGAAATGGGTGGTGATAATTGTCGGACAACATTGTGAATGTACCTAGTGCCACTTGGCAGTACACCTACAAATGGTTAAAATGGTTAATTTCATGTTATGTATCTTTTACAATGATTTAGAAAAAAAAAAAAAAAACCCTTGTTCAAATTCTGTGAATTGTCCCAATAATGTCTTTATATATTTCCCCCTCCGGTCCAGGATCCAGTCCAGAATCATCCATTTTACACATTGCATTTAATGATCATGTCTCCTTATGATGGTGACCGCTTCGTCCCTGCTCACCTGACTTTCTGGTTTTAGCACTGAAAGTCCCACGTCTCAGGAAACCACTCAGGTCCCTCCTCTCTGGTCTCCTTTGATCTGCAGCAGTTCCTCAGCCTTTCCTCATCTTTGCCATTTCTAAAGAAATCAGTTCAGTTATTTCATAGAATGTCTCTCAATTTGATTTTACTTGCTGTTTTCCCAGGTTACATGTTTGTGGCTGGAATACTATGTTAGTAATTTCACACGCTTTTGGAGGGCGGCGGGTGGAGGCATGTTTGCTCTGCACCGGTTTGTTAATTCCGGTCATGGTCAAAGTGTAGTCCAGTTTCGCAGTCCTGCCCCCACTACTTTCCTCCCCATTCACACTTGAAATATTCTCGTATAGAAGTGCTCCTTGAAACCTCAAAGAGCCCTAGCAGAAGCTAAACATTTTATAGGAAAGATCAGATAGCATCTTCGCACTTGACAAAAGAAAGCATTTTAAGATCCCCTTTCCATTGTCATCGCAGAGCACAATAAACCACTTTCTCACTCCCTCCCTCCTTGACCACCTTAGGATTTTGAAAAGAAAGATTTTTTTTTATTTTTTATTTTTTATTTATTTTATTTTTAAAGATTTTCTTTATTTGACAGAGAGAGACACAGCAAGAGAGGGAACACAAACAGGGGGAGTAAGAGAGAGAGAGAGAAGCAGGCTTCCTGCCGAGCAGGGGACCTGATGTGGGACTCGACCCCAGGACCCTGGGATCTTGACCCGAGCCAAAGGCAGACGCCCAACAACCAAGCCACCCAGGCACACCCCCCACTTAAAAAAAAAAGATTTTATTTATTTATTTGACAGAGGGAGAGAGAGAGATACAGCAAGAGAGGGAACACAAGCAGGGGGAGTGAAAGAGGAAGAAGCAGGCTTCCTGCGGAGCAGGAAGCCCTATGCGGTGCTCAATCCCAAGACCCTGGGATCATGCCCTAAGCTCAAGGCAGACACTTAACTACTGAGCCACCCAGGTGCCCCAATGACTCCTTCCTTTTATTTTTTTTAATTTTATTTGTTATTTTTTAAAGATTTTATTTATTTATTTGACAGACAGAGATCACAAGTAGGCAGAGGGGCAGGCAGTGGGTCAGGGGAAGCAGGCTCCCCACTGAGCAGAGAGCCCGATTTGGGGCTCGATCCCAAGACCCTGGAATCATGACCTGAGCCAAAGGCAGAGGCTTTAACCCACTGAGCCACCCCGCACCCCTGACTCCTTCCTTTGAAAAAATCATCATGTTACTGGTGAAGAAAGTACAGCTTTCTGTTTGAATTCTGTACTTTGACACTCATCCTCAAAGTGTTGTGTTGGGAAAGTCACACTATTTCTGTGTAGCAGAGATCTTTACCCTTCCCTATCGACTGCCCTGACTGCCATCAGAGTTTGCTGTCAATTTCATTAATGATTAGTTCCAATGAACATAACTTCTTTATTAATTACCCAATCAGGCTACCAGTGAACTTTCCCAAATCACTAGCTATCATGGGAGGCAGAACTTTGAGGAAAGAGGCAGATGAGCAAAGTTTCTCTGAGCTATTTGAAGGACACAGACGCCTTTGGATGCTGGGAGCGCTGTGACCTTGAATCTAACCAGAGCCTTTATCATGGTCTAAACATGCCACGGAGTCTTTTGATTTATTATGTTTTCTGCCTCTCTGTGCTAGAATGAAGAAATCCCCATAAAACCGAGAATCTATTTTTCTTTTGTTGATATTCACTGCCGGTGCTGCCTGCCCCACGGTGTAGAATTAAGATATGTTGAATGAATGAATGAATGAATGAATGAATCTGTTCGTAATGTAATTAATGCCACTGACTTTACACCTAAAAATGGTTAAACAGTGTCAAGCTATATGTATTTTGCCACTCAAAAAAAAAAAAAAGCTTTAAAAAAAAGTCATTTAGCACAGATAATGTTGGATTGCTGCTGTATTTGAAATAATTTCAGTAGATCTGCTCCACTAAGGAAGCAGTCCAGACCAGGTCCTCATCGCAAGAACAAATGGAGGATCAGTCAGTTTCAAAGCCTCTTGACTCAAGTTTTAAATGTTTAGTTTTTCAGAGGGGCTGGGAGAGAGAAAGAATAGGAGCTCCTTTTTGTTTATCAACTTTCCTGCCTCGCGCCCTCCCTCCAGACGCCCTCCCTCTCGTTCCCACCAGCAATTGCCTTCTACACTTCTTATAGGCAAAGGCAGGAAAAAACATTAATGTGCATTTTCCTAGCAGTATTCCTGGTCACCCATCTTCAGCTGAGTGCCTAGGTGCTGGGGGCAAGAAGGAAGTTAAGATAGTGCCCCTCAGATAGCATCGCATACTCTGCGGCACGTTCTCAGATTCCCCTCCCCCAGCGGGGAAGAGTCCATGTTGGCCAATGATGAAATCTAAAAAGCACAGGATGGAGAATTACAGCTCAGGGACATTCCGCAAGATAGAAGGAACGGGGGACGATGGAGCTACATTAATCATGTGCACTGGGGAATTCCCTGCACTAGTATTCGCAAAATGCTTTATGCTCTGCAGATAAATGTGCAGGCTCCGCAAAGCAGAACATGCAACCGGCCCCTAGTAAAATCAATTATGGATCAAAGCTATTTTCCTTTGCCCTTCAAACTATCTAGTTTGCTTTTTAAATAGTTGAACCCTTTTGTGCAAGTCGTGACTATCACCCAGATTTTGATACACGATGTCCTTTACTGACAGATCTTGACTTGGAAAAGCCGCCACCCCAACACTGACTCTCCTCTGATGTTTGGAAGGAAAAGAGAGACTTGAAAGGATTGTTAATTCATACAAGGCTTCAAAAATAGAATACTAGGAATATGTTGGGTGCTCCATTTAAAAACAATTCCATTGAATTTAACACTGAAGTCAAGGAACTGGTGGAAATTGAGGAAATAATAAGGAATGGGATTCAGAAGAGGGAGCAGTGACGTCTGCTATCATTCACAAATTTTCTGCCTCCTGTGCAAATGTAGATTCAAATGATGATGCCACTAACAGATACTGGTCACATACTTTGTACTGTTTTAATTGATTTACACATTTTATCTCATTTAAGTTACAGTCATATCTGTATCTAACTATATAGATTACAAAATCATCAGACTCAAGGCACCTGGGTGGCTCAGTAGGTTAAGCATCTGACTTTGGCTCAGGTCATGATCCCAGCATCTTGGGATCAAATCCCGCATCAGCTTTCCTGCTCACAGGGAGCCTGCTCCTCCCTCTCCCTCTGCCTGCCACTCCCCCTGCTTGTGCTCTCTCACTCTCTCTTTTTCTCTCTGTCAAATAAATAAGAAAGAAAAGAAAATCACTGAACTCTTTTTGAGGCAAATGATTTGGTTCTCAGCTGAGCAATTTCTGTCTCCACTCTTTTTTTTCTTTTCTGTTCTTCTTTAAATTATAGGAGCAAGAAGCCATTTTAACTTTGTTGCAATACTACGGCTTCTGAGACTCAGGCACAGTTTTTGGTATCCTTATAATTGGGACATGTGTGCTTTTGTTGAAAGGCTATGCAGTTAATTATATCAAACTCTAAGCCAATATTTTTAATAACTGTATTTTATTGTAACTATAAATTCTAGTTAGAATGTCATACTGTATTTAGTTTAATTGTATGTTTTTCTGGGTTGCAATAAAAATGCTGGGTTTGAGCTAAAACTGTTTTGGAAATGCACAGAGAGAGAGAGAGCACTAGAAGGGGGAGGGTCAGAGGGAAAAGCAGACTTCTGGCTGAGCAGGGAGCCTGATGTGGGACTCGATCCTAGGACTCCATTCTGGGACTCAATCATGGGACTCCAGGATCATGACCTGAGCTGAAGGCAATAGCTTAACCAACTGAGCCACCCAGGCACCCTCAAAGTGGGATTCTAAAGTTTCTGTGACTTCACTGCATCATTGTACTTTATAGTTGTACCCTTGCTATATATTTATTCATATCTATCTTTCTCCATTTAACTTTATATCTGAGGTATTTCCTCATGTTACCATGTTTCATTTCCTATTTTAATGGCTAAAGCTAACTGTATAAATGAGGATCATAGGAGAGGGCCATAGCATGCATTGGTTTAGATAAAAAATATTTATCATAAAAGTGTTTAGTTACAAACTTTTCTAAAAAATCATATTTAAGCTAATTTTTGCCCTTTTGTCCAGAAGCCCGTCCCCATCCCTGTCTCCTTCTCAATTTCATTTATGTTGGGATTCTCAGACTAAACCTAGTGGCTCAAGCATGTTGTCTTGCGGAGGGTTATTGGTGAGAGAAGACTACAGTGGCTCACACCTCTGAAGCCGAACAGTTAAGCCTTGGAAAGGATGGATGCTGGCTGTCGGGGCTCTCTTGCCTTCCCCTCCCTTTCATCTCTGCCTGTTGGCGTCCTCTCTCAGACTAGCTTCCAATGTGGGCAAAGACATGGCTGCCTTAGGTACCAATCCTTAAAGCTTTCTGATTAATAGAAAAAGGAATATCTTTCTCCAGCTCAGGTTTTAAAAATAGTGGTAAAAAGACATTGATTGACGTGGCTGGCACATCGTACCTACCCAGGGATAGTCAGTGTGCCCAGAGGAATGCCTCACAGTGACTGAGTCAGTGTGGGCCATGTCACTTTCCTCCACCAAAGTGCATCATGACTAGTAACCCCATATGATTGCAAGGAGCATTTCCCCCAAAATAGCTGTAGTGGACAGACAAAACATTGGATCCCCCCACTAGGGGATCAGATCAAACCCTGCTTTTTCCCTTAACCACTTCCAGCCACATTCATTAATTATGAGAAAAGATTCATGGAGCACCCATCATGTGGTAGGCACTGCAAGGCTCTGGAGATGGCCATCTTTGTGTTCCATCAGTCATCAAATGTTTATTCAGAAGCCCCTTGGCCAGACAGCATGCTAAGGTGTTGGGGAGGCAACAGCGAGGAAGACAGAAAGGGCTCTGCGCTCTTCCAACATATACCCCGTGGGCGCAACACTCCAGAAATAGGTAGAGAAATGAAACAATCCTTGGTTGTGAGAAGAAATGGACACAGTGCCATAAGAGGTCGACGAGGGTAGGCAGGGGAAGGGGATGGGCTTAGGATGACAAAGGCTGGCCCCTCTGAAGAACTGATCACTAAAAAAATTCCCAACACACTGTGTCCTCCTGCTGAATCCTCACATGCCTTAGCGTAGACACTGAGCCCACGAAGATTTGCTAAGCTGGAAGGGAAACTAGGAAAATGAGTATCTAGCTTAGTATAAAAATAGAGGAAATTTTTTGAAAATTAAGACCTGCGGGTTGAAAGAGGTCAGACTCCCATACGAGTTTTGGAAAAAACACATCATTTAGCAGTCATTAAGAAAAAATGTGTTGACCATAGGAACTGCAAAGTTCACAAGACTTCAATACACATTTCAAAACAAGCCTAAGAAATAACAATCAAATGTGTCATGGCTATACAACTCATTCAAAAACAAACCCACAACAAAAGGGGAAAAAAATAAGGCTGTTTTGCGGCCACATACCTAAGCACCAAAGAACTTAAAGGCTCCTCTGAAAATCTGATAGGTATGTTTACTTCTTTGCAAAGACCTTTTCCCCAGAATAGATTTGTTTCTATGAGTAACAAATATATAAAGAAAATTAAATTTTTTATTTCAAGATTGCTGTGTACACATACATATATTTAACCACATAGTGTCATGAATATGCTCTCTCTGTATACACACACATGTAAACGTGTCTATATACATAAAGGCAGGGCTGTGTGGAAGGAAGATGGATTTAATGAGATAGAACTAGGTCCCACGGCACTTGGGTGGCTCTGTCGGTTGAGCATCCAACACTTGATTTCTGTTCAGGTCATGATCTCAGGGTCATGAGATGGAGCCCTGTGTCAGGCTCCACGCTCAGTGCAGAGTCTGCTTGTCCCTTTCTGTCCCCCCACTTGCTCGTTCTCTCTCTCAAAAAAAGCAGCTAGATCCCAATTCTGGTTCTATTACTTACTAGCTGTGTGATTTTTAAGCAAGTTACTTAACTTTTCAAGACCCCATTTTTAAAAAAAGATTTTGTTTCTTTATTTGACACAGAGAGAGAGATAGTGAGAGAGGGAACACAAGCAGGGGAATAGGAGAGGGAGAGGGAGAAGCAGGCTTCCCGCAGAGCAGGGAGCCCGATGTGGGGCTCGATCCCAAGGTCCTGGGATCATGACCCGAGCTGGAGGCAGATGCTTAACAATGGAGCCACCCAGGTGCCCCTCAAGACCCCATTTTTCATCTGTGAAATGGAGATAATACTACAACTTCGTAGGGTTGTTCCGAATTTTCATAAACAAGATGTGCGTTGAGTGCTAGGCAGTACGTGGAATAGAGTAGACTCAAGAAATGGTATTTATTATTATTTTCAGGAGTCAATGTATTACTAGATTGGGACAAGACAAAAATGTCATTTTGACTACTTTTGTATTCGAAGAAAGAGTAAATTTAGTATATTTTATTTGTTAGCTAATGATTCTGATCACACTTGATGTATTAGTTGAATAATATATACGATTTCATTAATATGTGAGGAATAGGACTATTTATGAAATAATTTAAGAAGGTTAACACTGTTTTTCTGTTCTTTCTTCTATAGACCAGAACAGACAAGGGATATACCTTATTTATGCGTAAATGGAAGACCCAACTAATATTCAATCAAACGAACCCTTTCAGAGGTCGGAGGAACCTTGACCATTCCTGTGAATGCTGTTGCCTCCCTGTACCTCCCGCTCACTTCCCCATCTGTGGTCTGGGTCAACATGCTCTTTGACTGGACTGACCTTCACCTCCACTCATCTAAATTCCACTTTTCCTCCTTACCTCATTACTCATTTCATCTGCCATCATTGCTCTGGTTTTAAGGAAAGGGGGCTTCCCAGTTCTTTGGTTCCATCAACAAACAACATTTCCTTCTGAATGCCTTAAATTCTTATCACTCTTTTATAAGTACCTCCCCAAAGCTCCTTTAAATCATTCTACCTCAAACATGGAGCACTTGTTACTTACAGTTAGCTAATCCATGTCCCACCTAAGTCAGGAATCCTGTCTGAAGAGATGAGCACTAAGTGGGAACCAGAATCTCCTGACTGATAATGTGTGAGATGGTTCTTTCCTAGGCTTGCCTTCCTTGACACAAACTCCAGTTTTCCCATGAACCCTCTTACCAGGCTCCTAGAAAAGAAACCCACCAGGCTGGATGACACTGGCCAGTGCCGTCACGGAGGGCCTCCCGGGAGCCTGGATTATTTTGTCTGAACCCAAGGCTCCATTAGGATTTTGAGCATTCCAATTCCACTGGCTCTCACCAATGACTCTCACCTGTTTCCCCAAACCATTTATCAAAATGTAACACAAACTTCAACATCCCAAACTCTGTAAGTGAAAGGGAGAAATGTATTTCAGAATATGCTTTCTAAGGATGCCTGGGTGGTTCAGTCTGTTAAGCATCTGCCTTCGGCTCAGGTCATGATCCCAGGGTCCTGGGACCGATTCCCACATCGGGCTCCTTCCTCAGCAGGGAGCCTGCTTCTCCCTCTGCCTGGTGCTCCCCCTTGTGCTCTCATACTCTCTTTCTGAGAAGCAAATAAATAAAGTCTTAAAAAAAAAAAACCAAACCCACAGAATATGCTTTCTAAGAAGGAAATCCTGCCATTTGCAACAACATGAATAGACCTGAGGGCATTATGCTAAGTGAAATAAGCCCGAGAAAAACAAGTAGCACCTGGGATCCCTTATATGTGGAATATAAGTAAAAAGTCGAAAACAACAACAGCAAAAAGAATATACTTTTTTAAGAAAAGATTTTATTTATTTATTTGGTAGACAGAGATCACAAGTAGGCAGAGAGCCAGGCAGGGGACGGGGGAAGCAGGCTCCCTGCTGAGCAGAGAGCCCGATGTGGGGCTCAATCCCAGGACCTTAAGATCATGACCTGAACTGAAGGCAGAGGCTTACCCCACTGAGCCACCCAGGCACCCAAGAATATATTTTTTATTCATTCCTTCCCTCCAGAAAGTCTCAATCCCTTCTGCTTCTGCTTTAGATTTCAAAACAGAATCACCACTTTTTTTTTTTTAAGATTTTATTTATTTATTTGAGAGAGGGAAAGAGAGCACGTGCATGCGTGGGAGAGCAGGAGGGCTAGGAGAGGCAAAGGGAGAGGGCTGAGCAGACTCCCAATAGAGCAGGGAGTACAGTCCAACACCGGGCTCAATCCCAGCCCCCAGGATCATGACCTGAGCCAAAGGCAGACGCTTAACTGACTGAGCCACCCAGGTGCCCCCCTCCGCGCCCCCCCCTCCGAGTCCATGCTTTAAATTGTCATGCGGTCCTGCTTCGCGAATGCTGGGTCTTGCTGCACTTCCATTTCTATCGCTACATCGAGCGTGCTACATTGATTATTTCATATCCTATTTGACCTGATCCTTTATAGATCTGACACCTTATAATACTGTGTCTCGGAAATCTTTTTCTTAAAAAGTGTTATCTAAGCCTACATACACGTACATAGGTATTTTTTTTTTAAAGATTTTATTTATTTGACAGAGAGAGATCACAAGTAGGCAGAGAGGCAGGCAGAGAGAGAGAGAGGAGGAAGCAGGCTCCCTGCAGAGCAGAGAGCCCGATGCGGGGCTCGATCCCAGGACCCTGGGATCATGACCTGAGCCGAAGGCAGAGGCTTTAACCCACTGAGCCACCCAGGCGCCCCTCATACATAGGTATTTTTAAAGAAAAGTAAAATCTTCACCGTTGCCTCCTTACATACCAACAAATACGAGCAAAACCGTGCTCACTTGGACTGTCGGCCAGGACAGGAGCTCTATTATATTGAATTCGACAGCCTGAGAATAGCTGTTAAAATAGGATTCGCCTATACTTAATCCTTCTCCAAAAAAGGAAATATTTAGTCTCTGGGAGATGTTTATTAGTTACAGCAAGAAATATTAGAAATGAGGGAGGAATGTGCATTGGGCTCATGTTAAAAGTACTGCTATGACGGGGCATCTGGGTGGCTCAGTCATTAAGTGTCTGCCTTGGGCTCAGGTCATGATTCCAGGGTCCTAGGGTCGAGACCCACATCGGGCTCCCTGGTCAGCGGGACACCTGCTTCTCTCTCCCTCTGCCTGCCACTCTGCTTACTTGCGCTCTCTCTCTCTGTCAAGTAAATAAATAAAATCTTTAAAAAAAAAAAGTGCTGCTGTAGTCAGAAGCCGCTTCTCCTAGGGCCACACGGGCTGGCGCTCCCCAACAGGTCCAGGGGAGGACTGGGCTGTCTTCTGCTGATCAGATCCTTGTTGCACAGAAATTGTTTTTAAACTGCTATAATTTTGAGGAAGATTCCCTTGTTACTTTATTTTCAAATATGTAATTTTAAAAAACGATAAATTAAGAAAAGTCACATGATTCTAAAGCCTCAATGTACAAAAGGTTATATGGAGCAAACTCTCTTCTACTCCGAAAATCCCTGGCAGCTGGTTCCCGTCCTGGGAGGCAATTATCAGTTCTTTCTATACCTCCCAGAGATATTGTATTACCCACTCCCTGCCTTTTTGTTTCCTGTTGTATCTTTCCCCTGGGGATCTGTATTTGAGACTTTTTATCTTGTTTTGCACTGCTTTCCTCTCTTTGTTTCCTATTTCTTCTTAAAGTAGACAAGGTCAACCTCCCTGGTGGACTTGCTTTCAAATACCAGCTTGCAGTTGGTTAGTACTGGTTTTATCCCCTTTCCAACTCTGGTTGCTAGCTCTAGCTAGAAGGAAGTTGGCGTGTGACAGCTGGTGGTCCCAGTCACCTTCTGAAGAATGATGGATGGGACCAAGAGGAGCAACTGTCCCCTAATATCATTAATTGCAAGATTTTTGCGAGCTCAAAATTCTAAGAACTGACAGTTGCCTCCAAATGTTACCAGCTGTTAATTTGGCTGAGGCAGTGGGGATCCGACTCTCCTTCAGCAAACAATCTGGGACAGCGGCTGGCTCACTATATACCTTCCTTTACAGCCTCTGTGACCCTCAATTCTGAATTTTTTGGGCCTAAAAATAATATCCTAAGCCCATTCCAGAGTCCCCACATGGATCACTGGGTGCATAACCTTGCAGAACTAACCCACGCTTTGTCCTCGGTTTCCCATCTGTACCATGGAGGGACTGGATGATATGAGCTCTTTGCTTCCAACCCTATGATTTCCTAAGGATGGAGTCAGTTAGGGGTGCCTGGGTGGCTCAGTCAGTTAAGCGTCTGCCTTCAGCTCAGGTCATGGTCCCAGGGCCCTGGGATCGAGTCCTGAACTGGGCCCCCTGCTCAGCGGAGACCCTGCTTCTCCCTCTCCCTCTGCCTGCTGCTCCCCCTGCTTGTGTGTGCACACACTCTGTCAAAAAAAAAAAAAAAGAAAAAGAAAAAGAAAAAGAATGGAGTCAGTCCTTAAGTGGTGACTGCCATCCCAGTCCTTTTCTCTTCCCCTCAAAGCACCTGGAACTTGAGGGAGTGAAGAATCCAAGCACAGTCCTAAACCACTGATATGTCCCCACATTTCTAGTCCTAACTGCTAAGGGGATTGTACTCTTTGCCACCTTTGGGCTGGAAGGTTTAAGAGCTGCTTGTCTCACGGATGCCAAAAAGTTCTTTCCTAATCCCACATACTGGCATGCATTTTTAAAAAAGCATTTTAAGTTATTATGAAAACAGCATTAATTTTTTTAAGTATACAAAGTAGTGAAAAAGGGGTAATCCCCTCTTTTTAAACCGCACCTGCATATATCTACTTAATATCTATCCAGTTAATGTGAATCCTGTCTTGTGTCGGAGTCATCAGAGCAGCAGCTCTGAAATGTGCATGATGGAGACGCATCTCTCTGGGAAAGGCCAACTTGGCTGCTGGCGACAGAGCTTTGCAAGTGACAGTACACTGGGCTGTCACCCTTCTGTGTCATAAAACTCAGTTTTATCAGGGTCCACTGAGGTGTCGTTTTCTCAGGACCCAGCTACACAAATCAAGCTCTCAAGAGACCGATATTCTAATCAGATTGAGAAGGTATTGCCTTGTAATGGGAAATGTGCTTTCTCAAGAACCAGGACACTTGGGTCTGCTATGTAGGCAACACCCCCCAACACCCCAGCCCCAAGTCAAGTTGCCTGGGGAAAAACTTTTCATCAGATTTGAGGAGCATGGAGGGAATGAAAGATAGTGCACACTATCCTACTGTACGCTATCCTACTCTGCAAGAGAGATTCCAGAAATGCTAGAGTCTCACATTTGGTTCATGTGTTCATTCAACAAAGCTTTATCAAGCCTATCAGCAAATTTACTAAGACTATGAAAGCTGGCGTTTCACCACCCCTCACTTGCAAGGGCTCCTCTCAAGACCCACTCAACACATTCATATGTTTTTGTAAAATTTGTCAAAGTAGGTATTTTAAATGCAATCAGTGAAGACTTTGATCTCTTTGCAGTCCTACTTCAGAGGCATGCTTCTTGAGGAGAGTGGCCTTGGAGTTGTCACAGGCGTTTTTTGGATCTAGCAAAGGAGCTGTTGACTTGAGGATTGGTTTTGTGTGGGTTTAGTGGCTCGCAATCACTTCTGTAAATAGTTTAGTCATTTCTGCCTTCCCCACATCAGAACAACATCTGGGAACGCTTCAACAGCCCAGTGAGCCCGCTTGCCCAGCACTGAGACATGAAAGTGCCAAGCCAGGAGTCACATTACGGTATGAACATGGCCTCTTGCATTGAAAGTATGTGGAGAGTGGAAGAGAAAGGAGGTTTCAAACATACAATCAGAAGCAAATCCATGGAAAATTCTTGCCGCCTGCACACATGTGAAATTGTAAGTGGAAAATTTGGTTATCACTAATTCCTATTCAAAATGAAAGTTTTCTGCATCAGGAATAGATGGAATTATGCAGTTCATACAATTATAAATGTCATCTTTTTTTTTTTTTCTTGACAGCAATGGGGCAAAATAGAACCTGTTAGAATCCATGTATTTGTAAGGTAGTGTTATAAATACATCTGTGTGGAAAATTGAGGTGTTTTTGTTTGTTTTTTTTTTAAAGGTTGTATTTACTTATTTGACACAGAGATAGATATGATCACAAGTAGTCAGAGAGGCAGGCAGGGGCAGGGGGAAGCAGGCTCCCTGCTGAGCAGAGAGCCCGATGCTGGGCTCAATCTCAGGACCCTGAGATCATGACCTGAGCTGAAGGCAGAGGCTTAAACCACTGAGCCACCCAGGCGCCCCAAAGTTGAGTATTTTTTTCAAGATTGATTGATTGATTCATTCATTCATTTTGAGAAAGAGAGAGAAAGTGTGTACGTGCAGAGGGGGAGGGAGAAAGGGAGAGGGAAGAGAATCTCAAGCAGGATCTGCACTGAGCCCAATATGGGGCTCAATCTCATGTCCCTGAGATCAAGACCTGAGCTGAAATCAAGTTAAATGCTTAACCAACTGAGCCACCCAGGTGCCCTGAATATTTTACACATCCCTATTGTTAATATTAAAAAATTTTTTTTTGATCAACAAAGCTAGAGGACAAAATTTTCCTTCTATTCTCCCTTTATAAAATGATAATACAAAATTGTCACATAGAGATTAACCAGATTTTAAAGTGCAGTAAAAATAGCATTCTATAGAAGTATTTTTTAAAAAGACTTTATTTATTTCAGAGAAAGAGAATGAGTGGGGTGAGTGAGAAGCAGACTTTCCACTGAGCGGGGAATTCCACACGTAGCTCCATCCCAGGACCCCAGGATCATGACCTGAGCCAAAGTCAGGTGCTTAATGGACTGAGCCACCCAGATGCCCCCTATAGAAGTATTTTTGGCAATAAATAAAGATAACATGTTTCTTTCTGGATTTTGTGAGTGATATTTGTCATCTTTTAAAAATTCACCACGATGGGGGGGTGTCTCTTCTGACTTCAGCTCATGTCACAATCTCAGGGTTCTGGGATCCAGTCCTGCCTTTGGCTCCCTACTCAGTGGGGAGTCTGCTGGTGACTCTCCCCTCTCCATGTGCCCCCTCCCCCACTCATGCTTGTGTGTTCTCTCCGTTTCAAATAACTAGATAAATAAAGTGTTTAAAAAAATAAAAAATTTTTGAAAAATTTACCATGAGGGAATCCTAAAAAAAAAATGAAATAAACATTTTTTCATTAAAATTTCATTCATTTTTTCATTAAAAAATGTACTGTGGTGATTTTATTTTCTCATTCAAAATAAAAATTTGCCTTTATACCTTTTTTTGTATGTATGCTGTTGTCTTCTTTTTCTTTTTTCTTTTTAAACATTTTAAAATTTAAATTCAATTAACATATTATTATATCAACATATTATCAATTATAATTAATTATTAATTATATTAATATTATATTGACATTATATATGATTGTTATCAATATTATTATATATTATGTATTATTATATATTTTATATTTTATATAAATATTTGTATTTTGTAAATTCTACATATTATTTATATTATTATTATTATTAGGAGTACAGGTCTGTGATTCATCATCTTATATAATACCCACTGCTCATTATACCATATACCCTCCCCAATATCCATCACCAAGTTACCCCATCCGTCTCCCTCCCTCCCCTCCAGCAATCCTGTTTGTTTCCTATGATTAAGAGTCTCTCTTACTGGTTTGTCTCCCTCTCTGGTTTCATCTTGTTTCCTTTTTTCCTCTCCTCCCCTATGATCCTTCGCCTTGTTTCTTAAATTCCACATATCAGTGAGATCATACGGTGATTGTCTTTCTCTGATGGACTTACTTCGCTCAGCTGTTGTCTTCTTTTTCTTAAAGAAAGAGTTTCAGGCCCCACAACACTTGGATCTGCTCCTGACTGAGCAACTGCCATCCGTGTGACTCCGAGTTAGGGTGTAGGAACGCAGAGAGGAACTAATGTATTCCAGTTGAAGCGGGGGTGTAAACCAGTAACATGGTACATTGTTGCAGTTTTTATAGGGAGTAGGTAAGATCTTTACAGAGGAAGTGTGAATCTCAGACCACAGACTCAGAAATGCAACAAGTATCCAGTTTTTTTCTTTACAACAACTTAATTGCAACCCTGAGCCTCCACACTCCCAGTTGGCTGGAAATTCCAAGGGGCGCCCTTCTCTTACCAGAACTATCCAGCTTTCTGGGTCCCTGGAAAATGGCAAAGTGTCTCTCAGCTCTTGCCCATCCAAGTCCTGCTGCCAGTCTTAGCAGCCTGTGGTCTCTTAAAGGCTGGCGGCATTCTGCTTTTGCAGACCCGGTCCAGAAATCTTGTGAGGCTGGGATGGTGGGGCTGAGGTTCTGTGTCTATAGATACAGTGTGTAGCCAGACCTGCTAATGCTTCTCTGGGGACTGCTGCTAAGCAGTGTAAGGGTCCCCTGGCTCCCCTTTCCTGGTCCACTTTGCCCTCTCTCTTTTTCTCCAGGAAATCCCTATTTTCTGCAAGGGACTTGAGATTGTCACCCAGTCCACAAGGAGCCTTTGCCATCACACTCTCTGCTAGATTTTTTGTCTGGTAAAAATCCCCAGGACAAGGAAGCATGAAAGAGCCTGCCAATCTGCTCAGATGGGGGGAGAAGAGAAAAATATTGAGACTACAAATGAATATGAATTAAATATGGTATCCCGGGAGGAGTGAAAGTGTTATAGGGATCAAGTGTGGCAGAGGGGAGCAAAGAAGGAGGTGTGCGTGTCTTAGTGTGTGTGCAGGGGGTTGGATTTGACAGACGCTAACAAATTCTTGCTCTCCAGGTTCCTGGAGAAGCTGAGCAGATCTTCCCCAAGGCCACCTTTTGGCAAATTCTACTCCAGTGAGCTTTGTTGGTGACAATGCTAATTCCAGTCATGCCTCCCTAAGGTCATCCTGATTCAATGTGAGGATTTTCTGAACACTTGACAAAGTCTACTAAATATTGCATAGATTGAAACAAACATATAATAATATAACATATATAATATAATATAGCTCTATAGATATATGTCAAGTACTCAAACTTCAAGAATGAAAATTAAACTTCTTCCCTTTCCCCTCAGAGGTAAGGACTATCTTGAATTTTGTAAATAGCATTTCTTTGCTTTCCTTTATAGTTTTATCACATACGTTTATTATCCTTGGACACTATATTATCTGGTTTTGCATCTGTTTGATCTTTATAGAAATGAAATCATAAGGTAGGTGTTCCTCTGTGACTCGCTCTTCAGCCCTGTGACTTGTGCGAGGCCCCTAGCACACACATGTCAGGTTCTCTCAGGAATTTATCCACCAGGGAATTGCTAGCCGCTATGTGCCTCTTCGGTCATGGATTCAGTAATACCAATAGTTTTCAAAAATGATTGTACCAGTGTATATGCTTATCAATGGTGTGTGAGTTTCTTCCCATTCTCCATATATTTATCACACTTGTTACCATCAGATTTTTTAGTTTTAGCCAAAACTGGTTGTACAGTGGTGTCCCATTATGATCTCAATTTGCATTTTCCTGATTACTAAAAAGGTGGTCCATCTTTTCATAAGTTTCTTCTGTGAAGGGAATGTTAGGACACGTTATCCACATTTTTCTATTGAGTGATATGTTTCTTATTTGCTCTTTAGAAGTTATTTTATATCTGGTTATACATTGTCTGCCAGTTATATTTTTGCAAATATCTTCTCTAATTTCATGGCTTGTCTTTACTGACCAGTTTGGTGTTGTTTTTTTTTTTTTTTTAATGGAATTGACTATATTAATCTTTTTTTTTTTTTTTTTGGCTTCATGATTTCTAAATCTTTTTTTTTTTTAAGGTTTTATTTATTTATTTGACACACAGAGAGCACAAGCAGACAGAGTGGCAGGCAGAGGGAGAGAGTGAAGCAGGCTCCCCTCCAAGCAAGAAGCCCGATGTGGGACTCGATCCCAGGACCCTGAGATCATGACCCGAGCCGAAGGCAGCGGCTTAACCCGACTGAGCCACCCAGGTGCCCCATGATTTCTAAATCTTGTTCAGGAAATTCTTCCCTACCCTGAGATCATGAAGATATGATCCTGCATTATTTTTTTTAAAGTTTTACAGTTTTGCCTTGTACTCTTATGTATTCAGTCCATCTGGAACTGATTTAGGGGATATGGAATAACATGAAGGTGCAAATTAATCTTTTTCCCAGGGGTAATCCATTTTCCCAGCACCTCTTACTGATCCTCTCCCCATGACCTGTGCTGACAGTATCGACCTAGTTCAACTTTTCACGTCTGTGTGAGTCTGTTTATACGTTCTTTATTCTGTTTTATTGGTCACTTTGGCTATTCCTGAACTAATACCACACACTTAATTACTACAGCTTTATAGTAAATCTCAGTATCTTGTAAGGCAACTACCCCCAGCTCGCCCCCAACCTTGCTTTTCTCCAAGCTGTCCTTGGCCTCTTCTTTCTCGTATGTATTTTAAGTTTTTATTGTTTGTTTATTTTAACTAGGCTCCATGCCCAGTGTGGGGCTCAAACTCACGACCCTGAGATCAAGAGTTGCATTCTCCACTGACTGAGCCAGCCAGGAGCCCCTCCCATATGTATTTTTAAATTAGCTTAAAAAGAAAAGAAGAACTATGTTTTAATATTGATAGAAATTGCATTGAATTTATAAAACAATTTGGGTAGAACTTACATGCATATGAAATTGGGACTTCTAGAACCTAAAGTGGTTTATTTTTCCATTTACATAGGTCATCTTTAATGACTTCAACAAACTTAAAAATAATGTTTGATATTTGTCATGTACTTCTTGTGTTATATGTTTCTATAAGTTTTATTTGTTATGCTATTATAAAAGGGAACTTTAAAAATTTCACATTTTGCCTAAGTGGCTCAGTCATTTAAGCATCTGCCTTTGGCTCAGGTCATGATCTCAGGGTCCTGAGATCGAGCCCCATGTTGGGCTCCCCTCTCAGCAGGGAGTCTGTTTCTCCCTCTGCTTGTGCTCTCTCCCTCTCTCATTCTCTCTCACTCAAATGAATAAATAGAGTCTTTAAAAATAAATAAATAAATAAATAAATAAATAGATGACATTTTTTAAAATTTCACTTTTTTAAAAGAATTATATATTTGTTTTAGGGACCAAAAGCATACCAGTGGGGGAGGAGCTGAGGGAGAGCAAGAGAGAATTAGAAGCAGACTCCCCAATGAGTGTGGAGCCTGACACAGGGCTTGATCCCATGACCCTGAGATCATGACCTGAGCCAAAATCAAGAGGTGGCTGCTTAACCAATGGAAACACCCAAGTGCCGCCATATTTTACAATTTCTAACTATTCCTGGCATATAGGTAATACCATTTTTACCCAATAGCCTTGTTAAGCACTCTTATCAACTAATTACTTATTAATTTTATCTGTAGATTCTTTCCAATATTTACCAGTTAGTTTCTTTCTAATCTTTATATATACTTTTTAAAGTTTACTTATTTAAGCAATCTCTACACCCAACATGGGGCTCAAACTCACAACCCCAAGATCAAGAACCATGTGCCCCACTGACTAAGCGAGCCAGGTGCCCCCTAATTTTTATAATGTAATTTTCTTCTTCTTCCTTTTTTTTTTTATCTTACTCTTCCCAGCAGGATCCCCTATATGACGTATAATAGTGTATAGACAGATGTATAATAGAGTAGAGATAGAAGTGATATGGAACGCTTCATCTTGTCCTCATCTTATAAAGAATGTATTCAGTATTTCACCATTAGTTATGATGATTGCTGTAGGCTTTTGGTAAGAATAATAGCAGGTCTTTATTACTCCTTAACACACCATTCGAAAACATAATGGCTTAAAACAACAAGTATTTATTTTTCATAGTTCTGTAGGTTGACTGTGGGGTTCATGGGGATAGCTCACCTTTCCATACTAGGTACTATCAAAAGGGCTGGTTGCAATTTGAACAAGGTTCAAGATGGTACAGTACTGCCAAGATGGCTGGGATTCAAGGATCTCTTTTTCCTCATGGTTTTACTTCTTATAGGACCTCTCTCTTTGACTCATCTATTCAACAGAAGCTCCTGACTTTCCTACATGGAAGCTCAGGGCTTCCAAGTGGATCCACAGGCTTCTTAAAGTTTAGACTCAGAAATCATACTAGGCGATTTGCATTGCATTCTGTTGCTCAAAGCAAGTCACTGGGAAAGCCCAGTTTTGAGGGGAAAGAAAATAGAGTCGACCTCCTGATAGGAGGAGCAGCAAAATACTGTATGGCCATGTTTTTCCAACCTGCGATGTGGCCCATCTTTTCCTGATTTGCTAAAAACTGTGATCATTAATGGACACTGCATTTTAGCCAAATCTTTTGTTCATCTTTTTTTTTTAAGATTTTATTTATTTATCAGAGAGAGAGAGAGGGAGAGAGAGAGCGAGCACAGGCAGACAGAATGGCAGGCAGAGGCAGAGGGAGAAGCAGGCTCCCTGCAGAGCAAGGAGCCCGATGTGGGACTCGATCCCAGGACACCGGGATCATGACCCCAGCCGAAGGCAGCTGCTTAACCAACTGAGTCACCCAGGCGTCCCTCTTTTGTTCATCTTTTAGAATAATCATACAAATATTCTCCTTTCATCTGTTAATGTGATGAATTTTGTGAGTTGATTTTCTAGTGTTGAAGTACCTTATATTTCAGTGATAAATCCAATCTGCTAAATATAGTTTAAAATATTTTGCTTAGTATTTGTAACTTTACCTCTATAATTAAGACTAAGTTGTAGGTTTTTTTATTTTAATTCTAGTATGTGAGTTCCAAGTTTTGTTTCTTGCTCTGTCCTTACTTGTTTTGATCCCAAGGTTATGTATCCATATAGTATTAATTAGGATATTTCTCTCTTTTGCTATAATCTGGAATAAGGTTTTAAAGATTCGAATGATGTATTCTTTGAATGTTTGGTAGAAATGGCAGCAAAAACGTTAGGGGTAGGTTGTGTAAATGTTTTGGTTTGGTTTTGAGGAATATTTTAAGCACTTTCCATTTTTTAAGAGTATACTCAGTTTTGGGGGTAAAGGTTGTTTGTTTTTGTTCTGTTTTTTTTTTTTTTTCTCCTAGGTTATGTTTATTTCTAAGTATTTTATCATTTGTGGTGCAATTGTAAATGGGACCATTTCCTTAGTTTCTCTTCCTTCTATTTCATTATATATATATATATATATATATATATATATATATACATATACATATATATATATATAGAGAAAGGCATACAGATTTCTGTATAGAAAGGCAACAGATTTCTGTCTAATGATTTTGCATCCTGTGGCATTACTGAATTCACCTATCAGTTCTGGTAGTTTTTTGGTGGGTTCTCTAGGGTTTTTTATAGTATCATGTCACCTGCAAATAGTGGAAGTTTTACTCCTTTCTCACCAACTTGGGTGCATTTACTTGTTTTTCTTCTCTAATTGCTGTGGCTAGGACTTCCAGTGCTATGTTGAATAAAAGTGGTCCTTGTCTTGTTCCTGATCTTGGAGGAAGAGCTCTCAGTTTTTTTTTACCACTGAGTATGTTAACTCTGGGTTTGTCATATATGGCCTTTATTATGTCAAGGTATGTTCCCTCTAAACCTGCTATGTTGAGAGTCAGGGTTTTTGTTTGTTGTTGTTTTTTAAAATTTTCTTGAGGAAGTCTTGTTAAGTTACACTTTCCTAGGAATTTTTCCATTTCACCCGTGTTTTCAATTTAACTGGCATGTAATTGGGTGATCTACCTTTAATGTCCTAACATGTATAAAATGTTCCCTTTCGTTCCTAATATTGTTTATTGATGACCTTTCTCCTTTTTCTTGATCAGCCTACCAGAATTTTGTCAATTTTTTTTAAAGATTTTATTTATTTATTTATTTATTTTTTAAAAGATTTTATTTATTTATTTGACAGACAGAGATCACAAGTAGGCAGAGAGGCAGGCAGAGAGAGAGGAGGAAGCAGGCTCCCCGCAGAGCAGAGAGCCCGATGCGGGACTCGATCCCAGGACCCTGAGATCATGACCTGAGCTGAAGGCAGAGGCTTAACCCACTGAGCCACCCAGGCGCCCCAAAGATTTTATTTATTTATTTGACAGACAGAGATCACAAGTGGGCAGAGAGGCAGGCAGAGAGAGAGGAAGGGAAGCAGGCTCTCTGCTGAGCAGAGAGCCCGATGCGGGGCTCGATCCCAGGACCCTGGGATCATGACCTGAGCCGAAGGCAGCGGCTTTAACCCACTGAGCCACCCAGGCGCCCCGAATTTTGTCAATTTTATTCACCTTTTCAAAAAAAACAACTTTGACTTGGTCGGTTTTATCTAGTATGTTTTTCCCATTAATTTCTGCTCTCAACTGAGTTATTTTCTTCTTTCCACTAATTTTGGATTTAGGCTGTTTGTTGGGTGTTTAGCTCATTAACTTTCAAAGTTTCTTCTTTTCTCTGAGTACTGCTGCAGCATATTTATTATGATTCAATTATAAATATTTTCTAATTTTTACTACTATTTTTCTTTAATCCTGAGCTATTTCAAAGTATGTTTAATTTCCAAATGTGTGAGAGTTTTCTAGTAATCTCTTTGATACTCATTAATAATTTAATTGCACCGTACAAAGAGAATGAGGCCTATAAAATGCCAGTGAGTATAATATATTTACATATATTAATTATGACCCTATTTCACCTTTTTTTCCTAATCTTATTTGTTGCTATTTGTCCTGTTTTTTTTTTCCCCTGGGTTTTTGTTTTTTGTTTTTGTTTTGCTATCTTTTCTTGCCTTCTTTTGGATTGATTGAATATATTTTTCTTTTTTTTTTTTAAGATTTTATTTATTTGAGAGACTGAGCAAGTGGGAAAAAGAGTAAGAGCAGGGGATGAGCAGAGGGAGAGGGAGAAGCAGACTCCCTGCTGGGCAGGGAGCCCAATTGCCCATGTGGGGGCTCCATCCCCAGACTCTTGGGATCATGACCTGAGCCCAAGGCAGATGCTTAACTGACTGAGCCACTCAGGCACTCCTGACTGAATATATTTTTCTTTCCATTTGTCTTCCCCTATCATAGTTTGCAAGTTATATGGTCTATTTCCATTATTTTGGTGGCTATACAGGAAATTTTAGCCTGCATCCTTAACTTATCAAAGTCCAAAGTGTATCGATATACTTACTTTCCTCTTAAATAACCCAAGAACTTTTGAACATTCTATTTCTAATCATTCCTTGACCTATATGTATGTATATATTGTAGATGTGCTTTTATTTTATATTGATTTTTAACCTAACAAGATCTTATTATTATACACAGTATTTTATGTTTTAATTTATATATACACATATAACAATATATAATACATATATATTACCACCTTTTTTTTGCTCTTTATCTATTCTCATATCTCAAACTTCCCATTGGGGATTATGTTACTTCTGCTTGAAATATATTCTATAAAATTTCCTTAAATAAATTGGCAGACTCTCTTAATTTTGAAAGCTACTTTTTGGTAGCTATACAGTTTTTGGCTCATTGTTTTCTCTCAACCCATTAAAGATATTATTTTACCACTTTTGATGACTACTTTTACTGGTGAATCTAATTTTTATTCCTTCGAAGATTAATTTTTTTCTCTCCATCTTCTTTTAAGATTTTTCTCTTTAAACTTTGCAGTTCTGCAAACTGCGTGTCAAAGTATGAGGTTGTTAAAAAAAAATTTGTTAATCTTGCTTAGGATTCATAAAAACTGACAGCAAAATATAGCCAAGGATTGAAATTAGGAAGACAGTTGGGGGTCAGATTATAAAAGGTTTTGAAAGTCATACTAAGAAGGTGGGATTTTATTTTGTAGAGTAGTGATCCTCCAACTTTGTAGCTGTGCACATTATATAAAAATTTTGAAAAGTATGTATTCTTTTGCACATATTTTTAAGTTTACATGTATGATTCTCATCATAAAGTTTTTTTTTAAGATTTTATTTATTTGACAGACAGAGATCACAAGCAGGCAGAGAGAGAGGAGGAAGCAAGCTCCCCGCGGAGCAGAGAGCCCGATGTGGGGCTCAATCCCAGGAGCCCGAGACCATGACCTGAGCCGAAGGCAGAGGCTCAACCCACTGAGACACCCAGGTGCCCCTCTCATCATAAAGTTAAAAAATTTATTTCTTGCTAATAAGAAGAAGGATATATTAAGTATTTTAAAAGCTAAAGTACAGTGAGGATTGACTAAAACTGGAATGCATTTTATGGTATGCCTTCACTATATCATATTTCATAAATATTTGTGTGTTTATATACTACTTGAAATAGATTTGTGTGCTTCTCAAAAAAGCATGCCAGTAAAAATAAATCACATTTAAACCTTACGTATCAGTTTTATTAAATGTGCCTTTAAAATGTTATACTTTAAAACATTACAGTTTCACTTAAAACAGTGAAGAATTATCTACCTATATGCTGCTTCAAATGTTTTGAGTTTAGACCATTTCCCAGTATGAGATCAATACTCTTTCTAACTTGGAGCTTTACCCTTAACAGAACTATGTGTTAGACACAGAAAGGCAGAAAGACCCAAAGTAGTCATTAAAGATTAATCATTAAGGAGGCTTCCCTGAAACCGTCATTCCAGGTAATGCAAATAGTCACATAGAGGCCTAAACAAATTCTACAAAGTGACCATGGTCTTAGCTTCCGCCTATGAGAATTCCACTGATGGCTTTGTATTTCTTTGCACAAATTACCAATGGAATATAGGGGGAGAGGATAGTAAAACATACAGAGGCGTAAATGATTTTCCTTTTTTTTTTTTATTTTTTAAAGGATTTTTAAAAATTATTTATTTATTTATTTGACACAGAAAGAGAACTCACAAGTAGGCAGAGAGACAGGCAGAGAGAGAGGGGGAAGCAAGCTTCCCGCTGAGCAGAGAGCCCAATGCGGGGCTCGATCCCAGGAGCCTGAGACCATGACCTGAGCGAAGGCAGAGGCTCAACCCACTGAGCCACCCAGGTGCCCCCGTAAATGATTTTCTAACTTTAGTTCTTTTCTCAATTCAATTATAGAAATGTAATGACAATGCAAGTTCTCCATTTTCATCTCATATTCATTCTCTGGTTTAGCTCTAACTTGTTGAAAGGAAACATGTTATGGTAAGACATTAAATCACTTATTAAAATCTAACCTTTTTTTTTTTAATCATGTCCCAGAAAAACAAGGTTACGTGTTCTAGATTCTAAGTGGCATTCAACTGGGTATATATAGCATCCAGATAAAGAAAATCCAGATAAAACAGAAAACATCCAGATTTTAAAAAAAAGTAGATGTTTAATTATCCATATTTTTCACAAAACACCAATAGTTAGAAACGTCTAGAGGATTGACTGAATTTTTCATTTTTTATTCAGACATCATAATTATGAAGACATTTATTAATTGACCATGCACTAAAGCTAGTTCTGAATTTTTGAGTTATCCAAGGTAAGCTACTTTTTGCCCTTAAATTTCCCTTATTTTCAAGCTAGACATAACGTTGAACATTAGAGCGGGCAGCTATAGTTCCTGATTGCCCGGACAGTTATTTGGAGAACTGTCCCTTTGTACTTTCTTAGCCCTTGGCAGGTCTCCCTTGCTCCCTCTTCTCCTATCATGGTGACAAGTAGGTAAACTAGCCCTAGCTAATCAAAGTAATCCAACTCCCCCAGGGAGGTGGTTGGTTTAGCACACACAAACTAAGATGATCAAGTCCAATCCTTCCCTCGGAAGGACTTTTTCAACCAGAGCTAGATGTGTGGAGCTGGAAAAATGTTCATCTGTAATGCTATCTTCTCATCTGTAGAAGTAGATGAAGTCCGCATACCGGTAGAAGATCTGGGAGACGAGAAGAGGAGGCCTGATTATATTGCTCGGGCTTGTAGATTTAGTTCAGGTTTGACATTGGGTTCTCACATCCCCACACATCATTGGAGCTGGGGCCATCTGGCTGACTTAATTAAGTGTCCCTGACTCTTGACTTTGGCTCATGAGATCGAGCCCTGCCTCAGAGTCCATGCTTAGCGAGGAGTCTGCCTGAGATTCTCTCTCTCTCTCTCTCCCTCTTCTCCTCCCCTGCTAGCTCACTCTCTCTTTCTCTCTCTCCCTCTCTCTAAAATAAATAGATCTTTTTTAAAAAAGATAATTTACATTGGGTTTATAGCACTTGCAAGTGAAGGAGTACTGGTAAGTGCAGATATCTTTCTAATTTATTCACAGGTGCAACCATTCACCATGAAAATGAATATATCACAATGAAGCACATTAAAAACATGGTTGGTGTCAGTTGAACCCAGGCAGTAGAGCAGAGAAGTTGAAAGCCTAGTCTCAGCCCTAGGTGATTGCACATAATCTAGGACCGAGAAGGGCTGCCTCTCCTCAAGAAACCTATGCCCTCCAGGTGCCATAGGACACACCTCACACACCATGGACCAGTGCTGTTTGCCATTTATCACTACCACAAGGACGCTGCCATTTTCTTAGAAGTATGCTATGAGAAATGTCAACTATTTCTTATGTCTCTCTCTGTACCAACATTAGGAAGAGAAAGGTAGAACAGGAGAACCAAGAAACATGGGAGTGAATCTTTTTCTTTGTGATTGAGAAGAACATTCCCTTAGGTCATGCATGGAAGGAAAGACTAGAATCTAAGCCATCGCCGTGGATCATTTCGTTCATTTTCACCACCTACTTGGGCATTTACTACCCTGGCTTCATGGCTGCCTGTCCCATAATGTTCTCCAACATCGCTTAAATATTTTCACTTGCCTGTTACACTGCTCGAAACGTGAGATTCATTCAGGTTAAGAAGCATTCCATATTTAGATACCAACCCCCCTGGGAAGGTTAGCCTGTGAGCACAGTCTTCAGTATTTGCCTGGATTCAGAGCCCAGCTCCATCACTGATGATAGCATACTGACCTTGGGCAAGTTACTTAACCCTTCTGTGTCTTGGTTTTCTCATTTATGGGATGCAAATAATAATAAAGGGCCTAGAGAGTTGATGAGTTCATGGAGACGTGCTAGGCACACAAGAAAGCACTTTGGACATGTCAGCTCTCCTTGGGCTTAGGTGTTGACACCTCACTTAAATCAGATCTCCTTCTCTTCCCCTAGTCTAGCTGGGGATGCTTCAGTAAAGGAGCAGAAGTTGGGGGCTTGGTGACCAGATGAGCAGCAGCTAGGGAAAGGGCTGGGGAGAAGGTCGGAAAGCGGGGAATGGAGAGGATCAAGAACAGTGAGGACAGACTTTGCAGAGTGAAGTAAGCTTTGTAGATGCTACAGTTAGAGTGTCTGGGCCCCTAGAATAAATGATATTAGAAAATGGAAGAGAAGGAAAGGAAAGGAAGTGAGAGTGTGCCAAAGTAAATAGCACACTCTTCAAAGCCTTGTCTCATGTTGACCTGTGTCCAGAAAAGGGGGAAGACATTCCTTACCCCCCCCTTACTCTTGGACTAGTGTCATAATTTAACTACAGTGTGAATGAAATAGAGTGCTGTGGACAAACCTGAGATCCCAACCATCATTTATCATGTTTCAGCAGGAATTATCTTCTGAGTTCCAAGGAACAGGCTTCAGTGAACTTTTGGAACAGGATCCATGTGTAAGTTGGGGGCTGCCGGTTTCATGGGGGTGGGGGTGGGGTGAAGGGGGGCCATGCAGCTGAGCAGATCGGCTGGAGAGCCAGTGTTTCACAGTAGAAACTGGAGCTTGCCGTGGTGGAGTTGCCTGGGTTAGTGTCACAGCTCAGTGCAAAGAGTCCAAGTCTCCAGGGCTCCACATTTCTGGCAGAGGCTGGATGACCACTTGCCATTCTTTGTAGGGGAATCCGAATATCAGGTAGGAGGAGGAAAATGAGGAGATCCTCACCAAATCCAAGATTCTGCGATGCTACCCTGCCTGATTTCAGACTAGACCATAGTCAGCATCACTTGTTTTCTTTTTCCTTTTTGTTGCCGCCACAACCTGGATCGCAAGAATTCCTCATTGATCCGTTTTTACAATCTGCCCTGAATTTCCCGGTTTTTGGCACCTAAGAGATACAGTTATAAACAACTTTGCATTAGAAGAGCAATAGAGAAATTTTTCTTTATTCTTATTTGAAAGAAATATCCCAAGATCAATGATGTCATTGTACTCTCCTCTACTTGACAGCTGTGGGGCTAGCCATGGGAGGCGAAATGTACTCTCCACTTGACAGCTGTGGGATTAACCACAAGAGGTGAAATGTGAGCCACCTCCCAGTAAATTCTCTGGTGGGACAGGGAGCTAAAGCAATGATATGTGGCTCCATACAAAGAGAACTGTCTCCTTTCACTGATTAATGGGGCATAAGCGTCAATGAGATTTATAGTCGGATCGGTTTTAACACAACACAAGAAAATAACAGCACCAGTAGGCTTGGCTAGAGGACAGATCCTTAAGAATAGCTCTGTGTTGATATTTCTCATGCAACAATAATTATGTGAATGCTAAGAGAATAATAACAATTATATTAATTGAGCATTTACTATGTGCCCGACACTGTCTAGTTGCCTTTCCTACATCACCTCTCAACTTCATGGTAGCTCTTTTAGGGAGATTTTATTATTCCTGTTTTTCTAGTAAAGAACTGCAGCTGAGAGAATGTCAGTGACTTGCCTGAGGTCCCACAGTTGGTAAGGAGCAGATAAATAAATAAATAAAATCTTTAAAAAAAAGAGATGGGTTAGTAATAAATATAAAGTTTACAATAAATGGAGGAGAATCATCTCAGCTACCTAATTATATTACAAACCATTGTTTACCAAAAATCATGCCTTTAATAAACATTTTATTCTTTGTTTTAAAGTTTTTACTTATTTATTTGACAGACAGAGATCACAAGTAGGCAGAGAGACAGGCAGAGAGAGAGAGGGAAGCAGGCTCCCCGCTGAGCAGAGAGCCCGATGCGGGGCTCAATCCCAGGACCCTGGGATCGTGACCTGAGCCAAAGGCAGAGGCTTTAACCCACTGAGCCACCCAGGCACCCTTAATAAACATTTTAGATTAAACTGGTATTTAGGAAGCCACTGTAATTCTTTCAGCCTAGAAATCAGTAAAGTGGAGTGGTTAAGACCACGTGCTTGGAGCAAGACTGTCTTGGGTCAAACCCCGGTGTTGCCACTTCCCAGCTGTATAACCCTGAGCTGGCTGCTTGTGTCCAGTACCTGTCCTATAGGCTGCCATGAGGGTTAACTGATTAAATGCATATTGAATGCTTAGAAAGCACCTGGTCCATGGGAAACACTTGGTCAATATTGATCAACACTGCATGCAGAATGGTGTATGAAGGGCATGATGAGATTCAAGATACAGTCCCCACTTTTTTTTTTTAAGATTTTATACATTTATTTATTTGACAGAGAGATCACAAGTAGGCAGAGAGGCAGGCAGAAAGAGAGAGGGATGCAGGCTCCCCGCTGAGCAGCGAGCCCGATGCGGGGCTCGATCCCAGGACCCTGAGATCATGACCTGAGCCGAAGGCAGAGGCTTTAACACACTGAGCCACTCAGATGTCCCACAGTCCCCACTTTTAAGAAACTTAGAAACTCGGGGGGCCTGGGTGGCTAAATGGGTTAAGCCTCTGCCTTTGGCTCAGGTCATGGTCTCAGGGTCCTGGGATCGAGCCCTTCATCGGACTCTCTGCTCAGCGGGGAGCCTGTTTCCCCCTCTTTCTCTGCCTGCCTCCCTGCCTACTTGTGATCTCTCTCTTTCTGTCTGTCAAATAAGTAAATAAATAATTAAAAAAAAAAAAAAAAAAACCTTAGAAACTCTCCGGGAAGAGAAAGCAGCCACTTATAATCTGGCTTAGGAAAAGGTACAACATAAAAACATCTCCTGCAGGCAAGGTATATGATATTGTATCGTGAATAAAAATTTAGTCGGTAAGAAAGGGAATAAAAGAGAAGGTGTGTGATGACCTGGATTTTGAAGGAGTTGCTGGCTTACTACTACAAACATTTAGTTTTGGAAATGTGACTTGCCCATTATCATTATTGTTAATCTTCATTCATTATATACCTAAGGATAACCTTTTCTGGGCAAAACACTGGCATAGTGGTAAGGAAGGATGACCCATTTGCAGTCTTATGGTCTAGGAGCTTAAAGTCTTGTTATAAGAAGTTAGATATTAACAAAATATGAGGTACGACGTGCCATAGAAAAGGCATTGCTTGTTGGTAATGCAACGGTTTCCAGAAGTTCTTCCACATACATTAAAAAAAACCCAAAAAACGAAAAACACTGAATCTGGCACACCATGGAGCCCAGATGCCAAATGTAATGAACATAGGGGAGATCTTGTTCTTTTTGGAAGGGCCTCTTGGGGTAACAGGTATTGCAACTAGTCTCCCCTGGGCTTTGCAGGGTGAGAGACTGAGTCAGGATACAGAAGATAAGGAGACTCTACTCAATGGGCAAGAGATGAACCAGAATGAGAATTTTCCAAATTCCCTATCTAGACTGTAGAGCTGATCATCTACATGGGCTCTCATCCTTCTCTCTCTACTTCCTTCCCTCACCACTCCTGGTAGAAAGATTCATTTTGGGAATAAATTATAGATCAAGAAATTACCTGGTGTGAGTCAGACAGATCAACATTTTCCACTCTAAGAATATTTCTGTTTTAATGACATGAGCACTTTTGTGTCCAGACAGTTACTTTCTACATTCTTCTTTTTGCATTTTTCCCCTCCCGTAACACATTTCTTTTTTAGGAAGAGAGATTTTTTTGAACATGTTAAAATTTTCAAATTTATAGTTCTTTTTCACATTGGCTACATTTTTAGTTTATTCCTGATAACATTCAGAGAGGAAACGTAAGATTCTTATCAACCCTTATGTTGGAGGGCCTTCTGTAGAAAACAAATACTACTGCTATCTTAGTAGTTGAATTATTTCTTTACCCGAAGATTTTGTCTTCTTTCTGACTTTTTATCTCCACTTCTTGTCCTAGATCTTGAATACTATTTTTAGATTTGACTTCTGTTTGCTGATTATATAACAAAATCTATATGGTTAATTGAACAGGATTCATATTTCATTTGAAACCTAAGTACCCATTTGGCTGTCCTTAGGGAGTTATATGAAGCCTGAGAAAATCACATCTGAGAGCCTGCCTAATGGGAAATAGATGTATACAGGTAACATCAAATTTAAATAAATATCAAAGGAAAAGAAGTTGGAAAGTGTTTATAGGAAGAATAGGGTAGAGCTTTGTCCTTTCTGAAGAAAGGTGGAGGTGGAAAGATGATTAATTTTTTGGATCCCACCACGTGGCTGCCTCCTTGACATCGTAGAAATGTAACAGGAGAGTGAGCTTTTGTAATGTGAGTTTAGAACTCAACATGGGTTTATCACATAATTAACTCCAGAAAGAATAGGTGTGTTGACTAAATGCTGCTTGGGTAAATTTGTGTGGGTAAATTTTGCTTGGGTAAATTTGTGTGAATTCCCTTTCCAGGCAAGATAGGCTCAGTCCAGTTTCCAGGAGCCTGACCAGGACATGGGGAGGACAAGGCTACCAGGCAGAAGGGAGGGAGGGCATCTGAAGACATCTGAAAGACAGTGTCAAGGCATAAATCTGGAACAAACTACACACAGCCTACCTAAGCATTGACCTGATGACCCTGGGTGGCAATTCAGAAACAAGGGAGAAAATGGATATACTCTGACTGGTAAGCTGGTTCCAAACCTTTAAATCAACTTCAGTGATGGAGAGAAGCGATCAGAAATTAACATTTTAACATGTAAAAATATTATTACATATAATAGCTGGCACTTAAAACCACTTTCCAAAGCTGTTTTTTCTTTTCTTTTTTCTTCCTTTCTTTCTTTCTTTCTTTCTTGGATTGAAGATGTGATTTCATCTTCAGAATACTGATATGAGGAAAATCAGGGTGAATATTATCATCTTATTTTTAAAGTGAAAGAAACTAGATATATAAAAAGGAGGGTTGAGTTGTTGATTGTGGTTTACCAGGACAATGATGACTAACTCCCAGCTCACCAGTATAATATTACTTCTACTAGGATAAACATTGAGATGTATTAATAAATAAAAGATTAATTGTTAGTAAGGAGGCTTGAAAATAGTCTATGTATGTATTAGGTAGCCAATGGTTGGGTATAAGAAGTAGAGAATAATTCCCAGTGGTTTAAGAAACAGACAAGGCAGACTGCCAGACTCTTAATACATAAACTATGTAACTTAAATACATAGAACAGGGTTGCCTGGGTGGCTCAGTCAGTTAGGTGCCTGCCTTTTGCTCAGATCATGATCCCAGGGTCCTGGGATTGAACCTAACGTCAGGCTCCCTGCTCCACGGGGAGCCCGCTTCTCCTTCTCCCTCTGCCTGCTGCTTCTCCCTTCTTCTGCTCTCTCTCTCTGTCAAATAAATAAATAAATAAAATCTTAAAAAAAAAAAAGAAGTATGGGTAAAGAGGTATACATACTATAAATATGAAAAGATAACATATGCCATCAGTGTTGTCCTATAATTAAAAACCAAAGACTGTAGAGTGTATATAGTCATTAGAATATTATACTCAGCATTGTTTATTATAGTACAAGGTCTAATTTGGGACATTTAAACCAAAAAAAATATTGCTAATGGATTCAGGAATGATTTAGAGGAGAAATACAAAATTTATTTTGATTGGAAATTAAGACTTTTTAAATTAACAATAAATGGAGGTATATATATAATGACATATGATATATAAATAATGATAAATGAACTCAGTAGGTTAAAAATAATTTTAAAAAAAGTAGATGTAAAATGTAAAATACATAGGGTGCCTGGGTGCATAGTCAGTTGAACATCTTGATTTTGACTCAGTTCATCATCTCAGGGTCGTGAGATCAAATACCACCACAGCCTCCATGTTCACTGTGGAGTCTTCTTGAAACTCTCTCCTTCTCCCTCTGACCTGCCCTCCTGCTCTCTCAAATTTAAAAAATATATATTTTTAAAATATATATTAATATTTAAAAAAAAATTTAAAGACCCCAAAAGGCAAACAGTGGAAAGTTAGTCTCTCTTTTGCCAGGACCCCTAGCTATCAGTTCCCCTTACAGGGAGAATCACCATGGTCACTCCTGGTCTATCCTACTGGCAATGTGCCCTCTGTGTATAAGCAAATCACTCCACATCTTGCTTTTCTCAGTATACTTTAGAATTCATTCCATATGAGTACATTGGCTGTGCAGTATTCTAGTGATGGATGTAATCTAATTTTGGGGGGATCTGTTTCCGGTTGATGCCCTTTAGCATATTTCTAGCCTCTATTATCATCCGTTGCATATACATCTTTTTATATGCAAATGAGTTTATCTGTAGGATAAAATTCCTAGAAATGGAATTTCTGGTTTAAAGGGAATGTATAGGGCGCCTGGGTGGCTCAGTGGGTTAAGCCACTGCCTTCGGCTCAGGTCATGATCTCAGGGTCCTGGGATCGAGTCCCGCATTGGGCTCTCTGCTCAGCAGGCAGCCTGCTTCCCTCTCTCTCTCTCTCTGCCTGCCTCTCTGTCTACTTGTGATCTCTCTCTGTCAAATAAATAAATAAAATCTTTAAAAAAAAAAAAAAATAAAGGGAATGTATAGGGGTGCCTGGGTGGGTCAGAACATTAAGCATTTGCCTTTGACTCATGTCATGATCCCAGCATCTGGTTCCCTGCTCAGCGGGGAACCTGCTTCTCCCTCTCCCTCTGCCTGCTCATGCTCTCTCTTGCTCACTCTCTCTCTCAAATCAATAGATAAGATTAAAAAAAAATAAAAATAAAAATATAGCTTTAAAAAAATAAAGGGAATGGGGCTAGGGAGGGAAAAAAATGAAACAAGATGGGATCCGGAGGGAGATAAGCTGTAAGAGACTCTTAATCTCAGGAAACAAACTGAGGGCTGCTGGGGGGGTGGGAGGGGAGGGATGGGGTGGCTGGGTTATAGACACTGGGGAGGGTATGTGCTATGGTGAGTACTATGAAATGTGTAAACCTGATGATTCACAGACCTGTACTCCTGGGGCAAATAATACATTATATGTTAATAAAAAAAATAAAGGGACTGTATACTTTTAATTTTGAAAGAAATTGCCCAACTGCCTTCTGTAGAAATTTTACCAGTTTTCTTCCAATCAAAAATTTATAATAGCACTGGTATGCCCACACTTTTAGCTCAGTGTAGAGTTATAACACGGTTGTGTCTAGAGTCTTTTGCTTACTGGGGAATTTCCTCAATTTTGTCTTCTAACTTCCTGCTGACATCTTTATACTGGCTGTTACATTTTTAATTTGTAAGAAACTTTTCTTTGTTCTTTGTAACTTTTTCATGGTATCCTAGTCTTATTTAACAAATGCAATATTGTATTTTACTATAGATATTGCTTCAACTTTTAAAAAATTTCCCCTTGCTTCATCTTTCATGTTAGAAACTTTCCTAAAATGTGTGGTGGGCCTTGATTCATTGTTCTTATTTAAAAATCAGATACCTCACCTCGAGCTCTCTGGTTTAATTCTCTATAAAACAGAAGTCCTTTCTGCCTCTGGGATGATAGGGAGGGGTGGCAGCTTGAGGCAGGATAGGGGCTGCGTATCCAACTGATTCTTATGCAGACTTTTCTCCAATTCCATTTTTAAAAAGATTTTTATTTATGTGAAAGAGAGAGAGCATGCACACAAGCAGGGGGAGGGGCAAAGGAGAGGAAGAAGCACATGGGGCTCAATCCCAGGACCCTAAAATCATGACCTAAACCTGAAGGCAGAGCTTTAACCACTTTAACCGACTGAGCCATTCAGGCAGCCTCCATTACATTTTTTTTTAAAGATTTTATTTATTTATTTGGCAGACAGAGATCACAAGTAGGCAGAGAGGCAGGCATAGAGAGAGAGGGGGAAGCAAGCTCCCTGCTGAGCAGAGAGCCCAATGTAGGGCCCGATCCCAGGACCCTGAGATCATGACCTGAGCCGAAGGCAGAGGCTTAACCCACTGAGCCACCCAGGGACCCCTCCATTTCCATTTTTAAAGGCATTTTTCATCCTCACTTTCCTCAGTCCCTGTTGTCTCCAATTCATCAACTTTCTAGAATTCTAATGTGCGAATCAGCTGACTTTTTCCTGCCTTCCCCTTCAACAGTTAATTTAACTTTTCTCGGCTTAGTTAAATCTACTTATCCTTTTTTTCCTATCTTCCAAAATTTTGTTATCCTCTCCTCTCCCATTCTTGTCATTCTTTATTGGAATTTTAGGGCAGTTTTGGGAGGTAACAGATATAAACTGTATATTCCATTCACCATGTTTAGAAGGTGGTCAGTAAATATGTTTTTAATCTATCAGAAGCCCTGCCCCTCTTGTGGTTAATATTTCAAAATTAATAATGTTGACAGGAAAGAAAAATACTGAAACATAAGTAAGTAAACATAAGCCATATTTATGTTTTGATATCTCAGCCCAAAGCCCATTAGTTTTAAAGTGGTTTTATTTTAGTTTCAGGGTGTGTGCTGGTAGTGTTTATATCAGTAAATTTAAAATAATTTTTTTGAAAAGTAACTGACATATCAGGCTGTTTTTATTTTTGAAGTCATGTTTTCTAACTGGAGTCACAGTCTGAAAGTCAATCTGTAACTAATTTTGCCACCACTGTACTTTCTCCAGTGAAATACTCTTAAATAATAACTACTGTGTTACAGATACGGAGACTTTCAAAGACAGATATAATTGCCAGTATGCAACAGTGAGTTTCAAATTTGTGTCTGCAGGATTAAGTCATAATGAAGAAAGTCTTTCTTGTGAAAAGAAATCTCAATTAAATACAGTAAAAAGTACATAAAATGTCTTGGTTGATCTAACAGAAATCCTTTAAAATGCTTATGTTACTAATTTCCAGGAGGAGTAAGAATATTTCTTTCTGGAATGTGAAACCACAGATAGAATTGCATCTCTCCAGGGAAATGGACTCAGTGGTTATACAGTAAACTTTTCCCATCTGTAATGTGATAACCAATTTTATTACTGCACTACTATGGTAGAAAATTATCTCCTGCAATGTATTTTTTTAATACACTTGGGTGGACAAAATGAGGAACTGGACCTAAAGCCATTTTTTTCCATTTAACTTTTCCCATTATTCTAGAAGTGTTTAGGTTTTTGAAAGCAGTCTTGCTCTGGGACTCTTGAACAAGATACAATAACCAAACTAAATTCTAGAGAAGACTATTTTTTTTTTCCCCCTAAAGATTTTATTTATTTATTTGACAGAGAAAGTGAGCACAAGCAGGGGGACTGACAGGCAGAGGGAGAGGAACAAGAAGGCTCCCTGCTGAGCAGAGGGCCTGACATGGGGCTCAATCTCAGGACCCTAGGACCCCAGGATCATGACCTGAGTCAAAGGCAGATGCTTAACTGACTGAGCCACCCAGACACTGCTCTTCTTTAAGAGAGAGAGAGGGCATGCAAGCAGGGAATGGAAAGGGCAGAGTGAGAGAGAGCATTTCAAGCAGATTCCACGTCCAGCCAGGACCCAAGGTTGGGTTTAGTCTCACCATCCTGAGATCATGACCTGCCTGAGTGGACATCTAGAGTCAGTTGCTTAACTGACTGAGCCATCCAGGTGCCTCTAGAAGACTATTTTTAAATTAAGAATAGTAATCTATGAGGGCCCCTGGGTGGCTCAGTTAAGTGGCTGACTCTTGACTTCAGCTCAAGCCATGATCGAGCCCCGAGTTGGGCTCTCTGCTCAGTGCAGAGTCTGCTTGAGATTATCTCTCTCCTTCTCCTTCTACCCCCCAACTCTAAAATAAATAAATAAAATCTTAGAAAAAATATATATATGGGGTATCACATGTCAAATTGTTCATTGTTAGCATAAAGTATATTATAATTAACAAGTATTTTCCATGATTCATTAAGTACATGTTATAGTGCTGTTAATTGACAAGAATATATAAGAAGCTCAGTTTTATAGGGAGACAGTACAGCCTGGAGACTGAGTCAGCCTGCCTGAATTTAATTCCCAACTTTGTCATTGCCTAGCAGCATGACCCTGGACAAGCTATTGAACTTCTCTAAGCCCCATTTTCTCTTTTCTTTTCTTTTCTTTTTTTTTTTTTTTTAAAGATTTTATTTGTTTGACAGACAGAAATCATAAGTAGGTAGAGAGACAGGCAGAGAGAGAGGAGGAAGCAGGCTCCCCTGATGAACAGAGAGCCTGATCCGGGCCGATCCCAGGACCCTGGGATCATGACCTGAGCCAAAGGCAGAGGCTTTAACCCACTGAGCCTCCCAGGCACCCCTAAGCCCCATTTCCAAATGTAAAAATATCTACCTTTCACAGTTGTTGTGGGACTAAATAAAATGACACAGGTTAAGCATTTAATGTGTTGTCTGTCTACTGTAAATGCTCAATAAACATGAATCCACGGAGAGACAGCAAGAGAGTGAGAGGAGAGAGGGATTGCATTATGTTCTCCAGGAGCATCCATCGATTGGAGAATATAAGAAATGCACATACTGGTAAAAGCATAAGTCGGGATATAATACATTTTCAAAGTGAGAGAATGATACCGACAATAATCTGAGTAGGGTTTGGAGAAGGGAGATATCAGTGTGAAATGCCAAGAGGCACATCATCATGGAAGGGGCAGAGGCCGAGGCCGGTCTGAAGTCAGGCCCTGAAGAGTTTGAGAATGGACACACGAGAGGGCAAGCAAAAGGTGTGCTGAAGTGCAATGATAGGAATGGGTCCGTAATTGGTGCTTGTGAGGGGAAATATGTGTTTGTTTATTGAATGAATACATCAGAGAATGGGCTGGCTAGGATGTAGAGTGATGGTGAGGTGGATTAGTAGGGTAAACTGAGGTATGGAAGTTCCTGGATATCACCTTGGTAAACCACAAGGAACAACTTGGGGATTTTTGAGTGGGGTGGGGAAGATGTGTGACACAATGACAATGGTGTAGGAGCAGGTGTGTAAAAAAGAAAAAAGGCAGGCACTTGGGTGGCTCAGTGGGTTAAGACCCTGCCTTCGGCTCAGGTCATGATCTCAGGGTCCTCGGATCATGCTCCGCATTGGGCCTCTCTGCTCAGCAGGGAACCTGCTTCCCCCTCTCTCTCTGCCTGCCTCTCTGCCTGCTTGTGATCTCTCTCTGTGTCAAGTAAATAAATAAAATCTTAAAAAAAAAAAAAGGCGTGGAGAGTAGCTAAATCTAAAAGTTCAAGTAGGAGTAATTTTTATGTACATAGTTTGGTCTAATATTTGCAAAAAAAATCTGCAAAAAATTATAAGGAGCAGAACTAAATGGATAAATAATAAAGGAGAGAAGAGAGTCTTTGGTGATTCTAAAGCCTAGGAGAGAGAAGGAATGATGAGAAGAGTGGTGTTGATGGAAATGCTGATTAAGAAATTAAAATATTTCAGATTAAAAACAATACCTTTGTTGTTGTTGCTTTTATAAAGGCATACATACTTCTAATAAGAAATAACAATAGCAAACAATGGAACTATATACAATAGAATAATGACAGTCCCGTTCTCTACCCGCCATTCCATTCTCTCAGGGTAACCACTGTGCTGGTTTTGTTTGCATAGCTTTCCGGGCTGATTTCTATGTATGTACCAACCAAGAAAAGGAAACGGAACGCTGGTGTACATAGGTTTCACGAACTTATTTGGGTTTTTTCCACATTGGTTTATATAGAGCTATCTTTTCATTGTAAGAAAATATAATTGCATTTACCCACCCCCATATGGAGGGACATTTACTATTGCGACTTCTGCTCTTACAGACAATATCTAGTGAGCAGTCCTGTGTATTTCTTTGAACAGTGTCACAGCACTTTTGTAGGACAAGCATCTATGTGTGAAATTGCTGGGTCAGAGGGTATATACATGTAAATCTTTCCTTGCTTTTGGCAAATTGCCCAGCAAGGAGATATGTTCATTTATACTCCTACTATCAGAGTATGAGAGAACCTGTTGCCCACATCTTGGCTAAAACTGAATTATTATATAGATTTTATTAATTGGGCAGTCTTAGAGGTAAAACATATCTGATATGTTTTAATGTGTCTTTATCAGTAAGGATGGACTTACTTTCATAGGTTTTACTAGTCATTTTAATTTGTTCCTCTGTGGCTATTTCAGTTTTAAACATGTAGGGGTTGAACTGGTGATGGAATGTCCTCATACAGAGGTCATGGAGGCAATCAGACCGAAAACACGGTAAGAATGCCGGGGGGATTGGGGGGCACACCTGGGTGGCTCAGTCGGTTAAGCGGCTGCCTTCAGCTCAGGTCATGATCCCAGGGTCCTGGGGTTGAGTCTGCATCAGGCTCCCTACTCAGTGGGGAGTCTACTTGTCCTCTCCCTCTGCCTATCACTCTGCCTACTCTCTCTCTCTGTGAAATAAAAACATAAAAAAAAAAAAAAAAGAATTCCCAGGGAAGCAGTGGTAGCTGAAATGGTAAGACTATATAAGCCCCCTGTATGATTGTAGATAGAGAATTTAGGCCCACAGGAAACTCAGAGTGCGAAAGGGGAACGAGGGAAAATGATAGAAACTCAGCAGTAGCAGATTAGCAACTACAGACAGAAATAGAATCAAGATTGTGCCATCCTGCTAACTGATTAAGGGATTTTAGGTAAATCTTGAATCTTTGAGGTTCAGTTTCCTCATTCATTAAATAAAAAGTTAGATGACTCCTCAATTATAAAATGCATTGTTCTATTATTTTAACCCAAGAGATGAGACGATTTCAGGGGAGGAGTCAACAAAGCCTGTGGGATTTGGCAGTAAGGTGGTCATTTAAAATAATTATAATGTTAGAGTCTCTGGATTGCTTTTACTACTGCTGCTTTTTTTGAAATAAAAAAAAAGCTTTTCATTTGGAAATAATTTCAAATTTATAGACATTTTCGGGGAACACTTAAATACCCTTTACCTGGCATCACCCATTGTTAATGCTTTGCTTGTTTTATTATGTTTTCTCTTCTCTCTCTCTCTCTGTCTCTGTATATATATTTCTCAACATGCATATCTCCTAGTCCTTTACTCCTTAATACCACAGCATTTAGAGACATAACCACGGTATAGTTACCCACTTCGGTGATTTTAACATTGATACTTTGATCTAATCAATCTACCACCTGTTTTCCAAGTAAGCCAATAATGTACTTTATAGAATTTTTTCCCCCCACCCCCAGTAAAGGTTCCAGTCTAGTATTTCGTATTACATTTAGTTATCATGGCTCTTCAGCTGGAATATGCTCATAGCCTTAGTCTTTCATGATACTGACATCTTTGAAGAATACAGCCACCTTCCCCCATTAAAAAACAAGACCTAGAATATTCTTTTTTTTTTTTTAAGATTTTTATTTATTTATTTGACACAGAGAGAGAGAGATCACAAGTAGGCAGAGAGACGGGCAGAGAGAGAGGGGAAGCAGGCTCCCTGCTGAGCAGAGAGCCCAATGTGGGGCTCCATCCCAGGACCCTGACCTGTGCTGAAGGCAGAGGCTTAACCCACTGAGCCACCCAGGCGTCCCAAGACCTAGAATATTCTTAATTTGGAATCTGATATTTATCAGATTCCTCATTCAACTTCCTCCTTAGGTGCCGTGTCCTCTGGGAATCACATCTCATGGCAGACAATGTCCATCTGTCCCCTCACTCATGACATTAATTTTGATTACCTGGTCAAGATTTTGTCCAGTTTCTCTAGTGTATAATTAGTGTTCTTCCTTCCTTGCAACTAATAGGAAGTCTATAGGAAGAACTGTGAGATGATGCAGATACCCTGTTCCTCATCAAAATGTCTCCTTACATTTAGCATCTATTGATGGTTTTGGTCTTACCCAATCTTTGCCACAATGTTTGCAAAATGGAGATTGTCCAACTCCAGCACTCCCTCCACACTTACATGTTGGCATTCAATATTCTACCATAAACAAGAGTACTCCCTTCTTCTCCACTCAATTTATTTATTTATTACTGATACAGATTTATGAATTCTTGGGGCCTTTAATTCTAACCTTATTTTGGATGCAGGATATATAAGGAAACTCCTGAGACAAATATTATTAATAAAATCCCCACCTTCCTTTAAGTTTGGAGAATAATGCCCAAAATTTATATAAAGGGAGTAGAATGCAATAATGATTCACTTATCTGGTAAACCCAAATGTCCAAAATATCGAGGAAAACATGAAAGTTGTCAAATGGCCTTTCGAGTAAGTAAATGTTCCACACATATTGGAGTTGTTTTAGCATATTCTGAGATTCTTTCCTCTTGTTTTATACATACATTAAAAATATTGGTTGTTTGGTTTCCCAGGCTAATGTGGTAAGACAATTCAAAGGGAGGTGTGTTGATATATGTAGGCAGGCAATGGTGTAGCACCATCAGGAAGGCAATAATGCACACCATCCAGATCAATTAGACTCAAAAGAATTCAGGAACATAGTAGGCCACAATTATTTATTGTATGGTGAAGGATACGAAGTACTTCTAAACTCCCACATAATCTTGGTATTATTGCTTTTGATTATAAAATACCTCTGGGTCATTAGGAATTGGTTAAACTATACTATGTTTTATTAGTTTAAGGCAGAGAAAGTGGTGCTATTTCAGGGGAAAAAAAATCAATACATGTGGTTTAAATTCAATTGTTTCTAGTGCTTAAGCTGAAAATCTCTGTTATCTAGAATATCTAATTATATTCAATCCCTCACTGCACCTTCTTTATCCTGTCCAGGTAAGTGAGGCATCACTGAAATCATCTTTAAACTTAATATTGAAAATTATTAGTTCATGCAAACATTTATTTATATACTAGTTGGCCCCCAGGACTTGGTCTAGGGAAACATTAGTCACCACTAAGTAAATACTTCCCTGCTGATCCATTCCCTGCATAGAGTTGCCCATGTGAGAAACAGCTCAATCCTGAATTAGGCCTTATGCCTTTTGACAGTTGGTACTCATATTTGAATGGACTGTTGATTATCTTTGTTCTTGGTGTCTGTGGCATGTCTCACTTGATTGGGAATGGTGGCAGGCTCTCCTTGTACCTTGGTGTCAGATTTCTGGAGAATGTGTGTCTACCTCTTCAAAGTACTCCCATATATCCTTTCCCTCAGAGTGAATCTTGGGTATGCTATTTTGCCTAGATTTCTAATCAGAACATTGCAAACATAACCAATAACTTCTTTCAAAATGTCCAGCCAATATTTATATATTTGAAAAAAGAGATTAATGGTTAGAGAAATAATAGAGGTCTATGTCATTGCAGAAATTATGTTGGTTGTAATAGAATTAGGTGTTATTGAAATAAGCTTTCTAACTATGACAGTTTGATTTTCACAGCAGTAATGAGAGGAGTTGTTTGTTGATTTGGTTCTTGCCGTGGTGGTCTCTTGTCTCTGAAATGGCTTGTTCTATATCTAAATGAGTGATTTGGCTTAGCCCTTGGAAATAATTTTGATGGATAGTAATAAAACTGTTACATAATGGTGATTCCTCTGAAACGATTTTAAGCATATTGAATTCTTATTGATTTGTATTTTATATAATGGCATTTCTCTTTTATACATTAGTATTTTTTGTTATACTAAGACTTTGCATATTTCTTGTCTTCTGGCAAAAGCAAATGGAATACATAAAGCAACGTACAGAATTTAACTGTGATAAAAGATGCTCTGATAAAGAAAATTTGCTGCTGGTCCTCTTTAAATATAAAAAGGCATTGTTCCATTTGCATATCAATAATTAGGAAGGGACACTAGCTTTCTAAAATAATTCCCAAGCTATGACCAAAAAAAAGATGTTGAGAATAAATTTTTTTCCATATTTTTATTCATAAATTTTTAATCTCACCAATTTCAGAAGTTTGAACTCAACACAACTCTAAAGGTTAATAAAACTATTATTTTAGAGGTTATCAACATGAAAAACAGATTTTGAGTAATTTTTCCAAACTCAGAAATTCAATTCTAATAAGAATTTAGTATATCCATGGCCTGCCTTCCTGAGTCACTGTGTTTTTCTCTTCAAAATCCAAATGAAAATTTCACTGTTCTTAGGGTAAACTGTGAAAATTATTGGTAGATGTAGGAACACAGGCTTATTTATTTTTATGAAACCCTAATTCAAGTTTAAAGTAATTCCAAGACATTAAATCTAGAATTCCCCGTTGTTCCTCAGTTTTCTTATTTCTAAATATTTATTTCTTAAAATGGGATGTGTGTGTGTGTGTGTGTAATTGTTGTATGTATTATTATTGGCACATAGTCAACCTTTTCCTTAATCTCTTATTAACACTTAAAAAAGAATAAACATTTACCTAACTTGATAACTAGAAGGATTTTTCCTCCAAGTGCTAATTCTGTTTGCCTGTTGTTTCTTTGGGACTTGGAGCAATTAGCATCTATGGGAAAACTTCCTGTATACCTAACACACTTCCCCCCTTTTAACCAATAGCCTGTTTTCTTTTTTCTAAGTCTATTCTATTTGAAAGTTGTTTTTTTCCTTCTTTTGGTTTCTCTACTTCTCCCAGTGATTTCATTATGATTCCTTTCAAGACTGTCTTTGAAAGCAAAATGCAATAACATTCAAAAACCATAAACTCTCCCTACCCCTTCCTACCCTTCCTACTCCTTGTGGAGAGGGGGAGGGAAGGCTTTAAAGAAATAACCCTGTTGAAGGGAAAGGGTTGAAGACATTCTAGCTTCCCTAAGAGTAAAGGGCTAGGACACCAGGAGATCAAAGGAGGAAATAATTAGCATTCTTCAATATACAAGATTAATCACTTCTGCTCAGTGGTTATTAAAGGGAGGAAAGAAACCCAATGGGAACAATTTTGGTTCTCTCGTGTTTTATACCCAGTGCTAGTGCACAGTATTCCTTCTGCATCGTACTGCACGTGGCCTAAAGAGCGAGCTGCGGATCATCGAATAATCATCCATTTCCAAATAGTCTAATGACAGCGTGTATAAAGGTGGCTCACTTAAAACCTTCCATTTACAGTCACAGGGGATCAAATGTTGCTAATTTTAAGTAGGCCACCCCATACAGTGCACCCTCCAAAACAACACACTTCCACCGTTCATGCCGCATCTATTCCTTTTTCATTCACAGAAAATATTTGATATTTCAGAATCTTGTTCACACATTGACATGAAAATACTTTTCACCCAGAACTCCTCCATCTGAAACCCCGGGGATGTCAAATTTGTCATTTGCTTATGAAGCCAAGGGCAGTCTCCTGCATAACCCTTACCAAGGCCTACTTCTAACACTTCCCCAATCTTTCTGTGTGAGAGTATTGATCGCCGTAATTTATGTTCCTACGCAGTGGGGTGGCTCTTCACATCCGGAACCCCCTCACTTGCCCGCAGCGACTAATTGTCAAACCACCCCTGGCGCGGGCGGAATATCTCATCTGGGGGCCAAGTGTTTCCAGACTTTGTTCTCCGGCCTTAAAGATGAGGTGCCGGCGCTGAAAGCGACGGACACCAGGGTGGATTTCACCGTGCTGGGCCGCGTGGCGGGAGGAGTTGGCCGGCAGCGGAGGGTGCCCCACCTGTCGGCCCTCCAACCCTTCTCCGCCCCTCCGTTGGGCCGGTAGCGGCCCCTCCCTACCGCGAGCGCGGGGCCGAGGGTCTGCGGCAAGCGGCGCGCGCCACGGACACCGGTCCCCCGCGGCAGTTGGGCTTGTGGGGCAGTAGAGAGGCTGGCGCGGCGCGCGCGGCGAAGACCCAGCGGGTCGCGGCTCAGGGGGCACGCGCTCGTGCGCTCGTTTGGTGCGCGCGCGCACGGCTCCGCCCCGCCCTCCCTGCGCGCTCTCGCCAGGTCCGCTCTCCTCCCCCACCCCCCGGCGCGGACGGGGTGGATCCAGCTCCTTCCCCTCCCCCGAGCGGCGGCGGCGGCGGCTGGTGCTGAATGAGAGACGCCGACTTCTCGGGTCGCCGGGCGCTAGCCTAGGCGGTGGTGGCTGGCGGTGGTGGCGGCGGCGACGACGAAGCCTGAAGCCGGCGTCGTCTTCCCATCCTTCGAGGCGACGGCCGCGGCTGCACAGGTCGGTGCTCTGGCCGCGGGCCCGGTGCGGAGCCTCGGCGGGCGGTGCGGGGGAGGGAAGGTGGGTGCGCTGCGCCCCCCGGGCGGCGCGGAGCTGCAGCGGCGGCGGCGCGGGGAATGGCGGCGGCTCCGGCGCTGCGGTGTGGAGCTGCTGGCCGCGGGCCCCGGGGCTGCTAGTCCTCGGCACGGAGAGGGGGCTGCGGGGCTCCGGCTGAGGGAGGAGGGCGCTGGGGGCCCGGGGCCGCGCCTCCCTCGGCGGCTCGCTCTCGGAGGCTGGAGGCGGCCGGGCGGTCCCCGCTCCCGGTTTCGGTGTCGAGGCCGGGGGCGCGGCGGCCCCCTGAGGCAGCCTCGCTCCCTCCTGGGTGGCGAAAGCCCCTGGCCTCGGCCTGCGCTGCCCTAGCTGCGGCTGCGCCTCAGCCTCCCTTCAGGTGAGCGGGAGTCGGGACCAACGCGCCGGGACCGCGGAGCCGGGCCACACCCCCTCCCCTGGCCCTGCGCCCCTGAAGCCGGCAGCTGAGCCGGCCGCCCGCGAACCCGCGCCCGCGGTCAGGGTGACCTGTTGCCGAGCTCCCGCAGCCCGGGTTCCCCGCCAGCCCGGGACCCGGAGAGGCTGGTCCTACGCTGGCCTCGGGCCCGGCGCGCGGCGTGGTGCGGGGCCGGGGGTCGAGTTGTTGTACGGATGGGAGCGGGCGTATGGAGCAAAGAGATTCCGGACGGATCTGATCAAACACTTGCAAAGCCGGGATATCTGTCTGCAAATATCTGGAATTCCATTGCAGTATGGGATTAGGTAGGCTCATAAACACCGGGTTTTGGAGGTGATTTGGCAGAAACCCGAGCCAAGCGTCAGGAGCTAATATCTGGAAAATAGCCATAAACCTGTGCGGAGCTAAATTACCCTCCCACCTACCCCCCTCGGAGCTCTTTTCCTGTAGCTGTGTGTTGTGTAGACGCCGGCCAGTTTCAGTGTACGTGGGCGTGTTGGGAAGAAGCTGCGAGCTGATAGGAGGTACCTTAGTACAAATGTTAATTTGTTTGAACTGGGAGGGGTAAGGGAGGAGGAAGAAAGGGCACTGATGTTAACTGTGGAGGAGGGGCAGTTGAAACACTAAATTCCTGTTTAAGAGAGCGCTAAAAAGGAGTATCTAATACCCGCTGTTTAAGACCGTAAAGTAGGAAACACAAGCAGCAATTAATTGTGTTTTATCTTTTATGTGCCCTGGATTTTTTTTTTTTCCTCTCCCTTCTCGAACGCTTGTAGTTTTTGTGGAGAGCCTTGTTTTTGTACCGGTGTTTATGAATTGATTTTGTTGTATTTTTGTATTCACCCGTCAGATCTACTGTTGTTTAAGCCTCTTTGAAGATGACCATCAGAATCTTGGGAAACTTCGATCCATGCATGTGTATTATTGCACTCACAGATCACAGCTTGCTAGCCATAAAGCCTGTTCCACCCAGATAATTATGCTTGTGCAAGTTGGGTAGAATCATAAATGTAATGTATATTACTGTACTGTTACTGCTGAATATCTTACTGTAGACTTTAGAATTATGGAGGAACTTATCCAAACAGTGTTACCTTAATAAAAGTAACTTCTCTAATTCAGGCTTTGTGAGTATGAAGTTTATAATCTAGCTTTAAAAATTTGGAAAATAACTTGTCTTATTAGCTTAAAGATCAAGTAAAGGATACTAGATGCCTTCTTGTATAAATAATTTCAGTGTAATTTATTTGAAGCTTGGTTTATTTTCCCTTTTTAAAATTCAATATAGTTTCGAAATAGATCTATTTTTTTTTTCTCATAATTTAACCTTTAATTAAGGACTTTGACTTTTCAAAATATTTTGTGTGGACTCCGGAAATACTGTTCACTTTACCTAAATTATTCCATATCGCAACAGAACTCTAAAGATAGCTTTGGTTTATCAAGATTGCAGCATGCCTTTTCTAATATATGTGTATATTTTGATATTAGAAAGAAAGAAAATTTCTTGAGGAAAAAAAACTAAAAAACTGGCTTTGTGAATCTTTTACTTTGTGTGTTACACACCAGTAATAGAGTTGTGTTTTCAAATACATAGTATGTGTCTTTTTCAGTTTATTATGTCATTGTAATTGAGACTCTGGTTGTTTGTACCCAGTGATGGATATATATATATATATACATATATATATATGTGAAAATGTTCTGTTGCAACTTAAAACACTTAAGCTTTAGTCTAGAATCCCAGTTTATTCATTCCATCATTCATTCATTCATTCCACAGATATTTATTGAGTACATATTTGGTGCCAGTTAGGTGCCTCCGTATTTTTGATACAACAGAGAAAAAGACAGGTTCGTGCTCTGGTGGAGCTTAAAGACTAAATGGGTAAATAGTCTATTACTCATTGTCAGATAATGCTGTTTGTTTAATGTTAGTTTTAAAGTTTAAGAAGTAAAAACTCCTGTGATGAGTTTTGGTTAAGGATATTGTTTGTGTTTTTTCCTTCTAAGAGTGGGAATTATTACTGAGTGAACAAAAGCATTAAGACAGTTGTTTAAGAAATATGCTGAGGTTTATATACATTGGTTATCTGGTTCCCAAGTATAACCAAAAATAAATACTCTACCTGAAGTCAGATGATGTACAGTTTGCATGTGGTTAAACAACTTTAGCCTTTTGGTTTGCATAGTTAAATATTTGCTAAAAATAGTCTCTCTTGGCACTTACTTGTTTATGAGGAAGTCTAATTTTTTTTAAGTATAATTTTTAAAAACATCATCTTTTCTTGGAACGCCTGGGAGGCTCAGCCTGTTAAGCCTCTGCTTTCAGCTCAGGTCCTGATCCCAGGGGTCTAGGGATGGAGTCCTGCTTTTGGCTCCCTGCTCAGCAGAGAGCCTGTTTCTCCTCTGCCTACCTCTCCCCCTGCTTGTGCTCTGACAAATAAATACAGTCTTAAAAAAAAAAAACAGTCTTAAAAAAAAAAAAAAACACCACGTTTTCTTTTTCTGGCTGTGTATGTGAGTGGACCAGTGTCCCACTCTTCTTCCATAAACTCTGATAGCCATTATTGCTGAAATTGAAAAATTTGAGAGTGACAGTTTTCTTTTTTGTTTAAAATATGATTATTGGTGTAGTTCTTTGTGATCACAAAGTTTTTTAATATGTATTATTGATACTTAAGTATATGGGTACTTCTCATTGACAGGACTGCTAACTTTGTTGTTGTTTCAAAGATCTACTTATTTTAGCGTGCACGCGCATGAGTGCGCGCTTCCGAGGGGACGGGCCGAGGGAGAGGGAAGATAGAGAACCCCCAAGTGGACTCCTGCCAAATGAAGCCCTTGTGGGGTTCAGTCCCAGGACCTGGAGATCATGACCCCAGGCAAAATCAAGAGTTGGATGCTCAACTGACTGAGCCACCCAGACACCCCCCAGGACTGCTGTCTTTGTAGGCACTATTATCTCTATTTTAGATGTGAAAGCACAAGGCCGGTAAGCAAGCAGTCATCCCAAACCTGAGTTGTACCTGTTACTGTACTGCAGTATTCCATCTTAGGACGGTAGAGCTTGGTGGGGAGAGCATCAACATTAGTGCGTACAGTAGTTACTGGTCTGCTTTTCCAGAAATTTCTAAATAACATTTAAACTTTAAACCCTACTCTTAATTGAAACAGTTAGTTGAATTTACTTTCTTTTTTCGAGTTAACTTTAAAACCTATTTAAAATCCAAAAGTATCGCTATTACAGGATTTGTTCTCCGTTGTTGCCCCCAGTTCTTGGTCAAGAATGAAGAGGTAGACCAGAAGAAGAATGGTGGGCAGCAAACCTTATTGAGTGATAGTACAAAGCTCCCGACGCGGGAGGGGACCCAAGAGGGTTGCTGATTTGGCATTTAGATTTAGGGTATTTTCCTTGTTGTTGTTTGAGCACGTTTGTGTGTGTGTGTGTGTGTGTGTGTGTGTGTGTGTGTGTATGTGAGAGAGAGAGAGAGAGAGAGAGAGAGCGAGCGCGAGCGCATGAGAGAGAGATTGTGAACAGGGGAGGAGAAGAGGGAGTAGCAGACTCTGCAGAGCAGGGAGCCCTGTGCCAGTCCCGATGCGGGACTTAGTCCCAAGACCCTGGGATCGTGACCTGAGCCAAAGGCAGATGCTTAACTGAGCCACCCAGGCACCCCTAGAACTAGGGGTTTTTATGGGCTTGTTGGCAGGCGGTGTTTTAATCTGATTAACTCTCCCTGCGCCTGTCATCCAATCAGGTTTTTGTCATCTACCTATCAGTGGGAGAGGTGGTGGGCTCCTTATAAAATCCTTCTAAGGGTGGTTTCCTCTTGGGGCTGCGGGGTTTGTCCCTGCCTGCCTTTCTTCTGTCATTCATTATCACTTACTTTGCTGTATAAAAAAGACACAGATAGTTTTGGTGTACTTTTAAGGTATAAGTATTTTGAGAATAAGATACATTAAAATCCTACTTTTTGAATATGAGGTTCTATTGTATAACAACCATATTTGGGATAAAGTTATCCCTTCAACCTTAATACATTTTTTTAGTTACTCAATTCTCAGTGAGAAGATAATTCAAGAGGTTGAAACTCTACCTCAGCCCTCTGAGTGAGAGTCCTTTGAAAGGAAAGTGAATGTTTTGCATTACCCTATAAATTGTTTCCTTAAAGGCGTCTTATTCCCAGTGTTTAGTGTTCAGTCATAGTGAGAGAATGAAGATCGGATATGATAAATTTTGGTAACTTGGAATTAAACTGAAATCCTTCTTGAATAATTTGTTGAGCTTTTGATTTAGGAAAACTAACTACATAGTTAAAATACAAACATCTACATATTCTTTTTTTTTTTTTTTTAAAGATTTTATTTATTTATTTGACAGAGAGAAATCACAAGTAGGCAGAGAGGCAGGCAGAGAGAGAGGAGGAAGCAGGCTCCTCGCTGAGCAGAAAGCCCGATGCGGGGCTCGAACCCAGGACCTGGGATCATGACCTGAGCCGAAGGCAGCGGCCCAACCCACTGAGCCACCCAGGCGCCCCGACATCTACATATTCTATAGAAAAAAGTTTGAGTATAAATTTATGTGGTAACTTTAATACATAATGGCTAGCTATGGATATAGGAAGAGTATAAATAGATGTGTTCCTGTGACTTAGGTCAAGGGTGCCTAGCAATTTAGGTGCCACTACTGAGAACTTCTGGTGTAGGCTCTTGAATGATACTTTGCTTTGGAGTATGAGAGGCTTAAAATGATGCTCTCACCTTGAACTTAATTGATAGCCTCCTGTAATCCTACTTTCATGACGTTATCTCAAAACACATTTTCATTTTTAGGTTGATTTCCTTTTTGCTGATTCTTGGAAGGACCCCTTTTCTGAAAACCCTACTGAAGTAGCATTCTTTTTTTTTTTTTTTTTTTAAGATTTTATTTATTTATTTGACAGACAGAGATCACATGTAGGCAGAGAGTCAGGCAGAGAGAGAGAGAGAGGAAGAGGCTTTCCACTGAGCAGAGAGCCCGATGCGGGGCTCGATCCCAGGACCCTGAGATCATGACCTGAGCCGAAGGCAGAGGCTTTAACCCACTGAGCCACCCAGGTGCCCCTGAAGTAGCATTCTTATCACACTCTACCCTTACCTTTATTTTTCTTCACAACATTAATTTAGCGGACATTATAGCATACATTAATTTATTATTTTCTTCCCTTTGGATATAAGCTTCATGAGGGCAAGGGCTTTTTTCCTGCACTATTGTGTTCCTAGCACCTAGAAAAGTACTTAGCACATAGTCAATACCTAGGTAATACTTGTGGTGAGTGAATTAACTGACCTTAAATGACACAAAACCCTTTTTTTTTGTTTTAAAAACAAACACATTAATTGTTGACTTTAAATAATACAACTGTAGTTAAAAAGAAAATGTACTACAGTACTTAAAATGAAAAACACCATTCCCTGCTTCATCTTGGTATAACTTTCCTCTTATGTTCTGCTCTCAGAGCAATCAGTTTTGATACTTTTAGGTGTTTCTTCTGATATTTACTCCCATAGTTTAAAATACTTTTTGTTTTTCAATTTTAGATACTATCTCCTGGCTTGCTACTGTGGGAGTTGAGTCCGTGCTTTAGGATTCCTAGGCCATCTTGAACATCTTCTTTTATCTCCCAGTATATCATGCTTTTGGTTAAAGCATGTTCACTTTTCACATTATTATGACCTTGTAATATGTTCACCATTGAACTTTGCAGTGTACTATGATGATATTTCTTGGAGTAAAAATTTTTTCTTTTAAAGTTTTGCTTAAGTTTCCCATTTGTCTCTGATTTTTTTTTTTTTAAAGATGCTATCCCAGTATGTTTAAGCACATCACATATTTGATTGCTCAGTTTTTTAAAAATTGGGAAAAACCTTAGGTCTTTCTGTGCTTTTGCCCAAATCTACACGGTGGTTCTTGACCTCTGCCACCCAGGTTTAGCCCATGATTTGCCTTCAGGATTCTGAGTTCTGTCTTTTGCCTGTGTCAGAGCCTGTGGTCTCCAGTTCCATGCCTTCCTCTTTCTTCATTTATACCTCTGTTTTAGAGAGATGTATCACTGTAACTTTCAAGAGAGAGAATGTATGAGGAGGTGAAATTTTTGAGATGTTTGTATGGCTGAAAATAGCTTGCTTCCATGCTAATACCTGGTTAATAATTTGGCTGGTTTGGGTATAGAATTCTAAGGTAGAAGAATTTTCCCTGAAGATTTAAGGGATTGCCTTATAATTTTCTAGTTTCAAGTAGTTGTTCGAGAGTCTTATGCCATTCAGTCTTCATCCTTTATAGGTGACCTCTCCCTGTTAAGATCCTTTTTTTTTTTTTTTTGGTCATGAGTATATCTGATACATCACTGATATTGTATGTTTCTTGTGTGGATTTTACTTTATTTCTTGCGCATGGAACTTAATGGGCCCTTGCAACCAGCTGTGCCCATATTAGATGAGAGATAATCTATAGTGGTCAGCAAAGTTTTCTTCAAAGGGCTAGATAGTAAGTATTTTAGGCTTTGTGGGCAAAATAGTCTCTGTTACTATTACTCAGCTTTACTTTAATAGCCTGAAAGCAGCCGTAGATAGCATGGGCATGGTTTGCTGACTCCTGATCTTTGTGCACAGGTGGAAGGATTAGCCTTTGCTTTAATAGGAGTACGGAGAGGTTATAGAAACAGGAGAGAAGATGGAATATAGTTGACCCTTGAACAACACAGAGGTTGGGGCGCCAACTTCTGTGCCATCCAGAAGTCATATATGACTTTTGACTTCCCCAAAACTTAACTACTAATAGCCTGTAGTTGACAGGAAACCTTACTAATAATAGAAACAGCCAACACATATTTTGTATATTGATATGAATTATATATACATTCTTAAAGTAAGCTACACACAAAAAATGTTACTAAGAAAATTGTAAGAGAAAATACATTTACAGTACTGTACTGTATTTATTGGAAAAAAATCCACATATAAGTAAGTGGACCCACATAGTCAACCTTGTGTTGTTGAGGGGTCTGCTGTTTATACGCGCAGACATGATAGTGGTGGCTTGGGCAAGGTTTCACCTAAGGAAAATAAGGTCACTGGTTGAGGATAAGGAAGAATAGGAGTCTATATTAGGGGTTTGAAAAGAGGGAAAAATACATGATATAGTCCTTTTTTTTTTAAGATTTTATTTATTTGACAGAGATTATAAGTAGGCAGAGAGGCAGGCAGAGAGAGAGAGGAGGAAGCAGGCTCCTTGCTGAGCAGAGAGTCTGATGCAGGGCTCGATCACAGGACCCTGCGATCATGACCTGAGCCAAAGGCAGAGGCTTTAACCCACTGAGCCACCCAGGCGCCCCTATAGTCCTCTTTCAGAGAGTGGAAAAGAGAACAGAACAGAATGGGGAAATACAGTGTGATTGCCGGGCAGCAGCGTGAAGGGCCCGCTTGAATGTCATGTCCCTGACTTTTACTAGGAATACATCTAACATCTCGTCATTGTAAGATATCTTACTTTAGGTTTTTTTTTTTTTTTTTTTTTAGATAGGGTTATTTTATTTATCTCATCAGAAATATTTTCATATGTGATATGTACGTATATGTGTATATATTTTAACGCATACAAATTTAGCCTATATAATGCTTATATCTAGAGCAATGCCAAAAGAAAGTACTATAATTTTTTCTCCATGTGCAGATTTTGATTTAAGAATCATTCATTTGGGCGATTGGGTGGCTCAGTTGCTTAAGCAACTGCCTTCAGCTCAGGTCATGATCCTGGAGTCCTGGGATCGAGTTCCGCATCTGGCTCCCTCTGTTTGGCAGGGAGTCTTTTTCTCCCTCTGACCTATCTCCTCTCATGCTCTTTCTCTCTCATTCTCTTTCTCAAATAAATAATCTTTTTTTTTTTTTTTTTTTAAGAGTCACTCATTTATCTGTTCATTTTAAAAAAGTCTTGGGGGGTGCCTGGGTGGCTCAGTGGGTTAAGCGTCTGCCTTTGGTTCGAGTCCTGGGATCGAGCCCGCTCAGCGTGGAGTCTGCTTCTCCCTCTCTCTGTTGCTCCCCTTGCTTGTGCTTTCTCTTGCTCTCCTCTCTGTCAAGCAAATAAATAAATAAAATCTTAAAAAATGAAAGTCTTGGAGCGAGGCATTTGAGTGGCACAGTTGGTTGAGCCTCAACTCTTGGTTTCAGCTCCAGTTGTAATCTCAGGGTTGTGAGATAGAGCCCTGCGTGGGGCTTCCTGCTCAGCAAGGAGTCTACTTCAGATTCTCTCTCTCTCTCTCTCTCAACTAAATAAATAAGTCTTAGAAAACGTTCCATGACAGGGCACCTGGGTACCCTGTAATGGAGCATGGAGTTGGTTAAGCATCTGTCTTCTGCTGGGGTCATGATCCCAGGGTCCTGGGTTCTGAGGTGATGAAATGTTCTAAAATTGAGTGGTGATGGTTTTACTTACTATTGAATCATGCAATTTATTTTTTAAAGTTTCAATTCCAGTATAGTTAACATGAAGTGTCATATTAGTTTCAGGTATACAATATAGTGATTCGGCAATTCAGTACATTAGTAAGTGCCCATCATGATAAATGTATTCTTAATCTTCTGAATTACACACTTTAAACAGGTGAGTTGTTATGGTATGCAAATTATATCTTAATAAAGCTGTTAAAAAATAAGTTATGGCAAAAGTAATCAGTGATGTGAGGACATTGCCATCATATTTGAGAAAAGCATGATGCAGAGGAATATATAAAGTATCTCATTTTTTGTAAAACAACAAAAACCTAATGTATGTGTATTTGTACATGTGTGTGTAAGTGATCCAGGTGATCTAGTAAGGGTGGAAAAATGTTGCACACTAAGTATAAAGGTTTGTTACTAGTTGGGCTTAGGTGAGGAGAGGGAGAGAAAAAAGGGAAAAAAATAACTGAAAGGAAAAGGGATTAATTTAGGGGGAAAAAAACAGCATATGTAACATAATCTCGTTATGTAAAACATAAATCTTAAAATGAAAATGGTAGCTGTGTATGTGGTGAGATACCAGATTTTTTTCTTGTATTTTTCTGGGTTGTCTGATCCTTTTTATTAATAGAAATGTCTAAAACAAAGTTAGGAGACAGTGCAAATAAAATAAGTTGTGAAACCTGAAAAAACGTAACTGCTTTTTTTCATAACTCCCAATAAGACAAAATCCAAATGTCCATCGACAACAAAATGGATGGATAATATGTACTATGCTTTACATTGGAATACTACACATCATTGGAAAAGAAGGACTACTGCCCTTCCTAGGAAGTATGGGTAAATATCACAAACAAAATATTGAGCAGAAGAAGGCAGACACAGAGTATATACTGTAGGATTCTTTAATTTTGAAGTTCAGGAAGAGGTCAAACTCACCTGTGTTGATAAAGTCAGGGTAGGGTTTAGGGGTTGAGACTAGAGAGGAGCAAGACTTCTAGAGTACTGGAAAAGTTCTGTTGTTCGTATAATGGTGGTTACATGGGTGGCTATATAGTAAAAATTTCTTTTTTTTTTTTAAAAAAAGGTTTTATTTATTTTTTTGACAGAGATCACAAGTAGGTGGAGAGGCAGGCAGAGATAGAGAGGGAGGGAGGGAAGCAGGCTCCCTGTTGAGCAGAGAACCCGATGTGGGACTCGATCCCAGGACTCTGAGATCATGACCCGAGCCAAAGGCAGCGGCTTAACCCACTGAGCCACCCAGGCGCCCCATAGTAAAAATTTCTTGAACAATGTACCTTACATAAGTACACATTGTAGTCTTCTAAAACTCAATTAAAAAAAAGATTTTTAAAATCTGGTCCTCGTATAAAAAGCCTTTGTATAGGGACGCCTGGGTGGCTCAGTGGGTTAAAGCCTCTGCCTTCGGCTCAGGTCATGATCCCAGAGTCCTGGGATTGAGCCCCTCATTGGGCTCTCTGCTCCGCGGGGAACCTGCTCCCTCCCTCTCTCTGCCTGCCTCTCTGCCTACTTGTGATCTCTGTCTATCAAATAAATAAATAAAATCTTAAAAAACAACAACAAAAAACCCCCCTTATATATTTGCCAGTTATATTTCAGTTAAAAACAAATAGAAAAAATTTTAAAATTAAAACAAGGGGGGGGGGGAAATAGTCTTTGTGTACTTCCAGGAATACTTACATGACTTTCAAAGACATTTTCTCTATACTATTATTTTTAATGGTTGCATACTATCACATTATGTAGATGTATAACTTCTTTTAGGCAACATTTTTTTAAGGCAATCCCTTGATGGATGTATAGGTTGTTTCTAACTTTTACATATTATAAATGGTGAAAGTTAGCATCTTTTTAAAATAAGCCTTCCTGTACTTTTCTGATCATTTCCCTTATGAATTCCTAAAACAAAGGTTGCTTGTTTGGCAGTTAAGTACATTTGAATTCTTTCCCATTGTGTATAAGTGTCTATGTATGCTATCACTGATTTGATGGTAAGCTTTAAAAGCACACATATTGATCTCTTTTGTGATAAATGCTTCCTGTTTTAATTTGCAGTTTTAAACATTTGCAGTGGAATTTTCATTTTCATGTTTTTGGTTGGTTCTACATTCTCCAGTTTCCTTTTTTTTTTTTTTTTTTTATACCCTGTTTTCTTATATTCTTTTAAAAGCAAAGTCTTTTGATTTAAAGTCTTTTTCTTTTTTTTTTAAGATTTTATTTATTTATTTGACAGCTAGGGGGAGAGAGAGAGAGCACAAGCAGGGGGTGCAGCGGAGAGGGAGAAGCAGACTCTGTCAGCAGGGAGCCTGATGTGGGGATCTATTCCTGGACCCTGGGATTGTGATCTGAGCCCAAGGCAGACACTTAACTAACTGAGACACCCAGGTGCCCTTGATTTAAAATCTCTTAATGAAATAAATCAGATAAACAAAAAGTATATAGACTAGTACAGTTAACCCCTAACTTAAATGATACATAACCAGTGGAATGGAAACACCCTCTTAGTTAACTTTAATTAACATGTAAGAGCTTTTTATTTATTAAGAATATTTAGTCATTTGTTTTAGATGTTTCCCCTGTTTTATTTTGTCAATTCAGTATCTTACTGAGTCTAAGATGGCTTTAGTTGTAAGATAACACTATTTTATGTACAACTAAGAATAAATATATGCTTATGCTATCAGTTAAACCATGAGATACTTGATTTTAAGAGACATCCTGATTTCAGAGTTGTTAAAAGGTGAGAATATACATATCTTAGAATTGATGAAATAATGTTCACTGTGTGTGTCTTATATTTTCTTTAGTCAGTTATATCAGTATCTTGTTTCTGTTGTTAGTCTAGAAAGACTTTCCTATGCCAAGATTTTTTTTTTAATCACATATGTTTACTTCTAGTATTTTTATGGCTTAAATGATTTTTCATTTTTAATTCATCCAACTTACTTTATAGTTCTTGTCTTTATCTACTTGGATAGCCAAGTGTCATAAAGATGATGCCACTAATGATTTTCTTTTATTTATTTATTTATTTATTTATTTAAGATTTTATTTATTTGTCAGAGAGAGAGAGAGGAGCGAGAGTGAGCACAAGCAGAGTGGCAGTCAGAGGCAGAGGGAGAAGCAGGCTCCCTGCTGAGCAAGGAGCCCGATGTGGGACTCGATCCCAGGTTGCTGGGATCAATACCTGAGCCAGAGGCAGCTGCTTAACCAACTGAGCCACCCAGGCGTCCCCACTAATGATTTTTTGAACAAGGAATGATATACTTCAATGTGCTTGCTTGAGAAACATTAATATGCCTGTGGATTTTGGTTGGGTCTCGTATCATTTGCATTTTCTATTAAATGTGCATCCTAACTTAGAGTTTAATTTTCATTGAAAGGAATGTGAATGTCAAAACTATGATTTCATGTTACCTTAAAATTCTAATAATGCATTTGAGTGTTCTTGGAATCAGTCAAATAATTTTATAATTTTGATTTAAAATATTTATTTATTTATTTATTTATTTATTTTGTTGCAACGTAGACAGTGGCTTTAATCCTGTGCTTAAAGTTTGTGTGAATCTGGGCAAGTTTCTTTACACTCAGTTTACCAATTTATATCTGGGCATAAGAGTATCTTCTCATAGGATCATTGTAAGGATTAAATGAGAGAGTGTAAGCAATGTATTTAGCTGAATTAGTTCTTCACTCTTCCTCTTTCAGGACCTTGAAGATCAAGTGTAAACACAGCTCTCATATCTGGGGTTACTCTAGATCTCTAGGGTTACTGAAGTAAATTATTTGTTAGACCTCTTCCAGTCCTTATTTAGATTCCTGAGATTTGACTAGAACATTTCTGGCCAGGGAATTAGTATGTAACTTTGATCAACATAGCTTATAAAAGAATGATCTGTAAGTTGTCACTAGGATAAACTCCGCTACTTTTCAGTTTTGATTTGTGGTTATGGTTTTTGTAACTTTATGTGATTTAGATCCTGTCTCTTAAAGCTGGGGAGACCAGGGAAGTCTACTAAAAGAGTAATGTTTTGAGGATATCTTACAGATAAGAAACTGCACTTTTGACTTGCTTGTTTTTATCGATAGTAGTTTTGAATATTTTAGATAGGCACAGTACTGTGTTATCGTCGAGTTTTAAAATCTTTGGCCTTGCGCTCACCTACATCTTCTTGGTGAAAGATGAAATCTTACATGTGAAATCACAGTAAATAGCATAAGACCTTATGTAGTTATGTGTCAGATTGAAGAGCTGTTGACAGAGGAGAGGAGACTTGGTGAGGGGAGGGCCAGAGTGTTCCTTAATGAATGTGTTTCATTGGGCACCTGGGTGGCTCAGTTGGTTGGGGGTCCAGTTCTTGATTTCAGCTCAGGCCATGATCTCTCATGGTTGTGGGATTGAGCCCTGCATTGGGCTCTGTGCTGGACATGGAGCCTACTGTACAAGATCCTCCTCCTCTTTCCTCCTTCTCTCTCTCTCTTCCCCTCTCTTTAAAAAAAAAAAAAAAAAAGAATGTTTAATTAAGTATAAAGAGTATAATTAGGAAACCAGTACAACTGAAGAGAACACAATAAAAATTAGTTTTTTTGGCATGGTTTGGATTGAAGAGTTTATTTGCAATGGGGTGGAAAATAGTTACATTTGATAAGATGGGACAAGATTATTATAAGGTGGGATGAAAAAAGAATTGGGCATTTATACTGGGAGAAGCACAGAATTTCAAGTGAGAAATCATGAGGTGTGAAAGAGAAACAAGCCCAGAGCAAGAGATTGAAGATTCTGATTTCTGGCTCTATGGATACTCTTCCATTATTCTAGTACTTCCATGTTTCCTGCCCTTCTTGAGACCACATCCTGTTTTTTCCCAGGAAAGAGTACAGGCTTTGGTGTCAGACTTTTGGCGGTAGAATTCTGGCTGTATTTTTTTTTTTATTTTTAAGATTTTATTAATTTATTTGACAGATCACAAGTAGGCAAAGAGCCAGCCAGGCAGAGAGGTAGAGGGGAAGCAGGCTCCCCGCCGAGGGGAGAGCCCGATGTGGGGCTCGATCCCAGGACTGGAGATCATGACCTGAGCCGAAGGCAGAGGCTCAACCCACTGAGCCACCCAGGCGCCTCCGAATTCTGGCTGTATTCTTTACTAACTTGTGGCCTTGGACTGGTTAACTTCTCTGTCGCAGTCCTCATCTATAATATGAGCATCATATGAGCTTTCTTTAGAGGGTTGATATGAAGATTAAGTGAGATGACACAAAGCTTTAGAATAATGCTAAGTGTATAACAAATATTCAATAAATAGTATATCTGTATGATGTTGTGTATCATATACATGTCATAGACATATATAATGTTACTTGGGGTAACTTGAATTTCTTACAGCTTAAAGAACCTAAGAAGTTAATTTTCTTGCACATTCACTTAGAGTAGGGCAACCCAGGTGTAGGCAGGGTAAGAGATAGTATTTTAGGTATACAGCATTAAAAAAATGCTGTCTTAAGTAATTTGACTTTCTTGCTGTCTTAAGTAATTCTGGTTAGTATACTGTTAGAAGATTTTTTTTTTAAGATTTTATTTATTTATTTGACAGAGAGAGATCACAAGTGGGCAGAGAGGCAGGCAGAGAGAGAGGAAGGGAAGCAAAGCAGGCTCCCTGCTGAGCAGAGAGCCCGATGTGGGACTCGATCCCAGGACCTGGAGATCATGACCTGAGCTGAAGGCAGCGGCTTAACCCACTGAGCCACCCAGGCGCCCCCTGTTAGAAGATTTTTATACTGCACTTGAAGTGGTATAATATCACTTGAAGGTAGACCATGTAAGTTAAAGGATGTATACCATAAATCCTAAAGCAATCCTATATATTTTTTAAAGATTTTATTTATTTATTTGACAGAGAGAGATCACAAGTAAGCAGAGAGGCAGGCAGAGAGAGAGGAGGAAGCAGGCTCCCTGCTGAGGAGAGAGCCTGGTGCAGGGCTTGATCCCAGACCCCGGGATCATGACCTGAGCCGAAGGCAGAGGCTTTAACCCACGAAGCCACCCAGGCACCCCAGCAATCCTATTTTTTAAAAAGTTATAGATTACTCCAACAAAGGAGATAAAGTGGAATCAGAAAGTGTAGTTACTTAAAAAAACCAAAACCAAAACAACAACAAAAAGAAAATACAGTGTTTTAATCCAAAAGAAGGCATTAAAAGGGGAAAAAAGTGCATGGAATAAATACGAAAAAAATAGCAAGATGATAGACTTACACCTAACCATATCGATAATCATGTCAAATATAAAAGGTCTGAAAATACTGGTTAAAAGGCAGAGATTGTCAGATTAGCTAAAAAAGCAAGACCTAACTATATATCTTTGACTATAAGAAACATATTTTTAAAATTTTATTTATTTTTCAGAGAGTGAGTGAGCGAGAGAGCACAGTTAGTGGGAGCAGCAGGCAGAGGGAGAAGCAGACTCTGCACTGAGCAGGAAGCCCGATGAGGGACTTAATCCCAAGACCCTGGAATCATGACCTGAGCCAGAGGCAGACACTTAACTGACTGAGCCACCCAGGCATCCCAAGAAACATATTTTAAATTTAAAAGTGCAAATAGGTTAAAAGTAAACACTGGAAAAGGATATACCATACTTAAACAATAGACAGAAGTAAGAATGGCTGTATTAATATTAGACAAAGTAGACTTCATTTGGAGCAAGGAATATTTCCAAGGATAAAGGATATTGTTACATAATGATAAAGAAGTTGGTTAATTAAGAGGACATAACAGTTCTAAATATTTTTTGCCTCTAATAAGAGAATTTCAAAAATACATTAAAAATTGATACAGCTCAGAAGAGAAGTAGTCAAATTCTCAATTTTAGTTGGAGATTTCAGTACCCTTCTCCGGATATTGAAAATCACAAAGCTATAGAGGACTTGAAAAATAGCGTAAACCAATTTGACCTAATTAACATTTATGGATATTTCTTTTTTTTTTTTTAAATATATTTTATTTATTTATTTGACAGACAGAGATCACAAGTAGGCCTACAGGCAGGCAGAGAGAGAGGAAAGGAAGCAGGCTCCCTGCTGGGCAGAGAGCCTGATATGGGGCTCGATCCCAGGACCCTGGGATCATGACCTGAGCCGAAGGCAGAGGCTTTAATCCACTGAGCCACCCAGGTGCCCCATTTATGGATATTTCTAACAACACCCGAGTATTATTCTCAGTTCTTTTTGTTTGTTTTTTGTTTTGGGGCCTCTTCTCAATTCTTCTTAAGTACATTTTCCATGATGGGCCATATTTTGGGCCATAAAACAAGTCTCAGTAATTTAAAAGGATTGAGAATATATGTTCTCTAATCAGTGGAATTAAATTAGAAATTGTTAGCAAAAAACTGGAAATTTTATGAATACTTGTAAAACTAAATAATATAATTACAAATAACCTGTGGGTCAAAGGATAGATCAGAAGGAAATTAAAAAGTATTACGTACTAAATGAAAACACAACACACTAAAATTCATGAGCTGCCACTAAATACCTAGGAAGGAATTTATAGCACTGAATGCCTATATTAGAAAAGAAAAAAGACCTGAAATTAATTACCCCCACTTCCACCTTAAGAAATTAGAAAACAAGCAGTTTAAACCAGAGTAATTGAAAAGAAATGGTTAAGATCAGCGTGGGGGAAACGTATAGAAAACAGAAAAACAGTAGACAAAATCAGTGAAACCAAAAACTGTTTCTTTGGGAAGTTCCATACAATGAATAGAGCTTTGACCAGACTGGCTAGTTTCAGGAATGACAGAAGTGACAACACTACAGATTCTAGACAATAAAAGGGAATATTTTAAACGTTATGCTTATAAGTTTTAAAACAAAGATGAAATGGACAAATTCTTCAAAAGACACATACTACTAAACTTCACTAAAGAGGGAATAGATGGGGTGCTGCGTGGCTCAGTCACTTGAGCATCTGTCTTTGGCTCAACTCGTGATCGCAGGGTCCTGGGTCTAAGTCCCATGTCAGGCTCCCTGCTCACTGGGGAGTCTGCTTCTCCTTCTCCCACTCTCTCTCTGCAGCTCCCCCTGCTTATATTCTCTCACTTGCTCTTTTGCTCTCTCAAATAAATAAAATCTGTTAAAAAAAAAAATTAGAAGGAATAGACAACCTGAGTGGTCTTGTCTCTGTTAAAGAATTCAATTCTGTTAAAATATTCCCACTAAAAAAACTAGGCCTGGATAGCTTCACAAGTGAATTCTAAGTATTTAAGGAGCAAATTATAGTCATTCTAAACAAATACTTTCAGAAAATTGCAGAGAAAGAAATACTTCTTAACTGACCTTTACCTATAAAGGCTGACATTACCTTTATATTCAAACTAGATAAAGACAGGAGGAGAAAAGAAGAGACTACACAGAAATGTCCCACATGAGCACACATGCACAAATTCTAAACAAATTATAGCAAATGGAGTGTAACCATTTTTAAAACAAAACATCATGACCAGGTAGGGTTTATTCCAGGAATGCAAGGTTAATTTAGCATTTAAAAAGCAATCAATGTAATTCCCTCTGTTAACCAGCTAAAAAAGAAAAGCAGTGTGGTTCAATAAATGCAGAAAGAAAAATCATTTGATAATCTTACCTCCATTCCAGATAGTAACTGAGCATATTAGGATTAGAAAGAAACTTCTTCAGCACAATAAAGGACATCTCTGAGAAAACTACAGATAATGTAGTTTTAATGGTAGAAGACTAAGTGCTTTCTCCTTAAGACCCAGCACAAGGCAAGATTGTTTACTCTCACTACTTCTGTTCCACAAGGTACTGGGGGTTCCAGGCAGTGTAGTCAAGCAAGAAAGAAAACAAGTCTTTTAGAATGGAAAGGAGGAAGTAAAAGTGTCTTTCTCTGCAGATTACAGGACTGTAGAAAATCTTTTGGAACCTACAAAACTACTAAAACATAAGTGAGTTCAGTAAAGTTTCAGAGTACAGGATTGATATATAAATATCAATTGTACTTCTTAAACTAGAATAGTTAGCTTTTGAAATTTAATAAAATCACTACCATTGACAGCAACACGTATGAAATACTGAAAATTGCACAGCATTGCTGAACAAAATCCAAGAGCACTTAGATAACTGGGGAGGTAGTCCTTGTTCATGGATTGAAAGACTCGTTGTTGCTAAGATGACAGCTATCCCCAGATTGATCTATTGATTCAGTGCAATCCCATTCCATACTCTTAGCAGGCTTTTTTGTAGAAATTGACAAGCCAATTCTGAAATTCATGTAGAAATGAAAAGGACCTAAAATAGCAGAAACAACTTTGAAAAAGAACAGAAGTTGGAGAGTTAATACTCCCCGATGTCTCAATTCATTATAAAACTAATCAGAACAGTATAGTATTGAGGTAAAGATAGAGAAATAGATTGCTGGGATAGAAGAGTCCAGAAATAAGTCAGTGCATATATAGACAACTGAATTTTAACCAAGCACAAAAGCAATTCAGTGAAGAAAGGATAGCCCGTTTGACAGATGATGCTGGCACAGTTGGATATCCATATACAAGTACATGATCTTAAATCTGTCTCTTGCCTGCAAAAATTAGCTCAAAATGAATCATAGACCTGAATGGAAAAACCTAAAATTACAGAACTTTTAGACAAAAACAAGAGAAAATCTTTGTGATCTTGAGTTAGGCAAATAGTTTTATTTAATTAATTTATTTAAGGCAGATCTTTTTAAATGTAATACCAAAAGCAGGATTCACAAAATAATACACTGATTAAATGAACTTTATCAAATTAAAAATGTGTGCTTTTCAAAAAATATTAAGAGAATGAAAAGACAAGCTGTGGAGTGGGAGAAAATATTTGCAAATCAAGTATCTAAGGCTTTACATCTAGAATATGTGAAGAACTACCAAATATTTATAACCTATATTAAATATATTAGTCATTAGAGAAGAATAAATGAGAATCGTAGTGAGCTACCAATACATACTTATTAGGATTACCAAAAAGGCTAATTACCAGGTGTTGGCAAGGGTGTGAAAGAATTGGAATCTGTACTTTACTGTTGGGACTGTAAATAGTACAGCCACTTTAGGAAATAGTTTGTTTCTTAAAATGTTCAATATAAACCTACTAGCCATTCTATACCTAGGTATTTACTGAAGAGAAAAGACTTGTATACTAATATTCACAGCAGCTTTCATTGTAATAACCACTAAAATCCAGATGCTCATCAATAGATGAATGGCTAAACAAATTGTGATATATCCGTTTGACTTAGTAATAAAAAAGCATGGGCTGTTGATATACACATCAGCACAGGTGAATCTCAGAATAATTACCTCGAATGAAAGAAACCAAGCACCTTGTGAGTAACTGGGTATGTTCATTCACTATCTTGATTATAGAGAATTTTTTCATGGGTATTTACTGTATACTTTGAACATGTGAAGTTTACTATATAAGTAAAGCTGTTTTTAAAAAGCGATGTGATAAAGATCCTAATATAGATATGAGTTGATAAAAGATTTACTAAAAACTTTATATAACATGCATCATTGCTGTATCTTTCACATAATTATTTTAAGTATACACAAAGCAGGAAAAGTCCATTGAAATCTTTTTCTTAGAAATCATCAAGAAATTTAATTCATTTGAAACAGTGGTTCTCAGCTGGGGTCATTTTGCCCCCCACAGGACATTTTGCAGTATCTGGAGACATTCGATTATCAAAACTGTTAATAGCTTTTGGTGGATAGAAGAGCCCATAGATGCTACCAAACAGCCTACAGTGCACAGCACAGTCCCCTTCAACAGAGAATTGTCTGGTTTCAGATATCAGTAGTGCTAGGGTTGGGGTGCCTGGTGGCTCAGTGGGTTAAGCCTCTGCCTTCAGCCCAGGTCCTGATCCCAGGGCACTGGGATCCAGCCCCGAATCAGGCTCCCTGCTCAGCGGGGAGCTTGCTTTTCCCTTCTCCCTCTCTGTGAACTCTATCTCACTCTCTCAAATAAATCTTGAAAGAAATGGTGCTAGTGTTGAGAAACCCCAGTTGAGAGTCATTGTAGCCACTTACTGTATGAATCCTGTGTTATTCCTTTGTTGAACATATTGCTGGCAAAACAAGTCGCTAAACAAAAATCTTCGGAGAAAGTAGTATCTTGTACTTTAGGGAATGTGTGATGATGTATTTATGAGATTTATGAGATTCGTTCATTTTTGAAATATTATTATTTTTTAAGGGATTATTTATATGAGAGAGCGAGAGCACAAGTGGGAGGGGGAAAAGGAAAGGGAGAGAGCATCTCAAGCAGACTCTGCGCTGAGGGTGGAGCTTGACTCCGGGCAGGATCGCACAACCCGGAGATCAGATCTGAGCCAGAGCCAAGGGTCGTTTAATCAACGGCATCACTCAGTGTGCGTAATTTCCCAACCAAGCCTTAAAGAGGGTATCAGTAGAGCCTAATTTTAATCAATGGACTAAAATTTAGTTTTTGTTTGTTTTTCAAATAATTAGTGGCTATTTGAAATATAAAATTTAGTGTCATTAATTTAAAATGCCTACCTGGCCACCTTTTTGCTCATGTTCCACAAATAGACCAAGACTCTTGTTCTCAGATCAGACGCTTTAGCAGTTTTACATCAAGATACTTGGATCTTGGGGCGCCTGGGTGGCTCAGTGGGTTAAGGCCTCTGCCTTCGGCTCGGGTCATGATCCCAGAGTCCTGGGATCCAGCCCTGCATTGGGCTCTCTGCTCTGCGGGGAGCCTGCTTCCTCCTCTCTCTCTCTCTGCCTGCCTCTCTGCCTACTTGTGATCTCTGTCTGTCAAATACAATAAAATCTTAAAAAAAAAAAATAAAAAAAAGATACTTTGATTTTCGTATTTTCTTTTTTTTCCATTTTAAAAGACAAGGGAGGGAGAAGGCAGATTTGAGTGGAATAAAGAAGGCTAAGGACAAGGATTTGGATTGGGGTTGAGAACATTGGCTCTTAATACGTTGCTTGTGCGGAGGGTCATTTTTCCAGTAGAGTCGTTCTTGGCATAAACACATATGTTAGATGTGTTTAGGAGTAAGCTGCAGCTACTGCAGATGTGTGTGTGGCCACCTCAGAAGACTGATGCTACACGGTTGAATTTGGTCTGCAAACAGCCTTCCCTGCATACCCTATCTCTTGTACTAAAGGAGTGCTCTTTGAAGGAGAATCTGTCCCAGGTTTTGTTCTAGATCACAGATCTGCAAACTTTCTATAAAGGCCCAGACTGTAACTACTTTAGGCTTTTATTTTTAGCGGGCTGTGCAGTCTCTGTTGCATCTCTTCAGGCCTCCCTTTCCGGGGGCGGGGTGAAAGTAACCATAAACAATACATAAATGAAGGAGCGTGGCTGTGTTCCAATAAGAGTTTTAATTTATAAAAAACAGGGCTTAATTCAGCTTGTGGTCCCTAGTTTGCCAGTCTCTGTTCTACACCATCAGCATTTCGTGTTGGGACATTTGGTATTGTCTGGTCAGTTCCCAGTGGTAGCTGGTTGCAAATGGAAGAAAGCGGTGCCCTTTCCCTTGTAGCTGCTCTGATGTTCCTAATGTCCTTTAGAGATGATGGTATGGAATGAGTGAATGACATGAGCTACAAAGGAGAAGGAGAATGATAAGGCATGCTTACAGCTTTGCTCACTCACAACCCATATGCAGATGTTCAACAAATTCTAGCAAGTTTACTCTTGAGAAGTCTGTGGAATTAGGTTTGAAAAATGTATATATAATCTGGCTGGAGTAGGGCAATAACCTCCTTATTGCTGTCTCTGCTTTTAAGGTTCTCTCTAATCCACCAGCCTCCACGCATGTTGCCAGTTTCTTTTCTAAAATAAAAGTGGTATGGCACACATCCCTGCCTGTAATTACACGGTTAACTCCCAGTCACCCAGAATGGTGTTTCCTAACCACTTTTTATCTTGAGTCCCTTTGAAAATCACTTGATAGCTGTGGAGCCAGGAAAATTAATTTTTGTGTTCATTACGTAATTTTTATTTTGGGGGAAGTTGTATATTTCTTGGCCCTAGGATTTAATTCATGGTCTCCTAGTTAAGAAATTCTGATTTAGAGAGTAAAGTGCATAATTTCTTCCCATGCTGTTGTACACATTTCATGATCTGTCTTCAGTCTGTCTTTGCAATTTATTGTTGTGTTTCCTTCTTCCCTCGCATGCCTTCACTCTCTTCTCTCTCTCTGTCTCTGTCTCTCATACACATGAGTAGTAAAGAGTATGTTTACTCCTTACTTAGAGAGTAAAGTGCATCTTTCTTCTCATGCTGTTGTACGCATTTCATGATGTGTCTTCAGTCTGTCTTTGCAATTTATTGTTGTGTTTCCTTCTTCCCTCCCATGCCTTCACTCTCTGTCTCTGTTTCTCTCTCTGTCTCTCTCTGTCTCTCTCTCTCATACACACACACACACACACACACACACACACACACACACACACACACACGGTTGTTGTTTTTTTATTTTCCCCTGCAAAGAATTAACCAATATTCTCCTGCCATGCCAGTTTCTCCCATTCCTCTGTCTTTGCAAGTATTATTTTCTCTTGCCAGGAATGTCCTTACTACTTCCCCTCCATCTGCCCAGTTTCTAGTTGTTCAGACTCATTTCAAATATCAGATTCTTAGTGAAGACTTTCCTGACATTTCCTCTTTGTCAGACATAATAAGTATGAAGGAATTGTAGCCAGTGACACATGTAGGGAAGCCTGCCTTTTTTTGGCATTGGGGTGGGGAGGAGAATGAGAAGAGGAAACCTTTTAGGGAAGATTTCTTTGCTCTTAGGATGTATCTCTCTTCTTAAGCTCTCTGAGCCTCAGTTTCCTAAGTTGAATATAATAATACTTACCTTGGGCTGTTAAATGAAGAGCAGTGTTCCAATCTCTGTAGCACCTCAATATTTATACAGGAAATTCTCTTCTTCTGGTCAGTGAGTGGCCCAGGAACATATGCGGGAGTAAACATTTTCAGAGACCCACTTTGTTCAGTTCTGAATAAACTGTCCTAATGGAAAACTATATTGTAAATTTACTAAAATGAGAAGATTTCTCCTAATCCTTCTGCTGAAGTTTTTTTAAGGTGTATGTATAAGATACAGGTTGGCATGCAAATATTTGTGTTGCTGTAGGCATTGCTACTTTTAAAAGGCCAGTGGGATTTTTACTGCTGGAGTACATGATGCTTTTTGGCTACTAACTTGCTGATAGAATGGATTTCTGTCTTTCACAAATTAACACTTGTGGTTTTCACGGTTCTATGAATGACTTGACTAGTGTATGACATAATGATGATTTGCGATTTTGCTGAGCGCAGATGTGTTACTAGTCCATCACGCTGTTGTTGAAAGCCGACCTCCATGCTTTGGAACCAAAATATAATGGGAAGAGAGTTTGGGATAAAGAGGACTGATGGTTTTATTGCTTTGACAGGCAGAGGAGGTAGCAGCAGGCTAAGGCCTTCAAAACCGAAAGCCTGCCTGTAGGAAGAGGCTGGGGGGGTTAGGGAAATCCAGAACCTAGCTGGTTTTGACAGGAATTGTGTACAGGCTGCTGGCCGGGTTGATCATGTTCAGTTGATCGTGTTTTCAGGATAGCGCCCAGAAGGGGGGAGGGGAGGTTTTCTGAAGAGAGGGAAAAGATTACTTAGTTTAAAATTGAGCCTTCTTGCTGAAGCATTACTCCAGCCATTTTGATTTTTGTTCAAGTTTATGCTTTTAAGTGGTTTCAAGCCAGGAGGCATGTCTCTGTGGCATTGATTATGCTCTACTTTTTTGTGTAGTAACTTTCGTTGCCAGTCGTGTTGATGCTTCCCAAGCCAACCCCTAGTGCTGGTGACCAAAGGGAAGCAAAAAGTAATAGTTCTAGGAAGAGGAATTTTGAACAGAGTAAAATGTAAGATTCTGTGGTGGCTTAAATTAATGGTGTAAGTCAATCTACTTTGCAGTTTGTATGACAGTGTAACAAGTGTAAATTATTACACTATTTTTAGATTCATTAAAAGGCTTGTAGGAGTAAAAAAAAAATTAGTTATACTTTAATGTGTTATATGCCATAGTAGAGTAGTAGTTTCGAATTTGGGGATTTTTCAGGGTTTCCTGGGACAGATTCCTCATAAACATCGAGGTTCTGTTATACTTGAAGTCATCACAGTGGTATCTATTTGTTGAGACTTCTGAATTTAGTAGGAATGACTAATGGTCTCTATGTGTGTGCAGTATAAATCATTCCTTTGGAATGAAACTTCTAAGATCATGTAAGTTAGTAGTCCATTTATAAAGACTCTGTCTTTTTTTATTGCCTACGGGATAAAGTCCAGGCTTTTCTTTTTGCTGTAACAACCATTGCCCTTTATACCTATTTCTTCAGACGCAGTTCTCAAAGTTCTCATCTCTCTTTTACATTTTGCCCTTTTAATTATACTGTGCTTAATGATTGGCAATTCCCTAAATGCCAGTTTGGCAGTTCCTAAATGCCAGTGAGAAAGGATTTCACCCTTCCTAACCTTTGTACATGCTGTTTCCTGTGTGTTTCCTTATTCACCTCATGAACTTCTATTAGAAGTGAAAATGGAGAGAAATCAGGTGTTTTACCCCCAGGTTTTCATAGTATTTAGACATTCCATTAGGGGTTCGTTAGGGGGTGGGTAATTTGGTATTGTAGAAAGTGCCGAGGATTAGTGAAGGAGACTTGCATTTAAGACCTACCTGTGCGATTAGTTGATTTTATGTGAGCTTGGCCATACCACCTCCAGTGAGATTGTTGTCTTCTGTAAAATCAGGGAATTGGAATATAATCGTGAGTAAGCAAAGTTGCCTTTCCCCCCTCCTCCTTTTCTTTGTCTTTACTTCCATTTTTCTTACCTCCTCTTCTTTCTTTTTTGCACATTTGAAGACTACAATGGTTTCTACGACTTGCTAATAAATTATACAGCCATGATTTTTCAAGAGTGGGATGTAGGGCCTGCCCTGGGAGTGACATAAGGGAAAACTTGGGATTTGAAATGTATTCTAAATTGGGATCTTCAAAGTACTTTCTGCCTCTTAAATAATAGTCATCTGTTTATTCTTTGTATTAATAACACGAGACAAAACATTTGGGATATATGTAGCTTAATTCTGAAAGGCTGTTCTTGAGACCATTTTGGCTCTGAAGTCAAAAGTGACCACTAACGCCATCTGTTGGTGGGAAGAGTTGTACCTTTTCTTAATTGGATGTATAGTTTAGTATCTATGAAATTTTGCGGATTAAGGTAGGGTTTCCCCCCTTCTTTTTATTTTGAAATAATTTCAGACTGTCAGGTTTGGTTTTTTTTTTTTTTTTTAACATTTTGCCCTGTTTGCTTTATCATTTACTCATTTCTCCCATACATACACATGCTGATTTCTTGAAATATTTGAAATTAGTTTGCATATCTCATACCTCTTTACTTGACAATATTTCATTTGTGTTTCTTAAAAACAAAATTATTCTTTAAGTAACCACAGTGAAGTTATCAAATTCAGGAAACTGATACAGCACTTTAATCTGTAGTTAATATTCTGATTTTGTGAATTGTTCCGATATTTTAGAGCATTTACTGCCCTCTAGTACAGGCTCATTAGTTGTCATGTCTCTGGAGTTTCCTTTAATTTGTAGCAGTTCCTCAGCCTTCGTTTGTGCCTCATGAAACATTGAGATTTTTAAAGAATGAATTCACTGAATGTTCCTCAGTTTATTTTTGTCCATTTCCTCGAGATCAGATTCAGGTTATGCATCCCCAGCTCATACTCATATGTGCTGTGCCCTTCCCAGAATATCCCAGCAGAGCCCCATGATGTCAATCTGTTCCTCAGTGGTGATGGTAATTTTGATCTGCATGCTCAGGCTGTTGTCCTGTTTCTTCAGACAGTGTAGCTACTTATTTTCCTCTTGCAACTTATAAGCAGTCTGTAGGAAGACACTGTTTTTGTTTTTTTTTTGTTTTTTTTAAAGATTTTATTTATTTATTTGACAGAGAGATCACAAGCAGGCAGAGAGGCAGGCAGAGAGAGAGGAGGAAGCAGGCTCCCTGCCGAGCAGAGAGCCCGATGCGATGCGGGGCTCGATCCCAGGACTCCGAGATCACGACCCGAGCCGAAGGCAGCGGCTCAACCCACCGAGCCACCCAGGCGCCCCTGTTTTTGTTTTTTGTTTTAACTTTTTTCTAATGAAAATAATGTCTTTGTAGAAATTTTAAAATACACAGGTAAGCCAAAGTTAGGGAAAATTTGACTTGGAAAACTAGAGAGAGCTCCATTGTAGTGCATGTTGATGTAATCTCTGATGTACACTGTAATAATGACTGACAGCCAGAAGGATTGTACCTTAGGTACTGTTTGGCAAATTGCTTTACTCATTTAGCAGCATGCTGTGAATATTTTCCCATGTGTCACCGAGTTTTCTTCCATGATGTTTTAGAGACCACGTAGTGCTGCACTGTGTATTCCTTTGCCGTGGGTCACTGTGTGTTGTTCAGCTTAGCCTTACCTTTCAGGTAACGGAATCTCTCAGGTGTCCAGGCTTTATAATTGCTCTTCTTTCTAGGCTCTTGCTTTTTTCTTACAGCCTGAGGGTAACAGTGCTGTACTGTCAGCTCACGTGAAGTTTTCACTCCGACCACGGAGCCCTGACTGTGCTGTTTATCAGTTCCACAGGGTGATGCTACCGCACTCCCAGTTCCTCTCTCTGACCATTTCCGGGCCTGCGGTGGTACACTTCTGCCAAATATATAAAGCTCTTTTGTTTTCATGCTTTAATTGTTCATATTATATAATATGTTGGGTTTTTTGGTTTTTCCCAAATGTGTGGTATTATGAGTTAAATGGACTTTCATGGGCTAGTGTTCTGAGCCGAGCATCTGGCTAAAATGCACACACACCCGCCAAAACCAAAAAGTTACAAGACAGAAACATCTGGAGCACAGACTAACTTTTTGCCTGTAACTTTCTTTCTTTTATCTGAATTCTAGTTTACCACCACTTATATTTTGGGCCAGGTTTCATGGGAGATCTCAGAGCGCTTATGTATTAGAATCACTTGGCAAATTATCTTCAGTGAACCTTCTCTGTTGGAGGTATAGCAGAACCTTCAAGGCATTACTTAAGACTTCCCCATTAGTGTTCAGTCATTTGAAAATCTCTCATCAAGTATTTGGTTTTGGGCCAGTTAGGTACATGGGAATATAAGCTTTCTTTGTAGATAGAGGCCAGTTAATAAATGGATCATCCCATTGTTTCTACACTTCAGTACAGATGCAACAAAATCATATCTGAAAGGCTTAGGTGTGGAGTCTCTTTACTGACTTAAGGTAAAACCACTTTAATCCTAGTGTACTCTTTAAAGTAGCTTCATTTTTTTTTAAGCCTTTCTTTATTTGGGAAATAATAGTTGCTATTTTATAGGTGGTGGGGTACATTTTATATGGGTCAGTTACTTTTCATTGCCCATTGTTAATATATGCACTCTACTTCAGGTAGCGTAATAAGGTGGCATTGTGATAGGTTTTCTGCTATCTTTACCTTTTTCCTTTTAATTTAAGATCTTAGTTTAGTTTGTTTTGAAAATAATCTTTCTTCAGATTCTCATACACATCTTGAGTATGTACCTAAAATACTTAGAAATAAAATATATGCCTGGAAAAAATATAAAGGTACCTAACTTAAATAATAAGTGATCTAGCAGATAGTCTTCTAGGAAACAGTTTAGTTCTTTTGACATGAGACTTCAAATGTGTGGATTAATTTAGACATTATCAGTTTTTTTTTCTTTAGCGATGTGGGTGGTGTGAAATTGCTAAACCTGTCATTGTGGTTGGCTTACAGTGATTGAAGTTTCTCCAGAATTTCTCTTTTTTTCCCTTAGTTTGGTGTATTCTTACCATATGAATTGCTGTCATTTAAAAAAAAAATGCTTGCTACCCCTTTGATTAAGAATGAATTGTAGCGGGGCATCTGGGTGGCCAGTGGGTTAAAGCTTCTGCCTTCGGCTCAGGTCATGATCCCAGGGTCCTGGGATCGAGCCCCGCATCGGGCTCTCTGCTCTGTGGGGAACCTGCTTCCTCCTCTCTCTCTCTCTGCCTACTTGTGATCTCTGTCAAATAAATAAAATCTTTAAAAAAAAAAGTAGCTTAGAGTTTTTTTATTACTTAGTCTATAATACTAGGAATAGATGGAATAATTTCAAGTTGTGTGCTTTTGAATGAATTTATAAAATAATTTAGAACATTTATGTGTAATCTACACTTACGAATTAGTTTCTCAAGAGACCCCTCATCATTAAATTCCATGGCTTTGTATTGCAGCATATTCGTATGGTTTTTTGTGCTGAGAGATATAATTATTATTAGTTAACATGTTTATATATTTAGAATTTCTAAGAAATGAATATTTTTTAAATAATGTTTTTAATCATTTAGTAAATTTCTTTTCCAGTGTACTTATGTCTTCCAAAGTGGTTCATTTAGAGGAGTAGTTTACTCTTTCTGATCCATTGATTTATATTGTAACTTTAACATGCTTCTGGAATTTAGAAGTAGAAGAAAGGCTCTTAGAGGTGTGCCTAATCCTCTCCTTTTTTCCTTTTTTTAAAATTTTATTTATTTTTTATTGACATATAATGTATTATTTGCATCAGGGGTACACGTCTGTGAATTGTCAGGCTTACACACTTCACAGCACTCACCGTAGCACATACCCTCCCCAACGTCCGTACCCAAACACCCTCTCCCTAGCCCCCTCCTCCCGGCAACCTTCAGTTCTTTTTTCCTTTTTTAAGCCACATCACTGATAGATGGACTTAGAGCCTCTCCTTAAATATTTTTTTTTTAAATACTTTTTTTTTTTTTTTATTTGACAGAGAGATCACAAGCAGGCAGAGAGGCAGGCAGAGAGAGAGGAGGAAGCAGGCTCCCCGAGAGAGCAGAGAGCCCGATGCGGGGCTCGATCCCAGGACTCCGAGATCATGACCTGAGCCGAAGGCAGCGGCTTAACCCACTGAGCCACCCAGGCGCCCCGAGCCTCTCCTTAAATATTAACAAAGTTCCTTATCCATGGCCTTATAGCTGGCTGATAATGCCTAGACCAGGGTTTGAACCCATGGCTTTCTGACTTCAAAGTCTGTGTTCTTTCCATTATACTATACTATTTCTAGATGCATGGAGTTTTCCCTGTGATTTCTTTTAATTCTTACAAAATCTGCGTGAGATATATTTTGCCATCTCTTGTTTATAAATGAAAAAACCAAAGTTCAGAGATTAAATAATCCATCATAATACACCTGGTTTAAGTCCTAGAATTTAGTATTCCATATCTCATGATTTTACACTAAACTGCCTTCTCTGTTGCTTGCTTGGTCTGCAGTGAGGGGAGGGGAGTTACGGGGTGGGGGAATTGCTCATGAATTGACAGGACTCCCATTAACTTTTTGTTCATGTCCTCTGAGATTTGCCATCTCTGTGGCACCAGGGATTCTGGTGCTGGTAAGATGGTAAGATGAAGATGACTTATGTGAGGGGGTACCATGTGAACATGGGAGAGCTTGTACAAGAGAAGACGAGAAGAGGGTCCTGGAGAGCAGAGATTGGAAATGCTTGGGTAGGGAAGGGGCCTGCACACCACTTCGATACTTTGCTGGTTTTGGCAAAAGGTGGATGAGTGTTGTTTACTACTCACCTTCCCTAAGACCCAGTGGCATACCTCTGGCATATTAAACCTTGAAATATACTGGTTTTAGTTTTCTAAGTTCAGTTCCCTACTTAGATACCTTTCATGATTGCTAGTGCCTGTCCTTTCACTTCTTCAGCCCTTTCCAGAGTTAAGCACGAGGGTTCTGCTAAGCCAGCCGGTGAGCGAGCACTCCATGCTGTACCTCCTCTCTGGGCCATCTTCACGTTTGTATTTGCACCTTTGTTTATGGTGTTCTTACTTCTCCTTTCTTCCAACCCTTTAGCTTGTCTGTCTTTTTAAACCCAAACATGATTTCATCCTGTAGAAATTCCATGACTTTTGAGCTGAATAGAAGTGTAACAGGTGGTAGTATTCTGATAACTTCATTTCCCGTTCTTTCCCGCTCTAGCCATAATGAACTTGCTTAGAGTAGGAACAACCTTTCAGGTTCCCTTTTCTGTTTCCCTCCTCCCCTTATTTTGTTTCCCTCCTCTTCCTTCTCCCCTCCATCTTTACTTTCTCTCTTCCATACCCTCTTCCTCTATCCTGTTTTTTTCCCTACCTATCCATTTATCAGTTCATCTCTTTTCTGTCTTTTGTTTTCCCCCCTCCATCCTCCCTTTAATCCTCCTTCCAGCTGTCTGTCCCTACTGTGTTAGTGATCATCTACCCTCTGAACTCTAAAAATGGGATATAATGAACCTATGAACCTTCATAGGTTCGTTTTGATGATTGAGTGATTTTTTTTAATGAAAAATACTCAGAGCAGGCCTATGAAGTAATAAGCACTCCTGGATGTTATCCTTTGTTTGTGGTTGTTGTACTGATTTGTGTATTCCAATTTAAATAAATGATAGGACCTGCTGTAAAGGGGGATATAGTTTTCCTTTTTTTGCATAAAAGTAGATAATTATTTTTAAAAAGTAGTTATAGAAGTTAGTTTTGAACTTTTAAACACTTTAACATTCAAAAATATCAATTGTATTAACAATCATGATTAAGATAATTATTTCTACTTTGAGAAAAATTATTTTCTCATGTTTTACATTTTTAATTGCTTGCCATATGGACTAATTTTTTGGTAAATTCTTTGCCTAAAAGTGTCTTTGCCATCTCTTTTTTGTTTGTTTGTTTGTTTGTTTGTCAGAGAGAGAGGGAGAGAGAGCAAGCAGAGGCAGACAGAATGGCAGGCAGAGGCAGAGGGAGAAGCAGGCTCCCCGCCAAGCAAGGAGCCCGATGTGGGACTCCATCCCAGGACGCTGGGATCATGACCTGAGCCGAAGGCAGCCGCTTAACCAACTGAGCCACCCAGGCGTCCCGATGTCTTTGCCATCTCTTGAATGAAAATTTAGCTGGGTGTGGAATTCCGGGTTGACAGTTATTTTCTCTAAGTACTTTGAAGATATTTTCTTTTCTTCTGTATGCATTATTTTTCTTGAGAAGCTTTCCATATAATTTTGTTCCTATATAAGTAAAGTGTGTTATTCCACTTGCTTTTAAAACAAATACCCTCCAGTTTAGAGTGACATATGTAGAATATGACTCTCTTTATTTTTCTTGCTCAAGACTCGTGATTCCTGAATAAGAAGAGTTTGTCTTTCACATGCTCTGGGAACTTCTCAGCCTTTATCTCTTTAAATATTGCCTTTTACTATCTTTCCTCCTCTAGAACTTCTCTTAGATTGTGTTAAATCTTACTCTGTTTTTCATATCTCTTGATCTCTACACATTTTCTGTATCAATAACTCTTTGTACAGAATTTTTGCATAAATTCTTCTACTTCACAAATTCTCTTCAATTTTGTTTAATCTAATGCTTAATTCTCCAGTGACTGTATTTTTCTTCTTTAAAAATTTATTTTTATTTTTTTTCTAACAAATGTTTGTCTTGCACTATTTTTTAAAAATATTTTATTTATTTGCCAGAGAGAAAAAGAAGGAGCACAAGCAGGGGGAGTGGCAGGCAGAGGGAGAAGCAGGTTTCCCGCTGAGCAAGGAGCCTGATGCAGGACTTGATTCTAGGAGGCTGGGATCATGACCCTTGCCGGAGGCAGGTGCTTAACTAACTGAGTCACCCAGGTGTCCCTGTCTTGCATTCTTCATAACATCTTGTTGTGTTTTCAGTTTTTTCTTTTAAGGCTGCTGATTTTAATCTCTGCTGTTTTATAGCTCATCTTAAGTTCTCAAAAGGTAATCCTAATAATTGTTGTGTTTCGCACTTTTACTTGTAATGTGTTGTTTGCTTATAGAGTTGGTAAATTTTTATTTTGATCTTGCTAGTGGGGCTTTATTTGCTGGAATCACATACTGCCTTTTTGTTCCCTCCATCTGCCTTGGGTTCCAGGAGTCTGGCTTGTGAACATATTTTTGTGGATTTCTTGTCTGATAGGTCTTGAACCGTGCTGATAGTATAAATTCACATTGTGTGTCTGCTGGAGTCTGTTTAGGATTATAGATTGTCATTTTGTAGACAAATTTGTGGTCACTCTCCTCTAGTCTTAATGTTAAGTTCAGGCCAAGACTGATATGTGTCTTTATCTTATACCAGTATCCATCCATCCATCCATCCACCCTCCGTCCCTCCCTCCATTCCTCTTTCTTTCTTTCTTCCTTTCTTTCACCATTTTACATTGATGGGGTAGACCATCAATATGTCTGGCTTTATTCTAGGTAAAAGTATGGTTGTGTAGGGTGGGAAGGGAAGTATGTGTCTCAATTCTGTTCTCATCTTTTGGTTGCCTGATCAAAATTTAACCTACAATTCCTACCTTTCTTTTGTATTACAAAGATTTTTTTTTTAAGATTTTTTATATTTATTTGAGAGAGAGCTCACAAACAGGGCAGAGGGGCAGAGGGAAGGGGAGAAGCAGACTCCCCATGAACAGGGAGCCCTGGCATGGGCTCTGAGACCCTCACCTGAGCACAAATCTCTGGATGATGACCTGAGCTGAAGGCACTTAACCCCCTGAGTCACCCAGGTGCCCCAGCATTTTTATATTATTTATTAGCTGTGTTGCTGGAAGTAGAAATCCTCATCATATTCTTTTAAATGTGTGTAGTATTGTATGTATTATTATTACATTTTATATTATTTTTATATATATTGTATATTATATATTATTATTTTTTTATTGCCATTCACCCTATACTTTAATTGGGCGTGTATATAATGTCCTGTGAATGACTGCTTTATTTATTCATTCACTCACTCTTTTATTTTTTTAAGATTTTATGTATTTGACAGACAGAGATCACAAGTAAGCAGAGAGGCAGGCAGAGAGAGAGAGGAGGAGGAAGCAGTGTGAGCAGAGAGCCCGATGTGGGACTCGATCCGATCCCAGGACCCTGAGATCATGACCTGAGCCAAAGGCAGAGGCTTAACCCACTGAGCCACCCAGACACCCTCACTCACTCTTTTTTAACAGATACTTATTAAGTAGGTAATTGAGGTCCAGTATTGTGTTCATGTTCCTGAGTGAGAAGATAAAAAATAATGGTTTTTCTGTCATGTTTTGTTTTAAACATGGGTTTTTAATATCTAGGAATGTTAAACGCATTAGGGAAATACACAGAAAAATCAGTGGAAAAAGATGGCATTCGAATTTTGACAAAAGAACAGTGGAAGCACAGAGGCAGGAGGCGAATGATAACTCTTCAGGAGGCAGTGGGGTCTCATATAATCCTGGGAGTACATCAGAACCTTTTTCATTTCTTTTGTTAACTTGAACTTTTTAAGGGTGGTAAATAGCAAATATACATTGGGGAGGGGGGAAGCACCAGACTCCCTGCTGAGCAAGGAACCCCATGCAGGGTTCCATGTGGGGCTTGGTCCCAGGACCCTGAGATCATGACATGGGCAGAAGAAGGCAGATGCTTAACCGAGCCACCTAGATGCCCCCAGGCTGTTTAAATCTTTGGGCCTTTCCCAAGTGTCAGGTAAAATACATCTTTAATACTTACTTAAAAATAAATGTTAAAGGAGAGCAAGTTCTATAAGAAATTTTAAATACTGAACTACAGTTATGGTGCTTTAATATTAACCTGTTTTTTTCTCATGAAAGTTATAAGAATATTATTAATTAGAAGATGTAGTTTCTGTTGTTGAACCTGTTGCTTCTATTTTCACCTTTCTTACAGTTGTCCATTTGAGTTTCTTAATGTGGTTGTATGTAAGGGTGTTAAAGTGGTTCTCACTTTTGTAAATAGTGCTTAAAATAGCTGTATTTTTCTCTTTCTCCAGAGTTTTCATAAGGGGAACTTCTAGGACTAAGTTTTTAAGCCAAAGTGTATAAGCATGTCAATTCTGTATTGTCTGAATGTTTCCAAAGAAATTGCTCTGATTAATTGCATTTCACTATCATTTCCCTTATGGTTGCTTAACTCTATTACAGTATGTTTTTAAAAACTATTAAATTTCTTTAGCATAACATTCTTAATGATGATAGCATAATTTATTTTAGAAAAGAACATGTAACTACTGCTATGAAATGAGGTTCATCAGTGAGAAGTTGACACTTTGACTTTAATCCTTTGTTCATTTGGTTAAAAAGTACTGGTTTCTGGTGTTATTCTCATTGAGAAGGTGAGGCATTCAGGAGACTGAATAAGCCTGCAATTTAATAATCTAGCAGCAGTATTAAATACTGTTGACATGTAGTACATTTATAAATAGTTCTGAATATGATTTTCTTTAAGGTATGCTTTGCTGTAATTATTGCTTTTTTTTTTTCACATGTAGTGGATTTTAATATAACCTTAATATTTATGGACTATTTGAGTGGCATTTTAATTAAAACCAGGCAGAGGAAATTTAATTCTTTACTTATAGTTTAAAATGTGTAATGTCTTGGGCACCTGGATGGCTCAGTTGGTTGAGCGACTGCCTTCAGCTCAGGTGATGATCCTAGAGTCCCCCATCAGGCTCCCTGTTCAGCAGGAGGTCTACTATCTCACTCTGACCTTCCCCCTCTCATGGTCTCAAATAAATCTCTCTCTCTCTCTCAAATAGATAAATCCTTTTTAAAAAGACTGCTTTTTAAAAAAGATGTGTAATGTCATATAGTTCAAAAATACGTAATTTTTATTCCTGGTCTGTATTACCTCATTTTCAGTAAATAATAGTGAAAAATACATATATATTTGAAGCATAGTTTTTTTAAGAACGTATTTCCTTAAAAAAAAAAAAAAGAAAAAGAATGTATTTCCTTTAAAAATCTAATTAAAATCTTTTTCTTAACACTAGGGGGCACTCTTGACTTACGGATTCATACCTAAATGAATCTTTATGCATAGACTGGAATGAAATGAAACTGTTTGAAAACATGTCATTAATAACTAAGTGGCTTCAGAGAGAATTTGGATTACCAAGCTCATTTTATATAGCAGTGTAAATATAAGTTACTTAATAGTGTCATAAGGATAATGAAGCTTACTAAATGAAATGCTGTAGATGAGAGGAAATTAAAGTATTTCTGTGTTCTGTTCACTTTTGCATTGATTTTCTAAATGAGTCTAAATGGTTTAAAAAAAAAACATTATTTCTAATATCTTTCTCATTTAAAAAAGAGTCTAGCATCATGTTTTGCTCTTACCAGGTACTTAGAGTATATCTGAAGAGATGAATATTAATTTAAGATGTGACTAAAGGCTGCAGTCATTAGTAATAATTTTTAAGCATTTGAAAACCAGCAACATGTTTTGCTACATTCAGGAAACATTTTAGGCATTTTCATTCACTGTATTTGCAATTAGGATTTTGGAGACCTCCACCAACATGTATTTTGCCAGAGGTGTATTAAGGTTTTTGTCTTCTCTAATTTGAAGACTGTGTGGAATTTCAGCTTTGTGTGGTTTAAGTAGATAAAATCTGCATGGTAATTATTGTGCCCTCACCACGTGTTAGCACTGTTTTGTGGGCTTTGTATATATATTCATTTCTCCTCACTCCAACTCTGTGAGGTAGGTACTTACTGTTACTTTAATAGATAAGGAAACTGAGCCCAGAAGAGTTAATGGTTTGCTGGGTTCAAATGTAGGCAATCTTGTTCTAGAGTCTTCTAAATCACTCTCCTGTATTGCTTCTCCAGAGAGAGGAAACTTAGCATCAAGAGAACTATTACTGCTATTTCAGACTCAGTTTTTAAAGTTGTTAGAATTTAACGTACCTAATTTATAGGCATTTCTCATTTCTCTTATGCAAAAGGGTTCTTGAAATTAAAAGTTGGAAAGGGGCCCTGAGTCCCTTTGCTCCTGTCATTTTATGGAGAGGAGGAAATTCCATCCTAGAAAGGTGAAGTTACCAACATAGTGCTATACAACAAGTTACTTGTGGAAAACACAAGTAAATACTCTGACTTATAGTATAGTGGAAAGAAATGTGGTGTTGTGGAAATAATATTTGACTAGAATTTCAGATGGCTTCAATTTTATTCTTGGCTCTTCATTTACTGGCAGAGGCTCTGTTTCCTTGTGTTATGTGAGCATAAAAATGTCCTCCTTAATTTAGTCTTACTGGCAGTTGTGAAGATCAGTGAGATAATGATTGAAGATACTCAATAAACTTTAAAACTCTGCACAAATAAACATACTGTGGTCGCTGTATGACACGATTCATATTTTATTATCAGTTATTTGTTCTGTCTTCATAAACCAGTTTATCAGCAATGGTACACTTACTGTTGTCACTTTATAGATGTCATTTAGATCCTGCAAGATTTCTTGAGTTAACACCGTGTGTTACTCTGCCACGTGTTGTTTTACACTTTTTATTTACTAAGAACTAAAAAAAGTTAATTGAATTTTTCTCACGATAAGTGAAAAATTATACTTACGCTTTACTGATGAAGGACATAGCAGTAACATGTTTTGAGCATGTTTTGAGCTGTAACATGTTTTGAGCCCGTTGGGTGTTTCTGACCATTTGAAAAGAGCATATAAGATGGGTCCTTGAACTGGATTTAGTAATTTAGCTGAAATAAAAAATAGATATCAGTAAAGTTTTTTGTTTCTTGGCAAGTTCTCAATACAGTGCTTTATTTCTTGGCGTGGTGATAAGCATGGATTTGTTGTTTCAAACTTCCAATAAGGCATAGGTTTAACATTTTCTGTTTATTTTTTACAGGCATAATAATGTATTTGTGGCCTTGGACATTGAAGCAGTCAGTCTTCTGTTGCTGTTAACATAGTGTTAAGGACTGATGTTGTGGGAAGCATGGACCTGATGAACGGGCAGGCAAGCAATGTTAATATTGCTGCTATTGCTTCCGAGGTAAGACATTTGAGAAGGTTAGCTGCAGAGTTTCTTACCTGACATTCTAATTTTTTAAGCATTATGGTTGGTCACAGATTTAAATCCGAACTTGAGAAGAAGAGCTATAAATTTTTTAGTTTTAAAAAAAACTTTTAATTATGCCATTCACACATTTACTGTACATCTTAGAAATTATTAATCCATATCCATTTAAGATACTTGACAAATAATGATTACTTAAAACTTTTTCTTGAGTTTAGTTTTAAAGGATACGTAGAATGTCTTTTTAGGGTGTTTTTACATTACATGAACCTTGAGGCCAGTAGTACAAGTGAGAATGAAAGATTCTTTTATTAAAATCACATAATTTTGACACCATCTAGATCCCTTGATTTGAGACCTGTTGAAAGAGTCAAAAACCATTAGGCTGAAATGTTGGAAGGGATGTGGCTTAGAGTGTAAAAGATGGAGGTGAAGACTGAGCTAGATGCCCATCTCTCTGGTTAATGTGCTGTGATTTTACTTGTGCTTCCTATTTTTTTTTTTTCTTTTTTTGCTTTGTCTTTAAATCCAGGGTACTTGCCTGCTTTCCTTAGTAACTTTAGTGTAACTCCTATATTTCTCCTTTATTTTTCTCTTACTATAGAGGATGAGAATAATGTCTATGACCTTTTACTTCCTTAGTCTCAAAGTTCATTAATAACTTCAACTCCTTTTTGCTCCAGCCAGTTACTTAGTCCTTGGTAGCAATGAAAATAGTCTAAGTCTATGGTTTTGATGATTCTTCTTATGCTTGTGATTTCTTTCTGTATTTCTGTCTCTAGCTCTGGCTTCCATCATACATTTTTATTAAGCATTTCTTTTTTTTTTTTTTTTAAGATTTTTATTTATTTATTTGACAGAGAGAGATCACAAGTAGATGGAGAGGCAGGCAGAGAGAGAGAGAGAGAGAGAGAGAAGCAGGCACCCTGCTGAGCAGAGAGCCTGATGCGGGACTCGATCCCAGGACCCTGAGATCATGACCTGAGCCGAAGGCAGCGGCTTAATCCACTGAGCCACCCAGGCGCCCCTTATTAAGCATTTCTGATGGACTGGACATTATATGTATAATATGAACAAAATGGAGTTACTCATTACTGTTCTGCTGTGCAACCTATAAAGAAAATAGTGCAGCCCCTTTCTCTGACTTCTGTTAATAGTATCACCATGTCCCATCACTGTCTGTCTCATCACTGTTTCCCTGCTATCTGAGTTTAATCTTTAGATTTCCCCTTTGTGCACCACAGCCTTTGGCTCATCCCAGCGGGGAGCACACACTGGCAGAAGTTAGAGCCTTCTGTAATGTTATCATGGAAGCGACAGCCCATTCTTTCTGCCATGTTCTGTTGGTCACAGTCCTGCCCACACTCAAGTGGAGGGAATCACACAAAGATGTGAGTGCCAGGAGACAGAGACCATCACTTGGCAGCCGTCTGAGAGCCTGTCCGGACCTCTCGCTAGGATCCGGTCCTTTTCTCCTTATTTCTTCCAGTGCCATCTGAGTTTGGCCATTATTTCTTGTTTACATTATTGCAGCAGGCTTTTAGTTTGATCATGTACTTCCATTCTCCGTTGGTTTTGGTCCATTTGACTGTAATTCAATTTTAATATTCTTAAAATACAGCTCTTAAGCTTTATTGTATCCCCAACTGTCTGTGGTTCCCCATTGCCTACTAATGAAATACAAATGGCCCTAAACCTTTTATTCAAGACTTCCTTGTCAAAGTGACTCTAAATTTTCTTTTTAATCAGTTTAACTGCCACTAATGATTGACTTGAAATTTCATTCTAATGAAAGAATACTACATCTTGCTGATGTTTGTAGAGACCATTGTTTTCTCCTACTTTTGTTACATTTTTTTCTGTATCATTTTTTCTACATGGCATTTCTCCTCTCCAATGTGCCCCTCCTTCTCTGCACAAAAAAAGACATTTGGCTCTCTTTCAAACCTCTTTCAAATGCTACACTTTCAACAGAGTCTTTTCCTGATCCCCTAAACAGATAGCTTTCCTATTTTGAAACTATCAGTTAAAAAAAACCCACTTTTAAAATAATTTTTTTCCATAAATTTATACATCGCTTTTCTTTCTCCTTGAGAAAGGGATTATATTACATGTTTGTATATATGTCTAATATTATATGTATGTTTACTTGGTATTTTTTGAATATGTTAAATGTGTGTGTGTGTGTGTGTGTGTATGGCATTTATAACTATATATCCTGAAACATTTGGTCTAGTATTATAGGAAATAGTATATAATTATTTGTTAAATAAAATAGATCATTTTACTTGTGTAAAAAAATGTTACCTTTTCTAAGAAGGTAAATGAACTACCTCAGGCCTCAGAGTAGTATAATTTAGTACTTGGTAAATGGACAAAAAGGCTGTCTTTTAAATTTTTCTACACTGTGGCAAGAAAGTAAAACTAGAAATACATATTTTTCACCTTCTCTTGAAATACAGACCTATTAACATATCAAAATGCAAATGTCCCATAAATCTGATAAGCTTACAGAATGGATAAAATACTTGATCTGGGTGATGGACTTCCCTGTCTCAGTATCTTTATATTTCACTTGTACTAGAAGCTCCTGACATCAGAAGTTGGAGTGAATTTGTTTTTTAGCTGTTGAGAAGTGTCCATGGTTTTCAGTCTTGTCTTGACTTGTCTTGACATAATGTCCCTTAGTGGACATTATGTGTAAGTACTGTGTAGCCTATTGTACCGGCTTATTTATTTATTGGTATTGGGGAGGCAGATGGAAGCATCCGGCCCATAATTTCTTAAGCCTCTCCTAGCAACTTACAAGAAAGAGAAAAGGAAAGTGATTACTTGTTTTGATAAGTAATGAAATTGCCATTATGATTTGCTGATTTTATCTTGAATGAGTTAAAAACTTGGAGAAAGTTACGTTTAAAGTTAATGTCTTTACTTGACAGAATGTATTTAGTTATTTGGTCAGAAACTGATGTCTGATACTAAGTTGATACATGTTAAATATGTCTGATAGTGTTAAACTGATGTTTAACATTATGAATAAATTTCTAAATTAGTCTTGGGATATAAAATAATAACTATTGACATAAGCTAGCCATAATTACAGAGAATAAACATGTGAAATAAAATACGTATAAAATCTGATTACGGGACTTTGGGTTTCTGGTCGTATATGAAAAAGAGGTTGGAATTCATCCTTACTGGCTTCATAACCTGAAAAAAACTATACAAACTGAAACTCACTAACTCTTGGCTCTGTCAGAAACTTGATGTCATAGAGCAGACTGACAGTGATGACTCAAAAACTAAAGAGAAAGGCAAGTAAAGATTTAGTTTACCAGGAGAAGAAATCACTGAAGCCAGAAATGGGTAGGAACACTTAAGCTATAGTTGAGAAATTGTGGGAGGCTATGGTGTGGACACCTTGAAGTTAGAAACTCCGTTCCCCCAACCCCCACTTTTGTGTTTTACCTCTAGAAGCTCTGCCAGGTTCTCACAGTGAAGATCAGAGAAAAGCCCTTACTGTTTCTAGCAGGGGGAGGGGAAAATAATCATTTTGAAATGTGCCCAATGCATTGTGTTCTCCCCTGACCTCAAGAGAAACCACTTCACCAGAGCCTGATCTTTTTGGAGGATGAGAAATACCCAACTCCAGCCCCCTCCAGCCTTTCTTTCTCACTTTCTAGGGGATTGGCAGTGGCTGTGGCGTATTGAGAGGTATTTGAGGGCACAGGCCCATTAAAAGACCTGACTATAGGTCTTACAAAATACTTCTCCCTCAGCACTTTACTACCACATAACAGGGCCCTTGTGAATAATGAAGGAGTATAGCTGAACGACTGGCAAGGCCCAGATTCTATCCAAGAAGGAGTTTCTAGAGAAACCAAAGAACGACACTAGAGGAAATTGAAGACCCAGACACCTCAAGTACAACAAACAGTAAACACAGCGTAACTCCTGCCTGCATTCAAGCATATATCCTTACACTAAAGGCCTATTTACCTCCGTTCCTGTTACCCAATACATTATGTCTGGTTTTCAGCAAATTATAAGGCCTGCTAAAAGGTAAGAAAAATACATAGTCTGGAGAGACAAAGCAGGTAACAGAGCTAGAGTCTGATATGGCAAAGATTTTGGAATTAATCAGACTGGGAATTAAAATAACCATGATTAATAATGGTAAGGGCTCTAACGGAAAGAACTGGCAACTTGGAAGAACAGATGAGTAACGGAAGCGGGAATATTGAAATTCCAAGAATCAAAAGAAAATGTTAGAAATCAAAAACATTGTAACAAAAATGAAAAAAAAAATGAAGACTAACTTCCATCCGATTATCAGCGGACGGGTGGCCAACAGTCAGCTGACAAAAGAATTCATGAGCTTTTATGTCAACAGAAACATCCCAAACTGAAATGCAGAGGGAAAATAGAATGAAATCGAATATCCAAGGACTGGGAGAATGGCAAAGTGTAGCATACATGTAATGGAACTGTCAGAAGGAGAAGAGAAAAGGGCAGAAGAAATACTTGAAATAGAAAAATGGTTGAGAAATTTCCCAAATTAATGATAGGTCCTTCCTTTGAAATGATTTTGATAATCAAAATTGCTAATGAAAGTGAAAGAAAACAAAAATGAGGCGTAAGGACAAGTGCTCAAAACTGGCGTCTCACAGCTGCTGGGCTGACATGTGTATTTTACCTTTGGTAACTGAAACTTGGCGAGTTTTTTGTGCCATTAACTGTAACTTGATATCCTGCCTCCATTTAGTAGAGCATGATCTCAATGCTCCTATGTCATGATGCTCTGATTTTAGCCCACTGAGGCAGAATACATTTTTATTTCATGGTATAGATGTGGAAATAGAACAAAAATAAGGTTTTCAGAGCCAAAAGCCACCTTTTGTTCTACATGTAGTAAAAGCAAATCTGAACTTGAAATAGTAACTTTAAAGCCGAAAATCCTTAAATTTGTAATATATTAAGAATAGTATCAATTGTCCTATTACAGGTGCACATCACTTAGCAAATATTGAATTATTTAATGAAGTCCTGTTTTCTTATGCTTTAAGTTATGAAAAGTTTGTCTTTTTCTTTAAAAACATTAGTTTATAAATTATAAATAGCAGTATTTTTCTCCCTAACTTCCCTTTACCTCATTTGAGAATCATCAATCTTGTTAAAATCTTTAATTTCTGTAAGCTGTGGTAGGATGTCAGGATGAAGAAACTGACAGACAAGAAGAGGATTCCAGAACCTAAGTTAGATTTCCGGTTGCCTGACCCTGTGTCTAGAGCTCCTTCAGCTAAGAAGCGTGTTGTCCCCAGTGTTTCACTTTCTTTGGTCTTGAATGCCGATTGAGTTTCCATGGCATTGACTGGGAAACAGTATTAAAATGGCTGCATTTTCTTTCAATTTAACAGAAAAGTAGCAGTTCCGAATCATTAAGTGACAAAGGTTCCGAACTGAAGAAAAGCTTTGATGCTGTGGTATTTGATGTTCTTAAGGTTACACCAGAAGAATATGCGGTAAGCCTCCTCCCCTCACCCCCCGCCCCCACGTTTTTGCACATACCTTACACATTGATGCTGTTGAGCCAAGGCACAGAGGAGGTGGTTAAAAAAAACTGAATGTGGAAATTGATGGAGAGAGAGTAGCACAGCAGGGGAGCAAGCAGAGGGATGAAACAGAAGGGAGGAAGAGCTGCGGAGAGCTTGAGAGCAGCTTCCTACCTTAAACCTTCAGCTTGGTGAGAAAGAACCTTTATTGTAGGTTTTGCCCCCTGCCTGTACCACCTCTCCAAGCCAGCCAGCTGTGCTTTATCTACCCATGTAAGAAGTATTTTTACATTTTTGTAAATTAAAGAAACGGAAAAATGAAATTTGAAGGCATTATTGCAATATCATGAAAGATACCTAGAAAAAGTTTTATTTCTTAACTGATGTAAATGTTCACTGAAGTTCTCTTTCTCCTTTAACTTGTTAACAGTGCATCTTGATTTGCTGTTGTTGAATGCTCTTGCATTCTAGGAATAAACTGTGTTCAGTCATAACATACTATTCTTTGGTATATTATTGAGTTTTAGTTTTACATCTGTAGCCTTAAGTGCGACTGAGATAGGTCCACAGGTGTGTGCAGTCCCAACAAGACCAGTGCTCCAAACCCTGAGCTCTGGGGGCATCCCATATGTAGTCTTTTGACATGCGTTGCCACTAGAATACGTGACATTAATTTTTATAAATGGGGAAGAAAATTTCATTAACATCAAATTTTATGTTACTGTTTGAGGAAATATGACTTAATAATCACCATAATACTGCTCCATGAACCAGTAGATCTGATTTTTTGTTTTGATTTTGATTTAATGTATGTGTCCAAATTTTTAAAATCATTTTTATTTTCTAACTGTACCTCATTTATCTCATAAGAAGGTATGAATAGGTATGAGATAACTTGAAATAATCATAATTAATAATGGCATAAGGGCATGTTTTCATTTCCTGTAATCCCTTGTAAAATTGCTACTTTTTTCTAATAAAAATTTGAGTATTCAATATATTTTAGTATAGAATATAATTTTAGAATATATGTCATGTTGTAGAATTCCTAAGGACAAATTGTCATTTTTTTACCTTTTATTTTAGGGTCAGATAACACTAATGGATGTTCCAGTATTTAAAGCCATTCAACCAGATGTGAGTAGTTTTAAGAACTTTCCTTTTAAATATGCAGAATGGTTACTAATAGTATCCCAAATTAAGAAGTTTTAGAAATGTCAAATTCATATTAGTGTTTAAATGTTTAAAGCTTTTGATGTGACTGTGCATATAATATTCAGTCCTCAGAAACTCATGTGGCAGTCATAGATAAACATCACGGAGTCATAGGTAGGACTGTTTGAATCATTTTGGTTGGTTAGGCTTCATCACTCTTACGAGGGGTGAACAGACTTAGGTTGACTGATTTACCTAAGGCTTTGAAGCTTTTTCATAGGACATTGGGAATAAGAAACTGGGTTTCATGACTCACTCCAGCAGTTTTTTCCCTTACATCTTTATTTATGACTTTGTAATATGACAGTGGTTAACATTTTGGAGAGAAAAGGGAGGATCATGGAAGGCATTTCTTACTTATTATACTTCTACCTGCTGGAAGCCACTTACTACGCTGTGTGTGTGTGTGTGTGCATGCCTGAGTGTGGTAATGTCTGTTTTACTGATGGGAAAACAGGATGACAGTTGTCTTTGATGCACAGCTAAGTGTAGGAATTGGGTTTTAGACTCTAAAAACTGATGCTTTTTCCACTCTTAATAAGTAAGAATATAAGTATGATTTTATACCCCCAAACTGAGTAAGTGATGAGGCACCTGGATGGCTCAGTGGTTAAGCATCCAACTCTTGGTTTCAGCTGATGTCATGATCTCAGGGTCTTGAGATCGAGCCCTGCATTGGGCTCCACTTTCAGTGGAGTCAGCTTGAGATTCTCTCCCTCCTCCCTCCTCCTCTGCCCCTCTGCCCAGTCACATGTATGAGTGCACACATACTCTCTAAAATAAAATCTTGAAAAAAAAAATTCGGTATTCAGTACCATAAGATAGATAATTTTTTTTAAGTTCTTTTGGGAACAAGATATAGTATTATTTGTTGTATATACAAGTATGTAGTGGCCCTGAACACTAATTATTATAAGGAGTTGGAGAAAACATCTGTGTCTTAGGTGGTATACACAGTATTAGTCTTGTGACTTTCAAGTAAGTTACTTAATGTCTTAGCATCTCAAGTTTGTCACTTACAAAATGAAGGGCTGGGCCTAAATGATCTCTGAGTCCCTTCATTTCCACAATTCTGTCTTTTCGTAACATTTACTCCATACCTGAGAATTGTCTCAGTAGAACCATTAGATTAGGGATAGGAGAAGCAATGTATTCTACACATAAAGCAGAAAAAGAAAATGGCTTTTGTATTTAGATGACAAAAACTGGGCGCTTGGGTGGCTCAGTCTGTTAAGCATCAGCCTTCAGCTCAGGTCATGATCCCAGGGTCCTGGGATAGAGCCCCACATTGGGCTCCATGCTCAGCAGCCAGCCTGCTACTCCCTCTCCCTCTGCCCCCCCACCTGCTTGTGCGTGTATGTTTGCTCACTCACTCTCTCAAATAAAATCTTTAAATAAAAGACAAAAACTGAAACATTAATTTCTTTACATCACTGAACAAAACAAACTAAATTTTCTTTACAAAAATTATACTTTCTTTGCCCTGAAATTTGGCCATCTTATCCTTTGATATATTTTTTCCTTTTGAATAAATGGCAGTGGCCATGTTGCTATTTCCTATGAGATTAGCACTATCCAGTGGAAGTACAATGTGAGCCATTTAACATAACTTTACATTTCCTACTAGCCACATTATAAACTAAAAATGAAACAGATGAAATTAATTTTAATTATTTTACTTAACCTACAACATCTGAAACAGAACCACTTCAACCTTTGTAACATTATTGAGGTAGTCTGTAGTCTTTTTTTTTCCTCTACTAAGACTTTGAAATTCAGTGTGCACTGTATAGTGAGGACATATCTTTGCAGTAGCCACGTTTCAGGTGCCCAATGGTCATTTGTGACTAGGAGCTTTGGACATTGAAGTTGTAGATAATGATTACTGAAGACAGAGAATTCAAGTCAGTATGGGACTTTTTTATTTTCCTGGGACATCTAACACTAACTTGTGAAATTTAAAAGTGAACCTTAAAATTCCTTTGGCCCCAATCCCTTATCTAACTTAATACAGTTTCACTGATTTTTTTTTTTTTTAACATCCTAAGTGTCTTGTCTGTGCCTTCTCTTTCTGCTCCCAACATCCTAATCCAAGATACCATTTTATCCCAACTATGTACCTCTTACTGATCTACCTGCATCCACTGACCCTTCTAAAGTCCTCTCTGTCCAGCACCCATGGTAATGTTTTCAGACATCGAAATCTGCTCATATGATCCCTCTTCTTAAAACATTTTAGTGGCTTTCTGTTGCTCAGAAGATAAAGACAAACTATCCTAATATGGTCTACAAATTCCTCATAGTTTCTGGTCTAGCTGCAGTGGCCTTTTAGTCCCTGTCACCACTGATCCTGTGCATATCCTGATGAACTCCTATTCATCCTTCAGTTCTCAGACCAAGTTTGACTTTCTCAGGTAAGCTTTTCTTGTCTTCCTGCAGATTCTTCTAGCACTCTCTGCTTCTTCACTGGATATGTCAGTTGCAAGTTTACATTAATGTTTTGTGATTCAGCAAGTATTTGCTGAGTGTCTGTTATATGCCAAACAGTGGTTTAGTTCCTTGAGGTACAGCGATGAACAGACTAAAATTCCTGCCCTGGTGGATCTTAGATTTGAGTAAGGTGAACTAGATAGTGTGACATAAAAACCATAAAGCAGCCAGAAGAGAACAGAGAGGGAGGACGATGGGAGTTCCAGTTGCAGATAGGGTGGTTTCCAGAAGCCTTCCCTTGGAAGAGGCCATCTGAGCCAAGACCAGAAGGAAGTGAGAGAGCAAATCATGGGTGTGTGGGGAAGAGTGTTCCAGGTAGAGAACAGCCAGTGAGCTGTATGAGGGAAGGGGGTAGAGTGAGGGCTAGATGTCATCCGGGGACTTGCAGATCATTACTCTGAAAGAGATGTGAAGCTCTTGGAGGGTTTTGAGGAGTGGCAGTTTCTGACTGAGATTTTAAGTAGCTCTTTAAGTCACTTCTGACTGCTGACTTGGGGGGTGGGACTGGTACCAAGACTGAATCAACTGAGAGACAGTGTGGCTCGGGTCCGGATGGGAGTGGAAGAGGTGATGGCAAAGTTGTCAGATACTATGTGCAAGAGGAGTCAGGGATGATGCCAGGCAGGGTTTTTGGCCTGACACCAGAAGCATGTTGTTGATACTCTGAGATGGAAAATCATTATTACTGTGTTCACAACTTCTGGGGCTGCCATTCATATAGAATATTATGTACAATGCTGCCTTGTGGAGAAAGGCCAGAGCAGCAGCTGGTGGAGGAGAGAGCAGGAGTTTGGCTTTGGATGTGTTTGGGTTTACATGTTTGTTAGAATGCAGAGTTAGGTAATACGTAACTGTGTTACTGTCCAGGTTTCGGATGTAGTTTGGGAGAGGTCACTGTAGAGGTATTTCAAGTGTGGGTGAGTTTACCAAGAAGGTGACTGTATAGATGGGAAGAGGGGTCCTAGTTAGTGTTTAGGTGGAAGTAGCAAGAGATGAAAAAGCAACAGTGAGTGATTTAGCTGGAAAGTCAGGTTATTAGTACGGAATTTGATGAGCCAAGTGAAGGAAGTATCTTTAAGAAGGAAGGAGTGATAAGGTATAAAGTGTTGTTAATCATGTACTCATTTGATTAATTGCTTACTGCTTCCACTAGGTTTTAAGCTACATGAGGGCAGAGACCGATAATTTTGCTTCTTTTATCTGTCTGACATGTGATGGGATTCAGTAGTTAGAATGAGAAAATGAATATAGTATTCAGTAAATATTTGTTCAGTGAGAGAATGTTTTCAAAAATTGAAGGAGTAACTATTAGAAGATGTGATGTAGCACAAAAATATTCTTGTTAGGTGTTAGGCTCATATAATCAAGATTACGTGAAATCTGGCAGTATAAGGAGAATTTCATCATCTGGCAGAAAAATGTTTTCTAATTCACTGTGAAATAGTCAAGACCTACAGCAAGGCATAAAGACTAATAAGATGAACCCCTGTGGACCCACCTAACCAGTCCTGTTGAAGCCATTCTGCGTTCTGCCATGTTTGCCGCCGCCCCTCCTCCCACTGCGGGTAGCCGCCATCCAGTATTGGTTTGTATCATTCCTGTGCAGTGAGCTATGTTTCTCCCAAGTATATGTGTTCCTTAGCAGTAAATGCTCTTGCAGGTTTTGAATTTTTCATGTAAATGGTATCCTGTTGTTGTCTTTAGCTTGCTCTTACGTTCATCACTGCTGGCCATCACCGATGGTAATATCCACACTCTAGCTCACTAATTCCCGAGTTGTGGAGCATCTTTGTTGTGGGAGATCTTTGAGTTTATTAACGACCACCAGTTATCTGAAATGTTTGTACAGATGTTGTTTGTCATGTCAAAACTCTTGCTATTGACAAATAACAGATAAATCCATGAAGTCAGTCTAGTGTATTAATCTTTTTTATTAGCATAAGTGGTGTTTACCTCATATATAGTTATTAGCTTCACTAAAGAATGAATACTTTTGTTAAATCAAAATTTAACCTCAGGTATTATGAAAAGAGAGTTATCCCTGAATCTAATAAATTTATCTTGTGATGCGTTTACCCATTATGTCAGTGTTTAAGTCCCTATATAACTTTATGTAAAACTTTTTAAAAAAGCGTGTATATGCTTTATGAAATTTTAAAAGCTCTTTAGTTATTCACTGAAACTATTAATCAGAGCTCACTATTACATGTACATATTCCTATGTAATTTATTTCAGGTGGTAATTCAAGTTTTCTAAAACGAAATCTGTACAGAATTTGAACTTCGAAGAATATAGCTTCAGAATCCAGCCGTATGGCTTGGTGATTGAGTGGAAGTTGGTGATTGCACCAGCCAGGTCTCACTCGATTTTCTATAATAGAGGCAATTTCTGAGTCACCTGGAACTTAGTGAAATATATATCTCTCATTAATTCAGTTCCCTAAGTAGATCTGTAATTCCTACCAGTTTGTGGAATTCTGTGTTCCTCCGTCTTTTGTGTTAAGTACAGTTTAGGCGAACTGGTTCTACCTAAACTTGTTCTTTAACCCACTGAGCCACCCAGATGCCCTACCTAAAGTTGTTAACTTGTAGGAAGAAAAGGGCACCTTGCAAAGTGCAGCCACTGTCTCAGGCTCCGGCCGCTTACCTGCACAGTGCCTGTCACACAGCACACTGCAGAGTTGCTCAGGGGGAAAAGGAAAAATTCCACGCCTTTTATTTCACTGTAGAAACTACCTCCCTTACCTTGGAACTGGCCCAAAAATTGTTCATGGTATAGGGACTGTCCTTAGTCATCAGTAGGATACTGGCTAAATAAAGTCACATCTTTAAGAGCAGATCTGAATCAAACAAATGCTAAGTCTGGTTTTTCTCCAACCCTGTCTCACACTTGAAGTTATCTCAGATCGAAAGAAGAAAAAAGAACAGATTTGGGTACTTTGTTTTCTTAGTTTTTTTGTTTTATGGTCAGAAGAATGGAAAACATGGTTACCAATGAAAAGAATTTAATGTTACAGGAAAGTTCATCAGTGATACAAAAATCTATTTGGTAGGAATATAACTACAAGAAAAGGTGTGCTCCAGTTTTATTTTTAAAGATTCCCTGTGTGGTATATACATCTGTCCTATTATTACCATTCAGAACCAACCCTAGGAGTCACTCTTTTCCCTTTTCTCTCCATCCTATTTCCCTTGTTCTCCAATTGATTTTACTTCCTAAAAAACTTTTTCTCTCCTTCCCCATCTCTGTCAACTCTGAATGATATTTATTAAAAGAGTACCGTGTTTTCATAAGGCTGCAGCTCACTGGCTCTAGAAATATGAGCACTCCTTCGTGTCTGTGCAGGATTGTTGGGCCTGAGACAGGTCTCAGCACAGCCAGTGCTTTCTGTACCTCCAGATCCCTCTCCACTGGAACACTTTGCCCTGATTTCCCAGAGCTGCTGCTACAGAAATACTAAAAATCTTCACGTCCGCACTGGCCCAAGCTGCATGGCCAAATTTGGAAGGTTCTATGGATGCTGATCCATCTCACACAAAACCCGCCTTTTCACGCTTCTTCCCTCCCCTTGCTAAGCAGTGCTCTCTCAGTGGTGGGGAGAGTGCACGGTGACACCGTTGCCGAAACGGTCATTATAGTGATCACAAAGAAGGAAAAAGTTTAGCAGTTTGATCATTTATATTCTACCATTGTTAATGTATCCTTACAACTCTTATTTCCGTGGAGCTTTGTATCTCTCTCTTTTTTCTTTTGTTTAAACCAATTTTGGGCACAAATTGCCATGTATTTTGCCACCTCTTTTTTTTAAAAGATGTTTATTTATTTATTTAACACAGAGAGAGAGAGAGAGAGAGAGAGAGAGAGATCACAAGTAGGCAGAGAGGCAGGCAGAGGGGGTGGGGGAAGCAGGCTCCCCACTGAGCAGAGAGCCCCATGCGGGCCTCGATCCCAGGACCCCGAGATCATGACCCTAGCCGAAGGCCCAACCCACTGAGCCACCCAGGCACCCCCCCCCCTTTTTTAATCAGTGTCTAACCTTCATAGCTCTGAATGGGTGCTCAAAATTTTTAAATTATTTAATTTCACTTATTTTAGCCCTTTGAATCCCCAAAGAGAATTTTTAGTGGCAAAGCATAAAAGCAGAGAGTCAGAAAACTTGCAGGTTTTTTTTCAGCTTTGCCATTTATAGATTGTGCCATTAGTAGAATCTATTTCATATCTTTGGCCTTTTTAAAAAATGACCAAATCTATGAAGTAAAGGATTTTGGACTGTTGGTTCTTCAGAATACCGTTTAGGTCTTCTAGAATTCCTGGAAGTAGGATTGTTTTTATTGGTGACTTCAGAGTAAAAGCGACAGTTAAGGGTAGTTCTCAGTCAGTAATAAATATAATTTTGATCAAAGCTACAGGAGTCTTAAGCAGATGATAAGGGTCGAGTGGTGGTCATGAGTCAAGCTCTTACAGATTGGGGGTGTTATCCTCTCACTAGATAAATTCCACAAGGGCAGAAACTTCTGTCTGCTTTGTTCACTGATGTGTCTCTAGTGCCTAGAATAATACCTGTTCAGTATTTGAGTTTGGTAAGTGACCATTCCAAGGCTTTATACTGTAGAGCCCACAGGCATGTCATCTCCCATTGTTTATCGTGTTTGGAATCATTTCCGCAAAAGTCTGTTACTAGTCCAAGAATGTGACTCTTATAAAATAGTGATCTTTCTATGGAAATAGGAGTTTTGGTTTTTTTCCCCACCCACAATTAAGAAAATTTTCAGGTTTTTTCCCCCTGGTATGAATTACTTAATGCTTAGTAACAGCAGATTACGGATTTTGTACATTCACTTATTTCTCATGTGAATTTTCTGTTACTTAGTTGAAGCTCAGCTCTTGTTAAAGTTTTTCCGTATTTCACACACATAGGATTTTCTTGGCGTGATTTCTCTTTTGATCATGAAGGTTTGTTTTCTTTTAGAAAGCTCTGACATGTTTCTAGGGCTTCCCTCCAGTGTGAGTTCTTTCATGTTGAGGAGGCAGTGACTGTTATTTTGAAGGTGTATTACATTTATGGGTTTTTTGGGTCTTGTCTATTAAAATTCTCTCATATTCTATAAAGCTTATATTTGTTCTGATGACATTGGTATGTTTATTACATCAATAGGGTTTCTCTTCAGAATGAGTATTTTATTATTCAGCACAGGATGTGTTATGACAAAGTTTGCTTACAATCAGATTCTCTTTCTAATTGCAATTCTCTGGTGCTTTTGATCATTCTTAAAGGGTGAACTGTGCTTGAAATCTGTACTGTAGTCATTACACACTGGATAATGTTTGCCTCTTTTACGAGGTCTCAAGTGTTCGTAAAGTGTCTGGCTCTGACTGAAGGTTCCTGACATGTATTGCATTCAAAGAAGAAAGTTTCACGCTTTATTAAAAAGTTCTAGTAAGTCATTTAGATTATTTCAATAAACAGACATTATATACAGAGCACAGATAAGGCCCTCATGTGTAACTGGGATACACTAGAGATTGAGGAAGAATGGTGGTAAAATGAGGAAAAGTACATAATAGTTAATTCTGACTCTTACTAAAACATTTCTGAAAAACTTAAAGTTGATATATAAAGTTGGTATTTCTGACAGTGTGTTGAAGGCCATTCTGTATGCTAACATTTTTGTGTATGTTAGAGACTAGAATCTTGGCAATATATCCCAGGTTCCAAAATCAGGAATACCATAACTCTGTGTTGTTGTTGTTGTTTTAATGAAAATTATCATTTGCGTTAGAATTAAAATGTAAACAATTCATGAATATGGTGGGAGGTTTGAAGAAAACAAAGAAGACATGAAAGACTTGGAATTTTCTGTTACGAGAAAGGTAGAAACTCTTCTGTATGTTACATTATTGCTGCTCATCACCATGAGTGTGGTGTAGTAAGTTTAGGCTTAGAAGAAAACCAGAGAAGGAAGGGGGAACATTGTTGATTAGGGGAGTGGGTGTATCATGGCATCAGTGGTAGCAGAAGGTAGCTCCTGCCTTTATTTATCTCTGCTTTCATTCTAGGGGCAGCTATAATGTGTCGGGAGGAAGGCAGAGGGGGAACAGAGGATGTGACTACATTAGGAAAGAAAGTGATACTTTTGATTTAACATAACGCGTTAAAGTTTTATAGTTTCAAAACTTTATTCTGTTGGTTAAAAATACAGGAATTGTAACGAGCACATCATCTGTGGCTGAGACTTCTTTCTAAAGAGCCATATAGGCCGAATGCTAATGGAGATACCATCTCCCTTTAGAGCTTTGCATCTTTTGAGCATAAGAGTACCTTAGCATAATGACCTTCTCCTGTGTGTCAGCTGTACTTCAGTGAAACAAAAAAAGGTCTTCTTGCGAGGTTTCCCTGCTTCCCCGCAGTCTTTTATAGATTCTATCACTTTTTCTTTTCTTCTCTCAATCTCTGTCTACATGCTGGTCTATATTGGCCTTTTCTCTTCTTCTATCTTTAGGTATCCCTACAACATCACCCTTAGAGCAGTCCTTTTAAGAGTGTTGGAACCTACAAGATGAAATTTAGAGCAAGAATTTGACTTTACAGAACAAACCTACAAGAGACATAAGAGAAGCTGTGGCTCCTGTGAAATTCAGTAATTCTTTCATAGGGTAGGTGGTCGTGAGTTGTGGTGTTTGCTCCCCACGTGCTTCCAAAATAAACTCAGTGGGAAAATCGGGCTTCACAGTCTCATGGCTCAGAGTGAGCCCATGAGTATTCTTCCCCAAGTGCTTTCAATGACCATTTAAAAATCACATTTGTATCTGTGAATTGCTGTTAGATTACTTTTCACTGCTTGATTTTAAAATTGTAAGTTAATCCATTTGAACAACTTTTAAGAGGTATGAAGGCTGGTGTATTTCATTAAGCCCTTGCTAAAATAGAGGCTTACTTACACAGTATACTTAAATCAGTCCTATTCTTAAACCAGACTCTTAAAAAAAATCCTTTGAGTCACTAAGCTTACTCTTTGGTGTTCATGGGAGATGTTTTAGTATCTAATAACCCTTGACTAGGCTGATATGCTGTCAAATGCAAGATGCCACTGGTGGGAGAATTTATTTCTTAGATTGTTTATAGTGTTTTCTGGAGGAAGATCCTGGAGTCAGACAAAAAGAGACAGAGACAAAGGGAAAAGCAATTTTTTTTTTTTTCCTCACAGAGTTCAGTGGCTGTTGAGAGAGAGGTGGGGCAGGGCAAAATTCCTTTAAGACTAGCTAATATAAGTGCTGGTCAGGGTTTAAGAAGAAAGTAATGAGTTCATTCGTGGAGTCCCAATGCAATTCCAGCTCCATAATTCATTAAATGAGATTTTCTTTTTAAAGATTTTATTTATTTATTGGACAGAGAAAGAGATCACAGGCGGGTAGAGAGGCAGGCAGATTGAGAGGGGGAAGCAGGCTCCCCGCTGAGCAGAGCGCCCCATGCGGGGCTTGATCTCCGGACCGACCCTGAGACCATGACCTGAACCGAAGGCAGAGGCTTAACCCACTAAGCCACCTGGGTGCCCCATTAAATAAGATTTTTATTGTTGTTGTTTGACTTTTTATTTTGAGGTAATTACAGATTCACTAGAACTTGAAAAAAAATTGTACAGGGATATTAATTATAGATTCATAGGAAGTTGCAAAAATATTGCAGAGAAGTGCCACTTAGCCTTCACCCAGTTTCCCCTAGAAGCTACATCTTACATAAGTATGGTACAGTAGCTGGACCAGGGAATGGATGTTTGTACAACACATGCCTATATAGTTCTGTAACATTTTTTTCTACGTATAGTTTTGTCTAACCATCACCTCAGTCAAGATACAGAACTGTTGCAATACCGCAGTGATTTCTCTCCCTTGTGTTGGCCCGATCTAGTCAGCCAGTCCCACTCCTACTCACTCCCCACCATCCTTAACTCCTAGAACCACTAATCTATTCTCCATCATTATAGTTTATTGTATTAGATGTGCTAGTAAGATAGCATTGTCTCAAAATGGAGATGTTTTCTGAAGCAGAAGCTACTGTTTTAACAGGTTTTAAAAAACCTGCTTGTGTCTTACATTTTCTAATTACAGATTTCTTTATTTTTTTTTAAGATTTTATTTATTTATTTGACAGAGATCACTAGTGGGCAGAGAGGCAGGCAGAGAGAGGGGGGGAAGCAGGCTCCCGGCCGAGCAGAGAGCCCGATGTGGGGCTCGATCCCAGGACCCTGAGATCATGACCTGAGCTGAAGGCAGAGGCTTAACTCACTGAGCCACCCAGGTGCCCCTAATTACAGATTTCTTTAAAATGAAGGGGTCCAGTGGAATTTTCATCCATTTGCTACCAACTAATGTGACCATAGATTCATTCATCCCCTCCTGCTTTCTGTCAGCTTAGTTAAAGGGACAAAGCATTTTTTCCATTAAATTAATGATGTTGAAATGTTCTAAGAATTGGATGCATTTTTTATCCAAATTTTTATCCATTTTTATCATTTTTTATTTGAGGAGTCAGAAAAGCATTTGGAAGTTTTTAGTGTAAAAAAAATAAAGCTGTAGTTCATTGATACTTTTATCTGGATTCCTTGTTTATTATAATAATGATGAAGATAGGTTCAAAGGAGTTGATATGTATAAAGCGCTTAGATTAGTGCCTGGTGTACAGTAATCTCTGTTAGTGTTAACTCTTAACTTTTACTGCTGCTGTTAAGACAGCTGTTCGCAGGCTGAAAAGGCCTTTGTAAACATAAAACCAGAAGACGAAATCACACAAAAGAGGATAGTATAAGTATCAGCTACTTTAAACAAATAGAAACCAGGCCTCAGTATGCACATAAAGAAGAGGGAAGGTGTGTTTTCATAGATTTTCTCTTTGGTGGGTTTATAGTTGGTTCATGGCCCCACCCTCCCTTTTCTCTCTTTTTAACAAACGTATTACTCTTACAGTTGGGGAAATTGAAGCAATGGAAGGGGATAAGTATATCCAGATTCAGTAAGACTTTTAGGATAATGACACTCGGTAATAGTGTAAATGACTCAGTATTTCAGGAGGGCAGTTTGATGGGTATCAAAGCCTTGAAAAAGTTCATCCTCTTTGACCTAGTGATTTTACTTCTAGGACTGTATATTTAGGAAATGATCAGAAATGTGAGAAAAGGTACAAGGATATTCATTAGAGTGTAGCCTTCTAACAGGAAAGTGAAACTCACTTTCTGTGTAAAGTTCGTTCTTGAGTTTGAACTGTTAAATTGCTACATTGGGTAGTTTGATAAGTATAGTATCAATTTGACACAGACACTTTGATCATGGCATTAATATAAATTTGGGAATAATATTAATTGGTTAAAAACAATTCAGTATTTATAGATTTAATCCTAGGAAATTGTCCTAAAATATGATGTCTCTATATAGTTACATTAATGTTTATTCATATAGTTAAATATTTATATTTTTAGAACAAATACTTTGTAGTAGTTAGATGTTTTTAATATAGTTATCATGTCATTTTTATATTCACATAATATCTATCATTATTTTCTATCTATACAGGGAGGTAATGTGAAATGGTTATTTAGGCTCAGTAACAAACAATTCTTTTTTTTTTTTTTTAACTGTTGTTTTATATTTTCCTCCAGTAATTTCAAATCTGAAGGTTGTAATCTAGCTTTAGGTTTTAAAAAAGTTAGTAATTGGTATCTTCAGAGCATTTATTGCTTATCTACTGTGTTGAAGCAGTAATTGCTATTTCTTCCCTCAGTATTCTCCATCTCGGTTACTCAGCCAGAAAAGGGAATCGGTGTATCTCTGGATACCTCATTTTTGGCCTATGCTGTGTAGATCGAGTTTTGACCAAGGCCTGCCTGTCTCCAAAATATCTGAATCTACCACTTTTTTCAATATTCACTGATACCACGCCAGGCAAGGGAACAGTACTTGTTTTTTGAAGTACTGTATCATTAAAACTATTTCCTCCATCTTAGACTGTTTCTTTTTATTTCTGTTTCTAAATTTTATGGAAGATAAGAATACATCACATTTAAGAAGTCACATATCTTCATCAGCCCCACCCTTGAGTCTCATACCCATCCAGTGTCTTAGCTGTTCCTCCTTGGAGGAGTTTATGTCCAGTTTTCAAATAATGCATCTAAATGCCTATCGTTTATAATTTTTAAAATTTTGGATATGATTTATTGACTCTGTACTATAGAAGATGAGTTCATAGTCTTACATTCTGTTCCCCTGACATTTACACAGTTGACTTCCTCTTCTTTTTCACATGTAGTTATGTCATAATTTTGACATGAATAAGTAATCATGGCTCAACTATTCTTTACAATTGAGCCGTGCTTACTTACTTAAATTTTGTTTTCCTTGAGCTAATAACTTACTTAAGCTTTCTTTGTACTGGTCACTAATTTTTCTGCCATTGGTGAATATAGTGAATGCCTTCTCAGTGTGTTCAAACTCTTAGACATTGCTTCATCTTTGAGAGGCACCCTTCTTGTAATTTCTGTCTTCTTGCTAGTTAATGTCTGAGCTGTTGTTCTTTTTTTTTTTTTTTTAATTTATTTGTTTATTTGACACAGAGAGAGAGAAACAGCGAGAGAGGGAACACAAGCAGGGGGAGTGGGAGAGGGAGAAGCAGGCCTCCAGCTGAGCAAGGAGCCTGATGCAGGGCTTGATCCCAGGACCCTGGGATCATGATCTGAGCTGAAGGCAGACACACTCAATTGACTGAGCCACCCTGGTGCCCCTAAACTGTTGTTCTTAAGCTCTGCTCACCGTTGTGTCCCAGGATCTCCCTTTACTGTTAATCTGGGTATTTGTAGTATTTCCTTTCTATGTTTGTTACTAAGTTTCCTGGATCCCATGTCTTCCTTTTTCTTAATTTGCTAGTTTGTTTTAAGGGACCATATAATTCTGCTGGCTCTCTGAGAATAGGTACATAGAAAACAAATTCTCTGAGACTTTCATGTCTGAAAATCTCTGCAGTATATTTTCATATTTAATTTCACATTTTTTTTTTAAAGATTTTATTTATTTATTTGACAGAGAGATCACAAGCAGGCAGAGAGGCAGGCAGAGAGAGGAGGAAGCAGGCTCCCTGCTGAGCAGAGAGCCCGATGCGGGGCTCGATCCCAGGACTCTGAGATCATGACCTGAGCGGAAGGCAGCGGCTTAACCCACTGAGCCACCCAGGCGCCCCAATTTCACATTTTTGTTGGACACAGAATTCTAGGATTTTGAAGACATTATTTCAGTTGTCTTCGACTTTCAGTGTTAACTCTTGAGGTATCGATGCCTTTGATCCCTTTTTCTGACTGTAATCTATTTTTATTTTGCTTTGTTTTTTAATCTTACTGATTTATAATCCCTTAGTCACTAATGTTCTAAACTTTTTGATGCTAGGCCTTGATTTGAGGTTGGTTTTTTTTTTTAAATTTACCCCATTATAAAAGGCACGAGATAGGTCTTTCCTGTCCTTAAGTTCTAGAGGTATTAAAAAAAACTTTTTGTTAAGTTATTTTTCTCTGTTCTTGTTATTATGCAGACATTGACTCTTACGGACTCTATAAACATAATATTTTGACTCCTATTTTGAGTTTATTTTGTGAAAGATTTTATCACCTTTATCTCACAACTCTTGGTTGTGGTTTTTGTTGGTTTTTAAAATCTCCCTTACCGTGTTTTTCATTTCTAAAAGCTCTCTTTTGTCCTCTAAATATATCCTCCTGTTTTTGCCTAATGGGAGCAATATCTTAGCTATCTGAAAGTAATAGTTGTATGATTTTTTTTTTCTGTTTTTGTTTGTTTGTTTGTTTTCTGCCCTAACACAGTTTGCTCAGATTAGATAGATAGATTTCCTCAGATAGATTCTCTCTCTTTCTGGTGTGGTTACTGCATTACAGCAGGGTTCTTAACCTGCTTTGAACCTTGGACCCCTTTGGCACCTGAACAAAGCCTAGGAAGCTGAACCCCTCTTTAAAATCAAAGGAATCAATTCCATGAAATATACTTATCAGTGTATTTTTATAACTGTTACATAGCAATATATATGTACTCCCTTATTAACACATAAGATACAGAGATAATGAGCTAATTTCAAACTAGTGGTAAGTATAGTATATGTGCTGCCGAAGCGAGCACAAACTAGTGGTAAGTATAAATGATATTTTTGGACTGTCTGTACCAACTATAAGGTGATATGAAAATTTTTTTATCAGTGACAAAAGTCACAGGTATTGTTAACTCTTCTGTAATCTGTACTCTGCATTTATAATTAAAAGGAGTGTCGTATCAGAGGTTAGTATAAAATAAAAATTTAATTTTTTGACATCCAGATTTATTAAGCCCTTTGAATTCTATTGACAGACCCGGTCAACAGCATTGACACCCTGGGGTGTCTTGATACCCTGGAGTATCAAGAACTTTTTTTTTTTAGAGGTTTGATCACACATTTTGGGAGGTTGGCTGTCAGCTCAAAGAGTGAGGTTCTGGGAACCTAATTGAAAGTTCTGAGTAACTGAATTGGGCTCAGCAACTACTAGGCTTCACTATAAATTGTAGGAAGCTCAACTTTCATTATCTGGGATTATTTGGGATTCAAATCGCTTCAAAGAAGAATCCACCAGTTTCCCTGTAGAGTGTAACTCTAGTCATCTGTATTCTCACAGACAAGTAATTTTCCCTCTTACATTCTACTAGTAGAGTTTGTTTTTGTGATTTAATTGAGTGCTTATAGTATTAGAATGTTCCTGTTAAATGGCTCTAGGAAAGGACACAACTGTCTTTTATGTTTCGAAACCTTTAATATAACAAGAAAACTGGGCTATTTAGTGAATTTATTTTTACTCGTTTTTTTCAGGAGCTTTCAAGTTGTGGATGGAATAAAAAAGAAAAATACAGTTCTGCACCAAATGCTGTTGCCTTCACAAGAAGATTTAATCATGTGAGTTGCTTGTAAAATTTTGATAATTTTGTTTCTGAAATTCAGTTCCTTAATATATTTTCATTAAGAAGTAGTTTAACTTCTCACGTCAGTGCTGGAATATTTTTAGCCACTGTCTCTTCCAACATTGTCTCTCTCCATGATCTCTGTATTTTTCTTCTGTAATTTCTCTTTCTACTCCCTTGCTATTCTCTATTTCTTTTCTACTCTCTTGCTATTCTTTTCTGCTTGCATCTTAACTTACCTTGTTTTGTATGTACACCCATTCTGAATGGTTTCTTCAGATCTGTATTTCAATTCACTCATTCTCTTATAGATGGGTCATACCTGTTTCAAATCTGTGTGCTTTTACGCTAGTGTCATTTTTAATATTTCTTAAATCATTTTCAGCATTTTACAATATAATTTCTGTGTTATTATCCGAAGACCTGGGAGTACTAATTCTGTGTTATTTTTGCTGATCCTTACACAACATGGTTTTCTTCCGCATTTTGTAATTCTAGATTGAGAGCTCATGTTCATTTAAGCTTTATCTGTGCTGCATCTATGGGAATTCTGCTGCTGCTTAGTTTGAGGGTATATTTCTTCTGAAATGCTTTTGTTTGCTTTTGCTAGTACCAAAGACTATAATGACTTAGTTAAGTTCCTCATAAGTTTTGGTTGGGAACTTCCATACGTTGCTATAGTGAAAATTTAAACTTGAAATCCACTTAAGGACAAGTTACAGATTCTTAAGAAAAACTTATTTTTCTCCATCTCCTGTGTTTGTCTTCCCCTGCCAATAAGTGAATTGTTGTAGCCTACAGGTTCTCCAAGATCATAGCACTTTGACAATCCCTTAGATAGACATCGTATGATAGAATAGAGATGGGCAACTTGTATTATGTCTTAGGAGGAGTATTAAATCCAAAGCCCCTAAGTCACTGAGAGAAAATCCTCCATGGGCAGCTGCAGTGCCCTTTCTTTTACCACAGCTTTGCCTTTGTTTCCTCCCTTTTTTCCCCTTCTTTTTGCCTCTAGGGGAAATCCTTTCTTTGAAGTTAGTCACACATTTTTTAAAAAAAGAGTTTGTTGTCTTTAACCCAACATTTCTAGAAGTTTATATAGCAAACAGTTTTTCAGGTTATTTGGTTCACCGTATTCCCCAAAATAAAGTGGATCAAAGTTCTTAAAAATGAGATTAAACCATTAAAATAGGATATAAGGCAACCATGTCTTTCACTGAATTTTATATTCAAGTTATATAGTTATATATTCAGATTTTTCTGAATTGCTCAGAATTTGTCATCATAGTAAAAATTTTTTTGCCATAGCAAAAACATTGTTATAATATTCACAAATATGACTTTAGATTTTAAGCCTGTTAATTCCTAAATAAGCCAAAAAGTTGCCAGAGTCAAATATGTCACGTTGTACCAAAAGCCTTTATCCTTATTCCAGGTTACGGTTGATCCTACAGTCTTACTTAGTTGGTCCATTACTCTGTTAATTTCTCCGAGTAGGATCATAGGAGGTTTGAAATAGCAAATTATGAAAGAAGTTAGTCTTTTAAAAGGAATCTGTCTGCCCGATTATTATTATTATTTTTTAAAGATTTATTTGAGAGAGAGCAAGCGTGAAGGGGGGTGGAGGGGCTAAGGGAGAGGGAGAAGCAGACCCTTCCCTGATCAGCGAGCCCAATACGGGCTGGATGCGGGGCTTAATCCCAGGACCATGGGACCTGGAGCCAAAGGCAGATGATTAACCAACTGAGCCCCCCAGGCGCCCCTTGAAGTGCTTTTATAGACACATTTTCCTTCATCTGGTATTTGCTTGCCCAGAGATTCATTTCCTGTAAGCAAGGAAAGATAAATGTTTGATTCTTCCCCTTTATTTAATAATTTTGAAGATAACAAATTGGTGTTCTGTCTTTCTCTAATAGTGACCAAGTAGTTTTTTATCTTTAATACCATTATGAACTCATAAATTTAAATGCATATGATACGTTTCAACCCATTGTGGTTATTATCTTTATTGAAAGTAATACTCCATTTTTGGCCAGTGGAAGTCTTTTCAAGTTGGCATTCATGTCCTTTGTCATGACGCTGGTAGTATTGAATAGTTTCCTTGCCATCTGGTATACAAATCTCTTTCAGGCTCATTTTGTCCATTACCTGTCCCTGGCCTACAATCAACATTTCTTTAAAGTCCTGGTTTCTTACTGGGGGTAGTGGATCTGGATGCCAGGAACGCTCATTGCTGTCAGAATGACAACTTCTATGCCTTTTTCAGCAAAGATAGCTAGGATATCTGTGTATCATACACATAACATAGACATACAACTATTTAAAGATAAAGCATCTCATTAGTTCATATTGATACTTCTAATTCAGATTCAAGACCAGGGTTTTACTTCCAACTCTTCTGTATTACATCCACATGTTCTTTCTTCCACACCCAGAATTCTGGTTTTCAAGGAACACAGAACATGATGCAATACCCTATCGTATACTCATTTGCTTTATCCTACATAATAAACAAAAGCCTCAGAATAATACTAATACCAATAATGTTCCTATAAACATGTTTTGCAGATGTTCTGTTTTTGTAATTGTACTATATATTGTCTGAGCATATAGGCATTATATAATGCACTCTTTTAACTCTCTTTTAGTCTTAGTTCTTTGAAAAAGTACCATCCTTATGTTGGTGTTTCTCTAGGCATTTTGGTTACGTGAAGCTCATTCTCTGTTAAAATACTCAAGAAGGACTCATTAGAACAGTAAGGCCAGAATTCTTGCATACTGACAAATTTTCCTATCCTCTGTATAAAAACGTTTTTTCCTTGATATATGTTACTCCATTTTTTTTTCCTGACAGTGTTGCTGTTGAGAAGTCTGATGATAATTACATTTTCTTTTCCTTAGAAATTACTTGATCTTTTTGTCTCTGTGGCCAACAGATTTTTTCCCAGTAATTTTATTGAACTGTATCTTAGTGTTGGTCATTCTGGATCAGTATTCTCAGGTGTGGTTGGCTTTAGCTGGGTCTGTCAGTTGGAGAGCACCTACACTGAGCCTTTCCAGCATGGTGGTCTCAGGTAGTTGTACTTCTTACATGGTAGGTAGTTTAGGAATCTCAGACAGAATGTTCCAATAATCAAGGCAAGGCCTGCATGCTCTTTTATGACCTTGTCCTGGAAGTTACCAGCAATTTCATTAATCTTCTGTTCATTAAAGTAGTCACAAGCCTGTCCAAATGACATGGAGGTAACATATACCCCAACTTCCAACGAAAGGAATGACAAAAACTTTTTGGCCATGTTTTAATATCTTGATGGTATTAGTCTTAAAATTTGTCTCACATTAAATTTTTTTTAAGATTTTATTTATTTATTTAACAGACAGAGATCATAAGTAGGCAGAGAGGCAGGCAGAGAGAGAGAGAGAAGTGGAAGCAGGCTCCCTGCTGAGCAGAGAGCCCGATGCGGGGCTCGATCCCAGGACCCTGGGATCATGACCTGAGCCGAAGGCAGAGGCTTAACCCACTGAGCCACCCAGGTGCCCCCTTCACATTAAATTTAGTTAAGTCAGTGATCATGCAGTTTAGATTGAGTTCACAGGTGATATAGGCTATGGTTTGTTGATCAAATATCTAAAGTATAGCTTTTGATATATTTTAGAAGTAAACTTTATCAGAATCAGGGATAGTTATTGTCAAATATAGTAACAAATAATAAAGGTGGTTTTGTAAAATATATATATAAAATCTGAAATGTTTCTCACTAAAACAGGGAGATGAATTGTGAGGCAGTGGCACTATATTTTGCACTGTCATTTCTTACTAATATACCCTGTTTTTAGACTTACAGAAGTGTGAGCCAACTGATGGTACTTTGATTTTCTTTTCATAGTAAATGAATTAAAAATATGTTACATTATACCATATGGTAAGCAAACTACTTTGATCAGAGTGGATTAGAGCCTCTTAGTAGTGTTACAGATAGATCTAGTATGCCTTTTGATGAATTATTTTTAATGATTTTTAAAAGAAATTGTGAATACAGTTTATTGAATTAGAGAAAACATTACATGATTTTTTAAAAATACAATCTTAATTTTAGAATGACTTGGATACACTTTTCTTTATGATATTTTATTTTATTCGTACCAAGAAACACTTGGGATTCTTCACACAATTATGCTTGATGTAAATAAATGGCATTGTGGGATTACACAGACACAGGAAAAGTGTGCCATAAGTAGCATTTTTTATAATGTCTGCTCTTAAAGCTTACCTAATTCTGCCACAGTGTTTCAGAATACAGCAAAATCACATGTATTGGTATAGTGTTTTTCTTGTATCACTCCAATTTTATTGCATTCTTCTATTAGCTCTTTCCTTCAAAAGTTGTTTGCTTTTACAAATGAAACATCATAGTGATGTTTTTATGTGTGTTTTTATATGTTGAAGTACATACATACATATATATCGGTCTCTGTGCACATACATATCTCATATGTATATGAATTGTATGCAACATCTAAAGATTGGGTATATAGCCAACTGGGTGGTGTGCTGGGAAAGAGCAAGTATGGTTTTTTAACCGGCTATAGGTAGTTCATCAAGTAGTTCCTGTCATTAATTGAATCCTAGTGAGTAAAGAGTCTTGCCATTCAACTATTTTTCATTTTCATTTGCAGGTAAGCTTTTGGGTTGTTAGAGAAATTCTTCATGCTCAGACGTTAAAAATTAGAGCAGAAGTTTTGAGCCATTATATTAAAACTGCTAAGGTAAGAAAGACTTGTGTTTTTATTTTTTGAGTCCAGTCATTCAGCACTGTTTGTGAGTGAATGTTTGCCTGTGACACCTTATTCACTATTAATTGACCCTGGAAAATAAGGCCTATTGATTAGTATGTCAATTTTTTCAGTTGGGTATTTGTATTCTTTGCCTTTTCTTTATTCCTCCTCTCCTCCTCCCTCTTACATCTTTCCTCCCTCTCTCAGAGTAGCTGGATTATACTATTTATTTGACTGGATAAGTTGGCAGAGATCAGATTATGGTGAAGTAGGATAGTTACAAAATACTGGACTCTTGTGCAGGTAATTGGGAAAGCCTTACATGATTAAGTAGGAAAATACATATCAGTTATTTGCTTTTAAAATATATCACTGCCAACATTGTAGAGAATGATAAGACTTTATTTATAAAAGAATAATATAAAGAGGATATTCACCAAATATATTAGTTGAGTAGTTGTCGTAGGGCATGGGTAATAAATGCAGCAAGAGAAAAGGAACATGGACTTCAAGGATGGTCAGAATTTAGAGAGGAGAGTGAACAGGCCATTTCACAAGAGGATGCTATTACTTTATTAAAATGCATAACAACTCCAAACTTATGTTAAGTTCACTAAAAGGTGGCATAATTATAGCCACATTCTTCATCATTCTTGTGGTAAATACATAACTTACCTTATGTCCAAATGAAAGTGGACTAAAATGAGGATACGATTTTTACAGTTTTAAATTATTATAATTATTGTAAAATTGTAATTGCTGTGAGTTGTAACACTTCTCTATTTTCCTTGAACACCTGGGAACAATTATATTCTAACATTCTGTGGCACTAGGTGGCAGAGCTAGCTTTCCAAATATATTTTATGGCAGTGTCATAAAATTTATAAAAAACACTCTCTGTGATATGTTCAATAAGTAATGAGTTTTAGCTAACAAATTCATCTCTTTTCTCCACAGAGTCTGAATTTGTTTTATTGTTCTCTGGTATTTTTGTGTATGTGCTTCACATGTTCTGTTCAAAACCACCAAATTCTGCCTATCAGTCTTCCTGTTATCTTCCTCATCAAGTAATCATTTAGTACCAGTGCAGATTCTTAGACTTAGTTATTTTTGACAGTAGTTGCTTTCGTCCCAAGCCCTAGTAGTTCATACTCTTTTTTGTCATGTACCATCTCTTAAAATCCCTCTATTCTGCCTCCCTCCCTTCTGTATTCAGTCTGTATAAAACTGGCAGGTGTTTTTCTTCTTTTAGTAGATTGTATCAGGGTTCTCTAGAATGGGAGGATAAATATATATAAAATATATAAAGAAAATTAAGGAATTGGCTCCAGTAGTTGTGGGAGGGGGCTGGGAAGTGTGAAATCGATTATAGGGCTGATGGACAGTCTAGAAACTCAGGCTGGAATTGAAGCTGCAGTCTTGAGGCAGAATTTCTTCTCTGGAAAACCTTAGTTTTTTTCTCTTAAGCTGTTTTAGCTGATTAGATGCAGCCTACCATATTATCAATGTAATCTCTTTTAATTAAAATCAGCTGATTATAGATATAAATTATATCTACAAAATTGCTCCACAGCAATGCCCAGATTGTTTGATTAAATAACTGGGTACTATTGTCTAATCAAATTTGATGAATAAAACTGATGTCAGAGACACACAAAAAATTTATAAAATAGATTAAAAGTAGCAAAAGAATGGTAAGGTGGATGTCCATGTATTCACTGCCCTCTTTGAATTCCCATAGATCTTCTCATAGGCGATCCCTACCCTCCCACTACAAAAGGAACTATTGCCCACAATGTTGTTTGCTTCTCTTTGATAGTTTTATATATGTGTGTGTGTTCCTGAATCTCATATTGTTGTATATGTTTTTCAGTTTTATTTATTTCAGTTTTATTTATTTATTTATTTATTTATTTATTTAAATATTTAAATAAATATTTATTTATTTTATTTAAGTTTTATTTATTTAATTTATTTAAATTATTTCCAAATTACATTTATACTTTCCGAAATTGGTTTTTGTTTTGTTTTAAAGATTTTATTTATTTATTTGACAGATGGAGATCACAAGTAGGCAGAGAGGTAGGCAGAGAGAGAGGGGGAAGCAGGCTCCCTGCTGAGCAGAGAGCCTGATGTGGGACTTGATCCCAGGACCCTGAGATCATGACCTGATCCGAAGGCAGACTCACCGAGCTACCAAGGCACCCAAAAACTTGTTTTTTTTTTACTCAGCACTGTTACTGCATGGTTTGGGGTGTGTCTCTGTTGTAGCGCGCCCTCTTGTTTGCGTATACCACAAATTCCTCAGCATACTCTAGCTTGGATAGTTTTCAGGTTTTTGTTGTTACAAACACTGCTGCTGTAAAGCTTTCTTGTTGGAGTCTCTAGGTGCTCATGTGAGCGTTTAAGCCGTAGAAATACAGAGAGAACAGATAAATTACCTTTAAAGAAATGACAGACAAATAACCTTCATTGAACGTGATGAGATTGAACAATTTTTTCTCTGTTGGCCATTTAGGTTTTCTCTCTTGAAATGTCTGTTCAAGATCTTTGAACAGTTTTCACTTACTTATTGATTTTTGTAGGAGTTTTTTTTTTATTTAAATCTAGATGCTAGTTCTCTTATGTGTTTTCATATGTATCATGCTGTTTGTGACTTGTCATCATTTTTCATGTTATGTTTTGATATAGGTATTCTTAAGTTTAGTAGTCAAACTTACTGATCTTTAATTTTTATTGTCTTATTGAAGCATATATAACTTAAAGTTTTATAGCTTTGATTTTTGTACTTGAGTATTTACTCGATGTGTAATAAATTTTTTATGTAAGTATGAATTATGGATTACTCTTTGTATTTTTCATTTGAATAATTCTGGCACCATTTTTTTATTGACGTGTAATTGACGTACAGTATCCTGTTAGTTTCAGGTGTGAATCATAGTGAATCAATGTTTTTATACATTATGAAATTATCTTAATGATAAGTCTAGCTACCATACAAAATTATTATAATACTTTTTACAATATTTCCTATATTGTACATCACATTCCCATAATGTACTTATTTTAGGACTGGAAGTTTGTACCTCTTAATCCCCTTTGCCTGTTTTGTCCACTCCCCCAAACCCTTCCCTCTGATAACCGACAGCTTATTTTCTATAAATCTGTTTCTGTTTTGTTTGTTCATTTATATCGTTTTTTAGATTCCACATATAAGTAAAATCATACTGTATTTGTCTTTCTGTGTCTGATTTATTTCACTTAGCATAATACCCTCTAGATTCAACAAGATAATCACAAATGGCAAGATTTCATTCTTTTTTATGGCTGAGTAATACTGCATTGTATCATATATACCACATCTTCTTTATCTGTTTATCTATCAGTGGGTACTGGGTTGCTTCCGAACCTTGTCTATTGTTAAGTAGGGCTGCAGTGAACATAGGGGTGGATATATCTCTCTGAATTGGTGTTCTCATTTTCTTTGGATAAATACCCATAAACAGAATTGCTGGATCATATGGTAGTTCTGTTTTTAAATCTTTGAGAAACCTCCACAGTGCTTTCCATAGTGGCTGCATCAATTTATAGTCCCACCAGCAGTGTGTGAGCAGTGTTTCCCCCACATACTTGCCAGCGCTTGTTATTTTCTGAGGTGTTTTTTTTTTTTTTAATAATAGCCAATCAGCAGTATGAGAGGATATCTCATTGTGGCTTTGATTTGCATTTCCCTAATAATTAGTGATGTTGAGCATCTGACACCATTTTTAAAAATTCTTTGTTAAAGTGATCTTTATTTTATTTAACCTAGACGTCTCTTTATGTTTCCTTGTTCTTAAAAAAGGCTATTCTAGTGGTGCCTGGATGGCTTAGTCAGTTAAGTTTTATGCCTTCAGCTCAGGGAGCCCCATATTGGGCTCCCTGCTCAGTGGGGTGCCTGCTTCTTCCTCTCCCCACTGCTCCTGCTCTCTCTCCCAAAAAAAAGGAAATAAAATCTTTAAAAAAGTACAATTCTAGACTTAGAGTTTTTTGTATTTGCTTTTTGTTCTTTACTCTGCTTAGGATTCCTTGAGCTTCCTGACAACCTAAGAACTAACATCTTTTCAGTAATCTGAGAAAATAATCTACCATTACCTCTCAGATAACTGTTTCTACCAATCCTTTTTATCATCTTCTGCATCTCTGACTAGATAAATGTTGGCCTCTTTTCTCTACATTTCATGTCTCTTTGTTTCACATTTTTAAGAAAACTTTTTTATGTTGCGTTCTAGATAATATCTTCATTTAATCTTCATTTCACTGAAGCCTATACTTGATGGTTCTCCATTTGTGAATTCTTATTTCCTTATGTTTTTTCATTTCCCATTTTTAAATTTTCCTAAGTTTAAGCTTTTATTTTTATTTATTTTTAAAAAATACTCATTTGGCACAGAGAGAGGAAAAGCGCAAGTAGCAGAATGGCAGGCAGAAGGAGAGGGAGATGGGGATCCCAAAGCGGGGCTTGATCCCAGGACCCTGGGATCATGACCTGAGCTGAAAGCAGATGCTTAACCAACTGAGCCACCCAGGCACCCCTTGTTTTCCATTTTTTAAAAAATTGAGTCTGTTGAGTTCATATTTCTTGAAACTTTATGGGAATTCTTTGAGACCTGAGTTAAGGTGATATATTGGTCAGAGATCTCCAGAGAAACAGAACCCTTCCCCTTCCTTGCACTAATGTTCAAAACAGGCATTTTTGCTTTGGAGTCTCTTGGTGGTGGGCAAGGACCATTCTAAATGATTTTTCAGATAGGACCATTAAGATGTAAGTATGTGGTAGTATGAGGAAATCAGGGAAATTAGCATTAAATGTCGAGTAGCTCTCTTGGCAAACTGATAGAACCTAATGTTAGAGAGGAGTTCTATAAGGAGACTACAAAAAGCAAGGTCAAGTATTGGGAAGCAAGTGGATGTCCCAACATGAGTGAAGAACCAAGGATCAGAGGATTCAGGCAGGAGGAAGCAGGAAATAAGGACTATGGAAAGCAGGTTTGAACCGTAACCCTGGAATTATGAGGGTACTGAGTAGGAAACTGGATCAGGATCCTTTCTTGAAACTGGGATCATAAGGCGGAGGCTTAGTATTTCAATATAAGGAAGGAGACTCCTTACTAGAAACTGGGGTGCATGATCATACTGGGTAAGCTTGATACTGAGCCATAACTTTGGTTTTCTTAATATATTATTGAACCAGAGGTAGATTTGTTCCCAGAGCTTGGGGACAATGCCAGGTTAGAATATGGAGTTTCTGTTATGGGCCAGAATCAACTTATTGTAAACATAATGGGTACTCCAAAGACAAATTTCACTGATCAGGGTAAGAAGTACTAGAACACTACGAGTTGCCTAGATTTTACTTGTTAATCTAAAGTTATCCTTACTATTTTTCATCTCTCCTCCCCTTTTTCTTAAATTTCAGAAGCTGTATGAGCTGAATAACCTTCATGCACTTATGGCGGTGGTTTCTGGCTTACAGAGTGCCCCAATCTTCAGGTTGACTAAAACATGGGCGGTAAGTCAGCTTCCTAGTTAATGAAAGGGCTAGACTTCCTGTTAGAAATAAAGATGTATTTATTTCTTCTGTAGTTCTTAGTAAGGTTAATATTAAAATAGATAAGGACTTTTAAATTAGTTTATACTCTTTTTTTTTTTTTTTGAATCCTGCATTTTCTTCTTTTAAGTGTTACACTAGACTTGTCAGGTAATTTTGGGTAAAGTATAGCTTGGTACTTGCTTTTTGCCATTTAGTGAATCATTTTTGTAGAATCTGTGCATTTTCAACAACATAGCATTTCAGGTTTACTGATGGGAAAGTATAATTTTTCTTTTTGCATTTAATACAGTATTTTTTGCATTTAATCTTACAAAGATTAAGCTTTTGGAAAATTCAGGGAACATCTAAATTGCAACTATTAAGGAGTATTTACTTATTCAGATTTTCTTTTTTTTTTTTTTTTTAAAGTAAACTTAGATTTTTTTTCCCTCAGGAATAATGAAAAAATCTCACCGCTAACATGGGATTATGCAGTGTTGCTGCACATTCTGATACATGTTAATTGTATTTGGTTCTATCACTTTAACAAGGTCAGGGTGTGAATTTTGACTTCTACAAATCTGTGTACTTTCATATTTGAGTGACATGGTACTGGCCTTGAGCTTTAGGTATTTTTCATTTAGATTTTATATAAGTAAAATTTGAGATCCAATTAAATCTGTTCTTACTTAATGGTATTCTTTGGTGTTAAGGAGTAATGATTTTGTTTATTACATTTTATACAAAGGGTTACTGTATTTTTGGAGTCCTGTGATAAAGAGATGACTAACTTCTAAAAACTTTTTTTTTTTTAAGATTTTATTTATTTATTTGACAGTGACGGTTGTAAATGCTGGAGTATATTAATAAGCAAAGGCATAGCATATTTGAAGAGCTCTTTACTAATAGGATAGATTCTCAAGCTTCAGATCATTTGTGTGTGTCTTTTCGTAATAATTTTTTTAAAGATTGATTTTATTTATTTATTTATTTATTTATCTATTTATTTTTTTTGACACACAGAAAGAGAGAGATCACAAGTAGGCAGAGAGGCAGGCAGAAAGAGACGGGGAAGCAGGCTCCTTGCTGAGCAGAGAGCTTGATGCGGGGCTCGATCCCAGGACCCTCAGATTATGACCTGAGCAGAAGGTGAGGCTTAACCCACTAAGCAACCCAGGTGCCCCAAACTTTTTTTTCTAACTAAAGTGTAACCATTTTTAATTAGCCTAGTGTTGCTTTTACTTTTCATAGTATCTGAAGAGATAGATGTTTCTCATGAAAACCAGGGTGGTTTTCTGTATTGGAAAGACATTATATTGAAGAGCATCTGATCCTCTTTATATTCTGTTTGTGTTTTAGGAGCACCTGGGTGAAGGTTTTTCTTACTTTAAAAATTGCTCAGTTGTTGGTCATCTGCATTAGGGTCAGGTCATGATCCCAGGGTCCTGGGATTGAGCCCTGTGTCAGGCTCCCTGCTCAGCGGGAAGCTTGCTTCTCCCTCTCCCACTCCCCCTGCTTGTGTTTCCTCTCTCACTGTGTCTCTGTCAAATAAATAAATAGCATCTTTTAAAAAAATTCTTATTAATAAGATGACCTTACTCTCTTTTCTTAAAACTTGAATTTCATTGGTGACTGGAAATAAAAATACACAGTAATGATTTCCATTTTTGGAGTTTTAGGGTAAAGAATTATACTCTGATGTATATTGGGGCTTAGTAATGAGATACATTTCCCTCAAGTTAATTTTTACTTTCTTGAACATATTTTTGTTGTCTCTCTCATATTTGCATGAAGAAGAATTTTTCATTCATTAACAGTTCATTATTAATCTGAATAAAATTTTTAGTGTTTATAGTAAATTTTAAAATAGTCTATACTGTACCAGGCACTGATTGCTTGGCATACAGCAGTAAGTGATTCAGATAAAGTCCTACTCTTATGCAGCTAACATTCTACTGGGAAAAAATAAACTGTAAAAAAGTAATGATATTTTAAATAGTGATGAATGCTCTGAAGAAAAATAAAGCAGATTAAATGGGATAGAAGAGAAAATAGGAAGGTATTTTATATAGTACAATCAACCCTTGAACAATGCAGGGATTAGGGATGCCAAACCCCCTGCACAATCAAAAATCCACATAAAACTTTTGACTCCTTCCAGACAATAGCCAGCTGTTGACTTGGAAATCTTACCAATAACAGAGTCGATTAACATGTATTTTTTATGTTATATGCATCATATACTGCATTCTTACAATAAAGTAAGTTAGAGAAAAAAATGTTACTAAGAAAATCATAAGGAAGAGAATATGCATTTATAGTACTCCACTGTAAAAAAATTCACGTATAAGTGTACCCACGGAGTTCAAACCCATATTGTTCAAGGGCTAATATCCGTGACAGTTGCCTAGAGAGCTGGAAGAACTGAGAGAACCATTTGTGTGGAAGTCTGGGAGAAGAAAATTTCAAGCAGAGGTGATAGTACAAAGGCCCTAATGACATTCAAAGAATAGCAGGTCAGTCAGTGTTGAGAGAGTGGAGTAAGCTATGGGGTAGTTGATGGTAGGAGATGAGTGTGTCCAGAGAGGTCACATCAAATCAAATAATGGAGATGCTGTTTACTGATATTCTGGGGGTATAGAGGAGGAGTGTGTTGGTGGTGGGGCAGGGAGGTTCTCTTCTTACACATAACAAGTTTGAGTTGGCTGATGAATATCCATGTGCAACTATAAGGTCAGAGTCAGGTGTACAAGTTTAAGGGAGGAGTTAGGGCTAGAGATAATATATTTTTGATCATCAGCATAATGGTATTATTTAAAACATAAGGATCACCTGAATTATAAGTACAGATGAAGAACCCTGGAAGCCTCCCAAGATTTAGATTGGAAAAATGAGGACTCAGCAAAGGAAATATTACAGTGGGAGTTTTCCACAGTCAGGTAATGAAACTTTCAAGGAAGAGTGATCACGGGGCGCCTGGGTGGCTCAGTCATTAAGCGTCTGCCTTCAGCTCAGGTCATTAGGCCAGGGTCCTGGGATCGAGCCCCACATCAGCCTTCCTGCTCGGCTAGCCTGCTTCCCCCTCTCCTTCTGCCTGCTGCTCCCCCTGCTGTGCTCCCTCTTTCTCTCTCTCTGTCAAATAAGTAAATAAAATCTTAAAAAAAAAAAGTGATCCCCCATGTCATATGCTGCTAGTAAGTTGAATTAGGTGAGAACCTTGACATGGGCACTGGATATGGGCAGTTGTAGAGGATTGGCAACCTTGCCAAGAGTGGTTTCAGTATAGCGGTGGACCAAAAACTGATTGGATTTGAGAGAATGTGGAGAAAAATATGAGACAGCAAATACAGAAAATGCATTTGAGGAATTTTGTTGTAAAGGGCAGGGTTGTGGTGCTGCAGAGAAATCTGACAGCTAGAGGGGGATGTAAGACCAAATTTTGCTTTGTTTTTGGAAATGAGGTCCATGACAGTATGTTTGTATGCTGGTGCAGTGACCTAATAGAAAAATGGTAGGAGAGCAAGAAGTTACTCTAGCAATACCCTTAATCAGGCAGGAGGGAATTGATCTGGTTCTGGAGTGGAGCAGGAACAGTTTATCCATTTTAACAGGAGAGAAGGGGATGCATTTGCTTACAGGTGCAGGTAAGTTGGTACCTGTGGTGGTGAGATTCTAGAAATTCCTCTGATACTTGTTTCTTAAGACATGTAAAGCAGAGTCACTGATTGAGAGTGATGGGGGAGAGGTGTTAGAGGTTTGAAGAAAGAACAGATGAAAGTCATCTTATTAGAAGAGTGTGAGAATGAATTAACTAGGGAAATAGGGTAGGTTTGGTATGGTAGGCCTTATGATTGAGATTTTTGGTCATAAATTAAAGGTGAAACCAGTCAGCGAAGTCATGTATGCTCCAGTCAGGTTCAGGTGTTCAGCATTAAGTCTGGAATAGTGATGAGAATTGTATTTAACCAGTGTTGGAATTTTTCAAGGATTGTTTGTTCCATATTGGGGTCAGGGATAGCACAAGAGAGAAAGTGGGTAAATGTACAAAGTTGTTTTAGTAAGGTAAGGAATTTACACCTAGTAAAAGAGAGAAGGAGGAGTGAAAAAGTAGCATTGGTAACTGGATTGGAAAGTCTGGTGCAGTCCGTTCTTTTTGGATTCAGGATAACCAAGGGAGTAACTCAAGTAGTAGAAGGTAGGATCATTGAAGGGGGAGGTGAAGTCAAGGAACTGAGATACCATGTAGTAAGAGTGTCATCTGTGTGAAAATTACAGTCACCAAAATATGAAAATCATGGTGGTTCGCGGACTCTTTCTACAACTACTAACACCTTTAAGATACAATGGGGAAAATGACTAGTAGCTCTGTTGATGACAGAAACATAAGTGTTATAATCTAGTGCTCTCCGTCCAGTATGGTAGCCACTAGCCACATGTGGGTATTTAGATCATTAAAATTAAATTTAAAATTTAGTTCCTCATTCATACTAGTCATGTTGCCAGTACTCAGTAGTCATGTGGCTGGTGGCCATTGTATTGGGCAGCACAGAGATCGTTTTCATCACAAAATTTGATCAGACAGCACTGATCTAGTGCTTGAACTTAGTAGAAGCTGGAGGATGTTGGGAAAAAATTATGAAGAGCAAGGAGCCAGGATTGCACCCAAATCAAATCTAGGCTCATGTTACAAAAGAAGGAAGAGTGCTTAAAGAAGAGGTTAAGAATGGAGCTTTTGCATAGGATGGACCATGAGACCCAGAAGTACAGTTGGAAATGTGTAAATGGCCTAAACATCCATCAGCAGATGAATGGATATACACAATGCATACACGTAGAATGGGATATTATTTAGCATTAAAAAGGAATGGAATTGTGACACGTCACACCATGGATGAATCTTAAAGATGTTACACTAAGAGAAATTAGCCAGACATAAAAGGACAGATACTGTCTGATTTTGTATATACCAGGTACCAAGAATAGTCAGATTCATAGAGACAGAATGTAGAAGATGGTTGCTAGGGGCCCAAAGGAGGAAGGAATGGGAGTTACTGTCCAGTGGGTGTGGAATTTCAGTTTGGGAAGATAAAAAGAGTTCTGACCATGCATGGTTGGTGGTGATGGTTGGTTGATAAGATGAATGTACTTAATGCCATTAAAGTGTACGCTTGAAAATGGTTAAAATGGTGAATGTTATGTATATTTTACCACAATTTAAAAAAAAGTTTATTACAATGACTGAATATACAAACAGTACACAAAACCAGTTGTACTTGAAACAATTTGAAAATATCACTTGAAAGAACACCTTTTACAGTATCAATAAAAGAAACACAATAGCAAACAATATATGGGATAATATATGCAAGACGTTTTTTCAAATAGCGATCTCAGAATAATTCGCCTTTGGTTTAAGTCTGACCAAGTATAGTCCATGGAACATTGCTCAGTCATCCCCAGAGTGGTCCGTCCAGAGTAGACCATGACAGGTGATCTAGCTGATTAGCTTCTTCCTTACAGGTTTGTTTTTCCAAGGCTGAGGGCTGGGTTCTTTTTCTTTGCCATGTATTTATAATATCCGCCCTTAAATATATGTAAGACGTATATGCAGAAAACTATAAAACTTCACCAGAAGTCATTAAAGAAGAACTAAGGAGATGGAACAATTTCCCTTAGTCATGGATAGGAAATCTTAAAGATGCCAGTTTTCCCCAAATGTATGTAGAGATATATGCACCCTGAATCAAAGTCCCCTTCTGAGACAAGATTGCTTATAAAATTTACATGGAAATGTAAAGGGTCAGGATAGCCAACTTATTTCTGAAGGAGAAAATGGGGTTGAAGACTTTGACAGAGCCCTAATAGATATCAAGATATATTGTATTATTTCGGTAATGTACATTTAGTGCAGGTGTAGACCTGTCAACCAGTGGAACAGAAGAAAGAACCCCAAAATAGATAATTGCTTTTATAGAACTCTGATATATGATAGTGGTGGCATTATAAATCAGTGGAGAAATGAGGGTCTGTTTATTAATTGGAGCCAGGAAATTGATTATCAGTTTGGGGAAAAAATTAAAGTCTTTGTTAAATGAATTAAAGATTTACAAGTGGAATGAAAAACGTGGAAGCTTTCATAAGAGAAAAATAGCTTAATATCTCCCTGGCTTGGTATGAATAGATTCTAACTTGGAATCTGTAAAGGTATTTCAGATAAGATACAAAAACCTCAAACAGTGAAAGAAAAGATGAAAAATTTTTACCACATTAAAGGAAGAATTTCTGTTCATCAAAGGATATTTTAAAGAAAACTGAAAAGAAGCCCCAGAATGAGGGAAAATAATGTGAAGCAGTTGTAACTGATCAAGAATTTATATCTGGAATATATATATATAAAGAAATCTCTTAAAAAGCAAAAGGAAAAAAAAGAAAAATAGAAAATGATAGTACTTCAGAGAAGAAGATATATATAGGGAAGCGGTGAAAATAAGTGAACTACAGCCACACGTAACATTATTGGTGGAACTTCAGTGTCAGAACATTGAATGAATAAATCCAAAGATTAAAAATAGCATGATACTGTTCAGTCAAAAATAAAATAAAATTTAAGAGAATGGTAGGCAAAATTTAGGAAGGAGATTATTGGATACTTATAGTTAAGGGGAGTGCCTGGGTGGCTCAGTTGGGTGAGCATCTGCCTTTGGCTCAGCTTGTGATCTCGAGGTCCTGATTGAGCCCCACATGGGTTTCTCCCTACCCCTGCTTGTGCTCTCTCTCAATAAAAAAAATCTTAAAAAAAAAAAAAGGTCAAGGGATTTAGATATGGAAGGAGCACATATGTAGATGTGTTATTGGTGTATGGTTCTTAGGAAAATTGATGCGTATGTGTTTGTTAGGAAATTTAAGAATAAATCAATTTAACAGGAAAGCCATATCAGAGAATAATGATAATTGAGTGTCATGAACAAAAGATTATAATTAACCTGCATCCAAGGTTCAAGATAAGTTGTTTATGCAAATGAACACATTTGTATGTATTGTATGGGGATACAAATCAAGGTGATGAGGGGTGATCTGGGTATCTTATATTTTTTATGGTGACTGACATGAATAGAGGTTCATGCAGATTTTCCCCAAGTAGATTCTTTTTTTTTTTTTTTTTTTTTAAGTATAAGTCAAAACCCTACCCCTAAATGTGATGGTATTAGGAGGTGGGATTTTTTTTTTTTTTAATTTATTTATTTGACAGAGAAATCACAAGTAGGCAGAGAGGCAGGCAGAAAGAGAAGGGGAAGCAGGCTCACCACTGAGCAGAGAGCCCGATGTGGGGCTCCATCCCAGGACCCTGGGATCATGACCTGAGCCGAAGGCAGAGGCTTTAACCCACTGAGCCACCCAGGCGCCCCCCCAAAGTAGATTCTTATGGTGACATGGTGTAGAGATCTGGCCCAGAACATGTGGAGTTCCCACATTCATGCATGAGTGAACATGTGAAGAGCTTTGCCCCTGGTTGTCATGCTCTTCGCCAGAGGAAGAGTATAGTACCTAAAACATGCAGTTGTGAACCACTTTGTTTTCCCCTTTTTTGGTGGGAAGAGTATAGTGAAGTAACATCGTAGGGATAACATTAGGAACATCAGAAAAAGATTTGAAAAGCAGAAAAAAAATCAGGACTTCGTAGATACAGCTTTGGGGGCATTGGACAAGTTTCTGGGATATCATCGGAAATACCTTACTTTAACATCTAATTAATTCTTTTGTCCATGCTTTTCCTATAAATAGTCTTCCTGAAAGAAGGCTCTGTGGTCCCACACCAGATTGAATCCTTTTAATCTGGCTATCCATTATTATGAAAATTCCAAATATGAGTTATTTTTATATGTACTTTTTAAAGATTTTATTGATTTGAGAAAAAAGATTTTATTTATTAGCGAGAGCAAGAGAGAGCATGAGCAGGGGGGAAGGGCAGAGGGGGAAGGAAAAGCAGGCTCCCCACTGAGCAGGGAGCTGGATGTAGGGCTTCATTCCTGGACCTTATGACCTGAGCCGAAGGCAGATGCTAACCAACTGAGCCACCTAGGTGCCCCCTTTTTATACATACTAGACCATGTAGTTCTTCACCAGAGTTCTGTGTTTCAGATGTGGCAAAATCAGTGGTGTTTCTCCTGATACTGTACCAAAGTTTTGGAGTGCTTGATTTAAGAAAAAAGGAACAGGTTTACTGTTACCCTGCCACATCACATCACCGTATTTTCCATATCCAAATACTCTGTTAGGTGAGAGAAAAGGGATGGTTGGACTCCAGGTAACAGCAGAGATTTGTGCCTGATCTTGAAAATGCTAATAAAGTATGTTGAAGCTGGGCCAAGCAAAAGATTATGCAACTGCTGTTTTAGACCATGGGCTATCTATCTAAAATATGAAAACAAAAGACTCCTTAAAATATTTTGTTTTGAAGAAGGAGGAATACTGCTCAGATATATTTCTGGTAGAGATTATCTGAAAATAATCTGCATCTTGGAGCCCATGAAAAAATAAATTCCAATGTGAATCCCAGTTGTACTCTTTGTAATACTCTATATAAAGAGTAGTGCATTTGGCATCAGAATTGCCTTTATCTCCAGAACCAGACTGAGACACTGAAAAACAGGATGTCTTTGTGGGTGGATGACTGAGAGAGTATTAGTGTGTTCTACTTCTTGCTAATCCTGTGATCAACTTTGAATCTCTGTCTCCTTATCTCTAAATTAATCTTCAGATTTTCTGTTACCCTCATAGAATTAGATGAGCATTTTATAGGTGGACATATTTTGTAACCTAAAAAATAACATTTTATGACATAAAGTGGAGTTTATTACATCACAATGAAATAGAAACTTCATACATTTAAAGAAAAAAATACTTTTTTCCAGAGTCTTTGAAATACTTAAAAACATACTTTCTGAATTTTTTCATTAATATTCTTAAAATACCCTTTCTTAACTCAAGGATAATTAACATACAGTGTTAACATTAAATATGTTTCAGATGTACAATATAATGACTCCACAGTTCTGTACATTCCTCAGTGCTCATCAAGATAACTGTTCTCTTAATTCTTTCTATTTCACCCATCTATTTCCCCTCTAGCAACCTCTAGTTTGTTCTCTATATTGAAGAGTCTGGTTTTGGTTTTTTAGGGTTTTTGTTTGTTTGTTTTGGTCTCTATTTTCCTTTATTTGTTTAGTTTCTTAAATTCCACACGTGAGTGAAATCATATGATACTTTGTCTTTCTCTTATTTATTTCACTTAGCATTATACTCTCTGGGTCCATCCATGTTGTTGCAGATGGTAAGAACTCATATATGTATGTATGTATGTATGTATGTGTGTGTGTGTGTGTGTGTGTATATACATATATATATATATATACACACACACACACACACACCACATCTTCTTTATCCATTCATCTGTCGAGGAACTTTGGGTTGCTTCCATATTCAACTACTGTAAATAATGCTGCAATAAACATGTTTAAGGAGTGCATATATCTATTCAAATTATTTTTTTCATTTTCATTGGTTTAATGCCCAGTAGTGGAATTACTGGATCATATGATAATTTGATTGTTAATATTTTGAGGAACTTTCATACCATGTTCCACAGTGGCTGCACCAATTTACATTCCCACCAATAGTGCATGAGGATTCCTTTTTCTCCACAATCTTGCCAACACAAAATACCAATAGCATCTTTAACAGAACTAGAACTAATAGTCCTTAAATTTGTATAGAACCACAAAAGACCCCAAATAGTCAAAGCATTCTTGAAAAAGAAGAACAAAGCTGGAGGCATCACTATCCCAGATTTCAAGATATATTACAAAGCTGTAGTAATCAAAACAGTATGTTACTGGCACAAAAATAGGCAGATAGATAATGGAACAGAAGAGTCCAGAAATAAGCCTGTGCTTGTGTGGTTAATCTATGACAAAGGAGGCAAGAATGTACAGTGGGGAAAAAGATAATCTCTTCAACAACTGGTATTGGGAAAACTGGACAGCTACATGCAAAAGAATGAAATTGTACCACTTTCTTACACCATACACAAAAATAAACTCAAAATTAATTAAATGTGAGACGTGAAACCATAAAATTCCCAGAAGAAAATATAGGCAGTTATTTCTTTTGCATCAGCTGTAGGAATACTTTTTTAGATATGTCTCCTTGGCAAGGAAAACAAATACAAAATTAAATTTTTTGGACTACACCAAAATAAAAGGTTTCTATACGTCATCAAAATAAAAAGACAGTTTATTGAATGGGAGAATATATTTATAAATTATATATCTAAGGAGTTAATATCCAAAATATATAAAGAACTTACACAACTCAACACCCAGAAAAAGTCAAATTTGAAAATGGGCAGAGGACCTGAATAGACCTTTTTCCAAAGAAGACATGCAGATGACCAACATGAAGAGGTGCTCAACATCACTATTCATCGGGGAAATGCAAATTAAAACCACAGTGAGGTATCACTTTACACCTGTCAGAATGGCTAAAATAAAAAACAGAAGAAATAAGAAGTAGTTAATACTGTTTTGGGTAATTGACCTTACTTCTCTTTTATTCCCCTAGATTGTCTCCATTTTCCTCAAAGGACACTCACTGCAAATCTACCCCCATAAGCTTCCTAAAACTGTGCAGTTGATTGTTCATCAACTGTGTGAGGTAGCACTGATCAGCAGGATCAAAGAAAAAGTATCTTGTTAAAAATCCAAAAGTGTGAATCACAGTTTTATGGTTATTGTTAGGACTAGTGAAGAAAGATTGTTACTGAAACCACAAAATTCAGTATTTATCTCTTAATGATTATGCAAGAATGATCTTTATCTTTGAAGAGGCAGGGGACAGTGTATTAAAGTATTTGGACATTTGAGCTGGATATGAATATGTAATTATTTTAACTTAGGAAAGTGATCAACAAAATCGTTCAACCATTTAAAATAGTGAAGGGTGCCTGGGTGACTCAGTTGGTTAAGCGTCTGCCTGCAGCTCCAGTTATGATCCTGGGGTCCTGGGATCGAGCCCTGCATGGCATCAGGCTCCTTGCTCAGCAGGGGGCCTGCTTCTCCCTCTGCCTGCTGCTCCCCCTGCTTGTGCTCTCCTCTCTCTCTGTCAAATAAATAAATAAAATCTTAAAAAATTAAAGAATAAAATAGTGAAGATGAGAAATAATGTATTATAATTTACTACTTAGTTAATGATTTTGTGTACATACAAAGGATATTACAATTTTTAAATAGTGGATTTGGTCCCCCTCCCTTTTTTTTAAGATTTACTTACTTATTTTTAGAGATGGAGAGCACGAGTGGGAAGAGCACAAGGGTAGGAAGAGAAAAATCTCCAGCAGACTGCGCTGAGCACAGAGCCCAATGCAGGGCTTGATCTCATGGTGGTGAGATCACGATCTGAGCTAAAATCTAAGAGCTGGTCGCTTGACTGACTACACCACCCAGGCACCTCTTGGTTTATAATAGACATGTCTGATTTTGTTTTATTTATACACTACCAGAGTATAATTGAAGATGGTATAACTCTGAAATAAAAATTTATAGTAAATACAGCTTCAGTTATTTAATATAATAAAATGGAATTTGGGAATAACTTAGACTTTTCTGTTTGTTTTTTTTTTTAGTTACTAAGTCGGAAGGACAAAACTACCTTTGAAAAATTAGAATATGTAATGAGTAAAGAAGATAATTACAAAAGACTAAGAGACTATATAAGTAGCTTAAAGATGACGCCTTGCATTCCCTATTTAGGTGAGTAATATCACTGTGTGTTCATTATGCCCAGTTGTTCTGTCTTGATTAATCAGTAATTTATATAAAATCCAAGGTACTTTAAAAATGTGTGTATATCCTTTGAAGAAATTACTGCAAGACTGTTAAGTTAAAAAAAATTGACTTAAAGAAATATGTTACCTTGTTACCTGGGATGTATTTTCATATTAAATTAGCTTTTGAACTTAAGGGTTTTCGTAGTATCATTTTTTCGTAAAGATGGACCGTGGGGAAAAAAAATAAAGATGGACCATGGAAAACTAATACATTTTAGCTCTTTTCGTAATGCTTTTAAAGAATGAAAGTGTGCAATGAAGTTTAATGCCACAAAACATTTAACATTAACTAAAGAAATTTATCAAAAGATTTATTGAATTTATTTTCAATATCATGAATATATATAGTTATTATATGTATATAGTTGGCAGATCTCTTAGGGTAAATTGTGAAAAGCAGTCTTAGTTAATGTCGGTATTGTTGTTTTCCTGGGGAATAAGTTATTTAGCTATGAAAATTTAACTAGGTGCTGAGACAACCAGTATGTATTTTATATATCATTTCACTAGGAATTTATCTCTTTATGTATATTTTACAGTGTTTATCAATTCCAGGAAGTATTTAACCAATAATATTACAAGATTATTTTCAACAAAAAAGGAATAATGCTTTGCTTTCTGTTTCGATGAAAAGAAGTCTCAAACTGCCCATTTTAAAAAGTATATGTAAATTTAAATACAGAAAATACTCTATGTGATAAGATGCTTAGCATATATTAAGACAAATTGGTTTGATCCTGTGCAGAGAGTAATCAAATGATAGAGTTGTTTCTTTCTAGTAACCTTTTTGTCCTCTGTCTCCATTGTCTTCATGTAATAACATTACATTGTCTTCATGTGAGTAACATTGGGTTTCACAGTCATTATTTTTGAAAGTAATTGAAAATCCATTATTTATTTAAATGTCTCAGTGTTATCTTTGAACTCTTTATGATGCCCACGACTAGAAAACAAAGTAGAGAAAGAGGCAATTGATAATACTCTCATTCAGCTGTAGTAGAGCATCAGTCTTAGTTTTTCAGAGAAAAGTACAACTCACTAGAACCATGTAGGACATTATAGGATTCCAGTGAAAATGGGCAGTGTTGTGCATTCTTATTGAAGGCAGAATATCCCAAGCATAGCATGGATAATGGCCACTACATACCAGAATACTATGCTGTTTCTTTGATCAACAGTGCAGCGCTATAGGACACATGACTCTATCAGAGAGCTCTAAGCTAGACGTTAGGAGAGACTTTCCGCATGTGCTTCGCTCTTCACCATGGCCTTGGTTGTGCCCGTTCTTGAAAATGTCATTGACAGTAAGGAGGAATAGAAGATTTTTTAAAAATCATCAGTATCTTCTTACTCTGTAAAAACATAACTTAAAGAACATTAGACTGAGAATCAGCAGCCCTCAATTCCAAAATGACTCTTCTGTACTACTAACATTTCAAGTTATTGAATTGTCTTCATTGAGCCTTGGTTCTCTTTATCTGGAAATAGCACACGAAGGACCAGAATCATGCTCTTCTTTAGGCTGGATGGGACCGTGGTGATTTCTTCTAATTCACTTACTTTATAATTTAGAAAATTAAGGTCCATAAGGTGGAAGGCGTGGCTTATGGCCGTAAAACCAAGTTCCTAATTGATCTGTATTCTGAAGTCTTGATCTGTAATCTTTCCAACTGTCCCTCTTAAGTTCTCATTACAAAATTGACTGATTCTATTATTTTATTTCTCATTGAAATGTTTTTCTCAAATTCTGCAGTTTGTATCTTTTAGAAAAGGAAATTAAGATTCTTTTTTGTTGAAAATGAGCAAATGAATATAAATCTTGGTGCCATGATGTCTAGGTCAGGATTCTGCCTTACATTTTTCCACAGCAGAGACTTTGGTACAGGATTTAAAGTTGTCTGTGCACGTGCATATATTTTTGCTCTGTCGTGCTCATAGAGAGGAAAGAAAGAGAAGGGAGCAAACCACCAGTGTGACTGGACTTTAGCAGGAACTGGGAAGGTTGTTGTCTTTTAGAGAGTATACTTATTTTCTCCCAGCCTTGGTACCGGCAACAAACACAGTGATTATTCCTGTGAGTTAAAGCTAATGAGGCATATATTGAGGTGCAGAAGTTGATTTGGAGAAAATATCAGAACCATTATCTTGCCTGTATCTTCAGTTTGGTCTCCAGTGATTGACGACTCCTCTTTTCCATTTTCTGTGTTCTCATGCTCCAGACTCTTCTTCTCACCATTACCATGTAATTCTCCTTCGCTTTATACCTAAGCTATTAAGAAGTACCCTATTCCAGGGTGCCTGGGTGGCTCAGTGGGTTAAGCCTCTGCCTTCGGCTCAGGTCATGATCTCGGGGTCCTGGGATCGAGCCCCATGTTGGGCTCTCTGCTCAGTGGGGAGCCTGCTTCCCCCTCTCTGCCTACTTGTGATGTCTCTGTCAAATAAATAAATAAAATCTTCAAAAAAAAAAAAAAGTAGCCTATTCCTTTCTCTTTTTCTTGCTATTTTCTTTTGCTCAGTATGCTCTTCTCTCCCTCTTTAGTCGTAGAGATGTTCCCAGTAGGGCCACCATTGATTTCCTAGTTGAAATGTTTGATAGGTATTTCTCAAGCCTCATATTAATTTTGTAAGGTTGATAGTAGATATTTATTTCTTGAAATTTTCCAGTAGTAGCAACCATTCTCTTGGTTTACCTTCTACATTTTTGGCTTTTGTTATATTGACTCCTGTTTCTCTGTTTTTCTTAAATTTATTCTTCTAAGTCTCAGGCCACTGCTTTTATTTATGCTGTACTCCCTGGAGTGGTCTCATTGAGACTTCTGTAATTCACCCAGTGGCTCCCAAACCTAGCCTAGTAATTCTGGCACATCCAGCTGTCTAGCAATTATCAGTGCCTAGAAGCATCTTACATAATCAAATACCGACTGAATGAGGTCTCTATAGGTAACTAATTCAGTGTGTTTAGGAGTAACTTCGTCTTCCTACCTCCTTCCTCTTTCCTCTAAACCTGTCTTATCTCCTCACTTAGTCTACTAGTGAGGTGGTATGGCATTATATACCACTCCACTGCACTGAAAACCTGGGGGTTTTACTGGAATTCTTCGCTGATTCTCGTGTTGCCTAATGAAATGAGATTGATGTTTCTAAGAGTTATCCAAGAATTAGAAACCAAAAGGGGAAAAAACAACAAGGAACTGAAGTTAAAATAGAGAACATACACTTTAGCATCTACATAATTTTATGTGTTGGTAGTCTTCATGTGATGTTCATCCCTTTGCTAGTTTGTAAATAAACATCTGAGACTGTGAGATAATTGTGGAACATGTGGCAATATAAACTTTTGGTAGATGGGAGAAAGGAAAACTTAATGTTTGTTAGGTAAGTTATTATGACTAAGTTTGTTTCCATCTTGAAAATAATCCTTTTAATGTAGAGAGAGTTTGTGGTACAGCAGACCTTGAGATTAAATGTATTCCGTCTTTCAAACCATACATGCTTTTTCTAAGAAAATATGAAACATTTTCAATTTATACAACTTTTTGACCGCTTGATTTAATATTTAGGCACCTGGTTTGTTTTTTCATTGCTCATCTTTAATACTGAAGTGTTTTAAAGAATGACGACTAAACAACAGCTTATGTCTTGTTAATATTTGCTTTTTTCATATTTCATTCTAATTTAAAATTAATGACTGTGGTTTTTATATTTAAGTAGTCTTGTTTTCAGAATCCTTTCCTACTCTTAGGAAACTAGGCTTAGTGCAGTTGCCCAAATGTCAACATTTACAAGATGCTGTTGGATAGAACAGAACTTGCCCTAAAAGGACACCTGGGTGGCTCAGTCAGTTAAGCCTCTGCCCTTGGCTCAGGCCATGATCCCAGGGTCCTGGGATTGAGCCCCGCATTGGGTTCCCTACTCAGCGGGGAGACCTGATTCTCCCTTTCCCTCTGCCTGCTGCTCCCCCTGCTTGTACACTCGCTTGCTCTCCCTCTCTCAAATAAATACATAAATAAAATCTTAAGGGAAAATAAAAACTTGCCCTAAAGATGTTGGAAAGATGGTACTCATTATGCATACTGGTAGCTCCTATTTAACTATCCCTCCTCAGTATACAGAATTTGCATAATGCCACCCTTTATCTGTTATGTTGCAAAGGTTCTTATGGAAAGAGTATATCAACAGAAACAATCTATAGTTCACAGAGAAAAGGTAAAGGCAAATCATGTTTGTTGATGAGAGGGGATCCAGACTTAATGATGTTGCTTCGAAGCATTATGACCAAAACCAACCATTCTTAGAGAAGCTTTAAAAAGGAGGTGGCAGTTTATATGCTGAGAAAACTCCTATTTTGATACTGCCAAATTTATCTACAATTCAATGTGGATTAAATTATAAGAAGTTAAAATATTTTCTTGGCTTTCAACTCATCATCCCTTGAAAAATTGTCTCTTCTGTTGGTTTGCATTCAAGGTAAAAATTAGTCAGCCTGGACAATATAGTGAAAACTTCTTAGAATAAGGATGCAGTATTTCTGGAGAGGAATAGTTTGGCAAATCTCAAGGAAAAAATTGTTTTATATGAGAATTATTGCTTTAAATCTGAAAATTATTAACAGCACTCATTTGTTCTTGTCATTGGATAACAATCTTAAGGGGCTTATTGAAGAATTTGGTGTGGGAAGTTTTGCTTTGCTGGAGAGAGAAAAATAGAATGTTGTGCAAAAATGAAAATTTTAGTTATATGAAACATAAATATTCTTTCGTGTGCATATCCTAGCCTCATTTCTACTTTATTCGTGTACTTTGAGGAAAAGACAATAGCTTAACAAGCTTAGGATGTTTTCTGGGAAAGAAAGCAAGCAGAAATAAAGCAATAGAAATAATTATTGTGGTTAATTTATTGCTTTTGATCAAGTAGAAGGAAGGAAGGTTCTGTAAAATCTCCTACCTTTCTGTAGTACATCAGTATGTTGTTTAGATGCGTCTAGGTGTGACTCCTCTTACTCTTGTAAGATTCCCTCCCCCCATCACACACCCTTAATTTTTGATTTGTTTGATTTCCATAATAGACCTTTTTTTTTTTTTTGAGAAAAGAAAAGCTGTCCTTAAAATCTTTTGTAATGTAGTGTCCCCTCCATTCTTGATTCTCAAAAGCACCATTTTATTTTCATTGTGTTTCATTCATCTTTATCTCCTTTAGCAGGGTAAGTTCTTATCTCTTGGTTCAAGGCTTTATCTTTAGCATCTAGAACAAAAAGTATGCACTTATTTATTGGTTGAATTAATGATCCCTTCCGGGCCCTTGTCATTGTTCTAGTAACTTTATTTGTTTTAAATACAAAAGATTTATTTATGAGGCAGTTTTGTTTATCAGCTTCCTACCCACCCCAGTTTTCTTTGAGTATATCGACCGGGCAACCAGTCTTTGCTCAGCAGTATGCATGGTGCCACAAAATGAACTTTGTCCCCGCCCTTATGGAATTTAACATCTCTTTAATACCAGAGGCTTAGATTGACATCATTACCTTATGAAAAATCACTTCTCTGTTCTTTGTCGTGGAAGTAGTACATTTCATTGCCAGGCCTTGTTAGCGGTGTCCTCTTTTGCACCTAATGAAATGTTTAAAGAAAGCATCCCTAAACTTAGAATGATCCTCTGATTTTATCTGATCCTCTTATATTTTTCAGTGGTTTTTCACCTGCCTTGATCTCTTAGTACAATACAGTTCTTTATTTTACTTTATTTTTTTAAATTCTTTTTAAGATTTTATTTATTTACTTGTCTCAGAGAGAGAGAGCACAAGCAGGGCGAGTGGCTGTCAGGTGGAGAGGGAGAAGCAGGCTCCCCACTGAGCAAGGAGCCCGATGTGGGACTCCATCCCAGGACTGGGATCATGACCTGAGCTAAGGCAGGCACTTAACCGACTGAGCCATCCAGGCACCGTTCTATTTTAGTTGTAGAAATTTCTACTAACTTGTGTACAAATATTTTCAAAAATACTAGGTTTTTTCACATTTTTATTCAGATAATTTTTACAAAATCCAAAGCTGTTTGCAGCTCTGTGGAAATTAATGAGTTTTCCCCTTCTCCATCTGTAGAGTTTTACTTGCTTAAATGTAGAAAAGACTCTAACACTGGGTCTCAAAAATGTCTAATGGTCAAAAAATGTCACTGGCTTTTGGTATTTTAAGACTTTTTTATTCCCTTTTCCTTTCTTTGATTCCAGTACCATGGAGTACTTTACCTCCTTCTTCTCACTGGATTATATATTGTATTCTGAAACAGCAATAAAGCATGTTCAGTCACTTTCTTTTGAATCCGGAGAATGAGCTCCAACCAAATGGCAGCTAGCCCCAGCTTTTTCTTCAGCCAAAATTACATCTGCATTTTCCATTACCTCACTTCCATGCTTTTTGCCCTCATTCTTTTTTATATATTTAAAATTCCTCTAACATTCTTTAATGGTAATTCTCTGAGGTTTACTCTAGATCACTTGAGAACTTGTGATATAAAAAGGCTGGGGCTAGGGTTACATTAACTTCTTTACCCTGTTCATAATCTTTAAGAGCTTTTATCTTAAAAATAAATAATGTGTAGCAGCTATACAGATCTACATTTTAATTGTAAGCAGAATCCGATTCCCCCAGTTCCAGCAGCTTTGCTGGTGGCATTTCTGGTTGTTGGTGTTTCAGTAATTGCAGCAAAAACATTTTACAATTTTTTTGAGCAAACCTTAATGGGAAAAGAATAATAAAAATCTTAGTAACTGACATTTATTTAGTACTTAATTTTGTGTGCCTGACTCTGTTTTACATAAATTAACAATTTTATTAACAATAAATTAACAATTTTATGAGGTAAGTGATACTATCATTATTCATATTTTACAAGCGAAGAAACAGAGAAGGGAGGTTAAACTGACTTGCTATAAAGATACACATTATAACTTTCATTTATAGTTCAAAGAAAGTATTAGGGCATAATATTAGTATTTTGGGAATTTGTATTGAAATTAAAGTTTTGAGTTTGTCAGTCTTCCTATAATCATCTATAAAATTACAACTTAATAACTATTAACCCCACTGATAAAATTAAGTGAACTTATTTTTAAATGGCTTTAGGGGATGAGGGGGAAGGGACTTGGCATTGTAAGTACCATCATTCTTTTCTAACTTGGTTATCTTTCACAGACACTAAAAAGACTAAAATTTTGTTAAGCTATAATTTTAACTTACTATTAAGTATATAAAAATCATTAGTACAGGTTTATAAGTAATTTTGAACATTTTCATAAATTCAGAAGTTTTTATACACTTACTATATTATTACCAGTAGGAGTCCTAAGAAATAAAACACTAGAAGAATTGGCACTCTCAGGGCACTTGGGTGACTCAGTCGGTTAAGCGTCTGCTTTCAGCTCAGGTCATAATCCCAGGATCCTGGGATGGAGCCCGATATCAGGTTCCCCACCCAGAGGGGAGTTTGTTTCTCCCTCCCCCTGCTCATCCTTGCGCTTGCTTGCTGGCTGTCTCTGAAATAAATAAATAAAATTTTAAAAAAGAAAAAAAGTATTAGCACTCTTATGTCATGACTCATAGAGTCAGGTGAGCACTAGACTGAAAATTTGCTTGTTATTCTCTACCAGGCTTGGAGACTTGAGGATAAGTTTATTTGTAGATACCTACTGAATTTTAAGGCATTGTCTAATGTTAGCATTATTCAAAATTGGAACTTTTTAAAGTCTGTGTCAGAGATGTCAAGTTTCCGAGACATTGATGGTATCTCCCATTGAGTACAGAGTAGCATCTAAATCATTCTTAGGATAAGTTTCATTTCATTTGTTAAAAATAACTGAAGGGGTCGGGGGTGGGAGGTTAGGGGAGCTTGGTGGTGGGTATTATGGAGGGCACGTATTGCATGGAGCACCGGGTGTGGTGCATAAACAATGAATTCTGTTACACTGAAAAGTAAATAAATACATAAATAAATAAATAATAGAAATAACTGAATCCTTTTGTAAACCAGCTCCAAGATTACAGTTCAGTCATATTGAAGGTAGAGCAACCATGTCTTTATTCCTAGATAACATGCAAAGTAGCTAGCTGTTGGACACAAGTGACCTATTTAATCTCTCAGAAGATCTTCATTTGGCTGAAATTCCTACCATGAATATCCATCCTCACCTTAGTTTTTCTTTATCTTTTCTTACAGTCTGGTTTCTTCACTAACTGCCCTAATAGCATGACATAGCTCTGTTAGGTTTGCAAATGAAGATCATGGATCAAATAATTTTATGACTGAAAACTTGGGTAGTATTTCTTTTTAACACATTTGTTGATCACACCTGCTCTATGCAAGGCACCATGGTAAGTGTGGCAGAAAGTATATAGATGAATAGTAATAATCTGATAGCCAAAGTCTACAGAGTCTTTACATTTTACCACATATACTACCTCATTTGATTTTTGTGGTAACTATGTAAGCTAGGTACTGTTCATATCCTCATTTTATTTTATTTTATTTATTTTTTTTTAAAGATTTTATTTATTTATTTGACAGAGATCACAAGCAGGCAGAGAGGCAGGCAGAGAGAGAGGAGGAAGCAGGCTCCCTGCCGAGCAGAGAGCCCGATGCGGGGCTCGATCCCAGGACCCTGAGATCATGACCTGAGCCGAAGGCAGCGGCTTAACCCACTGAGCCACCCAGGCGCCCCTCATATCCTCATTTTATAGATAAGAAAGTGGAGTATAAAAAGCATCCAAGGTAGCACGGCTAGGAAATTGATAGAATTAGGCTACAAATCCAAGGAGTACTGACTTTAGAACCTACCCTTAGCTGTCATACAACTCTGGTGCTTATTTTCTGATCTCCAGGAACTGCAGAACAGAGCTATATCATGTCTGCAAAAGAGAACAGAGTGGGCCTAGTGGCATTCAGCCCAGTTTTCTAGTTTGTATGTGGACTTCACATCATTCTAGTTTAAGTAATATAATATTCCTTTTCTGTGAAAATTCTGTAAGGCTTGCCTTTGATCGGGTTTTGGATGTTTAAGTGAAATGCTGTAGGTCTGTCAATAAATGGAATACTCTAGGAAAATTTTACTAAGATTTGATACAACAACTAGATGCCTAATTTGTCCCAGAAATCTTTTTTTAATATTTTTAAAAATTTATTTATTTGAGAGAGAGAGAGAGCACAAGCAGAGAGGAGGGGCAGAGAAAAAGGGAGGAGCAGGCTCATTGATGAGCAGGGAACCCAATTTGGTTCTCTGTGCCAGGATCCTGGGATCATGTCCTAAGCTGAAGGCATACGCTTAATTGACCGAGTCATCTGGGGGCCTCATCCCAGAAATCTTACACCAGATTTTTTGTTTTTGTTCTGAGGGTGGTAGGAGGGACTTCAAAACCATTTGAAGGTGACTGTTAAGCAAAACAAAGAATACAAATACTATAAGGTTTTGATGTTCTCTTAACCTTCTTTCACCAGAATTTTAATTTTAACATGTGACAGAAAAAATACTGGTCATGTTGGTGGGCTTGAGTTGTTTAAATGGTCATCTTCAGTTCTGACTGGGTTTTCTTTTTGCTTAAACAAAAGTCATGAGATTTCTCTAAATTTTTAGTTCACGAATGAATTCTGGAAGGAAATTATTCCAGAAGATTAGTAATAAAGTTGTTACATCCAAAGGTGAATAAATCTCTCTCTCTCTCACACACACACACACACCATAAAATGGAATTAGCGAATTGGACTAGCCAAACCCCTGTGGATTCTGCTCTGAAGCTATTGAATCTCAGTATTGGGAAAATATCTAACAGTTCCTTGAAATTGTATTAGTCCCATCCATCAGTATGCAGTAATGGCTTGTGAAGCTCTCCAAGCTTTCTGACTTTTGAGTAGCAGATTTGGGGGTAGGGTGAGCAAGAAAATTAATAAGCTTATAGTTCTAATTCAGATATGAAAACCTTTAGCTTATTAAATTTTTGTAATAATCAGTATTTTGCTGATAACAACACCACAAATGCGTTTCAGGAAATTTTGATGTTCAGTAAATCATATGAAGATGATACTAAAATAATTTGTCTATTTCTTTTTTTGTAAATTGACTATTTAAATATTGCAAAGATTATTTTTGTTTTAAAATATATATTTTAGGGGCGCCTGGGTGGCTCAGTGGGTTAAGCCGCTGCCTTCGGCTCAGGTCATGATCTCAGAATCCTGGGATCGAGCCCCGCATCGGGCTCTCTGCTCGGCGGGAGCCTGCTTCCTCCTCTCTCTCTGCCTGCCTCTCTGCCTGCTTGTGGTCTCTCTCTGTCAAATAAATAAATAAAATCTTTAAAAAAAAAAATATATATATATATATTTTAATACTGTGGGTCACTTAATTCTTTGGGGAAATCGGCATATAATATGTTGTCAAGAATTCAGATATAATCATTTCATGTGAAAGGCACAAATTCAGTTTGAAATAACTTTTATTCAATGCAAAATGTATTTTCTTTTGGCAAAATTAGAGTTTTCTCTAATTTCCTGTCTGTAACTTTATAAATAAAATGTATTACTTGGCTTGAAATCTTAAAATTATTTTTCTATTGGAAGTTAGAGCAATCTCATAAAGTTTTTAAATAAATTGTTCTTGAAAATGTATTCAGTTTTGATTTAAAATAAAGCTAAGCTTTGTTATACATTGTGGCAAATACTTACATTTTATAAAACAAGCTTTACCTGTATTTAGTCAATATAGTTTTAAAAATAGGGTTATGGGTACAAATAACCTTCTGCAGTATATTGAGGAAAGATGAAATTACATTCATAAGTCCCCCTTTATAGTTACGATAACATTCATTTTTAAAACTATATCTGTAGCAGTGAATTGTGCAAAACAATATACATGTAACATTTACATTTTTAGGAACTGAAAAATACAGAGTTCTGTGTCGTTTAAGTTGGAGACTGTCTCTCTTCAGTCAATAGGCTTGATCATCATCTGAACTGCTCTCAAGGAGTATGACCCGCCTCGATATTCAGCCCAGAAAATTCCATCTTGGTACTTGCTTCTGTAATGACCTCCTCTGTACCATACTCCATTTAGGTTAGAATGTGCACAGGCATTGTACCACCATCCTCCTTTATGAAAATGGGCACAGTTTCCTTTGAGGAAAAAAATAGAGATAGAAAAGTAAAGGTTTCTTCTATGTGCAGTACTCTGCAAACCATCAAAAACTTAAGCTACCTTTGGGACTATTTGAGTTTTTCTTACTTATTTCAGTTACCTTTTATCTGTGTGGTTTTGTTTCTTCATTCATTCTGTTACTGCTCCTGAAGTATCAGCTACTTGAAATATCACTTGAATTGCCTTTATCTTGCCCTTTGCTTGTTTACTACATGCTTTTTTTTTTTTAAAGATTTTATTTATTTATTTGAGAGAGAGACAGTGAGAGAGAGCATGAGCGAGGAGAAGGTCAGAGAGAGAAGCAGACTCCCCGCGTAGCCGGGAGCCCGATGCGGGACTCGATCCCGGGACTCCAGGATCATGACCTGAGCCGAAGGCAGTTGTTCAACCAACTGAGCCACCCAGGCGTCCCTACATGCTTTTTTTTTAATTAAGTGATTTAATTTTGGGGTAGCAGGGTAAATAAAACACAAATAGCGTTTGTGAAAGAGAAAGAGGGAGAGGGGAGAGATTGGGAAGGAAAGATACAGAGTTGCTAAAAGTAAATTTGGGAAAATTCAATTATTAAAATAGCACAAAATAATATAAAAGAGAATAGCCCTACCAGTGGTCAGATGTGTTTCTGTAAATATGGTGTATACTTTGGTTACATCTCTCTCTTTTTTCCTCTTTTGCCATTGTAAAATAGGTTAACGTAGAGACCTACATGCCAATATACAGCTGAAAAGTAGATCAGTTTTCAGGAGGGATATCTCTTTATCGGGGCCAGAAATCTGGGTTAAAAAAGGCAAAAGCCGGGGCGCCTGGGTGGCTCAGTGGGTTAAGCCGCTGCCTTCGGCTCAGGTCATGATCTCAGAGTCCTGGGATCGAGCCCCGCATCGGGCTCTCTGCTCAGCAGGGAGCCTGCTTCCTCCTCTCTCTCTGCCTGCTTCTCTGCCTACTTGTGATCTCTCTCTCTGTCAAATAAATAAATAAAATCTTTAAAAAAAAAAAAAAAAAAAAGGCAAAAGCCTGGGTGGCTCAGCCGGTTAAGCATCTTTGGGTCAGGTCATGATCCCAGAGTTCTGGGATCAAGTCCCACATCCTGCTGCTTGCACAGTGGGGAGCTTGCTTCTCCCTGTCCCTCTGCCTGCTGCTCCCCCTGCTCATGCGCACTCTCTCTCTGACAAATCTTTTTTTTTTTTTTAAAGGAAAAAGTATATGAAAATTAATGTTAAGAGTTTTTAAAAGACTTTATCTGTCTATCTATTTATCTATCTATTTGTTTGAGACTCTGCTTGCACAAACAGGAGGGGAAGAGGTGCAGAGGGGGAAGCAGGCTCTCTGCCGAGCAGGGAGCCCAATGCGAGCTTAGTTCCACTACCCTGAGATCATGACCTGAGCCAAAGTCAGATAGGAGCCACCCAGGTGCCATAGTGTTAAGTGTTAAGTCTGGATTGCCTAACTGATTTTTTTTTTTTTAAGATTTTATTTATTTATTTGTCAGAGAGAGAGGGAGAGAGAGCGAACACAGGCAGACAGAGTGGCAGGCAGAGGGAGAAGCAGGCTCCCTGCTGAGCAAGGAGCCCTATGTGGGACTCGATCCCAGGACGCTGGGATCATGACCTGAGCCGAAGGCAGCTGCTTAACCAACTGAGCCACCCAGGCGTCCCTGCCTAACTGATTTTAAAGAGAATATTAATTTCCCCACTGAGTAAAGCTTTTTTGCTGTCCTACCACATGTTGCAGTCGTACTATTCCCTTCCATGTAAGTACTAAGAAATGCCTTTATCAAAGCCATATCCCCATATGGCTGGCCTCCTTCACTCCCTTCAGGTCTTTATTCAAAGGTTACCTTCTCAAGGTAACCTTTCTCGGCCACTCTGTATAAAATAGCACCCATTTTACCCCCTGCTGCTCATCACTCATTGTTCACTCTCTGGTTTTATTTTTATTAGGGTACTTGTCACCACCTGACAAATCATTTTGTCTCCTGGAGAATAAGCTCTAGAAGGGCAGGAACTTTTTTGATTGCTGTATCCATAGCACCTGCAACAGTGCCTGGCATGTAGTAGGTGTTTAGTTAGTAGTAGTTATGGATTTCAGGCATTGTTTTGTTTCCAGGTGAATTGAGTTTTTGCTGTTTTCCCCCCAAACCCCCATCCCAGCCCCTGGTTGGAATGATAGAACTTTGCGTTTCATAGAGTTCATTCACACTTTGGGCTTGCCTTATAGAAGAGATACTAACCTTTTGGCAGCTTATGTAACCTGTGATTGAGTCCAAAATTAACTTTCTGGAAAGATTTTTAGTACCATATACTTTAATAGCAGGGTTCTCTGTAATGCATATAGAAGTTAGTTGTTCTGCAAAGAATACACATCAGTTTTTCTTACTCACCTGCATACATATCTTTATCTCTGTCCAGTGTGGTGAACTGTTTACCATTATGCCACATCATGGAATCCCCTGCATTTCCCTGGTAAGTTCCCAGACGCAGTCTAAAGAATTCACTTTCAGGTTCCAGGCGAAAGCTGCTATATTCTGCATAGACTTTTTTGTCACTCCAGTCTTCTAATTCAATCAACAACTTATAATTATCTTGATTGCTAAGCATATAGATATTTTCCAGTCCAAGCCAATATTCTCCATCAATGTTTCCAAACCCTTTCTGTTAATAAACAAACAGCATGAGGGCATAAATAAGTGTAGAGATAGTAAACTTCTTTACAGATAAGTTTTAAACCTTTGATAAATACTCACCATTTAGTGAACTTCCCTTTTAATAGGTTACCTGATTTTTACAAGCCCCTCATAGTCATTTTGTTTTGTTTTGCTCTCTCTTACTTTGTCTATTCACTTGAACAGCTAGCTTCAGACTTTACAGATCAGAAAAAGGCAAAAGAGAATGAAAATTATTCCTAGCTACTAAAAACATCAACTAATAAGCTACCCAGATCTCTGAAAAGGATTCCTAATCTCTCATGTACAAAGAGCCAAAATTGTCTTTCTAAGAGTATATCTGTAACTGTCCCTCTCCACCCTGATAGCCAAACAAAAAGGGTATTTAACATCTTATGATCATTCAGTAAAAATGATAGTATTCTGTTGTTAAAGCACATTGTCTTCTTTAGCTCTGTTACAATAAATATCAGAAGATACAGCAGTAATCTTCAGAGTTCCACCTTGGAAAAGTTGTTGACTTTTTTTAAAAAATAAATCAAGGAACTCTTCTGTTTCCACAAGCGTTCACCATGGTAGGTAAACAGCACAGCCTAAGGCTCAGTAAACCTCATCTTAACACTACCTGTGTTCTCAAGAAGATTGTTTTGCAGGACTTTTTTTCCCCTAGTTACTTGCTTAGAAATAACTTCTAACATGGATGTATTAATGTCTCAGTTTTAACTGCCAGTAAAATGTCACCTAAAAGTGAGTAATCACCTGACTTACGTAATTCTGAATAAAGAATTGACCATGTAGAAAATGTAATCTCACCCATCTGCCATCCTTGAACTGGAGGGTGTATACCACTCCTACAGTTAGCATGTAAACATCAAAATTATTAACAAGGACTGGTTGCTTACTTTTCCAAAATGACTGCTGCACGGCTCTGGTCCCGTGTGACAGTCAGGGGTACGTTACTTCCCAGCGGCACCAGCCTTTGGGGTAAGCAGTTTTCAACATGAGGGGACAGTTATCAGAGGTAATCAGTCCTAGAGAAATGGTCATTTTTTGAAGTTCTATAGTTCATATTGCTTAAATACAGTTGCTGATCATAACATGGTCATAAACAAAAAAGCAGTTGTCTTTTTAGAAAATGGAATCAGCAGTAGTCTTCGCTAAGAATTAAATATATGTATAAATCATCCAGAATGAAAACAGGCAGTTGAAAGGATAACTTCATTTTCCCTTTTACCTTTTAATTTTGACTTTAAAACTGGAGAGTAGATAATGAAAAATATGTGGATAGTTATTTTTAAACTGTATTATTTATTTGCACAGAATGGTTACTTCTATAAGAGCTGCTATGTTCCACATTCCCGGATCGGAATCACTGATTTACCTTATAATTTTCCCAATTTCTGAAGAAGTTGACAGAGCCGTCTGTTCTTTTCTGAATAACAGTCCAACCCCCAGGATCCAGACTGTTCTCACACCATAACTGTATTGGTCCATTGCTGTTTTCAGGTTTAATCATATAAATCCCACTGACTGAATGTCCAGCTTCTTTTGCATGCTGACAGTCTTTGAATGGTCCTATAATGAAAATGTCATTGATTACCAGGAAACTTAATAGGAACAGAGCCATATTGAGATAGTTTTTAATCAAAAGTCTTCCCTTTATAGCTTTCTTTATAAAGATACCACTTTTTATCTGTTATATACACAACACCATAAAAGTTTAAGAAACCAAATAAAAGAATTACCCCAGTCCCACTATATGGAAGATTAACTTGTTTCATTTTCCACTGTTCTTGTGTTTGTCCATAGAAAAACATTTTTATATTGTCATCATTCTGACACACATAGAAAGTTGGATTCTGTCTTTTAACAGAAATTGTGGTGGGACTGCAGTCATTCTGACACTTTTAGTAGCTGTAATATAAATTTTTAACATTGATACATCATTGTTTATTCCTTTGTCATTGGATATTGAGGTTTCATCTGATTTTTGCTATTATAAAAGTATACAAAGTGTCATCTTATTGGCTTCATTTTTGTCAAATAATTACTTATAAAAATGCTGTTGGATTGATCTACTGGATCAAGAGGGTGTGAAACACTTTTATAGCTCTTCATAGTGCCTGGTTTACAGTTTCCAAAATTTGATTTCTGTGGAACACACTAATCCCTTGAGGTACTGAGTGAAAATGACCAACCATGGTCAAATAAGTTTTATTATTGCTAAGTATTATATTACCCTTTTGGAAACCCACAGTGTGCATGCACATATGAAAGATTAAGAAGCCCTGAAATAAACCAGAGTTCCCCAAACTTAAAGAATCTGTTAACTTTTTCCTCTCATTCGACAGTCCATAAGAATACACTTCAGGAATGTTGGCAAAATGCCTTTCTAAAGAGTTGTATCAATTTATATGACGAACAGTAATTTTCTTATTTAGTCTACACAATGACCCTGTGATCATTTACAGATGTGCTATAGATGCAACAGTTAACTCGTCTAAGGTCCTATATCTTAGAAGGTAATAAGACCTAGACCTAAACCCGTTCTTTCTAATCCCAGAGCCCATGCTCTGAACTGCCGGCTACATTTGCTCTTGTGTTGTTTTGTAGTTTTATGGGTTCCCTCCCAATTTTTAATACATGAGTAAGTTCTTCATAGCTTTTAAAATGATAAAACATTTTGTGAGATGTTTTGTAGAGGAGCTGACTCTTGAACTTGTGATTTCCACATTTTTTGGATCTGAAGAAAGATTGCTTCTAAGTTTTACTGAACAGTCTATAGTTGCACCATTCTTCAGTGTTTTGATCAATTGTTTTTTTATAAGCATGTAAAAGTATTAAGTGATTCAGAAATAAGAATTACCCCACAGATCTTTTAGAACAACACAAAGTGTAGAAAACCCAGTTGTCAAACTTTATATTTTACTAGAAATATTTAAATTTTGACATGTGCAATTTTTAAAAATTATGTGAAAATAGAGTTTAGTCAAGTAAAGTTCATACAAGAAAATCCTCATTATAATGCTAATGGGATTGTTGAAATTTTAAGAAATGTGTTATCTACACTGTGCCAATATATACAGGATCCATTTGGGGCTAATTGGGGAAAGATTGATCTCATTAAATAAATAATTACACAATTGCATCATTAGAAGGGGTTCTTAGAGACTGAACTCTTGCCTCTAGATTGCTCCTTGAGAATGGTGACTATTTTCATTTTTCTTCTGACTGCACATTATCAGTGTTTTAACTATTGGCGGGTAATCATTGATTTTTTTTCAATCGAAATTCAGTTAATTAACGTATAATGTATTATTTGTTTCAGGGGTACAGGTCTGTGATTCATCTTACACATCTTACACAGTCTTACACAACACCCAGCACTCACAACACATACCCTCCCCAATGTCTGTCACTCAGTCACTGCCTCATGGCCTCCCCATCCCCCTCCCCCCACCCCCCCTCCAGCAACCCTCAGTTGGCTTCCTAAGATTAACAGCCTCTAGTGGTCTGTCTCCCTCTCTGGGTCTGTCTCCCTCTCTGGTTTCATCTTCTTCATTTTTTCCTCTCTTCCCCTGTGATCCTTTGCCTTGTTTCTTAAATTCCACGTATCGGTGAGGTCATAAGATAATTGTCTTTCTCTGATTGACTCATTTCACTTAGCATAATACCCTGTAGTTCATCCACGTCATTGCAAATGGCAAGATTGCATTTTTTCTGTCAGTCTTTTTTTAAGTAAATGAATTAATTAACTTGCCTTCATGTTTTAAATATTTTATTTATTTATTTGAAAGAAAGATCACAGGTAGGCAGAGAGAGAGGTAGAGAGAGGGAGGGAAGCAGGCTCCCTGCTGAGCACAGAACCTGATGTGGGGCTCGATCCTAGGCTGATCCTAGGCCGAAGACAGAGGCTTAACCCGCTGAGCCACCCAGGGGTCCCGCCATCACATTTTAAATACAAGACAATTGAAAACCACAGACAAAATCAAGTGATGGATCTATTTCTCTAGCCCACATTTTTTAAAAAAATATTTATTTATTCGACAGACAGAGATCACAAGCAGGCAGAGAGGCAGGCAGAGAGAGGGAGAAGCAGGCTCCCCGTTGTGCAGAGAACTGGATGCGGGGCTCAATCCCAGGACCCCGAGACCATGACCTGGGCTGAAGGCAGAGGCTTAATCCACTAAGCCGCCCAGGTGCCCCTCTAGCCCACATTTTAATGTTTTATCGATATTTCTGTTTCAGAGTTTTTATGATACAGTGACTAAACACTACATAATACTAGTAAAAATTTTGAGAAACTACTTGTAAAGACTTAATGCTGTCTTTCTTGGGTTACATTTATTTTAGGTATTGAATTTTTTAGTTCTAGAGTTTCAGTTTTTGTTTTCGTTTTTGTTTTTAGGTAGGCTCCATGCCCAGCATGGAGCCCAGTGCAGGGCTCGAATTCACAACCCTGAGATCTGAGATTGAGTTGGTTGCTTAACTGACTGAGCCACCCAGGCACCCCTCAATTTGATTTTTTTAAATAGTTTTTAATTTCTCTTCTGCAATTTCCAGGCTTTCATTCATTACAAACATGTCCTTTAAGCTATAACAACTACTTCAAAAATTCTTGTTCCTTCTGTTCCTAGTTTTCTAAGCGTTTTATCATGATGGCTTTGGATTTTGTCAAAAGCTTTTTATTTATCTACTGAGACAACAGGGTTTTCTTTTTTTGTTTGTTAATAGGTAAATTTTGTTGATTATTTTTTGATGTTAAACCAACCTTGTATTTCTGGGATAACCTTGACTTGGTCATAGTGTATTATTATTTTTAAAGGTTGCCAGATTTGCTAAAATTTTGTTGAGAATTTATGCTTCTGTATTCATGAAGATACTGGTTAGCCTGTGAAAGCTTATAAATGGGTTCTTAAGCTAGGGAAGACTATGATAAAAGTAACATTTTTGAGCTTATCAGACTGGCCATAAGTTAGATCATACTCCATTAAAATTCAGTGAGAATTATTTTTATATTATCTACCTTATCAGTTACTGAATCTAAATGACAAAGTATTCAGAACTTTTTGCACAATACTTTACAGAGTAGCATCATCATTAACTGTTAGTAGCCTTTTGTCCTTTGTTGCTATCCCTAACGCACAGCAGGAACTCCTTTAATAAATATATGCTTATTTAATAAATTTAATATGGCTAATCAAAGATGAATGTATAGTCATGTCTATTGTAGAAAATACTGTATTCCTGAAAACCCTTATGTTCTATAAGATATTGCACCAAAATTAACAGCTGATGTTAGCTGTTAAATACTCCCAATGAGCCAGTATGACCTCTTTGTTTTACTGATACTCTCCTTCTTTTTTACCAGTCATATATGAGCTACTAAACATTACAGAAACATGCATTGTAGTCAGGTAAGAGAAGGATAGAAAGGTTGTAGTTCAGATAGGATGAAATTTATAGAACTTTAATTTTATATGTGGGAGTGAAATAGAAGGAAAAGTAAAGTCTAATTTCCGGGTCCATTCTTGCATTGCTTTGTGTAGTGCATGGTAATATATTCATTTTTTTACTCATACAGCTCTCCATGGCAAAGATTGTATCTTTTGGTTGTCTTTCCGCAGGGGAGGCCCACTTAGACACTCAAATATTTATTGAACTCAGTGATTCCTGGAGCCACCGTGGTTTCCAGAATTTCCTCAGTTGTGCACTTTTTCCAGATGTGTCTATCTGCATCAACAATAGGCTAGAAAATTTTAGTCTCGGGTGGTAAAGAAACAACCGTAGAGTCAAGTGGGAAATGGGGGAAATGGCAAGTAAGGAGAGAATTCCTTAACAATATGATAGGTACTTTGATGGAGTTCTGTAGGGCACATGGGACACTGGCCAGAAATAACTAACCCAGATTAACAGAGATAAAAGTCTACTTATATGTGAGCAGAATCTTGAAGATTGAAGAGGATTTAGGCCTGTGGGGTTAAGGAATCTGATCACGGCCACACATGAGTCACTGGAGCTGAGGGATGGAATCCAAAGAGAGCTTGATGTTACAGAGGAGTTACAAGTCTAGTACGTCTGAGATGTAATGGCTAAGGGGGACACTTGGAGCCCTTGAGGTTGGCTGTAGAGTTGAAATTGATTCTTCAGTGTAGTCACACTTTTTCTAAGTTGTCACTTCCAGAATAGTCAAGGATATCTGAGGAATACTGCTCTTACTTTGAACTCTGTTGTAGTTAATGCACATATGAAGTAGTCTTAATGGAATCCACATAAATATCTCTCATTTCAGAAATTTGCTTATTCTTATAAATACCACCTTTATATTGTTTGTTTTATGAATGTCATTCTTCTAAATATTTGCTCTGCACTCATTTAATTATAGTTTTGGCAATTTACATTTTATATTTAAGGATATATTCAGCAGTTGGACTTTAATTAGGTTATTTGAATAGCTTAAAATACTTAGAAACATCAAGCTTTTGAGTGTTACAAAGTATTTGTAAAATAGTATTTGTTTCTTCTCTGCTATTTAAAAGGCCCTTGGATATTTAACCAAATTGGAGAGTTTTGGGTTTCCTAAATCCCGCTTTCGTTTGATAAGACTTCATTTTATGCACATTTAAAATGATCTTTAGGGGCTCCTGGGTGGCTCAGTGGGTTAAAGCCTCTGCCTTCAGCTCAGGTCATGATCCCAGCGTCCTGGGATCAAGTCCCGCATCGGGGTCTCTGCACAGCAGGGAGCCTGCTTCCACTTCTCTCTCTCTCTTCCCGTCTCTCTGCCTACTTGTGATCTATGCCTGTCAAATAAATAAATAAAATATTTTAAAAAAATAAAATAAAATGATCTTTAATTTACAACCCACTTGTTTGTGGTGGCCTGCATGTTTGCAATTTGGGTGCTTGTTAAGACTTAGATAATCACAAGGCTTAGGAGAATTTAGTTGAAACCCTTTTCCAGGGGCACCTGGGTGGCTCAGTGGGTTAAGCTTCTGCCTTTGGCTCGGGTCATGATCTCAGGGTCCTGGGATCAAGCCCCGCATCAGTCTCTCTGCTTAGCAGGAGGCCTGCTTCCCCCTCTCTCTCTGCCTACTTGTGACTTCTCTCTCTTGCTCTCTGTCACATACATACATACATGCATACATAAATAAATAAAATCTTTGAGGAAAAAAAAAATCCTTTTCCAGAACATTTGTATAAAATTAGTAGTACTTTCAGCTACTTTTTCTCCTCAGTAAAGATAGTAATTATCGGAATTTAGTATTTATTTGTATTCATTTTTATAAATAAACCATTAACCTTTCTTAGCCAGTGTGTATTGTTGATCTTAACAGAAACATTTTTTCATTACTATTTGAATATGTTACTTTCTGCCTAGAGTTAGAATATAAGACATTCTTATGTTAAATGTTTTTTCTTTCTCTACCATAAAAATCATTGCCTAATAGGAATTCTTAAATGACTAGTAGAAAAGTAACAGCTTTGTTTTTGAGAGGTCAGATTTAACTTGCAAGTTTGCGTATTATTAGATGTAAATTAATTGACATGCTTCAGGAATTTATTCATAATGGTGCACCATACAGTATAGACTGGAAGTACCTTTCTTTTAAAATGGGAGTTTTATTAACCTTTTCCTTGCATTGAGTAATCTTGAAATAGTCTTCATCTTTGTTGACACACAATTGGACTCTTCTTAAGGCAGGAAACTAGAATTTTGTACATTGAATTTGAAGGACAAGTGTCTTTCTTCCTCAGTTTATCTGATGGTTAAAAGTTTTTATTGGACTAACAAACTCCAGTTAATAGATCTGATTCATAGAAAGAAAAATATTGAACAGTCATGCCACATTATTTCCCAAGGTGTATTTTTCATTAAGAACCCATATTTTTAAGTCAAACAGAGAAAGTCAGTTATCATATGGTTTCACTTACTTGTGGAGCATAAGGAATAACATGGAGGACATTAGGAGACGGAAAGGAAAAGTGAATTGTAAATCGGAGGGGGAGACGAAGTATGAGAGACTGTGGACTCTGAGAAACAAACTGAGGGTTTTGGAAGGGCATCAGGGGTGGGGATTGCATGAGCCTGGTGGTGGGTATTAAGGAGGGCATGTATTGCATGGAGCACTGGGTGTGGTGCATAAACAATGACTCTTGGAACACTGAAAAAAATTAAAATAAAATTAAGATGTTAAAAAAGGAACCCATATTTTGCCCAGAACAATGGGTTAACAAAATTTTTTCATACTTGGAATATACCTTTACTGGGAACCATCTTTAACATACCTGTTTTTTTGTTTTTTTGTTTTTTTTTTGTTTTTTTCTGAAAAAAAAAAAGGGGGGGGGGCGTTTAATTGCTTAAGTTAAAAGGTAAAGCCTTCCCTTTCTAAAGTTATTGAATTCCTCGTTTATTTTCTTAACTTCATTCCATTCCTGTGCTCTTTGTGATAGGAGGAACAGGACAAAAAAGATAATCAGTTTAGAGCTTTCAAATAATTGGTCAGCAAGTACAATCTTTCTGAGAGGTAAACTTTTTAATTGGGTTGTGAGCTAAGTATAAGATAAACATATTTGACAGCATTTCAGAATGGGAAGTTTGAGGCAAATACTTTCTGAAGCAATAATAGATTCTTCCGATAATGTGGATTACTATGTTTATTAATCTGTAAGTTTCAAATGCAGTTTGCAACCCAAGCTTATATTTTTTAATTACAAAAGAGTTTATCAATTGTTTCCCCTTAACTGTAACAAGAGTCATATTCCAATGGTCCCTTTGTCTAAACAGTCTTTAATTTTTCCTCTTTAAGTGTTAATATATGAGTATTCCACTGAAATCAGTTGCATCTTTAAAATATACCAATAAGAAGCATTATACATATTTGAAAATTAGCTTATCCACTAAAAAGCATATGAAGTTTCTAATGACTGCTTTTATTTTTTTTATTTTTTTTTTTTTAAGATTTTATTTATTTGTCATAGAGAGAGAAGCGAGAGTGAGCACAGGCAGACAGAGTGGCAGGCAGAGGCAGAGGGAGAAGCAGGCTCGCTGCCAAGCAAGGAGCCCGATGCGGGACTCGATCCCAGGACGCTGGGATCATGACCTGAGCCGAAGGCAGCTGCTTAACCAACTGAGCCACCCAGGCGTCCCTAATGACTGCTTTTAAAGCTTACCTTTTCTATACCCATACATGGCAAAGCAAGGCACATATAGGGAAGGGCACAGAAAAATGGAATAGATGGTCATACCATACACAAGCATGTTTATATGCATCACCTCCTTTAATCACAACAGTCTTCTTAAAAAAGACGCAACAAAAAAGTCTTTCCAAAATCCAGATTTCCTGATGCTCAGATCTGTGCCCTAACACAGTGTGCAGGAACTTTCTCAGGTCCATCTGCCTACAAGCAATAAACTTATTTTTATAAATATACCATTTGTAAAAGAGTAATATGTTTTGTTTTTTATAAAAGACTAACCCAAAATGTAGCCACTGAATAACATTAAGTTAATGTTAAACGATTTTATTGATGGCAGTTTGCCAGGTGTGTAGTTAAATTCTCAAATATATATATATTTTTTTTAGATTTTCTTTTTATTTATTTATTTGACAGAGAGAGATCACAAGTAGACAGAGAGGCAGGCTCCCCGCCGAGCAGAGAGCCCGACGCGGAACTCGATCCCAGGACCCTGAGATCATGACCTGAGCCGAAGGCAGCGGCTTAACCCACTGAGCCACCCAGGCGCCCCAAATATTTTGTTTTTAAGCTGGAGGGAGAGTAACGTTTCTGGAGATAACTATTTTTAATCTAACAAAAGTATTGCATTATTTGCTTTAAGTTCATTTATTTAGTTTGTTTTGTTTTATAAGATTTTATTTATTTATTTGTCAGAGGGCGGGGGAGAGAGCGAGCGAGCGAGCGAGCTCTGAAAGGGGAGTGGCAGGCAAAGCAGGCAGAAGGAGAAGCAGGTTCCCCACAAGTAAGGAGCCCAATGCAGGACTCGATCCCAGGAGCATGGGATCATGACCTGAGCTGGAGGCAGACACTTAACCAACTGAGTCACCCAGGCACCCCTTGCTTTAAAGTTCATTGTAAGTTTTTTTGAGGTGCATTTTTCTTAAAACCATTTTAAAAGAAAAATATAAAATTGTCATTAAAACACCTTTTTAGGAAAATGATGGTAAGATAGAACAAAGTTTACCAACTTCATCATTTTTAAATGTACAGTTCAGTGGCATTAGTACCTTCTCTTTGTTGCACAACCAGTCTCCAGTAGTCTTTTCGTCTTGCAGAACTGAAACCCTGTGTCCATTAAACAACTTTCCATTCACCAACCGCCATTCTGCTTTCTGTCTGTATGAATTTGACTTCCCTAGGTATGTTGTATTAGCGGAATCATACAGTATTTGACTTTCTGTGACTGGCTGAAACACTTTTAAATAATACATACACATTATACATTTAGAGACTTTAGACTTCTAGACCATGTTCCCACACACAGAGTACAGTAATACAAACTTCTCGGTGCCAGAGCATCTGTAAGTACAGGTGGACCATCCATCTTTGCCCCTTTTGTACAAGTACCCAAACAGCTCAGACATATTTTCCAGTCTGATTAGAATAATATGCACACAGATTTTTGCACATTATATATAAAGAAAAGAAAAGGGCAAGTCTGTTTATTATTGTTAGAGTAATTTATGTTTGATAGAAATCATAGAATGTTAGAACTAAAACGTGATGTTAGAGTTGTCCAGTCCATCCAACTCATTATACAAATGAGAGAGTAGATCCAGACAGGCAAAGTCTGTTACTAACCCCAAGGTTAAAAACAGGAGGAGGAAACAGGTTTTCTTAATTCTATGCACTTTCGTTTTTATGTTTGCTAGTGTTCTAATGACCATTCTTACAGTGTAGCTCATTATGTCCTTCAATATCAAAGACCAATATTTATAGAATAAAATAAGTGAAAAGTTATGTCAACTTGTAGCAACAAGTAAATAGTGAATAACAGAAGTTATATCTTCCCTTAATTTTTACATTAAGGATTGGTAAATAGGAATATAAACATCATTGTTTTATCAAAACAAAAGTCGGTGTAATGGGACTTTCGATATGCTGAATCCCTAGCATGGGATTTAATTCTGAAGTACAGGATTATTCCTGCACTATAACTCAATGTATAATAAAATCTAGAACTGATAGAGTTCATTTTGTATAAGCCTTTTTAAATGTATCAGTGTATGAATATGTGAATAATGACTTCTCTGAGAACTGATGATCCCATCCACTTAAGATTAAAAACCCACAGAAAATACTCCATGGTGGTCATCTCCATACCTACCTAATTGTACATTCCATCAGTTAAAAAAAAATAATTCCACAAATTCAATTATGTTTATTTATGTTATATGAATAAACTACTTTGCTGAGAAGTACACATTAAAAGCTTAAACAAAACACATACTTTTCTTTTTTTAAAGATTTTTATTTATTTGACAGAGAGAGAGATCACAAGTAGGCAGAGAGGCAGGCAGAGAGAGAGAGGGGGAAGCACGCTCCCCGCTGAGCAGAGAGCCCAATTCGGGGCTCGATCCCAGGCCCCCGAGATCGCGACCTGAGCCGAAGGCAGAGGCTTTAATCCACTGAGCCACCCAGGCACCCCAGAACAAATACTTTTAAAAAGATTGTTAAAAATACATTTTTTTTTCCTTTCTATACCCAGTGGATCATTTTGTATACATCTTTCCTTTGAAAATCAAAGGGTGTGTGAGGGAATAGTGATCATCATTTACCTAACATAATGGTATTGTAGCCTCTTGTTACTGAGAGTGAGAACAGTATAAATTGAAGGATACAGTACAGTAGAATGTACTAAAATACTTTCATGAAGGTCTGTGGAATGACAACTTTACAAAGCTCTATGAAAAATGTAATAACAAGTTAAACCAACATTTATTTAGCATCTGCAAATGAGATACAATATCCATCTACCAGGAAGGAGCTTACATTATAGTTGGAAGACATTTTACTTAAATGTGTATTTGAGTGCTGTAAATACATGTGAAGATAACTGATAATTCAAGAGGGAATAGAAGGAATGTGTGTGTGTGTGTGTGTGTGAATTTTTAAATTTTTATTTATTTGTCAGAGACAGAGCGAGCACAAGCAGGCAGAATGGCAGGCAGAGGCTGAGAGAGAGGCAGGTTCCCCTCTGAGTAAGGAGCCCGATGCGAGACTTGATCCCAGGACTCTGGGATCATGATCTGAGCCGAAGGCAGCGGCTTAACCGACTGAGCCACCCAGGCATCCCTGTTGTATATATTTTATGTTCCAGAGAAAAGAGACATTCATGGGGAGGAACAATCACTTTAAGCCTGAGGAAGTCAACAAGGGCTTCAAGGAGGAATTGCTGCTTTTTTTTTTTATTTTATTTTATTTTTTAATTTACTTCACTTTATCTTATGTCTGAGCCTTATAATCTGATAGGCAGAAAGCATGGTAAATATTTCAAAGACAATGAATTGATTCATTTTATTGAAGCAGATGGTTTTTGTGAAGGAAATTAGTAGAAGGAAAGCTAAAGAAGTAAGTTTCATTTGAGGAAGATATTGTTCTTACCCAGGCTAAGCAAAATGCACATTTTCTGTCTGTAATGGGGAACTGCTGAGCAGAAGTGTGATGTGATCAAAGTGGTAATTTAAGAAGATAGATCCGTTGGCAATATAGAATATATTCTGATGGAGACGGAAAATGGAGCCAGACTAGTCAACAAACTATTATACCATTCCTAATAAGAGTTAACATTTTGAATGTCAGGCCCTATTCTGAGCACTCCTCAAGTGTTAAATTCTGGAGGTAAGTACAATTATTATCTTCTTTTTTTATAGATGAGGAAACTGGGGCACAGAGCAGTTGCCCGCCCACCCCACCCCATCCCAATGTTACATAGCTATAATAATTCAGAAGTCTCCATCTTCCAGGTGCTGCCGTAAATAACTTGGATCTTAGAATTCTGTCTCTGAATAGAAATGAGGGACAAGGGGCACCTGGGTGGCTCAGTTAGTTAAGTGTCTGCCTTAAGCTCAGGTCATGATCCCAGGGTGCTGCTCAGCAGAGTCTGCTTCTCCCTTTCCCTCTCCCTCTGCCCTCCCACCCCACCCGATGTCCACGCGCATGCGCCCACTCTCTCTCAAATAAATAAAATCTTAAAAATAAATAAATGATTGGGGGACAAGTCCATGAAAGAAAAGCAGCGTGGATAGAACTCTGCTGACTACACGTGTGGGGCAGGAGGGAAGTGACAGGGATGAGCCAAGAAATTCAGAAATACAGAGCAGCATGAATCACAGTAGAGAAATCAAAATCAAATGACCCGTCAATCTTAGTAACAGAGATTGATCCTAAGGGTATAACCACAGAGATAGAAAAAGAACAAAGTTGTCTTTTAAAATTATAAGAATAGTGATTACCATGTTAACAAGAGGGGGGACAAAAGAAAGACTTGAAGATTATTACAGAAGTGTTAACTTTCATTACTGTTTGGATATTCAGTGAAGCTTTTTGAAAAGCTTATTACTATTTTCTAGATTTTCTTCAAGAAATATGTATTACCTCTATAATAATTACTTCTAAAAGGAAAATGCTAGGCTGGGAAAAGGATTATTTTAAGCTTCAGTTATTCATTCACTCATTCCTCAAATATCTATTGTAGTGCTTGAAATATGCTGCGTGCAGTGTGCCAAAACTTGATCCTGGCTAGATGTTTGAGACCGTTCACTCTCTTCCAGAAGCTTTCAGTCTAGCAGGAGACAGACATGCAGACAACCCTAGTGTAATTTGATAGAGAAAATGTGTTCAAGGCATAGTTAACAATTTGGGGAAAGAGCCATCCAGATATGTTTGTTTGAATCTGGGAATGTGTAACATTTAAGATACTATTTTACTTAAGACTTGAAAGTTGCCTGGTTGACAGATAAGCTGGAAGAAGGCAGAGAGGAAGCAGCAGCTTGTGCAGTGATGGTAGAGCATCCAGAAGCAAACATTCAGCACTGGTTAGAATCAGGAGGGAGAGGGGCGCCTGGGTGGCTCAGTGGGTTAAGCCGCTGCCTTCGGCTCAGGTCATGATCTCAGGGTCCTGGGATCGAGCCCCACATCGGGCTCTCTGCTCAGCAGGGAGCCTGCTTCCCTCTCTCTCTCTCTGCCTGCCTCTCCGTCTACTTGTGATCTCTCTCTGTCCAATAAATAAATAAAATCTTTAAAAAAAAAAAAAAAGAATCAGGAGGGAGAGCTCTAAGCAGGACGCATTTGAGCAGTGGTGATACTTGTAGCCTTGAAGGTGTGTAAGACCTGTAAAATAGGGAATCTTGAGGCAAACTTCTTAAGCTGTAGGAGAGGAAGAAGATGCAAATGAAGGACCTAGGGAAGTAGGAAGAGTTAATATTACGATGTGGATGCCCGAGAAAGCAGGGATGTGGGTGCTCCGTGGTTCCACTGATGCAGAGAGGTGCTCATGCCGTGTGTATTTCCAGTCTGTGTGCTGCTTTTCGAGATCTAAAATTGTTCCATAGTCTGTGTGCAGTTTCATGTGCTGCCTTTTCAATAAGTGAATGAACTATGATTTGTTTTTTAGTTTTGGGCCTTTGGGCTTTTCTTTCCACTCTGAGGAAACAAATCAATTTGTAAAGATTCAGGAGAATGCTTTATGAGAAAATGGATGTGGGGGTAAAATATTTAGAAAGTTAGCAGTGAGTACTAAACTGAAACAAAGGTAAAGTATTCATCTTTGTATTCTGGGCACTTAGATCAGTGATCAACAAGGAAGGAAACAAGGGAGGAAGGAAGGGAAGGAATTAAGAAATAGAGGTATGGATATTAAGATCAATTCTAGGGTTTTTTATTATCCTAGTGAAAACTTACTTATACATATGTGGGTATATGATAAAAGTTGTAGTTTGTTTAGTCTTAGAAATTGGAAGGGATACCTTTTCCTCTTACGACTGAGGTCAAGAAGGCATGGGTGTTGTGCAGATGTTTTCAAGATATGAAAGAAGAAGGAAACTAGGACTGGGTAGACTTCATCTCACTACAGCAATAGATGATGCGTGTCGAGAGTGGAGGTAAGGAGGAGGTATTATTACAGGCTTAAGGAGAGTGAAAGCAAATTTTTAAATGTTCCTTTTGGGGAGGAGGAGAATGAGAAGAGCAGCAAGAGGTAAACAAAGGATTGTTGAGCAGTGAGAGGACCCAGCTGGAGGCTGATGGGATGGTTGTAGAGGTTAGAAGTGGATTGTGGACTCATTCCTGTCTTAATGCTAGTAACTTAGATGGTAAGAATTTGGTTGGAAGGTAATAACTTTCCTCACAGAATACACTGTTTTTAGGAACTCTTGGACTCAGAGCTGAGAGATGTATTTAAGTTCAGTTGTTGATTAATAGAAAACAAAAATGTTCATGTATAATTACATCACCAAGATGAAGAATAAAGACTTATTATGTGCATTATTTCATAAACCATAAAACGTATTAACCTCATACTTCCATTTTTAACAGTAAGAGGTAACTTACCTTCATTGATGAAAGTTACTGGTGGTATCTTGAAGGGACTTTTGGTGGGAGAAGTTCCCAGATCAGGTGGTGGCATTAAGTCTCTGGGATAACCTGGATCCCTCTGTATCTCGTTACCTCCCAGCAGTCCGGGAGTGTATTGATGACTGTTAGGGATGTGCTGTGGCACTACCTGGACAAGAGGAGGAGACACATGGGGGTCTTGTCGGGAAAATATGTTCAAGCACTGTTCTTCCAACGCAGTGATCATCACAGACTGGTTATTGACGAGATCAGTCAAGGAAGCATATTTTACCTCTAGTTCCCTGTACCTTGTTGCCATCTTCAGCATTTCTGTAGTGACATTGAGGATTTTATTTTCCAACTGGGAAAGTTCAAGTGAGTTATCCCTCTTACGGATAATCTCATGTAGTAGTTGCATATAGAGTTGAGTAACACGTGAGTTCATGTTACGGCTTTCTTTTCTCAGCAGCTTTACCTCATTGACAATGTTTCCATCTACATCCACCACCAACTGCAGGACGTCTATCTCCCGCTTCTGCCTAGAGAGCACGTCCTTCAGGTTTTCAAGGTCCATCCTGGTGATCATGTCTTTAATGGTACTTGCATCTTGCCCTTTGGTATTAACACAAATTGGCCCTGTAATTTTTTGTTCAGGTACCAGGAATGTGTATGCACATTTCTTTACTTCCTCTTTACCATCTGTGGCACGAGGGTATCTCCTCTGGGATGTTTTTTTTATTTTGAACTCTCCTCCTCTGCAGTGTCCAGTGCCCATTAGTAGGAAGAATAGCACACTTAGGGTCCAGAAAAAAGCCTTCATTTTGAAATGAGGTTGTATGAAGTCTTTTAAAAAACAAACCAATGAAAACATAAGTAAGTAAATAAAGTAGAATAATAAACATGAGCAAAACCCAGGATGAGTCATCTTGCAGTCAAGATGATACTGTTATTAGCTGGTTGTATTATATTGGGGTTAAGAATAATTGTTTATATTTGAGGTGGTCCCTTAAAAAAATAAACAAAAACTAATAAAATCAGTGTGCTCCAACAGAATTCTCAGCCGTGTGTGGATTACATTGCATGCACTTCGTAATTTATCAAAAATTGTTAAATATACTACTACTTTTTAGAATTCAAAATGTGTTAACTAGAAAACTGCATTAAAGTTCATGTCTTGGGGCGCTTGGGTGGCTCAGTTGGTTAAGCCACTGCCTTCGGCTCAGGTCATGATCTCAGGGTCCTGGGATCGAGCCCCGCATCGGGCTCTCTGCTCAGCAGGGAGCCTGCCTCCTCCTCTCTCTCTGCCTGCCTCTCTGCCTGCTTGTGATCTCTCTGTCAAATAAATAAATAAAATCTTTCAAAAATAAAAATAAAAAATAAAGTTCATGTCTTTTCTTAAGTAAAATAAACCGATGGGGAAAAGTAAAAATCAATTTTAACCTACTTTTAAAGTCAATAATATTAAAAAAAAATAAGGGGAAAACTGGGTATCTATTGGTGTTACTAAACTGGGCCAAAATTAATGTTATTAATTTGTTAAATTCAACATCATAATGTGTTTGCATTTGTCTAAAACTTAGGTTTCAGGGAATAGCTCTCCAACTACCACCTCACTATAATGCTTTTTATTCCTCAGTTCAGTGCCCACTGTGTGCAGAGGCATAGGGTTAGTGTTCTTGGGTGCTTTGAGACCCTATAAGACACTTTTCTTACCTTTGGAAAGTTTACTTATTGTCTGAAGGCTCCGAAAGTGATACACAATGTTTGTAAGGTATTAATTAAAACATTCTTCCCTAACTAGTATTAAATATACTTTATATATTTATTTTAGATTGCATCTATTTATTTGAGAGAAAAGAGAGTACAAGCAGGGGGAGAGGCAGAAGGAGCAGCAGTCTCCCCACTGAGCAGGGAGCCCGATGTGGGGCTTGATCCCAGGACACTGGGATGTGTCAAAGGCAGATGTTTAACTGACTGAGCCACCCAGGTGCCCCTCTTCCCTAACTAGTATTAAAGTTAATAGCAGGTGACTTTATTAGTTATTATTTTATATTTATATTATGTGGTTTTAGTTAATTGGCCCTCTATAGTAAGTATCTTTTTTATCTGTCAAAGAGACAATTTTTAGACAGATCTCAGACCAGGAAGTTTTGGCGTTATGTTTTTTGTTTTTGTAGCCTGTCCTTTTGGGATTAGTGACAAGTTTAAGAATGAGAGAATGTTCACAGTCATTATTGTGGGTAATTGTGTTTTCTGAACTATAATCATAATCATATAAATGCTCTAAGCTTACATATGATTTAGCAGGTTCATTCTTTTTTTTTTTTTTAAAGCAGTTTAATTCTTATAACAGAGAGTCTACTGAACAGTATTTTAGTAAAATTTCAATAGTTTCCTGAAACCATTACCAAGGAAAGAAACTCTCTGTAGTTGAATATGATTGTTAGAGTTGGAAGGTGCCTTTGAGAACCTCTTTGCACTCATGTGCATTTTGAAAGCCCGGGCCCCGCAAATCGGTAGTATTAGAACAGGTCAAGGATTCAGGTTCCCCAGCTCCTCAGCTGACATTGCTAGCAGTGGCACGCATTGCTGGCTTGTGTGCTTGGAGTGTTTCATTTTTGCTGTGACAGAGAAACACTTGTCCCTCATAGTACAGTTTCTGTAGAAACACCAGGACTTGCTCTTAAGAACCGAAGCTGCTTACTGTTTCACGAGTTACCTCCCTCGGGAGTAGTTGCAGTAAAGTGGCTGAGATGTGCTGCTTCCCTCAGCCGCACAAGCAGGCTGCTGGAGCACATGGCCCACCTTCCCCCCTCATAAACTGGGTGCCTAACTGCTGTTTTTGAAGGACGGCAGTGGATACACTAAGGCAGAACTCTTCTGTCCCACTTTCCACCCAGGTTCTTGTTTTTTGATTTGAAAAGTCAGGTCCCAAATTGTTTATGCCTACAATTAAAACTAGCAATGCAGTGATAACAGTAGTTCATACTCCTTGGGTTTTGGACCTTGTTTTAAGCCCTTTTGCATGTATTAAGTAAATTACTTGTAACTCCAGCCCTTTAAGTATATTATTACAGTCCTCATCTTCAGTGAAGGACTGGCATCCAGAAATTAAGGACCTTACCCAGAGTGTCACACAGCTTCTGAGAGATGCAGCCAGAGTCTGAACCTAGGCAAAAGACTCCAGAGTTTTTGTTTCTCTTTTTCATTAACCACTGCAGCATATGGTGACATATTCTGTCCTATTTTCTGTCATCGAGAGCATAACAATCCCTTAATGCTTGTTAACTATTTGCATTCACAACAGCACTTGTGAAAGAAATGTATACTCTTTTTACAAAGAAATAAAGTCCCAGAGAAGCCAGAATTGGCACTCACATTGGATTCAGTTCTTCTCGTAACTTTTCCGGACCTGTGAATTTTATCGTAGTCATGCTGTAACTATAGAGGAGCCTTAACTTTGTGCTTCGTGTTTTTCAGTCTTCTTCTGGTTTGTAGGTCTTTACATGGACCCATTACTTATTTATGAAAAGGTATTTGTGAATCATTTTTGTTAGGCTGTTTGCATCATTTTTCAATCCCAGACTTCTGCTGTCATTCCTTCCCCCCGTATGTATTACTATCACTTGATAGCTACAGAACTAACTTGTGATTAGGAACCCTCCCCCCAAAATGAAGGTTCTTACGATCCATGAAATAAGGACTCCAGCTGCTTTCATAAAGATGACTGCTCCTTTTTAAACCATGTCTCCTTTGGTGTTTTCAAATAAATGGTGTTTTCAAAGTGGAGTGATAATGAAAATAAAGCAGAGTGGATGGAGTGTGGAAAATCATTTGTCTCTCACTAACATAACCAAGATAAGAGGAATGAGCACAATAATATTCCATATTAGTATCAGAGGCTGGCTGTTGCTTACTGATAAAAGCACACTTGGATGAGTACTTTAGTTTTTTGTTTTTATATTTATGCCTCTGATGTCGAGAAAATTTAGACCTTAAAGTCTTCTATTTTATAAGAAAAGGACTTTTATTGTACTAGAGTTACCAATAAAAGATTTTTCGTTATATTTGCAGATTCATGGGATTTAGATATGGTTTATTTTTAAAACTGGGACAGTAAAATGTACAGTATTTCTCCTACATAGTTAACTTACTAGTCCTCAGATTCACTCATTTCACTTTTTTTTTCACTCATTTCACTTTAATAATAGAATGGAAATTCTTAGACTATAAAGTTATTTTATTTAAATAATCTATGAAATAAGCTACCAAAACAAGGGAAATTCAGAAGCTGTCGTGTAACTTCAAAACAAGTAGAATTTCATGAACAATATTCTGATTGGAACAGCTTGTATTCCTACCAGACACAGATTTGTATAGGACAACTAAGAACATGTAATCCAAGACTGTTATTGTGACTTTACGTCAGTGTTGTCATGAAAGAACAAAGATGAGAAATTAAAATAGCAGTAGCTTCCCTTCGTTGTGGTCTGCCTTGGCTCTTCATGGGCTCCTGCACGATTAAATCGTAAGATAAATCCTCGTGTACCGTGAGAGAATCTGACCTAAATATTTAAAGGAAGCAACTAAACATTTGTTCTTAAAGAAATATAATTCCTTTGACCTTATAAAAGTAGTGACTTCGTTGTCACCCAAAGAAGAATAAGGAGACACATTTCTGAAGTAGTAGACTAGCTACATCATGAGTAAGAACTGGTTTAAAAATACATTTACTGTTACATTTTCTGAAAACATTCTCTTAATTTAATATTTTCCCACCACGTTCTGTTTTAAAAGTGTAAGTTCTATAAATCTGTGTTACCTCATAAAACCTTTCTGTATATGTTAAAACTTTCCTAGGTCCCAAGAGAACGTTATAAATTCGTTACAGTATACTTAGGTTTAAATCGATGCCTTTGCTTGGTTGTTTTTAGGAAAAAAAGGGGAAAAAAAAGTCCATGCTTTGAGTTAATTTTCTTGGTATTATTTCTCTTCATAGTTGCTACACTGCCAGCTAGTAGAGAGAAGAAATAAAAATCAGGATTTACTTCCTTTCAGATGGTAAATGCATAGAGGCATTTAACTGCCTGTGTCACGCACTGAAAACAGCGTGAGGCAATGAACTTAAATTTATGAAGCACTGAAGATGCTTTAGATATTTCTAGATGGTGAATTATGTTCTGGGAAAAGACTTGAGAACAGTCTCATCCCCGGAGATGTTAAAGAAAGGGATAGTAGTTATCTTTATGTTTGGGGTTTCAGATTCGATGCTTGCCTAAGGCTTCACTAAGAACCGAGGTTTAATGAGGTTCTGCACTTTTCATAGCAAACAGCAACAGAAAAGAGAGAGATGGCAGTATTGCTTGGACATTTTATCAGTTTCTTGTAAAATATGTTCAACAGAGATCCTCCCAGGATTTAGAGTATGAATCTTTAAGGAAAAGACATGAAAGTAAAGTTGAAAAAATCTGAGCTTTACAGTTGTTTGCTTATTGAAGTTTCTTACCATTTAATGTCTTTAGTTTTAGAAAAACAGGATCCCCAGATCATAAAAAAAAAACCTTAAGTGTCTTTGGTGTTTAAAGCAAACTAGTAATTTTGCTAACTAGTAATTTTATTTTTAACAGTTCTCATAATACAATTAAAGTAGAATATTGAAAGAAAGTAGAATATTGAAAGAAACCTCTTGCTTGGTTACCGAAATTATGTCTGTCTAAAATATATATATTCTTAGTCTTTTGATCATGTATTTAAGTAATTGTACTTAATACAGTTTAAGTAATTCTATCTTTTGGGTTCTTGTTTTCTACTGTTATTGCTGACTACTTAATAGTTAAGTCACATTTTCTTTTTTTCCTTAATTCTAACCTGCAAAGTTTTAGGTTGTTGTTTTTTTTTTTTTTAATGTATCAATAACTTTGCTTTCTTAAGTAATTCTAGGTATAGCAGTTTTAATTTCTGTTACCCAAGTTAAATAACTGTGACACGTAAACCTGAAAAGTTATTTAAAATTCTTTGAGTTTTTGCAAGAAACACCATAGACTTAGCTTAAATCTTTACCAAAATTTCTCCTTGATATTTGGTTATACTATAATTGAGGGATTGTTGCAAAGCCTTCCAGTTAATTTTATATCTTTTTAGCTGTGTTTCATAGCTATACTTTAAGATCTCTAACAGTATACATGATCTGCCAGCACACACACACACACACACACACAAACACTGGAATTGCATGGAGAGAGACTAATGTTTACAGCTCTTTTCTTTTGTTTGTATCCCTTTGTTTTTAATCACTGTGTTATAAACTTTATACATTGAATCTGTTACTTGTTAAAATTTCTTTCTGGTGTCACTAAAGCACTTGTTTTCTGAAACCTAACATGTATGTAGCAATGTATAAGCATATATACCAAATATTACTAAATTGAACCTCAAAGCATGCATTAATCATCACAGAGTACATAATGATCAGTTTTTTAACATAAAGGTGCAAAAAAACCCAGCCCTTTTTCAGCTAAAATAACTTGTTAGTATATTTTAAAATTCTTCGTTTAATAAAAGATTTTGAAATTTCTACAGATGTAGAATTTTGAACATACACAGAATGTCAAAGAAAAATAAATATTAAAATACCTTTATGCATCTGTTGATAAAGCAGACCCAGAAACTTGCTGCTCTTTTTCTTGCTTTTAAAAATCAGTGTAGAAGTTTGTTCCTCTGTGACTTTAATGGCAATTGCATTTTTGCTTTGGACCGTCAAATTCAAGCTGTAATAAGGAACTTCTTTTTCTTCTTACAACACTAATCAATTGAACTTGACAAGCCACCTATGTAATTTTAAGTAGTATAGTGGAAGTTCTGGTCTGTGGGCTGTCTTTAATCCGGCAGAGAAAGCATTGTGGCTTTGCTCTGTCTGCCACATGGAGAAGTGCAGTAACCGGCTGCAGCTGACCCAGATTGTACATACAGCACCCTCGAATAGTGATTCCCTCTCTTTCTCAGTAAACTCAAGTTCAGCCCACATACTACGTCACTAAAAATTGCTGGAGACTAAGGGGAAAATCTCCTCCTTAGGATTTCCTCTCTCTAGCCTTAAATAGGGGTGGGGGTGGTGGGATCAGCAGGAGGTTGAATAGCTCTGAACAAGGAGAGACTGTGTGCAGGTTGAAGGAAGGGCACCATCTGGAAACAAACTATCATAGTTCAGCGGGCAATTATAAAACAAACATTTTAGTCTGCTGGCCAGAGATCTTTTAACTTGAGTACTGAAAAAATAGTACTCAGCTTCTCAGAAATAGTAACAGGCTGATAAGTTTGGTTTTTTGTTACAAAGAACAAGAGACTTTGTCACCCGGCAGCCACCTAAATAATGTAATACTTTTCATATTGTAGAGAATTTTTAAACTTCACTAAGTTGCCATTTCAGAAGGTTTTAAACATAGACGAATCTTGATGTTGTTGTGATATATCTTACTGTGTAATGTCTCTTAATAAAACTGTTCATACATATAATTACTAAATATAAATGGAAGTCTGTGTATGAAATTCATTAACGTAATACCTCAAAAATTCTGATGTTACATAGTGTCACTTGCTCCTATTCTGAAAACATGACCCCTCTTGTTTGAATAAGGTTATTCTTAGTAGTTGATGTTTGGAGATTTAAAAGCAAACATAACCCTGGCCTGAAAAAGAGTTCTGACTCCCTGCTGGCTCTGTGGATTTAGAAAAGTCTAGAGAGAGAATTAGTAACTGTTCAGTACTAACTGTGCTATTATATTTCATTAAACTCAGAAGTGTTGATTAAGTAGCTTAATAGCTAATGAAACAAAAATTGGGGCATCTTAACTGATTTGGTACTTCACTACTAAGTAGTAGAACTGGGGTTTGAATCTAATTCCAAAGCCTTGTGCCATACTGTCTCTCCTTGAATTCTATAATTACTGATTGCAGCTTCTAGGTAAAATTTTGCAGGGCTTCTAATTTTTATATATACCATGTGCTTTATATATACCATGTGCTTTCCCCTCCTTGCTGCCTTAGCTTGAGCTGTTTTTTTCTTTCTGTCGAACCACATTGTTTATTTAAAGTCAGCCCAGTTTCTGCCTCTTTCACAGAATTGTTTCTTTAAATTCTGTGACATATATAGGTATATCAGGGGTTGCAAACTCAAGGTGTACAAAGACCAGATACTCACAAGAATGAGACAAGTAATGTAAGTAAGTGAAATAAACCAGAAGTAAAGTAACAAAGGAAAATGAGTTAGGACAAACTGGCATCCTTAAGGTTAATACGGTGGGATCTGCACCCTTCTCAGCTGTGCCTCGTTATTGCCAGATCTTCCCATTTTTTAGGAAGAGAAAGTCACTTAGATATTTCCTATGATATTTCCTGGTTTTAAAAACATTGGGACAGGGGCGCCTGGATGGCTCAGTGGGTTAAAGCCTCTGCCTTCGGTTCAGGTCATGATCCCAGGGTCCTGGGATCGAGCCCCGCATTGGGTTCTCTGCTCAGCAGGGAGCCTGCCTCCTCCTCTCTCTCTGCCTGCCTCTCTGCCTACTTGTTATCTCTATCTGTCAAATAAATAAATAAAATCTTAAAAAAATAAAAATAAAAATAAAATAAAATAAAATAAAAACATTGGGACAGATGGAATGCCAGCTTTTAGGCTCTGATATATGTTATAGAATGCATTACTTGATTATTTAATATTACTTGATCCTCTTGTATTCACTAATAACCTAATATGGGAGAAAATACAAGATAGTAAGTTTCTCCTGAACTGTTTTACTTGAGTAGTCTTGAACTTTCTAACTTTAACAATTAGTAATATCTCTAACTAAGGTAAGAAGTTGGGATGTCATGTGTTTTGAGACAAATAATGATTAGTTTGGCATGTCAAATTGAAAATTAAAGATTTCAGTTCTAAAAAGAGATTTGAAAAGTCATTGGCAATTAGGTGATGGTTGAGGCTACAGAAGTAAGATAATCGAGGAAAGGAACATGCAGAGTGAGATGAATGACAGAACCATGGAGAACACCAATTTCTAGGGAACATGAGGAAAAAGAAGAATTGGGGGGGGGGCGGCTAGGAAGGTCTAAGCCATTAAAGCCAGTAAAGCCCCAAAGAACAAAGGGAATAATAAAAATACTGAGACACTAATGAGCAGCGGGAGACCAAGAGAGATGTTTAAAGATTTAATAATGAGCAGGTCCCTTATACCTTTGTTGGAGTAAATTTCAGCAAGATACAGATTTCAGACTGTATTTTTTTTTTTTTAGAGATTTTATTCATTTATTTGAGAGAGAGTGCATGAGCAAGGGGAAGAGCAGAGCGTGAGGGAGAAGTGGAAGAAGCAGACTCCCTGCTTAGTAGGGAGCCCAGTACGGGACTCAATCCTAGGACCCTAGGATCATGACCTGAACTGAAGGCAGGTGTTCGACCAACTGAGCCACCCAGGTACCCCAGCTTTCAGACTATATAGTAGGTTGAAAAGTGGATTAAATTTAACTGCCAGGTGGATTGGTTTCCACAATATATTAAGAACTTAGAAATCAGTAAGAAAAAAAAGACAACCCCGAGGAAAAAATGGATAAAAGACATTTCATAGAAATATAAATATGTAACCTCATTACCAAGCAAAAAAAGGAAAATTAAAAAACACAGTGAGATATTATTTTATACCTATAAGATTAGCAGAAGTCAAGAAGACTGATAATGTCAAGTGTTAGCACAAGAGTGGACTAGTAGAAACTTAAATGCTATCAGTGGTAGTGTGAATTGATAGACCTTTAAAAACCAGTGGAGGGGCGCCTGGGTGGCTCAGTGAGTTAAAGCCTCTGCCTTCGGCTCAGGTCATGATCCCAGGGTCCTGGGATTGAGCCCCACATCAGGCTCTCTGCTTGGCGGGGAGCCTGCTTCCCCCCCCCCCCCCCCCCCGCCTCTCTGTCTACTTGTGATCTCTGGCAAATAAATAAAATCTTAAAAAAAAAAAAGTGTGAAGCTGAACATTAATAAACCATATAAATGCCATATATATAATATAATATGAGATATATCCTAGGAAAATTCTTGTACATGTGTCCCAGGAGATACTTAAAAGAATGTCAGTAGCAACGCGTAGGGAGGGAAGAAGTAACTTAAAAGTATCAAATAAGTGAGTAAATTGTGATACAGTTACATGTTAATATATTCTCAGTCTAAGGAATTACTGTGCATTTAACAACACAAATAACTCCTGGAAACAAAATGGTGAGACTCAGCACTCACAGAAGGCCATATTTTTATAAAAATTTAACAAACACCTATAAATTTACAGGTGTTTGTTACTTACTGTTTGTTACTTACTGTGTTACTTACTGTGTACCTATGTTTACGAATGTTATCATTGAATTTAACTGTAAGCAAAAGTAAATATATTGTGCAGGGATACAGACAGATGTCTTGGGAAAAACAAAACGAGAGAATAATTTTAAGTTTTGGAGTAGTGGTTAGTTACCTCTGGATGGGAGGCAGGGAGATCATACAGGGAATGAACAGTACAGGTGATGTTGTACTTCTTGATAACAAGCAATATTACATGAGTTAGAGTATACTTTTTAAAATGGTAAAATCATGGGCGCCTGGGTAGCTCAGTGGGTTAAGCCGCTGCCTTTGGCTCAGGTCATGATCTTGGAGTCCTGGGATCGAGTCCCACATCAGGCTCTCTGCTCAGCAGGGAGCCTGCTTCCCTTCCTCTCTCTCTCTGCCTGCCTCTCTGGCCTACTTGTGATCTCTCTCTGTCAAATAAATAATAAATAAAATCTTTAAAAAAAAAATAAAATGGTAAAATCATGATTCTTAAATACAAAATGAGTACATGTCACGGTTCTATTTAAATCACTAAATTTATAAGGGGATCATGAGGATACTGCAACCATTTCAGGAGAGAATTCAAAGTACCACACGTACCATATAGTCAAGAATGCTAAGATAAATTTATACATAGTTGCAAAACTGGCCAGCATCCGTAGAGCATTAATCATTTACATTTTACTGAACATACGGCATTGGCATTTTTATGGACAGGAGTTTGTATTATTACTAGTTTTCAAAAACTTACGGAGTTTGTCAGATAGCTCAGAAAGTCCATAAGGATACACTGGAGATAGGACACCTGTTTTTTTGGGGTGGTTTTTTTTTTTTTTTTTTTTTGCTTATTTCAGAGACTGTCATAATTTTTCCTGACTCACGTAAACTTTTATATGTGTCAAATATTTCATTAAAAAGAGATGAAGGGTTAAATAAGTGGAGGAGTCTCTATTTCTCTTTCAAGCTGTTTGTTACAGAGAAAGGGACAGGGGTCCTGTCCAGAGGAGGAATCAGATGTGAACAAAGAGTTACCTTGATTTTGTTTTCTTCAAGAGAGAAGGTGTAAATGTAGGCCTCCTCTCTGCTCCGGAAAGGAGCCCACAGCGGGTGAGGAGGCTGTCGTGGTTACACTCAAAATCACAGTGGAGAGGAAAAAGAGATTCTTCTTCCTCTGAGATGAAGGAAAAGCAGCTAAGCTAAAGAGTCATTTGAAGTCATTAAAAAAGAAGTTGAGAGTTTCTAAAGTAAAGGAAGTATTTATGATAGATGGCATCAAGAGTACCATTAAGACTTCTTGAATGGAAAAAGAATGAATAGGATGAGTAAAAGGATTGCCAGCCCAAGATTTTAGGTTGTTTTAAGCACCTATTGTCAAAACACTGCACAAGATTTTCATTTTCTTAGAGTGCAAGATAGAGCAACTGCCTTAAATGAGTTTATAGTCGTGAGCAGATAAGATATAAATAGAGTTTAAACAGATTATAAAGTCATAAAAATTACCAAGTGAATGGTATTACAGATACTGTATGAATTTATAACAGTGGGTAGTGGAGAAGCTAGGGTACAGGTATATACTCTGAGGTCCAGCTTTGTTACTAACCATTCACATGGCATTAGTCTGTCCATATCTGTGGACCTCGGATTCTTCATCTGTAAAAAGGGGGTTAGACTGGACAGTTTCTACATTCCTTTCTTGGAGTCTATGAGAAAACTAAAGATCAGTTGACACTGACCTAGATATTAAATAAAATTGAGATGGGCAGAGATAAGTCTCGGAAACCATCAAGATGAAAGAAACAGCATGAGAAAAGAACACAGGGCTCTTTTGGAAGGCAGTGTATGTGGTACATAGGTGGTTTTTTCAGAGTCCATGAAATGTGCAGTAATGAGGAAAAAAGTAGGAAAGTGTATTTTTCTCTTTAACTATAGTTGTCTTTCTTAAACACTTTACATGTGTGGCCTTGCATATCTAGAACTGGTAAAACCAAGTTATATTTGGAGGTTATTTTGTTGGCACAGAGAAATGGGGCAGTGGGGTTGCAGCGGGGGAAAGAGTTTCAGTTTGTAGTCACATGCACTGTTTCAGAAATCCAACTGTCAATCTTCAGAACAAGACAATATACAAACACTTCATGTCTGATGCCATGGGAGCTGCTATAAAGTTCATCAGGAGCGCCTGGCTAGCTCAGTTGGTAGAGCACGTGACTCTTGATCTCGGGGTTGTGAGTTCGAGTACCCCACGTTGGGTGGAGGGATTATAAGTAAATAAACTTTAAAATAGAAATAAAAACAAAATACCCTCATAAGAGAACATTTACAAAAATATTATTTATGTATCTGACCCCAAATCCATGGAAACCTATGCCTCAGTGATTATGATTTAGCGAGGCAGTGGTGTATTAACAATAAATCCTAAATACAGCATATATTTAAAATGTAGTGATGAACTAGGTTTTTTTTTATTATTCTTATTTTTATCATGCTCTTCCAAACTACAAGTAAGGAAACACTCATTTATCTCATTTTGTTTCAGGTATCTATTTGTCAGATTTAACATACATTGATTCAGCATACCCATCAACCGGAAGCATTCTAGAAAATGAGCAAAGATCAAATTTGATGAATAACATCCTTCGAATAATTTCTGATTTACAGCAGTCCTGTGAATATGGTACGTTTCTGGGGAGTAATACTACATCGTTATGCTGCGATTCTTTTGACTCATTTATCTGAATTGATAGCCATTTTTTGCACAGCAGGGAACATCACCCTACTATAAAGGAAAATAATGATTGTTTAATATTTAGCATCCTGTTTGATATCTTGCTTTTAAGGAGTTGAAGTATTTCATATTTAAAATTTTGTTTTATCTTTTTTCTTCTGTAGCAACTTTGCTAACATAATTTATAAGATTATTTTCTGTTACCTTCATCTCATTTGATATCCCTGGTTACAGAAATAGTTCTTACATTTTTCAGTTTGGGAAGGGACTAAAACAATGATCCTTGTAACAGTCAACTAGCTTTCTTAAGTTCATCATTAAATAAATAACCAATTTTTTGTTCAAGAGTATTTAATGGGAAAACATGTAGAAAGAGCTTACAAAAGCCCAGATAATGAGAAAAAGTTTTATTTTTTTTTCTCATTTTTTATGATGTTTGGATGCTTTCAGCTTGGTAGGGAATAAAGATAACCATTACTGGTATATATTTTTAAAATGTTAAAACAGTGAGTTTACATTATCCAATTTATTTAAAATAGATTTGTTTTAAAGTTATTTTATGTGCATGTGTATACTTCTAAGAAAACCTTAAAAACTTCCTAAAAGTATATGTGGGGGAGGACATTTATCAAATATGTGGGATTTGGTAAATGGAGCTGTTTGTTGTTGTTGTTGTGTTAATACAGTCTGAAGAGAAACCAGAGTGTGTTTGGTGTTTTGTTTTGTTTTTTAATCTGTACAAACAGCATGCAACTGTAATTTTTTAAATTACCATCAGTTTTACATTAAATAATATCTACCTCAGTAGTGTCCTCCTAGAGTTTTGGTGCCATGCAGCCTTAATTTTTCTTAAGTATGTATTTCTCAAATTAACTTTTAAAATTCTGGTTAAGATATACTGTGTCGGATAATTATTTATCACATTTTGCCTAGATATCCCCATGTTGCCTCATGTTCAAAAATACCTGAACTCCGTTCAGTATATAGAAGAACTACAGAAGTTTGTGGAAGATGATAATTACAAGTAGGTTGGATCTTCAGAAGTGGTTTAACTTTGATCTGTGTTCTACCATTTCGTCCCCATGTGTTTAAACATCTGAATTTTATATCATATCATGCAAATGCCTAATCCAGTTTACAGTGAAAAAGGTATTTGTATACATTTCTTTATTTTATGGTTTGTTTATTTTTTTTAAGATTTTATTTGTTTATTTGACAGAGAGAGACTCAGTGAGAGAGGGAATACCAGCAGGGAGTGTGGGAGAGGGAGAAGCAGGCTTCCTGCTGAGCAGGGAGCCTGATGCAGAGCTCTATCCCAGGACCCTAGGATCATGACCTGAACTGAAGGCAGACACTTAATGACTAGGCCACCCTGGCACCCTTATGTATTTCTTAAGCACTTGATATGATTGATACAATTTACAAATACCTCATTTGTTCTTTTGTTTAAAAGTGTTTCACTTTTCTCAAGTTGTGAGAGCTGATCTTTGATAGTTCCAGTATAAATATCTTCCTTTCTTTATATTCAAGCACTGAATCTTTATGGAAATTTATCTTAATAATAGATTGAAAAAATAATGAAACCCTCTATAAATAGGAAAATTATTCCTTTTGTAATGGTAATTTTTGGACACATCTTTGAATTTGTTTTCAGTTGTTTTTATGGATTGAGACAATATTGAACCTTCCTACCTGTAGGGTAGAGGCATATGTCCAGTACCACACTTAACCCTTTTCTCTATTATACCAAGTCCTTTATTAAAGATTTCAGAAATCACTTTTAAAATACAGCTGCCCATTTCCTTCTTTTTAATATCTACAGTTCTGCCCAAGGTAGGAAGGATTTTTAGGTTTTAAGCCTTTTTATTTTCAATGAATACTGTACCTCTTAACTGCCAGGTTTTGGGGGTTTTTCGGTTTTTTTGTTTTTTCAAAAGATGGAAGGACAAAGAGCTTATATCTCTTGAGGCTTCTGATGCTTGTAACTTCACTTGTTAATTTCAAATAAAAAGTTTTTGCTTAGCTTTATTATGCAAATTAGTCCCAAGCTTTCATTTTACTTTGTGTCTTTTACAAATTTTTTTTCCAATAAATTCCAATAAACTTCCATACTTACACATACTTTAAAAACTTACAAAGTGAAAGACTAGGTTATTTTTCATTATGAATGCATTATATAAAAATTTTCTTGTATGATGTGATTATCAACTGCCTTGTTCCATTAAGTTTCAACAGTTTTCAGTGAAGAAAGTACCAATAAAAGGCTACAAATTCTGGAAAATAACTAGAAATAAATTCTCTTCAAAGATTAAAGCTCTAGATAATATATATTTAAATGTATCTAAAATTTTATTAATGTTTAAAAACACCTTTATTGGGGCACCTGGGTGGCTCAGTCAGTCAGGCATCTTCCTTCAGCTCAGGTCACGATCACAAGATCCTGAGATTGAGTCCCCTGTCAGGCTGCCTCCTCAGCAGGGACCCTGCTTCTTCTCCCCCTCCTTCTGCTCCCCCTGCTTGTGCTCTCTGTCTCTCTCTGTCAAATAGATAAATAAAAATCTTTTAAAAAATAAATAAAAATAAAAACACGTTTACTGCCATCTTTCCCCCATACCATAATATTACCACTTTATATTTCTGTATCAATTTTTATTTTATAAAATAAATAGTTCATTTGAAAATGTCTGAGGTCAGTGGATCAGCTTTTTAAGGCTGCAGTTTTTTCATAGATTTGTTGTCGCCCTGGGTTAGGGGCTTCTTGCATTTGATGGTCTGTATCTTATATTTACCACTATTTCTTCCATCTTAGCTCTAATCAGTGGCATAGCACAAAACACTCATGTGTTGTCTAGTGACATATCTTAAACTCAAAATATGATTAAATAGTTGTTAAAAATTTCTATATCTGGCTCAAACTTGTTGAATTTAAAAGAAGTTAAAGTATTCAATAGTGAAGCCTAAGAAATTGTTGCACAGTTATAGAGGATGGCAAGTTTTTATTTACTGTGGTGAAAGTAAAAGTGTTTAGTTAGGCTAATTCTTACTTTGTTAAAAAGATACATGAGCCAATGAAGCCTTTAACGATGTGAGATACCTTCATTTTTGTAGGAAAGCTAATGCTGTTGTACTGATTTCTGTTTTCATGAGTGGCTAGAACCAGAATGGCCTTCCCATTACAGTCATTTTAACAAATAGTTATTAAGCATTTGCCGTAGGTGAGTTTTTTGTGCTACTTGCCGGGATTACAAAAACAAAAATCTTGTTCTTGCCCTTAAGAGGCTCATCTCATACAGAACACATCCACAAGACAGATGATGACAAAGCAGTGCAGACATTACTGTGATAGATGACATATGCTCAGGATGCTATGGGAACATAGATCTGGGGGGAGACCTAACTCAGCTTTAAGTGGGAAAAATGAGGGAAAAAAGAACATGAATGGTTTCAGGAGACAGTGTCACCTGAGGCTTATTAATCTTAACAGGCTAGTAGATGGTATCTCCATGTAAGGAGTGAGGAAAAGTGTTCCAGGGGATGAAAGGATCAGAGGATTAGGGTGGGAAGTAGTGTTTTTGCTTTGGGCAATGCTCAGTCACTTGGCAGTATTGGGGCATCAGATGGGAAACTGAAGAAGACAGTTTTTTAAAGATGCAGTTGTGTTTCAGGAACCTTCTAATTCAGTATGCTGAAAGTCAGCATTTTAAGATAAGAGCCATTAAAATGATTAGAAAAAAATGGTTTTTCTGATGAGAGAGATTTAAATAAAAATGACACCTTTGGTTTATCCAAGGCCTCTGTTTTTTTGGCATTTTCATCTATCTGTAGGCAACCAGTATAGACACTACAAATTAATGCGTGGTTTTTTTTTAAAGATTTTGTTTATTTATTTGACAGAGATAGTAGGCAGAGAGGCAGGCAGAGAGAGAGGGAGGAAGCAGGTTCCCTGCTGAGCAGAGAGCCCAATGTGGGGCTCAGTCCCAGGTCCCAGAGATCATGACCCGAGCTGAAGGCAGAGGCTTTAACCCACTGCGCCACCCAGGCGCCCCTAATGTGTGTTTTTTAATCAGGATGGAAATCTTCCACAGTTCCTTCATTTTAATACTGAACATAATCTCTTTTCTCGGTGAACCACCATCCTGGATGGTGTTTTGATGATGACATAGGCACCCAAACTCTGATTTGACTGCTGTGCTTTAAGATGCTTCTGCTTTTTATACTGCTGACAGCGGCGTGACTCACCCATAGCTTCCTCTCTGTTCCTTTCAGTTGCAGTTCTGCGTTAGGAAATTGTAGTTATTTTATTTACTTCTCTGTCCTTCACATACTAAACTGTAAGCTTCTCAAGGGCAGGATACTCTGTCTGCCTTAATCTCTGTTCTGTTTCAGTGCAAAGAGCACAGTGCCCAACACAAAACAGATGTTCAGTAGCTGTTGATCAAATGAATGAATTCAGTATAGTCTGTAGCCCAAATAATTAAACTGCTCCATAGAAAGAAAAGAACAGAGTTCTGGTTAATCATATATCTGTCTGTTCAGGACTACATTTTACACTGTCAAATAATTGGAATAAAATCATATATAATTCCCTGTGAGGTTATCAAGGAATTAATAAGTTGAGAACCTATAATAGATTTATCATGATGAATATCACTTGTACTGTACAATTTCATTTAAAAACTCCAGTTGGTAGAATGTTTTTTTTTAAAAAGTATTAATATTTAGACAAATACTTAGTAATAATAGGCTTTGTGGGATATACCAGAGTATGTTCTACAACTGCTGTATTATCCTATTTCTTGAAATGGCATCTACTGATAGGAGTCATAACTCTCTTTTTGCTATGGAACTCAAAACTGGATATATTACCCTAAATGGAACTTATGTATCAGCTAATAAGCTTTGACTTAGGACAGGGATTTACCAGGAATTTTGCAAATAACTTTTTTATTATTAAAGATGTTTTAAGGGGTGCCTGGGTGGCTCAGTGGGTTAAAGCCTCTGCCTTCGGCTCAGGTCATGATCCCAGGGTCCTGGGATCAAGCCCCGCAGCATCGGGCCCTCTGCTCAGCAGGGAGCCTGCTTCCTCCTCTCTCTCTGCCTGCTTGTGATCTCCATCTGTCAAATAAATAAATAAAATCTTAAAAAAAAAAAAAAAAGATCTTTTAAGAAGTTGAATTGGGGGGCACCCAGGTGGCTCAGTGGGTTAAAGCCTCTGCCTTCAGCTCGGGTCGTGATCTCAGGGTCCTGGGATCGAGCCCCATATTGGGCTCTCTGCTCCGCAGGGAGCCTGCTTCCCCCCCTCTCTGCCTGCCTCTCTGCCTGCTTGTAATCTCTGTCAAATGAATGGATAAAATATTTTTTTTTAAAAAGTTGAATTAGTTGTTTTGGGGGATGTTTTGGAAATTTTCCGTGCTACAGAAGCCATTTGTCCATCCAGTAACAAATTCTAGAAGTAATTTGTGTAATACATGAAAATTCCTGAATTTAAGTGTCAGGTATCAATATAACTTCAAGTTAAATCACTTTTTAGTCATTCATCAAATATTTTTAAATGTGTTGAACCATTTAGTTTGGGGGAAATTTTTCTGTTTTTAAGTATAACTTTTTAATTTTTTTTCTCTGCCTAATATTTCTAAGAATAACCATAAGATATGCTTTGTATGAAAGAAATAAGAGATTTACTATTATTAAAGATTGCTCTTGAAGAAAAATATATAGCTGAGATTGTTATTAAAATGCTTTATTTTTTTTGAGGAAATATGTAATTTTAATATTATCAGATGTTAATCATTTTATGTGTTTTGTTTATTTTTAAAATTCAGGCTTTCGTTAAAGATAGAACCAGGGACAAGCACGCCACGCTCTGCTGCTTCGAGAGAAGATTTAGTAGGTTAGTGTATAGTTTTTTCAGATTACTGAATAACAAATCAGATAACCTAATAAGAAGTAATATGCTCCAATGTAAATAAATACTTAGCACATTTCATAATGCATGCAAAAATTTATTTTTGGTATTAAAATATATCACTTTGGGTTTTTCTGTTTTTTAATTAAGAAGTTGTTACTTGGGAGTTTATAGTAATGTACAAAAAAAAACTAATCAAGGAAAATATATACAACAAACAAAAAAGTTAGTAAGTGTTTATAAATACCTGTTCTTTTTTTATTAAGAATACACTGTCCTGGTCAGTGAAGGTTGAGGACATTAAAATTTTCTGTGGTTTGAGTGGAAATTTTTATTAACATGAATAATTATGGAAATCAGTTCTAGTAACATTATAGCAATTTCACTCTAATACTGGGCCAGGTACGAAAAATAATAAAAAATAGTCACAATCCCATAATTCACCTACTGCATTATAATGGGGATAATATAGGTGTACCACATAATTAAAAATATGAAATTGGGGAGAATTGTTCATTGTTTGAGAATTTTTTTTTCCAAGATTTTATTTATTTATTTGACAGATATCACAAGTAGGCAGAGAGGCGGTGCCGGGGTGGGGGGGGGCGGGAATGGGAAGCAGGCTCCCCACTGAGCAGAGAGCCCAATGCAGGTCTCTATCCCAGGATCATGACCTGAGCTGAAGGCAGAGGCTTTCACCCACTGAGCCACCCAGGTGCCCTGTTTAAGAAATTATTAATAAGTACCTTTTTTAAAATTTCAAATGCAGACTTTGGCACTAAACTTCGTATTAGATACCCTGTAAGTATTTGGAGGCCCATTCAATAAGGTGTAGAGGAAGCAAGGGGACAAGCCATGATGATACCTAGGGGGAAAGTATATTAAAAGCAGTGGAAAACACGGCAGTCTGAATCCCTTAGATTTGCTTTTGTTTTCTTTGTTAAAATGATATTTTGCAAACTTTATACTTTTCAAGTTCTGGTTTTTTAACTCACATTTAAGTCTGAACAGTGTCAAAATAGACTGAAATTCCAACTTGAATGCTTGACCTGCCCCACATGCTCTTTCTCCAAGAAGAAGCTAAAACTAAGAGAGAGAAGCACTGTGTAAAATTAAATGAGCACTGAACTGGGACTCCTCTGTGTGATTACTTCCAGGCTTAATCTATGATTGTGATATTCTGGGCCCATCTCTTCTAATTCTTCTTCCTCTTGAAAAGAGGCAAATACTAATACTGCCTGCTTAGTGCAATAAGAGAAATTAACGGATTTTGTATGTTTTGGATTTTGTGTTTTAAGACTCAGAAAGCAAATATTTTTTTAAAAGATTTTATTTGTTTATTTGACAGACAGAGATCCCAAGTAGGCAGAGAGGCAGGCAGTATGAAGGGTGCGGGGGTAAGCAGGCTTCCCACTGAGCAGAGAGCCTGATGCAGGGCTCGATCCCAGGACCCTGAGATCATGACTTGAGCCTAAGGCAGAGGCTTAAACCACTGAGCCACCCAGGCACCCCAGAAAGCAAATATTTTAATGTTCAGTCAATTAAATAGAATTAACTATATCATTATCTTAAAATTTAAATCACATTTTATATTTTCTATCAAGGGAATCTTTTTGAAACAATCTGAAAAATTTCTCTCTGTGTCTCTCTCTGTCTCTGTCTCTTTCTCTTTTGCATTTAACCTCTAGGTCCTGAAGTAGGAGCATCTCCACAGAGTGGAAGAAAAAGCATGGCAGCTGAAGGAGCCTTGCTTCCACAGACGCCGCCGTCCCCTCGGAACCTGATTCCACATGGACACAGGAAGTGCCATAGCTTGGGCTATAAGTCAGCATTTTTCATTTTATCTTTCAGATTTTTAAGTTGTTTCCAGTTGAATTTGTTTTCTTATGTTTTATTAGTTAAATATAGTTTTATTTGTATAACAGTAGTTTTTTTCCTGATTTAGTAAAATATCTTGTTTGCCTAGAAGCATTTAGTTCTTCTTTTACCTTAATTTGGAAATAAACTTCTCCCAACAGTGCCTGCATTTGGGGGAAATAAATGAGCTATATTACAGAGTATCATCATAAATAAAATGAGGAAAGCAATTGAACATTCTTCTTTTAAATTACAACTTTTATATCAAAACAGTCATTGCTTGTCTTAAAGTAGGTCACCATAAGTAAAGGTGTATAAAAATTACTCCTTTCATTCTTAAATATAATGAAAAGGAAACTGGTCTTTAGTTTAACATCGTTACCTTTGCAAGATTGTTTACTCAAAATGGGGCCCATAGTTTACCTTTGCCATAATTTTTGTGAAAATTTAATAGCTGTTTCCCAAAAGTGAATGTGGAACTATTTTTTAATGGACCCAAGACTCAAGATGAAATTAAAATATTATCTGTTACATAAGATAGGGCCTGGCCTGGTTTCCTAAAATATTTTCCTTAAACTGTTAATTTTAGGCTTTTATAGGAATATCTATGTGATATCTTAGCATGAGAATTCAAAAGTCAGTTTAGGATAGCAGGTAAATGTGTTCTATATCTTGAATCTTTAAGAATATCTTTTATATCCTGAATTAACCAACAATAATAAAATATATGAAAAATATTTCTCTTTGTTTCCAGTTTCATTCATAAAATGAACACAGCAGAGTTTAAGAGTGCAACGTTCCCAAATGCAGGGCCAAGACATCTACTAGATGACAGTGTCATGGAACCCCACGCACCATCTCGTGGCCAAGCAGAAAGCTCTACTCTTTCTAGTGGAATATCAATAGGTGAGAAATACTTCTCTGAGAGGATTACAATGTATAAAAATGAGATACTTAATAAAACATTTGGAAAAAAGTCACTAATCCTAGCATACATAGAGAAACTTTGATAAAAGCGAAGTAGCGGGGGCGCCTGGGTGGCTCAGTGGGTTAAGCCTCTGCCTTCAGCTTGGGTCATGCTCAGGGTCCTGGGATCAAGTCCAGCATCAGGCTCTCTGCTCAGCAGGGAGCCTGCTTCCCTTCCTCTCTCTGCCTGCCTCTCTGCCTACTTGTAATCTCTGTCAAATAAATAAATAAAATCTTTAAAAAAAAAAAAAGTGCAGTAGCAGTTAGATACAGGATCATCTTACTAGTACCTACTGAAATTAATAAAGAAATCATGGTGTTTTAAAAAACTGCTTGATATTTTTGACTCCAAAAGGGAGGCATTTGAGGAATGGTGGGAAAAGAAGGTGGACTGGTTGAATTGGTTGCTTTATGCAGTTTGGTTGTAGGAATGAGGAAAGGGGTAGAGTTGGTATACTCCCAGTTTTTTGGGTTAAGCAGTTAGTTAAATGATGGTACCATTGCCATGATAGATAAAACCAGAAGAGCAATCATTTGTAGGTGGTGAGGTATTTGTGAAGGATGACTGGGTTTGAGGAGTTGGGAATCCTATCTTGGACGTGTTTGGTCCACATGGAATTGTCAGGTAACTAAATATGTGACTTTTGAGCTCAGTGGGTTCAGGTTAGGTCTGTAGATGTTAAGTATGGGTGTTTGCATATTTAGCATAGTATTTCATGCCATGGGATTGGTTGAGGTCACCAAGGGAAAGCATGTAAATAAAAGAAGACACACTAACATTTAGAGGTCTGATTAAACTACCGTTTTTTTTTTTTTTTAAGATTTATTTATTTTAGAGTGAGCAGGCAAGGCAGAGGGAGGAGAGAATCTCAAGCAGACTCAGTGCTGAGTGCAGAGCCTGATGCAGGGCTCGATCTCATGACTATAAGATCACGACCTGACCTGAAACCAAGGGTTGGATGCTTAACCTACTGCACCACCCTGTTGCCCCCTAGTATTTTTTTTTTTTGATAGATACATCATCAAAGGAAATACAAAGGAGGGATCAGTGAAATAGGAATAAAAATCAGGTTGTGGTATCACAAAAGCCCAGTAGAGGAAGTATCTCCAGGAAGAGGGAAGTATTTAATGTATCACTATCAAATGCAAGGAAAAAAATAAGGATGGGAATTGATCAGTGTGCATTTGGCAAGATAGAAGTCATTGGTGACCTTGATAAGACCTGCTTCATAAAATAGTGGCATCAGAGCCCTGATTAGAGTAGACTGGAGAACAAGAAGCCAGGGAATAGAGATGAAGGGGACCAAAAAATTGGGACCATACTGGAAAGGGATATGAGGTTATGAGGAAAATTTGTTTTTACTTCCTAAACTTTATTTTCTGAATCTTTTAGATGAACATTATTTCTTTTGATTATTGGAAAAACCTTCCTACAATGTTTTGTTTGTTTGTTTGTTGTTTTTTGTTTTTCTTAAGGAGTAGAGGAGGAAAATAGCTTCTCTGATTAAGTGCCTGGTTGCTCAAGGGCTAATAAGCCTATTATTATTAATAGGATCATCTCAGTATTGATGAATAGTCAGTAGAAAGAAATCCAAGAAGGAGTTCATTTTCTTAAACAAATCGACTTCCTTAACCCTTTAAAGTTCCAAACGCAATGAACAAAACTGATTCAGAGCTTTCCAGCACCGTTTGGCAATTTTTAAATTCCAAAGTTCCCCTTTTAATAGGTACAAATGATTAAATAATGATAAAATTCACAAAATATAAGACAAGTTAGCCACCTCAAATACCTCTTCATTAATGCTATAAGCTGTTACTATGCAAATATCAACCTCAACCTGAAAAATAATATATAGTGTAATTTTGCAAAAGAGAGAACTTTCTTCCCATTAAAAATTTGTTACACTATGGAATCTGGCATGCCACTTTAACCCAAAAAAAAAATAATTTTTAAAGTTACAGCTCTCAAGTATATATAATACTTGACTTTTCCCCATCATAAATTTTTTTTAAAGATTTTATTTATTTATTTGACAGATCTCAAGTAGGCAGAGAGGCAGGCAGAGAGAGGTGGGGAAGCAGGCTCCCTGCTGAGCGGAGAGCCAGACATGGGGCTTGATCCCAGGACCCTGATATCATGACCTGAGCCAAAGGCAGGGGCATAACCCACTGAGCCACCCAGGCACCCCCCCCATCATAAATTTCATAATGATAATTCTTTAGTTTATCTGTGGCTTTTTCACTGATGTTCTTTTGGTTTTCACAAGATAATTATCTCGTTATTTCATTCAGTTACAGTTAGTGTCTCAGTTTGGAGGCCTTTCTTTTAGAACAGGAAAAGACTATTTTAGGGATGCCTGGCTAACTTAGTAGAGTGTGCAACTCTTGATTTTGGGGTTGTGAGTTTGAGCCCCACTTTGGGTATAGAGATTACTTAAATATAAAAAACTTTTTTAAAAAAGGAAGAGACTATTTTAATTTTGCCTTTGTATTTATTTATTTTTATTGTAAGGCTGTTAAGTGGGTAAACAGTAAAGATTGTTACATCCTTATTTGTAAATTAGAACATTAGACATAGATATTACCTTGCACGGTTTTTGTTTTAAAGCTCTATATTCTGGAAGGAAAGTAATTTATAACCACAGATGGTAGATGTTACACACACACGATTTATAGTTTAAAAAGGGTTTTTTCCTTAGCTGTAGCTTTAATCTACAATATTAGTCTGTACTGTGGAGATTTTGAGAAAGTACTCCAGAGAAATTAACCAGTGCTTGGGACAATGACCTCCTAACATTTTCTGATGTGGTGTAGAAGTCTTAGATAACCTAAAGTGGTCTGGCCCAGCTAAGAGAAGCATATCCACTCTGAGTTTCATGCTTCTAGAAAGACTTACATTTTTCTGCAGATAAGTCATAGTAATTATGATTGAATTTTCAGTGTTTACCATGTAATGCTACAAATCAAAAGATAATCGACAAGACTCTGTTCCAGTTTCTCATCTGAACCACACAACCAGAAAATTTTTTCTGTTACTGGTAACTCAGTTCTTCCAAGGATATTATATGTAACTAGTGCCACTCTAAATACATAGATAGGGTGTTAATCTATCACCTGCAATGTGTACCTTTTAGCACTGGAGTTTGTGTCTCTTACAGAACGCTGGTATGAAAGTCTTGTTGACAGTTTACTTGATATGTAAGAGATTAATCATCAGTTTTGTTGAGAGCCAGAATTATCTTTAAAATAACCTTTAAATCAATATAAGTTGTTTTAGACTAAGTTTATTCCCCTCAGTTTTTTCTTTAGCTAATGTAAAACTTTATATTTTAACTGCTCTTCTGGCTAAGGAGAAAGTTTTTGGATTGTTAACAGCACCTTTTTCTTTCTTTTTTAAAATTTAGGTATTCCATCCTCTTCTACCTTGCCTCTGAAGGCAAAAAATTAAATTTCATTAAGCTTTTTATCCTTAGGATGATAAAAGGTCTTAAAAGGCTTGTAGAGATAAAATAGAGCATGAACCTCTAAGAATTTCTCAACTATATTGGTCTTAAATTTTGATCATATTTTTAAATTTGAAAAATTTTGTGCTTATGGTACATTCTCTAATGGTAGAAAATTGTTTATTAGCATAATGAATCTGAGCTGTAAGCAGCTCCACAAAAATGTTCTATGCTATTTTGTTATTTTAGGTAGTCTTACTAAATTCCAACATACTACAGAATGAGCCTAGCAGCATGAATACTAGAAGGAAGAATTAATATGTGGATGTTCACCCACGAATAACATGACTGTCATTTTAGAAGTACAATTGAAGAATCTATTTTTAAAATACAAAATTAAACTGTAATTCTGATGTTTAAAAAATAGAATAATTTTTTATTTTAGGTAGCAGTGATGGTTCTGAACTAAGTGAGGAGACCTCATGGCCTGCTTTTGAAAGGTAAGAATTGTTCGTTTGAACTGCTTCACGTTTAGTTAGTCTTTCTTAAAAGATGTGATCATATGCATTTTAACAGATAATATTTGTTACATATCCATAAGGGACTATTTATAAGCTTCCACCTGGTGGCAGAAATTAAAGTTGATATTTAAGTCTTAGCTAATAAATACGTGTTTATTTGGTGACTTGATACGTACTTGAACTTTAGTGCTTTTAAAATTATAAATTTAAAATCATAATAACCAGTCATAGTCAACTTACCTACTTATGTGTTTAAAATTATTTCTTTAAATTCTGGTTCATTTAAGAAATTTTAAGGCATTAAGTAGCATAGTCTACTTCATTCTCTGCTACCTTGTCAAGGGCAAAAAGACTCAGTGTTAAATTATACTATAAGTAAAGCAGCTTGAAGTTTGAATTTAAATTGACATTACCTCGGAGTATGTACAGAGTGCACAGATTTCTACTGAACTCCTGTAAGGCATGTTCCCTTCTCCTTTCTTTATTGCTTTAAGCTTTAAAAGTTGCCATCTGCCTACAGCATATATGCTAATATTGATCTTCGAATGTAAGATCTCCTTAAAAATGTAGCCAAACAGTGCAAATAATTTATTTACTAAACATCCATTAGGACTTTTATATTGTCTTTGACCATTTCAGTTCTTCCATTTTTATATTTACACGATGCTTGACTTCTGACAAAATAATTGCTCCCTTTCGTATATAAACCGAGCAGCCTAAGTTTCTAAGCAGCTTTGAGGGCCATATTGAAATTGATGGCGTTGAAAATAGTTATCTAACTCCGTATCAGTCACTTTTTTAGTAGAAAACAATTTTATTGACTATCCGTAAATGATACTGGAATTGGTTAATTTCATGCTGTTTAATTGAAATATTATATTCTTATTTTTCTCTTACGTGATTAAGATTTTATTTGCAGACCCAGCATTTCAAAGTACTCTTGAGCCTTTCTACCGTATCTGTGTTCCTAAGTCTTATTGTTTTTGAGGGGCCTTCACAACTTGTTTTTGCATTCTATTTCTCTTCCAACTTTTGCATTCAGTCTCTTTATTAGGGTTTGCCTGAAACGAGAAAAACATAAGTTGCCTCTGGCATGCTGTCTGTACAAGTGACTTTAGTTCTTTCCCTCCAGGAAGAGCATCATATGTTGATTTTAGAGTGTATTGTAATTGTTAGATAAAAAACATTGATTGAAAAAAATCATTTCTCAGTTTGCACCAGGATGGTGTTGTATTCAGTAATCTGTTCTCATCCCAGCAGGTTACTTTTGAAGAAAAGTATTTAACGGTGTCACCTTCACATCTCAAAACAATATATTTCTTCTATGACAGATGTTTTGCTTTGCAGACATTTGAGGCTAAAAAAAAAAGTCTGTACTTGTGCCAAGTTTAAATCTGTGGCTTTTGGAATTTTGAGAGCAAATTAATGCTTCCCGGCAATATTCAGACATGGAATAATAAACAGTAAATAAAGAGCTAGGATTTTTTAAATACTTCTTGTAGAGAGTGAATTCGAAAATAGTTTTCTGAATGTTGAACATATCACTCTCTGTCCTTATTTCCTACAGAGAGATCAAATATGTTGCTGTTTAAGTTGCTAAAATAATGCTTTTTGTTTTAAATCACATTTTTAAATCACATTTATCAACAGTGCAACCGTTGGCTTTTCCCAGGCAAAGAAGTGTTGGTGATTCTGTGTGTGTGTGTGTGTGTGTGTGTGTTTATTTCCTTCATTAAGTATTACATGCCATTTTGGATAAATATTATCTCAAACCATTTTTGTCATTTATTGGCTTTACCATTTATTTCAGTTGATGTAGAAATAAAATAATGCCTTTTTACTCAGCTTGTCTCTTTTATTAGTTTTTTGGATTTAACGTAAAGGATAGAGAGGAAAATAGAGATGTTCAGGCCACATTAATTTTAAGTTTAGAGCCCACATTGCTTTTAGGTGTCTTCATAGGGACATATCATAAAAATGAGTTATTTATATAGATCCAGATACCATTTTTAAACTGGAGTCCAAGAACTGGAATAGAAACAAAAGCATTTTTGAAGTATTTTCCAGGTTTTGATAGTGCTGGTTATAAATAACTCTTTAATTATCTTAGCAGATTTGTGAAAGCAAATGTATATAAAATGTATGGTATATACTAAGACCTGTATTTCTAGAGTCAGTAGTAGAAGAAAACATCTTTTTTTAAATCTGTGCTGCATGCTTAAAAAAAGAGGAGCAACCACATACTGTCCTTTGTAGGATTTAGAAAACTGTATTACAGGAAGAAGTTGTTACATTGTTCTAGGTATTGTTGTGAATAAATGCATATGTAATATATACGATTTATAATGGAATCCAACAGGAACAGATTATACCATTCTCTCGGCCCGGTGACACGAGTGGCACGAAATGGCTATCGAAGCCACATGAAGGCCAGCAGGTACAATCCCCCTGCATTCAGGGGTCACAGAACTCCCCTCTGGTGTTGGTGATTGGCTAAATGGGTGTGATCTCACAGTATCTCTGTTCTTTCTCAATTAATTGGCTTAAAAACTAAAAAAATACCCACAAAAGCTTTCTTTCCAAGATTTAATCTAGAGATAAATTTGAACTTTTCTTTCTGATCCACTGAGCTGATTGCAAAATTAATTCCAACTTGGTGGCCTTATAACAGCTGCTGCTTCTTGGATAAGCATTATTCAAAGGCTACTGTCACAGTATTTACTTGGCCAGTAAGTCTCCAGTTCATCTTTGTTAAGAATTTTCCATATATACTGCGGGCTCTGAATTTCGATAAGTCTCAGTAAATAGTATTTGTGCTTTTAAACTCATTTTGTTCAGTGGTTTATTAGTTAAACCAGGTCTCTTCCTGTACCATATTAGCTGCAGAAGGAAATGAGACTGTTAGATTGACATGGGGCTGGAGGTTACTGGTAATGGGTAATCAGCCACTTCATAATACAACAAATAAAATAGCCAACTTCAGAAGTAAGCTTTCTATCAGTTTGGTGTCTAATCTCTCTGTGTATTCCTCCCTGAATATAAATAGCAGTAGCGTGAAATTTCTAGTGGTCTCTAGGTTTTTAAGTCGCTTTGAAGACACCTAAATAATCATGACAGGATAACCTGGCAATCTTCAGTTTTCTTCCCTGTTGTAGGAATTCTGCAGATCATGTCAGATCCCCAGAGAATGACAGATTTTTATTAGTATGTATGTTTTAATTGACTTGTAGAAGTTACTATTGTTTTATTAAATATAGGACCTTAAGGCAGTTGGGGAAAGATATTCAAATGTTTAGTTATTTTGTGGTGGTTTTCTTAAGATCAGTGAAAAGGAAATCTTGAGTTTTGGAATTATTCCTTTCTTGGAGAGCTGTTAGGCTATAATCAAACACTTAGGCATTGAGAGCATTTAAATGTCATTACAACTTAACTGCAGTACACTCGTTTTTTAAATATGTTGTTATTGCCTATACCGCTTCTCTCACCTGCTTTAGAATTAAATTAAGCATGGGTTTTCTTTTTCCTTTCTTTATTTTTTGAACTTCTGCTCTTTCTGTTTTGAATTTTACATGCCTGAATACTTTTTACCAAAAAGAATCCTCACCTTTCCTACCAGGACTTAAAGTTTCTAATGGGAAAAAATGTTTACAGCAGTGATGCAAATGTGGCAGGTTAAGAAGAAGAAAAAGTCTTAAATCCTTAATTTAATCTTCACTAAAGTGAATCGCTCTATTCTTTCTAAATCACATTTGTTCAAATATGTAATAAAGTGTGTGTTTTTTAACCATCTGCTGACTTTAATAACTTCCTGATTAAACTTTTGTGACAGCTTATAAATTTTAGATCAGTAAGCCTTTATAATTGTGTCTAATGCCAAGTACAGTAACAACGTTTTAAAATTAAGAGTAATTATGTTGCAGTTAAGTACCTTCTTTGTAACTGCTGTACACAAAAGGTCTCACATATTCTTTTTTTCATTCCATTATTATAGTTCTGCAGAATCAGAGGATTTGGCAGTGCATTTATATCCAGGAGCTGTTACTATTCAAGGTGTTCTCAGGAGAAAAACTTTGTTAAAAGAAGGCAAAAAGCCTACGGTAAGATCTTGATGTATTATATTTTAACACATCTCTAAAAATAAGCAAACATAGAGGGCCCTAAAAAATACGAAAACAATGAAATAAAACCAGATGTATAGTACATTTGAAATAATTGGAAATGCGCATTTGCCTCATCGGGTTTCTTAATTTAGACTTGTTAGATCATACGTTGAGGGTGCTCCCGTACTCCTCTCCGTCCCTTAATACAGTTCTTAGACAAAACCACTTCTCGGAGAACCTTGAAAGTATATGCTGTTATGAAATATTTTAGTAATAAGTTTAGGAAAGATAAAGAATAGAGAGTAACAACCCCCAGATGTGGAATGCAGCTAGTTTTGTTTTGTTAGTCCTAAATTGTTTATTTAAATCTCTGTAATGCAGTTTCGTTTTCCTTCATGAAACCCAGGTAGTAAAATGTCCTCCAAACCTTTGTTCTGTTTTTTTTTTAAACGATAAAAGTTTAGTGGCACAGAGCCTTTTGTAGATAACTTAGAAGCTGCTTCTTTCCCAGGAGCAGCAAGTAGTTTGACTGCTAACGAAAGAAGACTTTTTTTTTTCTTTTCTCAAATAACAGTATAATTTATCTGTTTTGGAATAAACCTTCAGTGTGTATCCAGACTTAACACTTTTGAAGATATGAGAGCTTCTTCAAATGTAAAAGTGGTTTACATCCTAGCAGTCTGATTTTGCTGCTTATGTCACAGTAAACCTCAGGCACACATAGTCGAGAAGCTACACGAGGCCAGCTAGGAAAAACTAGGAGGAGTGTGTCAGCTGGGGCATTATGACGCTGTTGTGTGCTAGATGCTGGAAATAGAGCAGCAAACAAGATGAGGCCACGCGCCTGCCTTGTGCAAGTGACATTCCAACGAGACAGATAGAAAGTAAGCCCTTGAAATAAGGGGATGCGATGGCAAGTGAGAGGATGAGGAGAGGCTGAATGCGCAGGCGAGCCAGCCACGTGAGGATCCCGAGTTCAGGCAGCGAGAAGGCCCATGGCCCTGAGGCACAGCAAGTGGAGGAAACGAAGTCAGAGAGGACAGTCGGGGTTGCTTGATGGGGTATTAGGTGCAATGTATGAGAGAGAGAAAATGGGATGAAGGTGGTGTCAGGGTTGGGGGCCAGTAAGTCTTGGCTAAGTTCACTTAACTATGCGTTTTAAGTATAGAAGTGGAGACATCAGTTTGTCTCTATAAAGTACAGTTCAGAAGTTCTGCCGGAGATGGTGGCCAGAGATGGAGATTTGAGTGCTGTTAGCATACAGACGGTGTTTGACGTATGGGACCAGGTGAGACTGATTATCTGTGAAGAAAGTATGGCTGGGGAGGAAAAGAGGGCTGAGGATAGAGTTCTATAGCACATCTGGGTCTGCTCTGAGAAGCATAGAGGAAAACAAAGGAACTGTTACCAGAGAAGCGTAGAGGTTACAGTATTTCAAGAAGAAAGGAATGGCTAGCCATGCCGGATGTTGCTAAGGGGTTGAGTGTGGTGAAGAATAGAGGCTTTGGAATGTGTCAGGGATCAAGGACCTTGACAACAGCAGCCTAACTGAAAGCAAGCTGAGGAGAAAATGGGCAAGAGAGAAGTAGAGTCAGAGATTAGAGCCTTGCAAGAAGGTATGCTGTAAACAGGAGCAAAGAAATTGGGTGCTCTCTATTACGACAGAGGACGGGCAGTGGAGGGATTTTCAGTGATGGGAGTGCTGTGAAGCCTCATTTGTGTAATGATGGGAGAGGGAGAGAAATCAAGACAGTGGAGAGAGGAGTAAATTACAGAAGCAGATTTCTTGAGGGAATGAGATAGTAGGATCTAGAGCATGAAAGGAGGGTCGAGTTTCTCCTTTGATAGAAGCAGCATTAGCTCTTCTGTTGCAGCAGGAAGAAAGGCTGAGTAGGTGGGTCAGCAAACAGATACTTGGTCTGGGAAGATGAGGAAGTCCTCGCCAGATTTCACCTATTTTTCTCTGGGAAGTGTGCAGTGCTCTTATAAGGGGATGGAGGACTAGGATTTTTAAGAAAAGGAATGAAATGGCTGTCTCCAGAGAGGAAGAGTATAATGACTTGATGGGGTAAAAATGAACTACTATTGATTCCTTTATGAGATTGCTGGTTCTGATTTTACCAGTTGGCACAGTTTGATCCCTCCAGCAATATTCAGTTATTATAATGTGCCAAGTAATCAGACTGTTATATTTAAATAAGGCTGGCTTTCTATCAGGAGAGAGGGACAGTGAGATTCAAGGATTTGGAAGGGAATGGATATAGTGCTGGACCCTGTGGTATTGGCTAAAAATGAAGAAAGGAGAAGGAGGCTACAGGATGGGGAGGCAGCGGCAAGGCTCGATAATGTTGAAAAGTGGTATGATTTTTGATGAAACCAATAGTTAATCTGAATAAAAGTAGTAGTGCAGTCTTTTTGGTGGAACTGACAGGAATGTGGGAGGTAAAGATTTCAGAGGTGATTCAACTCGAGGCTAAGGTGGCTGGAGTGGAGCTAGAAGTCATCAGCACTAAGAAAGCAAAGAAACTGAGAAGCCGGTGGTAATATGTTTCTGTGTTTGTCTTTCCAGGTGGCATCGTGGACAAAGTATTGGGCAGCTTTGTGTGGGACACAACTTTTTTACTATGCTGCCAAATCTCTAAAAGCTACAGAAAGAAAGCATGTAAGTATTCCTCCTCTAAACTGCTAGCAGAGTCTCAGTACCTCTTCGTGGTTGTAAGAAAGTCGTCCTAATGGGATGCGGCCATTTGGATTTTTTCCATATTCTAATCCTGAAGTTCTTACGTCTATTCCTTGTGTGAGTGTTGTGGTAGAATTACTTTTATTTAGTAAAACCATTCCAGGAAAGGTCTTGGAATAACTTCCCTATTTAGAGGTTTCTTTTTTTGAATGCTACTTTTCCATCAAAAGGTCAAAAGTGCACATTACCACTGTCTGTCTTGGCATCAAAATCTTCCCAGGCCTGGGTTTCTTATTCAGAAAACAGTTGAAAACTATTGCTTTGGAGTCTCAGTTCATAATCTGTAAAATGTGAGAAATTGGGACCGTCATCTAAAGATCTTTCCACCTCAGTCTCACACGGAGTGGTTTTGCTCAACAGTGAAGATGAGTAATTGTTACTCTCCTTATTATAGTCCACTCTCTTGTGTTGCAAATTACTTAGAAGAAGCCTCTCAATGCACTTTTTCTCCAAATGTAGAGCCTTCCTATAAATCTTTTTTGCATGCTGTTTTGTTTTTATATGCCAGTGATCCAGTCTTTGAAAGGAAGAAATTTTCCATGTTGCGTTAATAAAATCCCCTTGAGAAGAATTTTATTTCTAAGTCATGTATTTTGGAGTGAAATTAAGTGGTTTACCATATGAGGAAAGGTAATCCACTAAAAAAATCGAGTCCTTTTACTGTGTATAAATTATCTAGTGACATTGCATAATTCAGAGAAGCTCTTCTCTATTCTTACAGTTCTAGTTCTTTATAATCAAACCAGAAGGGTGCATTTTCAGTTTAAATGAATGCTGTAAGTGCCCTAAGATGGTATCACCTTCCTTCCTTCCTTCCTTGCCACACCCACATCTATCATTGTCCTGAATTTCACATTGATCATAGCCTTCCTCTTCTTCAGAGTTTACCATATATGTTTCCTTAAACAACACATGGCTTCATTTGTGGACTGTACCTGAATGGAATCGTATGAATTCTCAAGTTCTGTCTTGTCTTGGTGTGTGTGTGTGTGTGTGTTTTGAAAGGGAGAGCGTAGGGGAAGGGGCCAAGGGAGGGTTCCGGGGGGAGGAGCAATTCTTCAACAGGCTCCATGCCCAGGGTTGAGGAGCCTGATGTGGGGCTCAGTCCCACAACTCTGAAATCATGATCTGAGCTGAAATCAAGAAGTCAGACACTTAACAACTGAGCCACCCAAGCACCCCTGAAGTTCTGGCTTTTTGGCCCACTAATATTTTACAGTTGTTTAGATACAGTCCGCACATTGAGGTAAAGGACTGTTTTTTGTAGTCTGGTTAAAGTGACTAATGCTCACACAATCCATAGAGTTACACAGACTAGTTCCAGCAAACATTTTGCAGAGTAATTGCCTGATGAATACTGCTATCCTCAAAGGGAGGAAAAAAGGTTGCTATAACGAAATTAAATCCTTTGTCTTCAGATATAGTTAACTTTTCACATAGCCACTTTGAGATGCTTGGCTCGATTTCACTTAGTTGACGATTATTTAAAAAAAGTAGCTATTCAAAATTAAATGTTTTTTATTTTTTCCTAACTTATTAGAAAGAAGCCAAATGAAATTAGAGCATAGTGGTTTGTGAGGAAATCAAATGAATGCCAAGGAAATGGACTATATTCCTAATCTTTTTAAATTAAAACTATTTGGGGAAAACAAATTACAAGAACAACATAGAGGGTAGAGCGACAGGCTCCTGTTTATATTATAGAATCAGATTTAGAAGAGATGTGGCATAGAACTAGAAGCAATGAAGGAAAAAAGTACTAAAATCATTTTCAAACAAAATACAAATTGAAAGAAAATAATGGCTATATATAAGCAACAGATAAAGGATTAAAATGTATTCTATAAACAGAGCACCACCTGTGTAGTGTTCTTGCAGTTTAACCTGAATCTAATCATGAAGAAACAATCAAATCCAGATTGTGGGACATTGTACAAGACAACTGGCTTGGATTCTTAAGACCAAAATTTGGTGGATGGAGGGGCGTGAGGGGAACAGGAGGACTCTTACAGATTAAAAGAGACTGAAGAGTCTGAAAGGTAAATGCAATGTGTACTCTGGTTGAATCCTGGACATAATGTCTTTTTTTTTTTTTTTAAACTACAAAGGTCATAATTGGGACAACTGAAAAAATTTTAATATGGACTTTATAAAAAATGGTATGTCTGTTAAATTTCTTAGATACGTATATTATAGTTATATAGAAATACATTCTTATGCTATACATGTTGAAATATTTAAGACTCAGTTTTATGATGTCTGCAGTTCAAAAAGATCAAGCAAATGCACAAAATGTAGATTTGTGGGTAACCACTGTGGCATTCTTTCAACTTTGTAGTTTCAGCCTTTGAAATTAAAAGTCAGAGAGAAAAAAATCACTAATGAAAATATACCTGTTTGTATAAGTCTATAAATGCAGAAGGGGGAACTCCAGAAGCCCACAAACCCATAAGTTTTATACTTTTTTTTGCCTATGAGGAACAGAATAGGCTTGGCAGTGTGGACTAACTGGGGAGATCAAAGGGCGACTCTTATGATGTCTGTATTTTTAGATGGGCCTTTTTTTTTTTTTTTTAAAGATTTTATGTTTTTGAGAGAAAGAGCACAAGCAGGGGTGGTGTGGGGAGGGGCAGAGGGAGAGGGAGCAGCAGAGTCCCCTGACATAGGGCTCGATCATGACCTGAGCTGAAGGCAGACGCTTAACCAACTGAGCCACCCAGGAGCCCCTTGTTGGATGTCTTAAAATGAAAACATTCACCCTTTGGATGTCTTAAAATGAAAACATTGACTATAAAAATACCCTTTAATGGAAGTTAATTCATTATTAAAAAAAAAAAAATTGTAGGTATGTTAGAACCCATTACTGTGTGGTGGAGAGGAAATAAATTCTGTTTAACTTTTTAAAGACCAAGACTGCACCTGAAAAGAAATCTGTAACAAAACTAAAGACATTCAACAGCTCCATGAGAATAAAACAGACATTAGAAAAGGGGAAAGAGGAGATAAGCCTTGGCCATGGTATAGGGAAACATAGACTGTTGTCCATGGTTTTCAGAAATTTAAATTGGTATTGCTTTTGTGGTGGGCAGTCCTAGTCCATATTTAACTTAATAACAACCAGCGGTTCCTTTTCTGAGAATCTGTCCTGTGGAAATCCTTGAACAAGTGCACAAAGATACCCATCGAAGAATATTTCTGTAGTGTTTACAATAGACATCTATAAAGACTCAAAATACTTAACCAATAAGGAAGTACCGATAAGTGAAAACCAGAAATCAGAGTACAAATATGCCCCCATTAGTACAGTGGACCCTTGAACAACTAGGCTGGAGGCACCTACCCCATCTCCCTTCCACACCTGTGCATTTGAAAATCTGTCTATAACTTGGAGCTCCCCAAAAACTTAACTGCCAGTAGCCTGCTATTGATCAAAAGCTTTACCAATAACATAAATGGTTGACACATTTCATGTATTATATGATGTGTTCCTACAATAAAGTAAGCTAGAAAAACTGTTAAGAAAATCATAAGAGGGGCGCCTGGGTGGTTCAGTGGGTTAGGCCTCTGCGTTCAGCTCGGATCATGATCCCGGGGTCCTGGGATCAAGCCCTGCATCGGGCTCTCTCCTCAGCGGGGAGCCTGCTTCCCCCTCACTCTCTGTGTGCTGCTCTGCCTACTTGTGATCTCGCTCTCTGTCAAAGAAATAAATAAAATCTTTAAAAAAAAAAAAAAAGATCAGGGGCGCCTGGGTGGCTCAGTGGGTTAAAGCCTCTGCCTTCGGCTCATGTCATGATCCCAGGGTCCTGGGATCAAGCCCCACATCGGGCTCTCTGCTCTGCAGGGAGCCTGCTTCCTCCTCTCTCTCTCTCTCTGCCTGCCTCTCTGCCTACTTGTGATCTCTGTCTGTCAAATAAATAAATAAAATCTTTAAAAAAAAAAAGATCATAAGAAAAAATATACTAATATACTTACTGTAATGTATTTATCCAAAAAATCCACATTTTAAGTAGACCTGCATAGTTCAAACCCATGTAGTTCAAAGGTCAGCTATATTTGAAAACCAGCAGAATCAAAAAAGTCTTTGGTGTAAATGCATACAGAAAGGTCAAGCATTTGTTTTCGTGATTTTTCTGTGTGGATAACCAATTTTCCTGGCATCATTTATCGAACAATTCATTCTTCCTTCCTCAGTCTGCAGAGTCCACTCTTGTCACATGAATTTTCATCTATTGACTTCCAGTGCCCTATTTGTGTGTCCCTGTCCTGTAGCCCGTGACCTCAATTACTGTAGCTTTATGAGCCTTAATGTGTATCAGTGCAGGTCCTCAGCATGTTGGCTATTTCTGCTCCTTTGCTCTTGTATATAAATTTTAGAATCAGCTTCTCAAGTTCTGGAAAACCCTACTCAAATTTTTATTGAGATGACACTGAATCTGTATAAGTCAGTTTAGGGAGAATTGGCATCTTTACAAGTCAGACCATCTTCTTCATCTCATGGTATTTCTTCATTGGTTTATGTCTTCTTGGATGGATGCCTTTTATCAGTTTTACTTCTCCTGTATAGCTTTTGTCACGTGTATTGCTAGGTACCTCTCTTAGAAGTGACTTTTCTATTTCTCATGTATAGAATTACAGTTGAGGGACACCTGCGTGGCTCAGCTGCTTAAGCGTCTGCCCTTGGCTCAGGTCATGATCCCAGGGTGCTGAGATTGAGTCTCACATCGGCTCTCTGCTCAGCGGGGAGCCTGCTTCCCCCTCTGCTTGCTGCTCCCCCAATCGAGCTTTCTTTCTCTGTCTGACAAATCAGTCAGTCTTTAGAATTACGCTTGATGTTCATACTGATCTCTTCCAAGTGTCCTGGTTGTACTTTCTCTTTCTCTCTGACCAGCCAGTTAATCAGTCTGTCTGTCTTTAGAATTACGCTTGATGTTCATACTGATCTCTTCCAAGTGTCCTTGCTCATTATTCTTAACTCATTTGGTAGATACGAGTGGATTTTCTTTGTCAGTATTATCATCTGTGAGTAATGGCATTTTACTTCTTTACACTTACACCTTTTATTTCCTTTTTGTTATCCTGTTAAGCTGACTAGGTCTTCAAATTCTCCGTTGGATAGAAGTAGCAATGATGGGTATCCTTACCTTGATACTGATTTTGAAATGTTTTTAGCATTTTACCTTTGAGTGTGTGTGTTGCAGGGTTTTGGTTTGGGGATTTCTTTCTTTCTTTCTTTCTTTCTTTCTTTCTTTCTTTCTTTCTTTCTGTCTTTCTTTCTTTCTTTCTTTTTGGTCTTTTCCTGCTTTACTTTGGTTTGGTTTTTGTGTAAGTTTTTGTTTGCTTGGTGGATACTCTTTATTGAATTACTCTTTCTATACTTTCTATTCCTAGTCTGTTGCAAATACACATTATATTTTTGCAAAAGCTTGTTGGGTAAACTGAGTTGAATGTATTTTTTTTCCTTTTTAATCTGTTAATAATGGTGATTTAGTTCAATAATTTTTCTGAGGTTAGTTTTTCTAAAGTTGAACTCATCTTGCTTTCTCGAAATAAACCCAATTTAGTTGCCTTAGTTGATTTCTAACATTAAACCAACCTCACATTCCTCAGATAAATCCAAATTGGTCATCATATACCAGTTATTTTGTTTTTTTTTAAAGATTTATTTATTTATTTTAGAGAGTAAGAGAGAGAGCATGAACAGGAGGGGCAGAGGGAGAGAGAGAATCTCAAGCAGACTCCATGCTGAGCATGGGACCCAACGTGGGGCTCCATTTCACAACCATGAGATCATGACCTGAACGGAAGCTAAGAGTCAGACACTCAACTGAGACTGTACTACCCAGACGCCCCATTAGGTTTTTTATACACCAATATTTTACTTAATATTTTTTCATTTATGGTCATGAATGAGATTAACCTAATTTTCTGTTCTTTACTAATAGCTCTTTTTTCCATTATATTTATTTCAAGTATAGAAAAGTAACAAGCATACTAAGAATACCTTTTTTAAGAAATAAAGTAAGAATATATTATTAAGAATTGTCTGGGGCGCCTGGGTGGCTCAGTGGGTTAAAGCCGCTGCCTTCAGCTCAGGTCATGATCCTGGGGTCCTGGGATCGAGCCCCGCATCCGGCTCTCTGCTCAGCAGGGCGCCTGCTTCCCTTCCTCTCTCTCTCTCTGCCTGCCTCTCTGCCTACTTGTGATCTCTGTTTGTCAAATAAATAAATAAAATCTTAAAAAAAAAAAAAAAAAGAATTGTCTGGGTCACCAGGGTAACTCAGTCTTGATCCTCAGGGTCATGAGTTCAAGCCCTGTGTTGGGCTCCAGGCTGGGCTTGGAGCCTACTTTAAAAAAAATTTTTTTTTGTCTGATAGTACTGCTGGCTTAGTAAATCATCAGGTTTCAGATAATAGCCCTATTACATTGTATACTTTAAAGTTATGCTATGTTAATTATATCAATAAAGCTGGGTAAAAAGAAGATAACAGTGTAGTAAGGAACAGAAAAAAAACCACAGAGATGAATTTATTAGACCCAGCGACAGATCATGTTTTTTTGGGACTTGAGACTCAGATAGTTAGGTTTGGATGAAGAGTTGAAGCTAGGAAGGATCTGAAGAGTAGTAGACTATCTAAAGGGGGCGTGCCTACATGGAATTTAGTAGTAAGTAAAAAGACTGTGAGCAGACTCGACCAACATGAAGTCACAAATCTTACCTCTCGCGGGAGAAACTGAAAATGTGCTTATCCTTAATTTTCACTTAGGATGCGCCCTAAATTTGGTGTTTCCATTAATGATCTTTTTATCTCTCAGTTCAAATCAACATCAAATAAGAACGTATCTGTGGTAGGATGGATGGTAATGATGGCTGATGACCCAGAACACCCAGATCTCTTCTTGCTGACTGACTCTGAGAAAGGTGAATCATTAGAATATCTAGTGTTTAAGGTACTGCAAGGATATAACATTCAGTTGGTCCAAACATAGTTTAAGTGGAATACTTGACCGGGAGTGTGTTTATGTGGTTTGGTCTTTGGGGAAATAATCCTGTCACGTAATGTGTAATAATAATATCAATATTTTTGGTATCAGTATCTATGATAAGCATATTTTCTTTGCTGTGTGGGCATAAGTTTGCAATTAAAAGCCCGAGTAATCCTTAGGGAGCTCAGAACCAGGCAGAGAAGGGGGGAAGGAGGGAACTGGGGAATCGGTTACCTTAAAATCTCAGACATTTGCTGTATATATAGGTAGTACCCCTTCATCTGTACCCTGAAATAAACTGTTTTTCTTAACTTCTGAATGTGGCAGAGGTTTTCCTCTGATTTTGTTCCATTATTTTTAATTAAGTTAATTGGTTATATAACTCCTATCACTTTCCAAATAAGTAGAGTTAATAATTAATACTTTGGTTACAATGTAGGGAGAGACTTATGAATGGAATTATTGACTATTGACCAGAGGAGTTTTTTAAGTGGATCAGAGAAGTTGGAGGGTGGGATGTGTAGAATCACACCATGTGCATCTCTAAGTGGAGGCCGCAGGCGGCCGTCAGAATGCATCCCGATGTGATTGCTGCTCTTCCTTCATAACAACTGCCAGCTGTTGATAAGCACCTCAAAGGAAGCCAGACAGGAAACGCATTCATATCTGCCCAGAATCTTCCACTGCAGCAACTCACCACTGAAATAATACTGACTATGCACCTATAATTTGACCTCTATTCAGAATGTATTTTGTATCAACAGATAACTCTGCTTTTAGAATATTGAAGCATTTTAAGTGAAAACTTAAGCAAATATGTTGTATATGGAAAAAAATAATAGTAGCAGAATGTCTCATTTTGATATGTAATAGATTGACTTACGGAGCAAGAACTCCCTATTCAGCATTCTGATTTCAAAGTCCCTGCTCCACCCCCAAATCTCAGAGGCATTACTCATAAAATTACATTTTAAGGAGATCATTTTCATTGGGCTTAGTTAACAAATTCTTTCTTTCGGTTTCCCTAGTGTGGCTTGATAAAAGTATTTCCAAGTAGCCAAGGTTTTTGTGCCATCTGTACTAACAGTCTTTCAGAGCAGGGGTGATAAAGTAGATAAATGGCAGCCGTGGGCAGCTTTATTGGAGGTACGCCTTCAGTTCAAGTCGGTCTCATGTCCACGTCTGAGCTCAGCAAGTAAAACAGTATTATTTAACATTAAACATTTGGTGAAGAAACTCTTGCTTCTGAAAGTGAAAAAGTTCTCGGAGTGTTCTAGTCTCAAAGGAAAGCTCCATCATGCCTAAAGGAAGGTCAGGCTCTTGGACCATTGAATGTAGTAAAAAAGGAGGGAGTAGAAAAAGGGAATAAAGCTCAGCTTAGGGCAGCCTTCAGTACGTGAATCCTTTCTTTTTTCAGTTTATCACCTCAATACACACAACTGTATAAGATACATTTATTATGTGTCAGTCTTGAATTAGTCAACGCAAGGTCTAATATGCATAGCATGGATGAATTTCTGATTTTCTCAAAAAGGAAAGTGACTCTTCAGATTTTCCCAGAAATCTGATAATTTCGGCAAATGTAACTAACACCTAAAAGCATAGTTGATGTTAGCTAATTAATCCTTAATCACATTATATACCTCTGTTCAAGTGTTAAACTTGTTAAAGCGCTTTGCCTGTAAAAATTTAATAACATATTCTGTACTCTCAGTCCCACATACAAATCTAGAGGAGCCAAACAGTTCTTTTATTGGGTATACTTTACTGCAAAGAACATTTAAGGAGACAAACATGGCTCTCTTCAAATTCATAACAGCAAAACGGTGACTTTCTGAATAACTGACAGCATGTGGACATAGCATAGAGAACTCTTCTTTTTATTTGTATTAGAAAATGAGGTGCTAGAGACCGAGAATTCTGAAAACGGAGAATTCTAGTCGTGTTTTATTTTCTCTTTGATATCAGGCTGAATTATTATATGTCAGGATCCTTAAAATTTTATCATTTTTCCCTTGTTTCTAATAACTGTAGGAAACTCGTACAAGTTTCAAGCCGGCAACAGAATGAACGCGATGCTGTGGTTCAAGCATCTGAGCGCGGCTTGCCAGAGCGACAAGCAGCAGGTGGGAGGCGGCTCCCGGGCCTCAGGGCGCTCATCCCTGGGAGCTCTGTGTAAGAGAGTTCCAGGGGAGTCAGCAGCCTAACTTGATGCATGAGGCGGGGAACTGATACGGTTTTTATTCTTTTTCTTACTGACAGCAGTCAGCAAGGTATGAAGTCCACGTTTTAGTGAGGAGATAGTAAAATAATGAAAAAACAATTTCAAATGCTAAAACTATATAGAGAACAATATAAACTAGATAAGGAAAACAGAATTATGTGATACAGAGGGATAAGAGTAGACATAACTTAAATAAATAAGGGTGAGCAGCAGAGATCTGCCTGAAGACATTGACGTGAGTGACAAGAAGGAACAGCCTTGTGAAGATCAGGGGAGCAGTCGCCTGGTGGGGGGCACAGAGGGTTCAAAGCTCCTGAGGCTGGAAGGAGCCGAAGGTGTTCAAAAGCGGCAAATGTAGCCCATGTCAGTAGAATATAGTGAGAGGCAAGAAAAAATAGAGCCCCAGGGAGGTAAGACTTAGATGGCACTTTGATAAAAATTGTTCTGATTCATCTTTATTAATAACTTGATACGGCTTCCTGTGGTGGCAGCAAAACCCACAACCCTTTGGATGTGTTTGTTTTTATTTCACCAAAACAAAGATGGTCTAATTCAGACACTTTTCAGCTACAGAGGAGAAATGAAGCCATGATGTTGTTTTCCCCAAACCCTCTTGCAGATCTAAAGTTGAGCCATGAATTGGTAGAAAAGATGTGAAGTAAACATAACTACAGTTACGGAAGTACATGTAGACCTTTTGTAGGCCAGTTTTTAGTTGGATATATTTGAAGACCATTGACTTCAGGTACTGAAATTCAAGTGTACAATTAAGTGTTATCCGTGGCTGATTTTGATACTATAATACACGACATAAGTTTATATCATCTGTTAAAAGTTTTTTCACCCTGTACTGTCAGGACCAAAGTTGTACCCCTTTTTTGATAAAAGAAGAAGCTAAGTCTCAGAAATGCTGAATGACATACTCAGGGTCAGACAATCAAATATCTTTATCTTTTAGGTCCATTCTTTTTAAATATTATTTAGAATAGGCTCTGTTCTCTTAGAATTTTTATTTCATATATATATACACATACATACATACTTATGAAAGACTGCTAGCAGCATTGGTATCATTTTTAGTACCCTCCATTAAGGACATGAAATGCCATAGAACAAAGTCTGCTTTTTTGCCTTTGTCAAGTTAGGGTCTGCGACAGAATGAAAGAAACAGACTTTCTTTTGCCTAGACTGAGCTTATGTGCAACTCAGCTTACACTTAAAGTATTAGTATTAAGTACACTTAAAGTGTGCTTAAAGTATTAAGTGTCATTTTTTTTTAAATCTCAGATTTCAAGATTAATCTAGAGACCAACATAAAGGTTCAGTTTTCTTCAACTATATTAGCAGATCTTCCAGCTGAACAAGTATAAGTGGGTTTTTTTTATTTGTCCGTGTACTTGGGAGAACCAGAGTAGTAACAAATATATAAATAGAAGCTGTGAAATATGAAAATTTTTGGTAGAAGACTCTGATTCACTCAAGTACAATACCTTAAGTCACATTCAAGGAACTTAGGAGGAAATGAACTTACACTCTATTTAAACATGGGTTTCTTACAACCAGACTGAGAATTTATACTTTAAGTACTTGAGCATTTGTATTGCACTTGATTTATGATTCAGTTATGATTGTGTTATTACAGAAGGTGACACGTATAAAAGATTCCCCCCTTTTTTCCTTGAATATCCTAGATTTTCAGAAAAAGATTACTGAAGTGATAGCTATTGAGCTGTTTTAAAGGACAGAGAAATGACCACTGAAGTGGGAGTCTCTCTCCCACTAAAGGTTTAGAAAACAGTAAGAGTTAAGAGTGTTTTTAACATGGTAAAACCCTCTTTTTAGTCCTTGACTAGAGGACTCATGAGCTGATTTTCAAAAAACAAAAGATATACTCATATTTCAAAGATTCATTGTGGGATTTCTCTTCACTACAATGCGGACTTCATGTCTTACTGTTGGTTTCTATAAGGAATCGAATTAAACCTGGTCCAGTCTGTAAGCCTCACACTGTAACCTGGTGATTTTTCAGTGTCACCAAGTGTCAGATCAGAATTTATCTAGCGATGAGTTTTACTCTTTCACACTTAATTTCATGATGATTTCACAAAGAAATTTTTAGTAATGTTCATTATAAAATTATCCATGCTGGATTTTAAAATGTGCATGTAGGAATTCCTGGTAATACAGATAATGAGAAAACAGATGATACGTACCTTTGTCAGAGTGTCACCCTGACGAGAGCCATGCTGCTTCTCTTGTTCGTTTGCTCACTCAGTGGACATCTGCTGAGTGCCCTGTGGTAGACAAGAAAGATACTGTCTCCACCCTTTCTTCCGTTCCAATTTCAGTTTTCTGGAAAGAGAGTATTAACTCAGTGATTTTCTCAAAAATGTCTAGCATATTTTATTCATTATTCATAAATGATTGCAGTACCTTCTGTCAAATTCCTTTTCTAAGAAAGTTATCTGGGATTAAAATAATGAAGAAAGATAAGAAATAGTACTTTGAAAAGCACCTTTTAGATACTATCAGTTTTGTACTGCTTCTCTTTTTAAGGTTCCTACAAACTTGATGACTTTTGAGTAAAAGCCTAAGAAAGAAGCGAGGTGAACTATTGCCCCTAAGTGAGAGCAAGTTGCTGATGAAAGCGCCAGCTCTAAGCCAGCTCTGCGCCTGGAGGAGCCCAGAGGCTGCGTCTCAGCCTTTGGAGTTCTGAACCAAAAAAGCACTAATTTCAGGGAATGAAGTGAGATATTCCCAGAGAACAAATTGGAGTTCTAAAACAAACTGCCATGGACCACGCTTCTTTTCTCTGAACTGACCTGCGGAAACCACTGCCTTAAAAGAATGAAAGGAAAACCAACATGAAACACCAAATAGTGTGTGTGAATCTTCTGGCGGTGCTGTGCTTGGAATAGATCGTAGCTAATTTGCATTTCTTTTAACTTTGTACTAATTTTGGAGGGGGGAATCGCCTTTTTTTTAGATACACTTTAAAAAGGAAAAACATTTCTTATCGGTTGTATGAGGGGCTGGTGTTGAACGGAGGTATGAAGATGCTCTGCCTGAGTGGAGTGGGGTGCTCCCAGCCGCCTGACCTGGGATTGGGGGGCGCTCTCCACTCCCAGTCGTCTGCGGCCTCCCTGGCTCTCCCATTGGCTAGAGTTTCAGAATTAGACATGTTCATAATATGAGTTGTCGGGGTTCGTTTGGGATTGAGGGCGGGGGTTGTTTGGGATGAGGGGAGGTTTTGTTTTTTTTTAAACACTAAACTTTGGAAATTTAGTACTGTATGGGGAACATCATTTCCTACTGGAGGCATCAAGGCTGAATGTTCCTAGTCCAGACACTTTTCACGTGGGCTCCAGAAAACATGGTTGTTTTTAACTGGGTTTAAAATTTAGCCTTCTGTATGAATTCATTGTTGGACTACAAATCTGCTTAGGAAAGAACCATAATCCCAGTCTAAACTTTCTGGGATTTTACAGTAATCACATTTTTTTCAAGTTAATTGAATTATCCCTTCTACCAGTCACTGGTGATTTTTGTCGTCAAGACGATATACTGATCTTTCATCAGGATATTTTCTTTTACAGTGTTTAATGTACACAATGCCAGTTTTTTTTTTTTTTATTACTCATGTTCATTGTTTTTGTTAAATATGAGATTCAGGATCACATTTGTTTAGAAGAGCTTCCACATATGTATTTGTATATGTATTTTATTATAAGGCACACAAAATAATTTTAAAAGGGAAGAAGGTGAAAGATTGAGATTCTGGGAATCTTAAGTATCAAAACTTTCCTTCCTATATGTAACTTTCCTTTATTACAAAACCCTTTTCTAAAAACATACTATAGGTCCCAGCCATGAAACCGTATTTTGTCAGTGGTTGACCAAGCTGTTTTGGGAGAGCTCTTCCATGCAACAGTGCATTTAATTTCCAGAATAAATGTTGAATTGCAGAAAGAAAGAAAAAAGTTTCAAGGTGAACTGCCTTCGAGTTTTAACAAAAAATGGCATTTGAATAAAGGCCACACGTTAGAGGTTAGAAACTCATGGGACATCCTGTAGTTTAGCAGTAGCCCAGAATAAGAAATGCTTTTTGACTGATCTCTTCCAATAAACTGTAATACTTTGGGCCTCACATAAAATTTCTCACATTTGCATTCTTAAAGAATTTCATACTTTTTTTTTTAAATAATCTTGAGGCCATAAAGCTTAAATATTAAGTAGAAAATATTGCCCACAGAATAATTAGCTAAGGGTCTATCCAGAGGAAATTAGAAGAGCTTTTGGAAAGGATGTTAAGAGTTCAGATATTTTTCTCATATAGCACAGTTAGAAATTACCATTATTTCAGGTTTTGTGGACAGTGACATGGGCTGGAGAGGGCAGAATGTTGCCTATGCTAAGTGATTATTCAGTTAATGATCTCCCAAGCTTAACCCACGTTGGGTACATAGACACCACCTGCATCGCCAGCAGTATTACTATATAGACCTTGCACATCTTTCTTTCATTTTACATTTTTTAAATTCCTTAATTTGTGTATTTTCTCTTCAGAAATAAGTGTTTTTAACAGTGTATGTGCTTTTTAAAAATACTGTGGATAAGAACCCTGTGGATTTTTTATGATTGTTTTGTTTGTCATAAATAAGCTACTAGATACATTTAACCATATTTGGTTTAACCATATTTGAGGAGATTTGCAACTGGAAGTCAGAGCCTGACATCACACCATGCCAAAGAGAGAGCTAAACTGGAAGGTGTGTTTGATGTTTCAGCTCTAACATTAAGGGATACGTGCACAGGGAAAGAATAGTGTTCAGATTTGGTGAATAGTCCTCGTATAGAATTGTGGCCTCTGACTGAGCAAAACTCTTTTAACTGTGCCGTAAAAGTAGACATTGTTCTTCTCTCTTCAAATCTGTCTATTCAAAAGATTAGATAGTGCTTTTGAAGATTATTTTAGCATTTGAAACAAATGGAAACCAGTGAGCAATGTGAATTGAAATAGCTTAGGTGAATTTTCGATCTATAATTCACCAAATGACATAATTCAAGCAAAGAAAATAGGTCACCAAAATATGTTAAATATTTAGGTAGTTTATTAGTAGGAAGATGAAATGTTTTCCCTCTTTTAAGCTTATGCTTAATAAATTAGTAAATTAGTGACTCAAAAGCTTGAAATTTCTATCATATTAAGCTCATTTGTTTCTCTCCTAGCCAAGAACAACTCGTTAGAAATTCCATTATAATTTGAATTTAAGCTAATTTATGAAAAGCATAAATATTGGCATACAGTCTGGTATAGTAGTATATAATACTAACCAAAATACAGTTTGAGGCACATCTCATTTTTTTCCACAGTTTATCTGACCTTGAAAGCTTATTTTTCACACAGAAGTAACCTCAGTTTTTAAGATACAACTATAAAAGGAACTATTAAAACTATACAACTATACAAACTATAGTTATATAGTTTACACAACTATAAAAACAATAATGACCTTCAGAGTACTAGTTTTGGTTTCATGCCCCCTCTGTGTTTGGACTTCGCTTTATTTTTTTCAGAGGTATTATTTTTACTATAATCTCCAGACTATAAGCTTTGAAAGAGAACTGATCAAACACACCTTCTATAGCATTTTCTTCACTGTGTAAATACTATTTGTATAAATATAGCAAAAAGGGATCCAAACAATATATATTTTTTTTCCTCCCTGGGTATGTGCTCCAAGGACAATTATTTTTCTGTGTAGAAAACGCCATACGACTGTCGCACTACCTTTTGTGCGGACTGTCTCAGTATTGGGTCTTTCCATATGTCAAGAGTTAGGGTATTCTTCGCTCCCAAGTTTTTGTAAGTGGCTTGATTTCTCTTCTAGATGACTTCTAGAAGAGCCCAAGGAGCACTGCTGATATAGCAGGGAGCACTGCTGATATAGCAGGGAATGGTTGCTGACTATGGTGTACACAGCCCACGGATTAGTGGAACTGTGGACCCTGGGATTACTAGAATTTACCTGACCCCCTGAGTTGAGCAGTCTTCCAAGCTTAAACCTGTGAGCTGTACACCTTTCCTACTGAAAACACCTTCCTAAAACTATACAGCATTAATTGGAAATCCATAATAATAATAGTAGACTTCATCCATTAACTTTTTAAAAAAGAAGAATATATCCACTATTGATTTCCTTTTTGTTTTCTGAGGTACATTCTTTCCACCCATTCTTAAACCACCATATTACCTTCTTCTGCCAACAAGGGGGAGCAGTGTTGCTTCACAGAGATAATCTCTAATAAAAGAACTCCTCTGCTTCAGAGGCTTTTGAAATCCTTGGATCCCTTTTTGAAAGTGAAGATGAGCTTGCCCGGCCCCGGCAGAGCGGTGGCACTGCTGTTGCACGAGCAGACGACACAGAGCACATGGTGAGGCTTGCCTGACCTTTTTGGTGACCTTCTAGGGCTTGCTTTCATTTTCTCTCTCCTTTTATACTACTTTTTCAAACATAGTAAATTTATGGTTTTACAGCCAGATTGGTATTCTGTTTTTTCTAAGCTTTAAGATACAAACATTGTTATTTAATCACGTTGATGAGCATTATTTTCAACGTGAAGTCAACCTTTTCAAAATGATCCTAAGTCCTTTTTGGTCTTGCTCCCCTAAAAATGGCTTGTAATTAAAGTGACTTTTTTTTTTCCCATTTAGAGGATTCTGATGAAAGATCTATACATGCAAATTCTTAAAAAGTTGTTGAAAGCAATTTCATTTACACCAGTATCTCAAGCTGTAGTGTGGGGAAAATTTGGTCAGTGCCTTAACAATTTGAAGACCAATTTTAGGGCATCGAGTATGACGATAATCATTTGCCCTCTAAACTCCTTTTATTTCAGGAGTGTGTGCTATCCCTCTCTCCACCAGCTTACTCTTTGTCCCGGCAAGTGTAAGAGAGTCTGTAGAGATGCCTCTGGGTCATTGCCACAGCCCTCCTAGGTCATGAGTCTTTTCAGACAAGCTCCCTCCCTGCTCCTCTCCTGATGAAAACCCCACCAAATCAACCTTTAGATGAGCACTTTTAAGAACGGCTTTGAAGCGCGTCCATCCAGCTGAGTTTGTTTTTATGTTGTGTTGGTGGTAGTGGTGGTTTTGAGCATCGATTTAATTAAGGCCTTTTAGAAAATCCCTAAAAGAATACATTACAGCCAGAAAGATTTGTTTGGGATCTTATTAAAGCTACTGAAGTCTTGTCATGAGATACAACCAAAAATGAAGTTGAGATTGGTTCATTCTTAAATTTAAATAAGACTCAGAACAAACAGGCAGTCACTTAACCGACCAGATACTGTTTCTTTAGACATACTATGGCAGGAACATGAAAACAATTCCAATATATAAATTTAAAGGGAAGCTAAGAGACTACACTAGCTTTCTTAGTCAAAACAAAACTTGGAAGCATTTTGCTTCTCTGAGACTCTTAAAAGATCTGAAGCTACTGTCCAACTGAGTCAAAATGATATTTTCACATTTTTTAAGGGCCAGTATGTTCTGGAGTAGGGAAGTAGACATAGTCTTTAAAGCCAAATCAAGGGTTGACTGATCCTTGAGGGTTAGTAGTAGTAGTTAAATTTTGCTTCTAGGATTTGGCCTGTGAAGTGGTGATGGAATTAAAGGAATGGAATGTAAGAGTGCTTTGAAAGGATTGAAGTTTTTTTTAATAGACCAGCTGAAAATTTCATAAATATTACATGTGCTTTAGATATCAGTTAACAAATATTCCATTTCCTCTAAAGATACTATCTCCTATTAGGACTATTCACAAATACAGTCCAATAATCATTGACTTGTCAGGCCTAACACAGTAGCTGCTTATAAGTCACCAGACTCTCAAGAGTTTCAACATCTTAATTGTTGACAAATGTACTGTTTTTACAACCCACTGAAGAGTGTATGTGTGGGGAGGGGGTGGGGAACTCATTCACAGTGTAATCTAAAGGAGATAAACATCTGTGGGGGTAAATATCCGATGAGGATGATGATATACAGGAAAACACAAGCCATTTTTATTCTTTATCCCAGTTAACTTGAGGTACTCTAATGATGAAGCACTCGATCGCACTATGACCTCCCTGAGTGATGTGCAGCTTGGTTCCTCTCTCACTTTTTGTTTCTCCTTAATATGCAAATGTGAGTGTGAGATCTTCAGTGTGTTTGCATAAGCTAACTTAAAATGAATTTAAGTACAGTTTTCTGAAATATTTCTATTGAAATAAATTACTTAAAAATACAGATTGTGTGGGGGTGATTTGTTGCCGTATTTACATTTCTATCATTAACTTCTAAAGTGCATTTTATCATTAAGTTTTAAATAAGTGCTCTAACTTGATCTTTTTCTCATTCTAAACTAGTTGGCAAGGGTTTTCTTGGTACAGAAAGCTGCCATCTGGGTACACTTGAGTTGTTCTTCCCTGTCCTGGAATGAGGATGCGCTCTGGCGTGCTGACGGATGGGGTCTGGAGGAGTAGGGACCACAGGTCCGGTACTTCCAACTTCATCTTCCCACTCCCAGGTATATGATGTGGTAGGAGCGGTCCCCAAAGGGGCCTTCTTTGCTAATACATACCGTATTTCATGGTTTCTCAGAAGTACAGAAATAGCTCTCTGGAGTCTCCTCCCATAAGGCTGAGGTGTTGGCTATGCCCTAAGAATTTCTCATGAGCTTGCCTCTAAGATCTAGTTTTCAACAGTTTCCTCACCTATCTAATGGCCTTTGAAAATTTTCAGTGTCCCTGAATTGGAACCAAAAGAGAATGACAATCCTCCGATGGGGCCAAACCTGTCTTTACTACTTCACAAAGCACTGCCTTTGTCTGGCAGGAGCTTTCCGTACGTGCACACTCGGTTTCTGGGTTCCCTTTTCTGCTTCATTAGTTGTTGGTCTTTGAGCCAGGACAAGCGTACTTGTACCTCAGAGATACTGTATTTTTTACAAACTAAGGTTTGTGGCAACCCTGCTTCGCACAACAAGTCCGCCATTTTTCCGACAGTACTTCCTCACTTTGAGTGTCTGTCACATTTTGGTAATAACGTATTTCAGATTTTTTTCATTATTATGATGTTTGTTCTAGTGATGTATGATCGATCAGTGATCTACTACTGTAATTGTTGGAGGGCGCCACAAGCCGTGCCCGTTTATAAGACAAAAGAGAATTCAGCAAATGTTGTGTGTGTTCTGACCACTCCACCAACTGGCCGTTTCTCCCATCTCTCCCTGTTCCTGAGACACAAATACGGAAATTAAACCAATTAATAACACTGCAGTGGCCTCTCTCTGTTCAAGCGAAGGGAAGAGCTTTAGGTCTCATTCTCAATTAAAAGCTAGAAATGAGCTTAGTCAAAAAGCCAAGATAAGCTAAAAGGTAGATCCTCTTGCACCAAACAGTTGGCCAAGTTGTGAATACAAAAGGAAAGTTCTTGAAGGAAATTAGAAGCCTACTTCAATGAATGCACAAATGACAAAAAAGCAGAACAGCCTTGGGGCTGAGATAGAGAAAGTTTTAATAGTATGGAGAGAAGATAAAACAATCACAACATTCCCTTAAACCAAAGCCTCTTCAGGAGCAAGGCCCTAACTCTCTTCAATTCTATGAAGAAGGAGCAGTGGGGAAGCCACAGAAGAAAAGTTGGAAGCTAGCAGAGGTTTATTTATGAGGTTTAAGGAAAGAAGCCATCTCCATAACACAGAAGTGCAGGATGAGGCAGCGAGTTCGGAAGATCGAGCCAAGACCCAATGGAGATGAAGCCTTATATTGGAAGTTAGTGTCATCTGGGACTTGAATAGAGGAGTCAACACCTGACCTCAGGGGAAAGCTGGCACTCTGGCCAGGTGCTCATGCAGCTGGAAGAAAACCTGGATGACAGCACCTCTGTTTACAACATGGTTTACTGGATATTTTAAGCCCACTGCTGAGACTTACTACTCAGGAGCGGTGGGGGGCGGGGAGGAACCATATATAACTGCTCACTGACCATGTACCTGCTCACCACAAGCTCTGATGGAGAAGGACAGCAAGGTTCATGCTCCTTCCATGCCCGCTGACACCACACTCCTGCAGTTGTGGATCAAGGAGTAATTTAGGCTTCTAAGTCTTACTTAAAAAAAAAAAAAAAAAAAAATTACAGAGCACCTGACTGGTTCAGTCAGTGGCATGTGCGACTCTTGATCTCAGGGTTTTGAGTTTGAATCCCACATTTGAGTACAGAGATTATTACTTAAAAATAAAATCTTTTTAAAAAATGAAAAAATATTTCATAAAGCTACAGCAGGCGTAGATAGTGATTCTTCAGATGGATCTGGGCAAAGTAAATTGAAAACCTGGAAGGGATTCACCATTCTAGATGTCATTGAGAATACTCGGGATTCATGGGAAGAAGTCCAAGTATCAACATGAACAGGAGTTTGGAGAAAGTTGATTCTGCCCTCTCACAGATGACTTTGAGGGGTTCGGACCTTCTGTGGAGGCAGTAACTGGCGAGCTAATGGAAATAGCAAAAGAACTAGAAGTGAAGAGAGTGGTTTTTTGTTTTTGTTTTTTGTTTTTTAAGATTTTGTTTATTCATTTGACAGAGATCACAAGTAGGCAGAAAGAGGAAGGGAGGCAGGCTCCCTGCTGAGCAGAGAGCCCTATGTGGGGCTCGATCCCAGGACCCTGAGATCATGACCTGAGCCGGAGGCAGAGGCTTTAACCCACTGAACCACCCAGGCGCCCCAAGAGAGTCATTTCTTAAGATGGAATCTAGTCCTGGTTAAAATGCCATGACGATTATTGAAAGGACTACGAAGGATTTAGAATCTGACATAAACTTAGTGACAAAGCAATGGCAAGGTTTGAGAGGATTGACTCTAATTTTGAAAGAAGTTCTCTTATGGGTAAATGCTATCAAACAGCATTGCATGCTGCAGAGTAATTGTCATGAGAGGGTCCACTGATGTGGCAGACTTCATTGTCCTATTTTAGGAAATTGCTCAGATGGTGGTTAGCATATTGTAGCAATGGAGTATTTTTTAATTCAGGTATGTACATTGGTTTTTTAGACATAACACTGTTGCACATTTAATATACTACAGCACCATGTAAACAATTTTTATATGCACTGGGAAACCAAAAAAGTCATTTGACTCACTTCATTGCAGGGGTCTGGAATCAAACCCACAGTATTTCCAAGGTAAGCCTATAACCATCTTGTTCTCCAAATTTGCCTTAGCTGTCCTAACTCTTCCTCTGTGAATTCTAGGATCATTGTGTCAAGATCAGTGAAAACACTGTTGGTATTCTTACTGGAATTGCTTTGAATTTATATAATTTATATAAAATAGATCTACATAATCTATAAAGAATTCATTTGAGAATTAATAGTTTTTAAACATTCCCCTTATGAAATAGCTCTGCATTCATTTTTTTTTTAAATATTATTTATTTATTTATTTATTTTACAGGCAGAGATTACAAGTAAGCAGAGAGGCAGGCAGAGAGAGTGGAGGAAGCAGGCTCCCCGCCAAGCAGAGAGTCCCGATCCCAGGACCCTGGGACCATGACCTGAGCTGAAGGCAGAGGCTTTAACCCACCGAGCCACCCAGGCACCCCCTCTGCATTCATTTGTAAGACTTAACATCCATTGCCTTATTAGACTCCCCTGTCTTGTTCTGATGGTTTGTCCAGTATGATCCTTTTGTCATACGAGCTGTAAATAAGGTGACAGATTGGGAGAAAATTTTTGGAGCTTATAAAACAATTCATACCAAGAACATGCAAGGAATTTTTGCAAGTTGGTGAGAAAATTAGTTCTGTAGAAAAATGTGCTCAAGGATGTGAAATAGACAGTTTATAGAAGGAAGCCTGTGTGACTGATCTGTGAAAAGATGTTCAACCTCACTAGTAGAGAAATGAAAAGTAAATCACCAGGGAGGTATCACGTTATTATATCTGTCAAACTGATGAAAAATAGGCAGGTAATACCAGTTATGGTGAGGTATGTGGGTAAGAGTATAAGCCAGTAGGAACCATGCCAGACACCTTCTGGATGATGTTAGGGAACTTGTATTCATTATAGAGCACTCCAACACTGCATGACCTTGAGCAAGCCACTCAGCCTTCTTGTTCAAGTTTGTCACATGCGGAATGTACACAACGGCAGAACCCACTTGTCAAGTTGTGAGGCTGAGCGCCTCAGGCCCTTAGAGCAGGACTCCGTGGCCCATAGGCAGCACGCGCAGTGTTAGAGTTGGGGTCCCTGTCCCACAGTCTGCTCTTCGAGTCAGGTGGACGGAGTGGGATTAGGGAGAAAGGGGAAGTTTTAAATAGAAGGCAGAGGGGTCTTTGCTTAGTTGAGTCCTAGTGAACTAAGAAATAACTTGTAAACCCGAAACCAAGTAAATAAGCCAGGTGTATTCATCATAGGCAAACTGGCAAGTAGAGAAAAACAAGAAAAGCCACCCATGAAAGAACCCCTGCTTATTACTGTTGATTATGAAGACCAGGAAGTATGTCACCCACGTCAGCGCCTATTTAAAACAGTGACAAAATTTAATTTAAAACCATGACTTCCGAATACCACCCCAGACTGGCTGTCAGAATCTGTGGTGGGTGCCTGGTGCATGCTGAAGCTTGAACTCGATGTGGGCTCCTTTGCCCATGTCTCCAGGCTCTTCAAGAAGTAACAGTTGCTGAAGCTGCTGTGTTCTTCCCTAATTGTCAAGAGTCAGAGTTTTTGTCCCGGTTAGGTTCAGAAACTTAAAATCTACATATTAAGCTGTTGTAGAAGAAAGACAAACAAGTTGCTGTTTTTATTGCCAGAAACTGTTCTGAGGTTTTAATATAAAAGCGGGACCCTCTGCTATTATTTGCGACAGAAAAACCTGGAGATTCACTGTGAATCCTTGGATGGACGTCCGCCCACCAGCAAGTCCTAGAGCAGCCATGTTTCATGATCTCATACGACCTAAACCATTACCAAGTCTTAAACCACACAAACACGCGGTTAGAATTTCTATTTCAAGATAGGTAAGTGGCTGTATTTTGAGTGTGATCGTATCTCACTGGGTGCTGGGAATAGACGACCTGGAAACAGTCCAGAGTGTGGCCTGGTGCGTTCTGCATAGAGACCTTTGACTGTAGCCTAACTTGCTATGATACAGCTAATGAAGTTCTGGGGCTCTTCGCAGATCAAGGTAACTTACTACACTTGAGCTACAGAAATAGTAGTGATTCCTTAGTTTCACTAAATTAAAACTGATTCCCCTCTTCCAAGAATACTCATTTCCAGTTTCATGGTTTTCTGTCTTTAAGGGACTTATTTTCTGTTTTCATATTGGTTAAGTAGTCCGTGGATGCCCTTTGTTCTCTGAGCTGACAGGGGCTAGGAGGGCCTTCTGCATTAAAGGGTCTTTCATAGGGACCCTTCCTGTTCCTGATGGGGACTTGAGGCTGGCTGTCGCAGTTTAAGCTTATTTTATCTGCTTCATCTATCTGAACTCATGGAAAAGGGGAAAGGACAGTTAACAGAACATATCAAATGCTGAGTGTTTCATAACATAGTGAGCTGTGTGTTTTGAAGCCATAAAAGGGACTTTAAAGTAACACTAACCTACAGTATTTAGGAACCATTGATACATACTTGTTGCCAACGGAGCTGATGAGCTTTCCAGCCCCATTTAAGCCCTAGGAGGAGGTGAAGAACCTGGGTGGCTCAGCCAGTTAAGTGTCTAACTCTTGGTTTTGGCTCAAGACATGATCTCAGGGTTATGAGCTCGGGGCCCAAGTTGGGCTCCAGGCTGGGTGTGAAGCCTGCTTGGGATTCTCTCTCCTTCTACCCACCCCCTCTGCTTGCAGGTGCACTCATGCCGTCTGTCTGTCTCTCTCTCTCTGTCTCTCTCAATAAATAAATCCTAGTGTGGAATATCTCCCAACAGTGTCTAACCCAAATAATCTCTCCTCCCTTATGCTTCTGTTTTTACAGTTTAACCCATCATGTTAGGTTTGGGTTTTTTGTTCTTCATTTTATTTCAGTGTATGAATCTCACTTTTGGATTTCTATGTAATCATTTATAGTATAATTTTCTCCCTTCATATTTATTTAGATCAGTGGTTCTCAACCTTGGCTACAATTTAGAACCATCCAGGGAGCTTTTAAAAATCCCAAAGCCCAGGCTGCACACCAGACCAACTCGTAAATAAGAATTTGTGGGGGGAGGGGTGGGGGGATATGATCTATGCATTAATAATTTTTTAAAGCTCCCCAGATAACAAGAATGGGTAGCCAGGCTTGGGAACCAGCATTTAAGTTGTTGGTCTCTAAACGTTCCAGAGACTTTATTTAGAACAGTAGGCTTTCAAGCTTTACAGGGCACCAGAATGCCCTGGAGGGTTTGTTAAGACAGATTTCGGGGTCCTGCTCCCCAAGTTTCTGCATCAGCAGGTGCAGGGTAAGGCCTAACAATGCGCCTTTCTTTTTTTTTTTTTTTAAAGATTTTATTTATTTATTTATTTGACAGAGAGAAATCACAAGTAGGCAGAGAGGCAGGCAGAGAGAGAGGAGGAAGCAGGCTCCCTGCTGAGCAGAAAGCCCGATGTGGGGCTTGAACCCAGGACCTGGGATCATGACCTGAGCCGAAGGCAGCGGCTTAACCCACTGAGCCACCCAGGCGCCCCACAATGCGCCTTTCTAACAACGTCCCAGGCAGTGCCGATGCTGGGTCGCACGGTCCACACTTGGAGAACCATTGGAACTTAGAAACTGGGTTAGAAGGGAGCACTGGAGTGTCCGTCCTAGACTGAGAGCGCAGCTCCATCTCTGAGTGTGAAGGGACGTCATCCAGAGCACAACCGACCTGCAGCGTGGGGTGGGCAGGACCCAAGGGGGAAGATACACCCCCCCCCCCAACTCGGGGGAAGCTTGGGATTTTGCCAAGGAGGCAGAGTGCATCTCGTGACTGAGCAGCAGCCAGGTCCCCAGCTGCTGTGGAGCGGGAGGTGAGGCTGAGGAAAAACCTTCACCTTTATCAGATCTCCAGAAGGTCAGGTCCTCCTGCTGCTCGGGGCTGGTTTCTGTAAGAGTGGATCAGTGACTCTTTCAGCCGCTGGCACAGTGCATTTACTCTCACAGGAATTATTTCAGAACATCCATGATCACCTTTTGCCCTCTAACTATAACAAAATAGCCTGAAGCAACATGGGAAAAAATTATCTTGTATTTGAATGCCTTGAGCAGGGCCATTCACTCCAGACCCCTGCAGACCCCATCCCTTCCTATAGTCCCAAGACCGATTTTCCCCATTCATTTTTTTACGGACCTAGGTGTTGTAATGTGATCCCTGGAACTGGGCTCCCACTTTATGACCAAGAGAGAAGCTGGCCAGAAACCAAAGCTGTCCTCAAAGAGAAGGGAAGATGGAAAGAACCTAGGTCCTTAATGATTTCCTTGTGCTGCTGAATTAATCCAAGCCTAGGAGAGCCTGACTTTTAGACTCCTGTATAGTAATAATCTTCTTTTAAGAGAAAAAAGGAAGTGAAAGAAAACGGAAACAAAGGAGAAAAGGGAGAGAAGAGAAAGAAGAGATAGGAGGAAGAGGAAAAACGAAGGAAAAAGGGGGAAAAAGGCAGGCCGCCTCTAAGACTTTTACCTGTGCTAAGGAATGATGTAGCTGGGAAAAAAGTAACTAGAGAATGTCTCACAATTTCTATTAAATTTTTAGAAGTGCAACCACGATCTCAAAACAGGGGAGAAAAACCTATTCCTTGTGGGTTTTTTTAACTCAAGTAGGGAGGAAATACAACCTCCGCAGGCAGCGAGGACATAAGCCCCAAACTGGGGACGGGTGCCCGGGGAACCCCGCCGAGCCCGGGCCAGGCTGTGCCTCCCATGGCTGCGGGGCCCCATGCCGCCTCCGCTCCAGTGCCCACTCCGCAGCCCTCCTGCTCCAAAGGAATGTCCTGTTCCTTTCCTCAGGGGAAGTGAGCCCACGGGGAGGTGCACACAGGCTGGCCACCTCCTCCCGGGCTTCGCTTGTGTCCCCGGGCAGCCCCCCCACCGCCCTCTCTGGGCCCTCTTCTCCCTTTGCTAGCAACAGCACCAGCTTCTACCGAGATGCCGAATTCTCAAACTGCTGAAGCCAGATTGTTTCCCTCATTGCTTTTGTTTTGATGTGTCTTAAAATAATTAGGCTTTTACTCTCAAATATTTCCATTCCCCGCTGCTGGCTAATGAGGCCTCTGTTACACAGCCTCTGGGCGAGGCGTGCTACTATGGTAGCCAGTAAACAGTGGCTAAACAAAGCCCAAGGCTTGCTTAGGATGTGTTCTCTCTTGTACTTGTCTTTCTTCCATCTGTCCTGAGCTATGTACTTGCTGTCAAAAAATGTAACCTGGGGCACCTTCGTGCAGAGCTTTAAGGAAAGCAGCTCCTTGAATCTTTACCGATGGCTTTCTTGAGACATCTTAATGATCCATTTATTGGTCAGCTAGTTGGTCTAGGAAGAAGTCTTTCTTTATTCTTGGAAAGGGTGTACTTGGGAATGGCCAACAAAAAGCAGAAGGCGCTAAGCTCATGCCGTGTGCCAGATGCCGGGGCGTCAGAGGCTGCCTCCGAGCAAGGTTCACCCGAGTCAGGGTGGGAACCGGGAATGACCCTCCAGCCACCACCTGCACGAGGCCAGCTGCTGAGGTCAGATTCAGGAGTCACTGGGAAGAAGGGACCCATTTCCGTGTCTGGGGGCGGCGACCGGCCTGTCACCCAGTCCCTGCACTGCACACCCAAACCCTCCCCAGGCCAAGGGGACTAAGCAGCAGTCTTCCTGCCGGCCTCTTCTCTGGTGCTTCCCTCTGTGTCCTCATGGCGCCCCTGCGACACCAGCCAAGTCCCCAATGTCGTTCACAGACACTGCACAGTGGGATTCAGCCTCTCATCGCTGACGACGTGGTTATGATCTTACATGCAAGACTTCATTTATTCCTCGTAACCCAGTAAGGGTGGGATAATTCTGCCCAGATCACAACAGCAGATGTCAGACGTTAAGGAATTGGTGGAGCCAGGATTCAAACTCTGAGGGGTCTGGTTCTCGGCCCTGCTAGCGGCACAGACACGTGGCAGATAATGCGATCTATGACGTGACTCAAAGAAAGAACAACCCAGCAGCTTCCTGTTTTAATTATCCTTGCTAATAACAGTTTCTGAAGAAATTCGTGTGGTGTCAACACACAGATGTAACTTTTTTCTCTTAGGGCCTGAGCCTCCCCGTGGGCCTTGCACTGTGGGTCCCTGGATTTCAGCCGCACTGCACGCAGGACGGAGAAGTTAGCGCCGATAATCCGGAATCACTTAAATGCCACATGTGTGTACGAGACCAGGGAAGCTCTGCTTATTCGGAGGGGCCATGCACTATGACGGGGGGCGTCAGGGGAGGTCAGGAGGAACGGGCAAGACCTACCTGTGGGTAGGATTTAGGGCAGAGGAGAACTGAGAGCAAGGACTGGAAGTACACCACTGAGGCTGGGAGGAGTTCACGCTGCCAAGTGGCAGGACGTAAAAGTGGACACGGGTTAGACCCAAGCTGCTGAGGGCTTTACCTGCTGGGATGAGGAGTTGGACGGTGCTGGGAGAATAGGCAGGAAGGAGTTGTGCTCCAAGAGTGGGACAAAGCAGGTCTGTCCCCAAGTGTGTGCGCAGGGGGGAAAAAAAAAAAGACTGCAAAGCATTTTGAAGGAAGCATTCCCCCCACCCCACCCGGTCCCATGCCCCACTGTCCCTGCGCTATGCCGAGCAGGACAGCCAGTAATGATGAATCCCTGAGCTGTTGGCAGGCGACGTTGGACCTCGAGAACCACACGATGTCCTTTCTGGAGCCAACATGGGACCTTCACTCCCGGAGCCTCCCTGCTCAAATGCCCATTTCCCTTGATTCCTTCTGTCGACTGTGCTTAACCTCCCAAGCCTTTAAATCAGCACGAAACAGTTCCTCATTCCTGAGGTTATTGGGAGGTCAACTGAGAGAATGCATGGAAAATGGAAAGCACGGGGCCCGGCGTGAGTGAGCAGTCAGCAGATGGGAGCCGCGGGTAGGATGGCTCTGCTCCCTTGGTCAGCGGAAACCAGTGCCTCCCGGGTGACGAGCATGCTTTTTGAGGACTTGCCAGCTGTGGAAAGTGGCTGGGTCGCTCTTTCTCTGGGAGATGTTAGACCCAGGCAGACAGCAGAAGGTGCCATCAAGCAGATTTAAAGTATCACTTTTGGGGCGCCTGAGTGGCTCAGTGGGTTAAGCCTCTGCCTTCGGCTCAGGTCACGATCCCAGGGTCCTGGGATCGAGCCTTGCATCAGGCTCTCTGCTCAGCAGGGAACGTGCTTCCCCACCACCCCCCACCTGCCTCTGCCTACTTGTGATCTGTCTGTTAAATAAATAAATAAAAATCTTTAATAAATAAGTAAAGTATGATCACTTTCTAGGGCTTCCCATAAGATAAGCTGGACAGAGGCCACTGTCTCACACGAGGGGCAGAAGTCATTCCATGCTGACAGCAAAGCATGACTTCAGAGTTACTTAAATTGTACATACAGACTTGGTTTCCCCTTTGTGTTTATGCTCTGAGGCCCTGGATCCAAACTGTAACAGGTCCCTGGGTGGGACTCCAGGATGCTTTTGGATCCCAGCTATAGAGGTCATGTCCTCAGAACACTAGGCAGACCCTTTCCATAAGACTTGACTCCTCCTCTTCTCCGATGCACTGTGCACAGGAGGAGCAGAGAAACTAACATTTATCCATCTCTGTAGGTCCGGACGCCACACTGTGTGTTTGACAGATGTGATGTTACACAGTCCTCACATCAGTCCTGTGAGATAAGGATTGTTCTCCACATTGTGGATAAATGAGAAGATAGAGTCCTGGTGGAAAGGTCTTGCCAAAACCCACTCCTTTAGCCAGTGTTGAAACAAAATCCTGTCTCTTGTGCATCTGGCTCAAGCCCCTTCTTTCCTGCAGGTGCTCCCCGCCCCCCCACCACGTTGTCCTCAGGCCTCACAGTAAGCCCAGTACTGCTGTTCCGACTATCCAAGTTCAGCAACTTTTTTGTTGCAGGAATCGTGAGAGGTTTGTAGCTGCATAATGGTGATTTGCTGTAAGAATGACCTCTAACTGCATAATTGAGAAAGAATGTGAGCCCTACAAGCTCTAATCAGCCCCAAATAGCATCGCAGGTCATGACAGGTAAATGACAGGTTGAACAAAAACAAAAGCTGTAGGACAGAATATGGAAAGATGCGGTAAAAAGGAATTTCTTGCTCATCACTCAAGAGTAGAGTGGCGGGAGAGTCGAATCAGACACACAGAAGATCCAACAACAGAATGTGTTAGCTTGCTTTAATCATGCTGTTTACAGTTGGATTCCAAAGAGGATATATTTGCACTTTTTGCCTTTTCAAATGTCTTTGCTGATAAAGCTAATCAATACATCAAGTGTCCCTGTGGTTGAGCTACCATACATTTCATAAAGGATGGAGGAGGAGGGACCGTGTCCCTGCTACAGAACACGCGGCACTGTAAGGAAGAAGTGGAGAGGAAGGACTTATGTAAGACAGAAGATGTTCAAAGTAACTTACCAGCAAGCAGAACCAGAACCAGGACAGCTGCGGGTGTGGAGTTGCCGGGTTACACTATTCCATGGCTCAAGCTGAGCCTCAGAGGGCATCTGTGTCCCAGGGCGGGTCTGGTCTAGATCAGGCCCTTCGCTTCCGGGTTTCAGGAACCTCATGTGATGGGTCCCCCCAAGACTGACCGGTCCCCAAGAGGTGAAATCCTGCCAGCCAAACTCACCGCGGACTGATAGGAAAACCAGAATGCTGGTTGAACTGACTGACAACGGAGGACTTGCCTTTCCAATTGCTTCTCCAGGGCCCCCTGGTATAGCAGTGTACCAGGAAAAAAGAATTAGCATTTTTAAAAATTACTTTTTATTTCTAGTTCAGCATGCAAGGGGGTTGGAAGTCACTTCAGTCCTAACAAGAAGTAAGAAAAAAAAAGTTGAGGAACCTGAAAAAGCAATTCTTTTAAGACCCATAAAAAAGGGGCACCTGGGTGGCTCAGTGGGTTAAAGCCTCTGCCTTTGGCTCAGGTCATGATCCCAGAGTCCTGGGATGGAGCCCCGCATCAGGCTCTCTGTGCAGCAAGGAGCCTGCTTCCTCCTCTCTCTGCCTGCCTCTATTCCTTCTTGAGATCTCTCTCTGTCAGATAAATAAAATCTTTAAAAATATTTGCAAGATCCATAAAAGAAGGAGGAGGGCATAGGATACAGCACTGCCCTCAAGACAGGAGAGACAGGTGAATACAGGCATCACAGCTCGCCAGACAGACGCAGGAGCGGCGGGCAGCCGGGAAAGAGTGGAAGGAACTCCAGGTCGGAAAACATGAACTGTACTTGATGATCTCTGGAGGCTCAGGGCGGACACCTGAGAGGTAAGAACGCCAGGAGGAACCTCATCATGGGCGAGAGGGAAGGGACACCCTGCTGCGAAATTTCCCTCCAGTTTCCCACAGTAAATACCTGGGGAAAATGACCCTCTTGCTGCCAGCATGGGCAAAAGGAACCATTTTGAACTTTGGCCAAGCACTCTTCTTCTTAAGGCCTGCCCTCTGGAAAAACTAGGAAACCAGAGCATAGCCTGCTGGGGTATTATCAGAGCCTAACTGACCTGGGAGGAGGCTAATATCCCACGCCAGCGGATTCTCACCATCTTACCCCAGCTAAGGGGAAAGGAAAAAAAAAAAGCAAAACACTTGGGAAGTTCACGGTCCAGAGGTATAGGCTCACTAAAAAGGCTGGGACCTAGTCATAGGAGTGTAGAATGCGTGCCCTCCCCTGACACCTCACCACCTCATTACTAAAGGGCTATTCGGAGAAATTTCTCTTACCCAGGTTGTTGTGTTCAGCTATCCAGAAAAATCTGCAAGACACACAAAAATCAGCAAATATGGTTTGAAGAGAGAGAGCAAGCATTAGAACCAGATAATGGCAGGGACGTTGGAATTTAAAGCAACTATGATTAATATGCTAAGGGATCCAATGGTTAAAGTAGACAGCATGTAAGAACAGATGGGCAATGTAAGCAGAGAGATGGAAATCCTAAGAAAGAACCAAAAAGAAATGGTAGAGATGAAAAACACTGTAATAGCCACGAAGAATGCCTTTGATGGGCTTAACAGGATCCTGGACACAGCTGAGGAGAGAATCTCGGAGCTTGGGGATATCTCAGTAAAAACCTCCAAACTGAAGAGCAAAGACAACAGAGACGTGAAAAAAAATTTTTTTTTTAAATAAAACTAAAGAAAACAAAAAAAAGAACATCCAAGTTTTGGGAGACAACTGCAAAAAATGTAACATACTTGTTACAGGAGTCCCAGAAGGAGAAAAAAGAAAAAACAGCTGAAAAAATATTTGAAATAATAATGACTGAGAATTTCCCCCAAATTATGTTACACATCAAACCACAGATCCAGGAGCTCGGAGGACACCAGCAAGATAAATGCAAAAACAAACAGAAGAGCAAGGATCCTTGCCTAAACCTATCATTTTTAAACTCTGAAAATCAAGAAGAAGCAATCCTGAAAGGAACCAGAGGGAAAAGACACTTAACCTATAAGAGGAGTCAAAGTATAAATCACATCTGACTTCTCCACAGAAACCATACAGGCAAGAAGAGAAAAGTGTTGAGAGACCAACACCACCAGCCTAGGATTCTGTATCCTGAGAAATTATTGTTCAGAAGTGACCAAGAAAGAAAAGTATTCTCAAAGAAAAATTGAATTTGTTGCCAGTACACCTATCTCGCAAGAAAAGTTAAAAGGAATTGCTTGGAAAGAAAAATAGATTAAGAACCCAGATCTACACAGAGAAAGGAAGAGCATTGAAGAAAGGGTAAGGGAAGGTAAAATTAAAACTTTATTTTTTTTAATTGATCTAGCAGATAATAGCAATAATGCCTTAGCTTATGTATGCTTATGTATGTATCTCTGTGTACATATGCTTATGTATGCTAGTTTCTAACAATGTATAAAGAGCTTATCAAACTCAACACCCAAAGAACAAATAATACAATCAAGAAATGGGTAGGGGCGCCTGGGTGGCTCAGTGGGTTAAGCTTCTGCCTTCGGCTCAAATCATGATCCCAGGGTCCTGGGATCAAGCCCCACATCAGGCTCTCTGCTCAGAAGGGAGCCTGCTTCCTCCTCCCCCTCTGCCTGCTTCTCTGCCTACTTGTGATCTCTCTTTCTCTCTGTCAAAAATAAATAAGTAAAATCTTTAAAAAAAAAAAAAAAGGATGGAGAAAAATATACCATGCTAATCCTAATTAAAAGAGAGCAGGAAGAGCTACACTGATTTCAGACAGAGCAGATCTCAAAGCAAAGAAAGTGATCAAGGATAAAGAAAGGCATTCCGTGATGATAAAGGGCTCAGTCTCCAAGAAGACATAACAGTCCTCCACATGATGCACCAAACAGCCAAACAGCCAACTACACAATAACTGCTTGTCAAGCAGGAATCGGGAGTAGGTAGTGAAGCGTGTGGGGCTCGGACTGTGGTAGAGTCTGGAATGCCTTCTCTACCATTCCCTTGACACCCCGGGATAAACAGTAACTACATTCTTACTCTTCAGCCCTCTCTTCCCAGGCTCTACACGGAATGTTTCATACCTACTTTTTAATTCTCCTCAAATCAACTCTTTCTCTTTATCTTCTCTTACTTGGTCATGACTTCACGTGATGTAATCTTCTGATAAACATTGGGTTATCTCCTCTTTTTTTAAGATTTTATTTATTTGACAGAGATCACAAGTAGGCAGAGAGGCAGGCAGAGAGAGGGGGAAGCAGGCTCTCCACTGAGCAGAGAGCCTGACACGGGGCTCAATCCCAGGACCCCGAGATCATGACCTGAGCCGAAAGCAGAGGCTTTAGCCCACTGAGCCATCCAGGTGCCCTGGACTATCTCCTCTTAATGTAGCAAACCGTGAAATCCTCAGCAGCACACATGCAAAACCTCCTTGAGGGCAGGCTGTGTCTGCAGATGATTCTGTTAGTGAAGATTCTGTTAGCTTCCCCCTTCAACAGCTGACACCTTCTTATCCTGTCCCCAGATGCTCTCTACTGCCCACATAGACAGCCGATGTGTTACGGACTCTAAAAGTGCTAGAAGATTCTGGAGGGAAAGAGGAACTGAATTTATTTTGGCCTGAAACAGAAGTCTGGTATCACATAGTTTTTCTTCCATGTCTAATGCAGCTCAAGTGTTCAGATAATTCACAGAGCACCTCCTCTCTCCCCTGAATACTGTCTCTGTCTGCTTGGGCTGCTAGTACAAAGTCCCGTAGACTGACTGATTTAATAGACATTTACTTCTCACAGTTCTAAAGGCTGGGAAGTCCAAGATCAAGGTGCTAGCAATTTCTGTTCCTGGTGAGAACTCTATTCCTGCCTCACAGACAGCTGTTTTCTTGCTGCGTGTTCACAAGAAAGAGCTCTGGTCTCTCTGCCTCTTCTTAAAAAGGCATTAATCTCAAAGGTGTCTGGGTGGCTCAGTCAGTTAAGCGTTGGGCTCTTGGTTTCAGCTCAGGTCATGATCTCAGGGTTGCGAGATCGAGTGCGGCAGGCAGCTTGAAATTCTCCCTCTGGCCCTCTCCTCCCTTTTATTTATTATATTATATTATTATATTATATTTACATATATTATTTATATATAATATATATTTATATATTATTTATTTATTATGAAATAAATAAATCTTATTTTTTTAAAGGCACTAATCCCACTAAGGGAGCCCCACCCTCATGACCTCATCTAAAAATCGAGTCACCTCCCAAAGGTGGTTCCTCCAACTACCATCACACTGGGAGTTAGAATTTCAAAATACAAATTTGGAAAGGACACAAACATATAATCCATACAGATACCCACTGGTCCCGTCATACCAGGCATTTTCTGTGAAACGGAGAAACGGTGTTTTCAGTTTCTGAGTTTTCAATTATCATGCAGCCGTTGGAGTAGAGCCCAAGGGAATGGCGGACCAGAGAGGTTTGTCTCCCGACGAGCTTATTCAGTGAGCTTCAAGTAAAGGGTAAAGGAAATTAATGTGCCTAGGTTTTGGAACATGGTTTTGCTGAGGATTGTCCAGGGTCTTTTAAGGCCATAATTAGAGAGCAGACCAGACCTTTCCATTCTTCATCTGCGCTTCTGGACTCCAAAGTGTTGCCTTTCTCCAAAAAGGAAAATTAAAAACACAAACTCTCAAGTGGTTTTATCAACTGGGTAAGTCAGCCCAGCAAATTTTACTTTCCTTTAAAAGTCACCAGCTGTCATGTGCTTAGCTTTAAATGGAAATAACTTGCTCTCAAAGAACATTTTTCAGTTGATGTCACTTGTGAGTTTTATTTTCACCTAATGAAAAATGTATTCATATTCGTGTGGCTTTGGTGACAGAAAAGCCCTGGACAGAGGCCTGACTGGGTGATCTGCCCACGCCCGCCCCAGGAAGCTTATTGCTCTAATTGCTCTGTGACCAGAGCCCGGTGCCTGGAGGAGGCTTTGGGGAGCAGAGGGGAGGGGGGATGGTAACCGGCTGCCTTCTGGCCGTGAGGGGTCTCACAGTGCTCCTCCCCTTAAAAAAAAAAAAAAAGAAAGAAAGAAAGAAAAAGAACCACTTCAACAAAAAAGTGCGTTCAAGTGTTGAAGAGGTTTGGAGAGGGGAGTGAATTAAGGTGACAAATGGTTTTAGGAAGGCGTGTTTGCTGAGAGGCTGCTGCGGCTGAGGCAGGAGCCCTCCCCAAGCTCTTCTCACAGGAAGCCCCCCATGGGCCCTCCTCCCGCTGAACGCAGGTGCCTAGAATCTCTGGTCTGGTGACGGCCGGAACCATCTCTCCGGACTCTCAAGTACAAAATGAAAAGAAACCTCTAGGTGGACCGGCTCTGAGGCCTGAACCCTGTTGTGCGCAGTCAGGACTGCGGCGTCTGACGGAGGAGCCTGGTCCCCCAGGGCTGCTTGGAGTGGGCACTGTGACCAGCCTTGGGGCCCAGCAGATGGACGAGGCGGGAGGGTGACACCCAGGACCCCCAGCTTTTCCCCCTGGGTGGTCCCTGGTGGGGAAGACAGAGCCGGAGTGTCCCTACCAAGAAAAAATGACCCGAGGGGACCAGAGACATGGGGAGCTGGTTAAGCCCTGGCAACCAGGCACCAGGGAGACAGCCTTCCATTGGACCCTCAGAAGGGACTGTCAGGCCTCCCCGGCCCCTGACATGAGCACACGTGCTTGCGCACAGGTGCCCACACATCCCAGGCCTGGGGCTGAGCTCCCCACGCTCCCAGGTCCATGCTCAGAAGTGAAGAGTCCACAGACACCCAGGCTCCCTCCTCCTGCAGCCTGAGGCCCGGGGCTGCCCCCAGGGAGGACTCCCCTGGCAGCTCCCGTCTGAGCGGCTGGGGCCAGCTCCAGGAACACTAAATTCTAGCTGCACTTCAGCCAAGGCCTGGTTACTTTAGATTCCCTCTCCTCCCCCCGTCTTCTGGAGCAGGAGCCAGCCAAGGGATTCGTCATATTTCCGAGCTCTACCCTGCTGCTTGATTTATGCCAGAAAGGGCAGGAGCGCAGACTCCAGAGCCGGGTGAGGGTTCGCTCCGGGTGGGCGGTGGAGAGGTGCTGGAGGTCCTGTCACCCGGGGTGTGGGGGGGAGGGGAGGGCACTGACAGGGTCCTGGGCTTTGAGATTGACATTCAGCTCAGTGAGGGCGGAGAATGACAGGCTCCACAGATGGCAGGTGGGACAGAGATGAGCTCTCTCGATCTCTCTGTCTCTGTCTCTGTCTCTAGTGACATGTGGCCATAAACGGAGTAAAGCTCTCTTTGCCCTCTCAGTGGGCTTCACCTAAAAGGGCTTTCAGAAAAGTTTCCAGCCTTTTCCTTCGGGACATTGGATGTGGTCTCTTTGGCCAAAGAGAAAACGAGTAACAGATGAAGTCCACGCAGAAGAAGAGGCCAAACCGAAATGTTAATCACTTCAAAGTATGCGCTGCTGCCTCCAAAGCCTCCCTTGGCTCTCCTCGGAGTCTCTGTGATTGGGGACGTTTCCCCCGTGGGGTAGGGGATCGCCGCTACTCTCTGGGAATGCATTGAGGGTCCCACTTGCGAGAAGATAAAGAGCTGTCATCAGCGCGTCTACTGGGCACGCGGCGGCGACTTCAAACGGTTGAAATACCGACTGCAGCGCTTGCTTGAACTAATACTTCTGCGACGCTCTCATAAAAGCTCGGGACGCTGTCATCCAAGATGAATAAAAATGCCTCTTTTTATTGCACTGCATATGAAAACATGAGATCATTGGAATATATTTAGAGTGAGGTTTGGCAGCCTACACATGTGTACGGGTCTTGGACCCGACGCTCTCCTGTGCACCGGAGGCTCTTTCCCCTCTTCACCTTCTTTCCTTTCTCGGGGATGGGGACTGCCTGCTCCCGGAGTTTATCATCCCTTCTCTTGCTAGCGCACCCGAAGCTACCCTTGCTCTCTGGCTAACAGCATCCTCGGCAAGGCCGGCTAGCCACAGAGCCCCAGTCTGCAGACCTTTAGGTGTTACTGCCTCACTGAAGTGGCTCCCCATCACCCATTGGCCAGGGCAGAGCATCCAGGCGCTTTGAGCAGAATACCTGAAAATACTGACTTCTCCTCCGTGCTTTGAATCATAATTTGGTCTGACTCTTGGGTAGAAGTCTAAAGCGCCTTGTGGTCACTGATACTACATAGATTTCCGAGTTCTTTCTGGAACCTTCAGGAACAGCCCGGACTTAGCAGGGGGGCGGCTTTCACAGCACCGCTGTCTTGTACTAATTTGCCTCTAGGGTGCTGGTTCTCAATGCTGGCTGCGCCTCAGAATCCCCTGGGAAGCTTTAAACAACACTGACGCGGGGTCCCCCACTCTCGGAGATTCTGACTGGACTGACCTAGGGTATACCTAAGCATCGAAAGTCTTAAAAACAGTATTATACTCTACTCCCAATTCTGTTTTTTGAAATTATATATCACAGGAAAGAGATTTGGAAGAACTTTCACCCATGGGTTGACTATCTCTGAGTAGCAGAATTAAGAGGAATCTTTATTCACTTAGATACTTTTCTGTGTGTCCTGATTTTTTAAATTTATTTATTTATTTTGCAACAAAACAAGTGTCAATGAAACAAACGTGTAAAGGAGGGAAAACCTGTTTCCCCGTTTGAAAGGAAAGAAACTCGGGATACACACTGCAGAACTCCCCTTTTTACCCCCTGCTTGGATTTCCTCCTGCGTCCCCATTTCTGAAAATGGCACCAGGTGCTCCCCTGCTGCCCTAGCCAGTAACCATCCAGGTGTCCTGCCTTCCCTAACTCCATTCATCCAGTGACTTACTAAGTTTCCACATTCAGCTTCCTTCACACTGCTTCAATTTCTCTGCTTCCATCCACAGGCCCCCTCCCTCTACCACCTTCATTTGAGCCTCCCGCTATCTTGCGTCCTTATTGATGGAGCTGGCTGTTCGACAGGCCCCGCCCCTGGCTCCGCCCCCGCCCCGCCCCCCAGCTGCTGTGCTACCTACAGACACAGCCATCGACCCGACACCCACTCCTGTTCCTATCCCTCACCTGCTCACAACTTCAGCGACCTCCTCCTTCCAGAACACAGCCCCAGGTCCTGGTGTGGCTCCCAGGGCCCTCCCCGACCAGACCTGCCCTTCCTCCCAGCCCTCACCTGCGCCCTTCCCACTCGCCATGGACACCTGAGTTCCTCACTCAGAACCCTTGTGGTGGGGCTCGCATTTCTGGAGAGCCCTTCCCTCCCCATTCTAACCTTTCCCCGGTGGTAAATTCCTGCTACACAAGATTCCGTGGGGGCCTCCTTCTCCAAGAAGCCCCCGTTTTACGGGCTCCTGGACCCCTACCCCTGTCTCTTTCACACTCCTGTTTGCCTGGTTGGCACTGGTTATTTTTTCTGTCTGTCTGCCCCACTGCTGTCTATCTGTTTGGCCCCAGCACTGCTCACGTTGCCTAACAGTTCCCAGGCCGTCGATAAATGAATTAAGGAAGGAATAGATAATACTAAGCCCTCAGGTTTATACAGCTCTTTATTTTTCAAAGTACTTTTCCATGTGTTTGGGGTTGGATTGTGTGCCCCAAAATTGTCCCCAAAAGTATCACTTGCCCTGTCTGCATTCTAGTTTAGCCCCTGGGCAAGGTTGGGAGAGAGGAGGGGGGTATCCCTCCTCGGTAGGGGGAGTGGGGTGTGGGGACTCGAGGGGAAAATACCACCTCCCCCAGTGCTCCCAACTCAGATGCTCCTACAGGCTCTAGTGTGAAGCCCAGGGACAGGCACTGTCCCTGCAAGGAGCAGGAGGGCACATAACTGACTTCCATAAACTCTGAAAAAGCACTACAAAGTGCCAGATACTATGCTAAAGAGCTTGTCAGATGGGACAAATTAGACATGGTACCTTCATCAGAAAAAAGGCACGTACCCCTGTAGACAGCCACCATGCCAGGAAAATGGTGACAAGGGATACAAGTAAAGTGCCACGGGCATTTAAGACAGATGATTTCCAGATGGGAATTCACCAAAGACTTCTTGGCAGAGGTGGCATTATTTCGCTAAACCCCGAAGTGAGGGCACAATTTGGACAAGAGGCATTGCTGGTCGGGGATGGAGGGAGACAGAGCAGTTGAGACACGTGAAGGCTCTTCAAGTCGCAATGTGTACTATTAGCTTGAACCACATGAAAGTGCTGGTATTTTACTGGTTTTACCTATAATAACACCAATTTCGAACAATTCGACATAATACTTACCAGGAAAGTGGCAGTGGGAAAACATGGCGTAGAGAGAAAACAAGACAGAAGTTCAGTGTTTTCATCAGTAGCCGGTATACTTGACACTGAATTTAACCTTTAGATAATGCATTGACAGAAATGTGCTAGGGGTGGCATTTTCCTACTTTCTCGAAAGGAGACGGATACTGTAAGCTTTGTCTGTTGTCCAGAGACTAGTCCAAGTTGGACGTGAACTTTAGAATCAGCCTGAATTTTGCAGGCACAGGAAGGCTATCGCACCCCTGAATCCGAAAGATGGGAGTTTGCACCCTGGTTCTACCATAACTTTCCGAGCTTGGCTTTTCTCACCCGGAAAATGGTAACAGTAAGAGAACTCTGCTTCGTCCCAAGATGGCGGAGACTTTACATGAGATGGTGCCTAAACATTGCTTAGCACAATCACTGACCCACGGAAGTACCCAGCGGCTGTTTGCGGGGTTGTAACCTGCTTCAGGAAGAACAGGAGGCAAGGAGGGAGGCACCGGGCCCACAAGTCATAAAGGGAATTCCATCGTTTTGCCTTGGAGCCATGGCTTGTTCAGGTGGTGATGGCAGGACTGTCACCTAAAGAAGACGCAAGGAGACATATGACACTTGAGTTGCTCAGGCCGGAATAACAAGAATAACGAGGCCTCCTCAGGATTCTATAAAACCCTAGTGTCGCTTCCAGCCCTCAGAGCCAACCTGCTGAGAAATTTCACACTCCCAGCTCTGTCTGGCAGGCACACCTGCCTCAGAGATGAGTTTTTTGAGCAAAAGGGTTTCTGCAAGCTACGAAGTCGCACACATGCGTGCGTGTGCACACGCGCGCGTGCACACACACACGCACCGGCCCCTGGGCCGTGGTGATATCCTCGAGGGCAGGCCTGCATGGGCACCAGAGGTTCAGGAAAAACAGGCTCCTGGCTTTCCAAGAAAAAGCCATCTTGGCCACTCTCAGGAAACCGCAAGTCCAGAGCAGTAAGGCACTCGAGTGGAGGCCCAGGCGGGCAGCACCTGGGCAGGACCTGGCTGTCCCCCTCATGGAGTGACTTGCCTGTCTTGGCTCCCAGCCTTCTATTTTATTCTAAGCTATCTCCTGCTTGGGTGGAGACTGTGTCCTACCAGCACCGGGAAGACTGGCTTGTGTATCTTACCAAAAATGTCAGTAGAATTTCTAGATGTCAATTAGAACTCTGAAGTAAATGGTGTTAATGATGGGGCATTGCCTGAGAGCAGGAAACAGCATCAGGGAAGGTTGTCTGCCTGTCCCTCCCCCTCCTAGCTGCTTCCTCCAGGACCCCCATCTCCCTGACCAGAGGGGTGGCAAAGCCGTCCAGCGGCCATCCAGTGAGGCCCTACTCCCTGTAGGTTCCTGAGGCCGGTTCATCTGGCACCTCTCCATTTTCCTGTTCCTCTTCTACCACCTTTTTCTCCCAAGGAGAATGGACGGAGTCAAGCACCCTGAGGTAGCATCTGTTTTGGAGACTAGAGACACTTGTAAAGGCCCCAAGAACAGCTCTTTTCTCTACAGCCCTGAAAAATTCCCCTGTAGCTTAAATTTTTCATTCCAGTCACCATTTCCAGCCCTGCTGACAAGTCCACAGGGTCGGAGAGTGACGCTGGCTGGAAGCAACATGGTCAGCGGGCAGCCAAGGCCTGGGCCTGGGGCGCTAACACCTTGGAGCCAATCCCAGAGGCCTGAGGCCCAGTGCATGGCGGGATGGGTGGGACCATAGGCCTCTGCTGCCATCTGGAGAACCCCACGCCCCAGCACTTGACAGGGGCCCCCCTCTGTCATTCCCTGTCATCGTCAGCAGGCCCTGCTCTTGCTGTCCCTCAGCTCACTTCATCCAAGATGCCCTGGAGAATTTCCCTCTAAATAAAAGATGGAATCATCTTCTACTTGGTCCCGCCATGACTGTCCTTCAAGACTAACCTGCCCTGGGAGATCAGTCTGCAGAAGTTCAGAGAGGTTCCGGCCTCACACCGGGCTCTCCTGACTCAGAAAGGACGGACAAGTCCACAGGCGCATCTCAAGAGCCTTGAGCTGGAGGGGATGGGATGGAAGGGAGGACTCCAGAGGGTCAAGACACTTTTTCCTTGTGGATTCACACATCAGCCCTGGAACAGAGCCTTTCCCCAGGAGGTGACACTGGAGTTGAATCTTGAAAAAATGGAGCACGGTCAGGAAAGGGGGACAGCATTTGCAGAAAGCCAGGAGGCAGGAGTTGTGAAGCCTCTGGCATTAGTGTGAAAAGCAGGATGTGACCGGAGCTGAGCCTGGAGAGAGGCCAGGAGCCCGATCACAGATGACCTCACCGGCCATAGTGCACCAGTCACCGTTTACCCAGTAGTTGTGAGCAGAGTTGGGGAAGTTGCTGATTTGCAATGTTTGTGCCAACTTCTGTGGTGTAAATTCTTCCAGGCAGATTTCTATCTACTGGTAGTTTAATAAGCAACTCACAAAAATTCCTGAAAATGGAACAATCAGCTTGTGAACTGATAAAGGCCCGTTCCAACACACTGCTGCATTCCTGAGTCACATAGAGACCTCTCCCCCTGCCCTGCATCCCTGGGGGAAGGGGCCCCCATTAGTTAGTTAGCCTGCAGCCTGCTGCCACGGGCTGTGGTGTCCTCACCTCACCCTGCCCATAGCTGGTCCTTCTCTACCCCTCAGGGACACAGGTAAGGAGCTCTGTCACTTCTCCTGGAGTTCCGCACAAAACAGCCCACACTCACGCAGGGCAGCCCACTTGTGGAAATGGAGCCCATCACAACAACGCTGATTTCACCAAACAAAATATTAACCTTCCCATTCTTAAAATTTTTCTTAGCCATTTCCACCGTCCTGAGTTTTGTTCTCCCACCATATTTCTTTGTCCCCCTCTCTCCAACCTTGACTAACTCCCTTTGTCCTTGACACTCCTCCTCCCTAAGTCCTCCTGTCTACCACCAGGAGTAACTTGTCTACAACCAGGAGTAACTTGGCCCTTCCTCACCTGCTTCACTCAGGCACGTGCTTTCTGGCGCATAGTCAGACCACCGATGTCTCATCGGGTCTGAAGAGCCTCTGGGCAATGGAGAGGAATGTTGACTACTATTTACACTTGGTTTGATGCCTATTTAAAAATGTTTTAATTGAAGTATGGTTAACCTATAATATTAAATTAGTTTCAGGTATATAACATAGTGATTCGACAGTTTTATACATTTTGAACTGTAAGTGTATTACAGTATTACTGACTACATTCCCTATGCTATACTTTTCATCCCCATGACTTGATTATTTTATAACTGGAAAATTGTACTTCTTAATCCCCTTCACCATCTCCCCCTCCCCGACCCCCTCTCCCTTGGCAACCACCAGTTTGTTCTCTATATTTATGAAGCTGTTTCTCTCCCTTTTTTGTTATTATTGTGTGTTTGTTATGTTTTTTAGATTCCACATATAAGTGAGATCATATGGTATTTGGCTTTGTCTGACTTATTTCACTTAGTAGAACACCCTCTAGGTCCATTCATACTGTTGTGAACGGCAAAATTTGAGTCTTGTTATGGCCGAGTAATACTCCGCCTCTTCCGTATCCATTCATCTATGTCTGGGCACTTTGGTGGCTTCCGTCTCTTGGCTACTGTGAATAATGGAGCAATGAACATGGGGGTGCATGTATCTTTTCCAATTAGTGTTTTTGTTTTCTTCAGGTAAACACCCCAAAGTGGAATTACCGGATTATATGGTACTTCTGTTTGCAGATTTTTGAGGAACCTCCGTACTGTTTGCCACAGTGGTTGCCCCAGTTTACATTCCAACAGTGCACAAGGGCTCCCTTTTCTCCACATCGTCACCAACACTTGTTATTTCTTGTCTTTTTTGTGCTAGGCGTCCTGACTGGTGTGAGGTGATATCTCATTGTGGCTTTGATTTTCATTACATTTCATTGTAAGCGATCATGAGATACCACTACCCACCTCTTAGAATGGCCAACACCCAAACAATGATAGTAACAAATGCTGGTGGGGATTTGGAACCACAGGAACTTTCCATTCATCACTGGGGGGCATCACTGGGGGGGTTACGGGGGGGCATGCAAAATGATATCACCACTTTGGAAGGCAGATGGCAGTTTCTTACACAATGGAACAACTCTCATATGATCTGGCGATTGTACTGCTTGGCATTTACCCAAAGGAGTTGAAAACTTCTGTCCACACAAAAACCAATGCACAGATATTTATAGTTCATAATTTGCAAAACCTGCAAGCAAATGAGATGTCCTTTTGTAGGTGAATGGATGGACAAATTGTGGCACATCTGGACCATGGACTATTATTCAGCACTAAAGGGGGGAGGGGGATGAGCTAGCGAGCCATGAAGACATGGAGGAAATGTAAGCACGTGTTACAGAGTGGAAAAAGTCAAAGTGTAAAGGCTACATATGGTATGACTCTAACTATAGGACAGCCTGGAAAAGGCAAAACGAAGCGTAGAAAGATCAGGGGTTGCCAGGGACTAGTGGGGAGGAAAGGATGAGTAGACGGAGCGCAGAGGATGTTTAGGGCAGTGAAACTCTTCTATAGGACAGTACAATAGTGGATACATGTTATTATACATTTATCAAGACCCATAAACTGTACACCACTAAGGGTCAACCCTAATGTCAGCTGTGGACTTCGGCTGATAATGACATGTCAGTGTGGGTTCATTGATTGTAACAAGTGTCCCACTCTGCTGGGGAATGTTGGGAGGGTGGGAGGCTGTGTGCTGTCGTGGGGAGGGGAGGATATGGGAACTCTCTACTTTCTGCTCAGTTTTGCTATAAACCTAAAGTTGTTCTGAAAAAATAAGATTTTTTTTTTTAAATCATGCATTTAGCATATTGGATTTTCACAAACATTTAACACTGATTGCCAGCTTAAAGAAACACCTCCAAGCATTTAAATACACAAATTTAATACAGCAGATCCTTTTAAAAGTTCTAAATGTATTAAATATACAAAACATCACAGTTCCAAAAATGCTTAATACCTTTATATCAAAACCTGTTATAAAAGTGCTAATAATATGGATTTCACTCTGTTTTTCATCCTAAATTCCACACCTTCATGGGCGCCAATTTTAACACCTTCTTAGGATTTCAGTGATTTTTACCAAATACTATTTTTACCTTCCTAGGGATTTTAACAATCTTACCAGACCAAAAGAGAAGCATCTCAAACCGCTAGAGTCTGTGAAAACCTGAGTGGTTGAAGAATCAGTCCTGGGTCAGCCTGTGAGCCTGGGTTGCAAAGTCTGATGAGAAGAGATCAAATATGGGGAGAAGTTTCCTCTGTATAATTAAATTTTGTTACTTCACTAAGACTTTTCAAGTCCGCACCTTTCGGGAACATTTTCAGTTTTGTGGCATTACATTTTCCCCTAAAATGAGATGAGCTGGCATCTTGCTTGGCAAGCCTTATGTCATGATATAGTGCCCTGGTCTGTAAGCGTTATTAAAAATCTGAGTCTCGGGGCGCCTGAGTGGCTCTGTCGTCAGGTGTCTGCCTTCAGCTCAGGTCATAATCCCAGGGTCCTGGGTTTGAGCCCCGCATTAGGCTCCCTGCTCGGCAGGAAGCCTGCTTCTCCCTCTCCTCTCCCACTCCCCCTACTCGTGCTCCCTCTCTCACTGTCTCGCTATCAAATACATAAAATCTTAAAAAAAAAAAAAAAAAAAAGAGGTGCATCTGCTTGCTGATGTTGTGTTATCACCTAGAGCGGCCATCTCGAACTTTTATCCCCTAAGGAAGGAGGCGCCAAATCTCTGCATTCCTGCCCCTCCCTGTGCCCACTGGGAACACAAGGGGACCCTGCTTTGCTCAGTTGTCCTGAGTGACCTCAGGACTGAGAAGCCCTTTCTTGGGATAGTGCTTACTTTAAAAAAACAACAACCACCAAAAAATTGGCTGACTCAGAGTTCCCTGCATTTACTCTTTCTTGCTTTCACAGTTAGAAACAAGCACATGTCTACCCTTTATAAACAGATTTATAATTAGTAGAAGAAACAGAAGACCTGTTCCTATGAAATGCCTCACTTACTAAAGCCGATACAAATTCACGTAGCCCATTGTATTCACCCTCTTTTTGATCTCCAACCACTTCTCTGTACACTTTAAGGTTTTTGGTTTGGTTTGGTTTGGTTTTGGTTTTGGTTTTGGTTTTGGTTTTTTGAGTATTGTAATGAACCCACATTCCTTCTCTGGCTCAACCTGTTCTAATTAATGTCCTAATGGTCAAAGCTTGGTTCAGGCACCCCTTGGTTTGGCTCCTCGGTCCTCAGAGCGCTGCCCTTGACATTGTTGAAAGCATTCTTGCTTTCTGGCAACAACAAGACGTTCCAGACCCCATCCTGATTTTTTCCCTGCCTCTTAAAGACGTGGAATCAGCTGTCCTCGGTGGAATCCTCATTCCTGTTAGTGGAAAATGATACTAGAGACCACAATCTGGGAGCTTTGGGTGCACGTGAGCATGGGGGAGGGGGGAAGTGAGGGACGGGGGCAAGAGTACTCCCTTGGTGGTAACGGACACTGAAAAATATTAATTAATTTATTTATTTTAAAGATTTTATTTATTTATTTGACACACAGAGATCACAAGTAGGCAGAGAGGCAGGCAGAGAGAGAAGAGGAAGCAGGCTCCCTGCTGAGCAGAGAGCCGGATGCGGGGCTCGATCCCAGGACCCTGAGATCATGACCTGAGCTGAAAGCAGAGGCTTTAACCCACTGAGCCACCCAGGGACCCCAAAAATATTTATATTTAAGATAAGGTGTTCATAGCCCTCTTTCCAGCTTAACACAATGTGCTATATATAGCTTTCACCTACTTTTTCTACAACATGAACCTTCAGTGACTGCTAAGTCTTTCTCTGTGCTGCCCTAAACAGTAAGTCACAAATTCAGCCATTCTCACGTATTCTCCCCACTCCTTCCTACAAGGGGAAGGAAGCTGGACAGAGATCTACATCTCCATTCACAGAGACTGGGCCACCATCTCGCCCTCAGAGGGACGCTACCCTGCAATGAATGGTTTGCAACTGTTTTCTCCCAGTCCATGTCAAGGGAGTGGGGGGGCAGGGCACTCGATTGGCTTCATATTTTGGGTGGATCCCCCTGGTAGCTGGGTCAAGGATGATTTTGAGAATGGACAGGACAGAGGTAGGAGGATCATCAAACAGTGAGCTGTGACAGTTCCAAAGGAGACCCCTAAGCCCAGGAAGCAGCAGACACGGAGAGGAAGATGGAGAGCTGGGACAGCCTGGTGTCTGGATAGAAGAGACAACGGTGTGTCCCACATGCCTGGTTCCAGTCTCTGGGAGGAGGGCGGAACCCACCACCAAGTGAGAAAGAGTCAGAGAGAACAAAGTGGACATACAGGCTTGTCAGGGGTAGGGGGAGACTTTGGCTTTGACCTGTTAAGGGTGAGGTGTTTCCATTCAGATGGAAATATCCAAGAGTCAGCTGGACATGTGGGTCAGAATTTCTCACCTGAACCACAGGCAGAGAAAAGCTCCCCAGTTAAATGCAGGTGGTGCGGGGCTGTCTGTTGCCAAGGGGTATTCTCCAGGGGCCGTCAACAGCTTGGGCTGTTGTTGCTTACACTGCTTGGGAAGACTTGGAGACTCTTCTGTTTTTCTAATTCTCATTTTGTCTGAGTCCCTGCCAGGAATCCCTGATGTTTTTACTTAACACCAGAGTTCCAACCAAAATTAGCAAACGGCCCAGAGGCTGGGACCCAGAGAAGGGGCTGGCCCCCCTCCCCCACTGCCCACCCTAGGGAACACGGCGAGGGTGGTGGAGCCCCAGAGTCGAGGCGCAGAGGCATTTGGAGCAAGCCCCGGTCATTCCAGAAGATGGTCCCTGCCACCCCCGGTTTTCCTTGTAGGTCTGGAGCTTCTGGTGAGGAACAGAGGTGAGGAACAGAGGGGGCGTTGCAGAGAAAGGACCCTCTCCCACTTCCCAAGCAGCCACCCTGTTGGTGCTGTGCAGTGGGTCTAGCCTAAGTGTCACCTGCCCCCAGAACTCAGCCTTGGCCAAGGCAGTGGCTAGGCCCCATGCTCGGAGTCCCTGCGGCTCCCTCCAGGACCGTGTGCAGGGCTGTGCTCATGGGAGAATGTTGTTTGAATTGAGACAGGCACTAGACAGCCTGTTTTCACTCAGGGTCTGGACTTGGCAACGTGGATCTCGGTTGTTTACCTAATCTAGTGTTGGGTTATGTTTTTCCCCTTGACTGATCACAAGAAGGTGCCAAATATAATCAACCCCCTCACCCTCATCACTGTTCTCCACTCTGAGCCAGAGAAAATCAGACATGGAAGAGGAGCTCTCTCCAGGCTAAGGGCTCGTCCGGGGGCCCTGTTTCCAGCCTGGTTTCTTTCCCCAATGCAGACCCATCCTAGTGAGTGCAGTCTTCTCACTGGTCCCCCACTCACCCAACATACTCCCTGCCCATTCCCCTCTCCCAGCCTGGCTTGCCCTTCCCATTTCTTTATACCAACTCGGATCACACCCATTCTTCCGAGCCGAGCTCAGGAGGCTGCCCCACAGTGGTGGGTACTCATTGATTGCCAAGGTTGAAGTAGAGTGTAACCCAGACCCTGCCTTCCAGAAGCTTCTCACCCAGATGGAGGCACAGTGAGTACATTAAAAATGACAGCCACGTTGGAGAGGGATAGGAACCCCCTCTGGGGTATTGACAGGAAAGCCCCAAGTGGACTTAGCCCTTTGCCTTCTTCAGCTTTCAAGGGAGCTTTTGCCCCTCACCTCATTGTCAATTCACCACCACGTCAACACCCCAGCCCTTATTCCTGCCCAATGGGGTGTGGCCCCAAAGTTCCAGCTGCTTCCTGAGGTTGTTGGAAATGACAACTTTTGGTCTGTTGAGACTTCCTGACTCTCTAGGTCTTGGGAGTGATGGAAAGCTGACACATGCGGATTTGAGCCCATGATCACTACCTCCTAGAGGAGACAGCATGGGTCCTTCCTGGCCACCTCTGTCGGACACCTACCCCCAGCGTGTGATGGGGATGCAGGAAGCTCATTTGCATGCAGCGTTAGGGTCGAGGACACGCGGTATTCACGCTGGGGTCCCCAACAGCACAATGTACGCTCCTCCCCCCCACCCCCACCCTGCCGCCACGCACACTGTTCTGTGTCCAGCGACTCTCCGGAAATAGCGTTCCGAGGTGAGTCTTCCGTTCACGGTCAAGTTTTGCAAATGTAAGCAGGAAGAGCGCCAAGGGTCTCAGAGCCCGAGACCGCACAGAAGTTGCCAGGGCTGCACGAGCCGCGGCTACCCACAGGGCGGTGGCCGGGAAGCCTGCTTCCTGAGCCTGGCTGGGGCAGACACAGCCCAGGTGACAGAGGATCTGCCCGCACTCCCCGCCCCAGGCCAGCCCTTCTCATCCCACAGCCACACACAGCAGTCCTGGCCTCTGCGCCCCTGCAAAGGGAGTGTGTGGACAGAGGCGTCCCTCACACAGTCACGTGTAAAATGAACCGCAGTTTCGGGCTATTGGGGAACGATTTGACCATGGCACAAACTAGGGGACAGAAAGACTCTGCAGATGCTAGATCCGGGCAGTGTGAGGATGAGCCTAGGAAAACGTGTTTATAAGCTGGTTCGAAGTAAAATAAGCAGAACACAAAATTGTTTATAAGCGCTGCGGTTAGAACACAGTTTTTAAAAAATGTACATTTCGGGGCGCCTGGGTGGCTCAGTGGGTTAAGTCTCTGCCTTCGGCTCAGGTCATGATCTCCAGGTCCTGGGATCAAGCCCCGCATCAGGCTTTCTGCTCGGCAGGGAGCCTGCTTCCTCCTCTCTCTCTCTGCCTGCCTCTCTGCCTACTTGTGATCTCTGTCAAATAAATAAAATCTTTAAAAAAAAAATGTACATTTCTCCGACTCAAGATTAGAAAGTGGCACGAAAGAAAACTGTGGAAGAGGAGTCGTTAAGATTGTACATTGTGCTGTTTTCTCTTTAAATTCCCTTAATGTGGGGTGCCTGGGTGGCTCAGTGGGTTAAAGCCTCTGCCTTCGGCTCAGATCATGATCCCAGGGTCCTGGGATCGAGCCCCGCATCAGGCTCTCTGCTCGGCGGGGAGCCTGCTTTCTCTTCTCTCTCTCTCTGCCTGCCTCTCTGCCTACTAGTGATCTCTGTCAAATAAAGAAATAAAATCTTTAAAAAATAATAAAAATAAAAAAAATAAATTCCCTTAATGTTATTTTAAGGTTATGTTAATAATAAAACTGTCCTGTAAAATTAAAGTGCCAGCCCACTGTCCCAGGCTGAGTACGTCCGTGTCGGGAGGATTCTCCCATGGGCTGGGTCCAGAGGGGCCCAGAGGACTGCAGGAGACACCCTGACCAGGCTGTGGTGCCAGTTATCAGGCAGGACTGGAAGCAAGTCACTGAGATCTCAACAGAGGAGGAGGACCTTAGCAGGTGAAGGACCTTGGCCTCAGCTGACGGCAGTGAACAGGGTGAGGCCGGTGCTGGGGGACATGGTGCTCCAGGTGAGAAAGCAGGGACTTCGCAACCTGAGTTTAGATCCCAGGGCTGTGGCTTCCTACCCAGGTGATCTGGAGCAAGCAATTAACCTCCCTGAGCCTTAGCTTTCTCATCTACAAAATGGGCATTAATGATCCCCACCCGAGTACGGAGAGGCCAAGCGTGAGAAGGTACCATTCCTGCTCATGGCAGGCACTCAGCAAATACTGGTTTCCAGCAGGTGTCAGTGGTGGAGCTGGAGGGGAAGCAGGGCAGTTGGCCTCCAGACCCATGACGCTCCCACCGAACTGCATGCTGGGACAGACAGAAAGAGCCCTGGGAATCAGGGCCAGGAGCGCAGAGACCCCAGACAGCCCCCCAGAATATGTGGGGTGTGTGTGGCCCAGAAGGTTCCCCTGGGTGTGGTTCTTCCTTCCAGATTTTTACCTCCGGGGAGTTCGTGTTTAACCTTCACCTCCTTATCAGCCTCAGTACCAAGACACTCTACGCCCATGCTCAGAAATTGAGCAAGGTCTCCCTGAAGGACTTTACCCTTTGGGTTTACTAAAAGTCAGGGGAGGGGAGTGGTTGCCCCATGCAAGTTCTCTGATCAAAGTCAAGGGGGAAACTCACAACCTTTCCTGACCAAATCAGCCAACCCAAACCCTCCAGTTGTGGGTTTTCCTGGCTGGAGGGAGTGTCCTTATGTGCCCTCCACCCACCCTGTGTGACAGGCCAAGCCCTGGCCTAGGGTTCAGGGCCCTGGAGCTGGATTCGTTTCCTGCTCCCACTGTGTATGCCATGTCCTCAGGATGGTAATTTGACCTCTCTGGGCTGCAGGTGACTCGTTGGCAAAATGGGGGCTTTGAGCTTGATCAGACCTCACCCCCGATGCAAACTAGGATCACCTGGAGACCTAACACAACCACAGACCAAAGGAAGCCCAGGCACCCGAGAGCCTAGTTTCATGGGTTCAGGATAAGGCTAAGGTGTGGGAATTTCTTTAAAGCTCCCTACATCACCTTTTTTCAAACCTGGCTGTACCCTAGAGTCACCTAGGGCATTTTAAGATTTTTTTTTTTTTTTTTTTTTTTTACAGAGATCACAAGTAGGCAGAGAGGCAGGCAGAGAGAGAGAGGAAGGGAAGCAGGCTCCCCGCCGAGCAGAGAGCCCAACGCGGGACTCGATCCCAGGACCCCGGGATCACGACCCGAGCCGAAGGCAGCGGCTCAACCCACCGAGCCACCCAGGCGCCCCCACCTAGGGCATTTTAAAGGAAACTGACGCCTGGGTCCCAGCCCAGCACTGCTGTGGCGTGAAGCCTGGATGGGGGCACGGGAAGAGGGGGTGGAGGGCACGCTCAGCGCGCCCCAGGTGATCCTAATGGGTGGCAGAGACACACCTCAGCTGGAGGCCACAGGAGGCTTGCCTTTCATTCGTGCTCAGACACAGGTGCCTCAAGAGAGAGCCTGGAGGGTCAGAGGCCAGCCATGCCCATGCCAAGCCGCAGCTTGCAAAGCTGAGGCCCGCCCCCCAGGACGCCCCCGCGGCAGAGACCGGTACTGGGTGCCTGTGCCCTCCCCGCCCCGGGCAAGGTGAGTGTGCGGCCGCACGCCGGCTCCGTGGGGCCGTGTGCCTGGGGCCCCCTCCCCGGGCAGCGCCCGCAGACCCCTGGGACAGACCAGGGCAAGAGAACGCAACGCAGCTCACGCTGGAGAGGGGTTTGGGGCTCAGTTTGAATACTGGGGGGTCCCGGGTGGGCCCTCAGTTCTCTACTTCTTCATTTCTTCATACTTGTCTTCCACCAACGTTTATCCAACACTCTGCTGGGCCCAGAGGGAAAGGAGGAGGTGGTGTAGGTGATGGCCGGGCACAGGCGCGGGAGGAGACCGTGCAGGCAGTGGGCTGTCCGCGGAGGGGTGGGGGCGGGGAGCGGGGCCGCCGGGCCGCCCGAGGGACAAGCAGGGGCCCCGGGACAGGCAGGAGCCCACTCAGGCCTCATGCGCCCCACGAAGGAGCTCAGGCCTTCTGCTGCCTCCGCTTCTCATGCACGTGAGTCTCAGCTGAGTCGAGGAGCATCACGGTCACGAGACTGAACGCCGCTGCTCTCTATGTCCACCTGCCATCGTGGGACCCCTGCTTCAAAGGCCCCCCAGGGCCGTCTCAGTGTGTGCGAGACAGCTCTGCAGCGCCCACCCCACTCCTGCCGTGCCTTCCTCCAAGCCCCTGGAAAGGTTTCCCCTGCCCAGTGCTCCCCAGAGCCCAAGAAGGGCCCCTGGAGTGGGCGCTGAGTTGTCTCTGCGGGCTACCTCGTCGTGCAGGCCTCGTCCCCGGCCCCACAGCACTTAGGGGAACCCCTCCACCGCTTGTGTCTATTGACTTCCAGCTAGAACTCCCCAGAGGTACTTGAAGCCTCTCCTCTCCTTCTGACGGCCTCTCCAAGGCCTGCCCTTGACCCTTCCTGCCCTGAGGACAAGTTCTCCCCTAAGAGACTCCATGGTCCATCCTAGGAACGTTCCCCAGCGTCCAGAATCCTGGGACCCACTCGTGTTGCTGGCCACCCAGAGCACCCAACATGGGAAGGTAAGAAAAAATCTATATATATGGAAAACTGCAAATTCATGTGTCATCCTCAGGCAGGGCAGGCTCATGAGCACCGAGACCTGAGCAGCAAATGAGACGAGGTGTCCACTTCACAACAGCCACCTCTAGCTGTTAGAGCTGCACAGCTTAAAAGTGGGTTCACTGGCATTGTCTCACAGACTTCCAACGAGCCTGGGAGGTGGGAGTTGTTCTTGTCCTCATTTCACGAATAAGTAAGTCCAGGCTCAGAGAGGTTAGGTGATTTACCCAGAGTTGCACAGCTAGGACCAAGAATCAGAATCCAAGCATTTTGGCTCCAAAAAACTGGCTACATCAAACTGCTGACAGCTTTTTTTAAACTATGAAGTGTTACACGAAAGTCAGGCATTAATAATTATTATCGCTCACACCACGCGGCGCTTGGCCTGACGCCCCCGTAGAGCTTGCATTTCAGGCCCAATGCACTGTACGTGCTCCCTTCCCACTGGCCGGTCCCTAGTGGGTCCCACAGGAAGAGCCACCGTCAGGAATTGAGACTCTGGAGGCCCAAGCTCCAGGATCCACAAAAATGTGGATCCCTGTCTGGTTTCACGTATGTCTTTGTACTGTCTGGTTGTCCCAACTCCAAGTGTGTAGAGAGGCTTTGAGCTCCCTCAAGCTGCCTCCACTGTTTCCAAAGTAGAGCTCAGGGAGAGGGACACACATGGAGCAGTGGAGGGCAGCCCGTGTGACACAGTGTGAGGCTAGGAGGTGATAGCCCCGGGGGGAGGGCGCCGTGGGCATCTCAGCAGTCCAGAGCCATTTGGCCTTCCTAGAGTATAGGCTTCCTGTTTCCCCCCTAGGTTCACTTTTGCTGAAATGTGAATTCCTGTTTCTGGAGTGCTGGGGGTGCCGGAGACAGGGAGAGGAAGGTGGGGGAAGGTTCTGAGGGTTTTGCAAGTCAAATATTCCCTAGGAAACGGTTCAGCATATGAAAGGTTAAGAAACATATGGATTGAATTTTCCCGGAAAATACATATATATTTAAAAATTAAAGGGCAGGGATAGGGTTTGGATTCTTTTTTTTTTTTTTTTTTTGGATGATTGGGTGTTTTTTTTTCCTCCGCGCAAAGCACAATTGGAGAATTTTACTGGCAGCCAAACCACTTAAAACCTCCTGAGATGTTAACCAGACATGGAATCCTCCAGGTGACCCATCACCCAGCTCAGCAGGTCAGCAAACTGATTGCCTGCCCCCCCACCCCATTTCGGAGCACACATTCCTGCCCTGCACCATATCCAGAGACTGCGTGTATGTAGGGAAATGATGACTGCACGTCTTCCCATTGCCAGCTGGCACGCTCTGACCGCAGTCCGGGGGTGGGGCTGGTGGCCTGGGTTCATCCCCAACGAATGTGGCTGAGCTCTGCCATGTGACTAGAAGTCCGGCAGAGACCAGTGGGTCCGGCCTCCATCTCTCTGTCCTGCATTTTCATCCTCTGACAAACGGGAATAACAATAGCACTTAACTTCCTATTCAATTATTGAGGATTAAATGGGTAAGCACATGTGAAATACTGAGATCCGTGCCTTGCAAACTTCTAGGCGTTGGCACTCAAGAAAATCCTAACTATCATTATATATGATATACATCGAGTGGGGTTTTTTAATTCAGGACTTTAAAGGAGACGACAAAGGGATTCATTGAGAACTCATGAATTTATTCGATATCTATGGAGGGCCCACTGTATCCGTCTGCAACAACAAATTCCGCAAAATCTTAGTGACTCAGGATAGGGCTACTGAACCCTCCGGCTGCAGGGACTCTGCTGCGCCCAGTTCGGACCAAAGGACAAGGGCAAACAAAGCCACCACCACCGCCTGGGGAGGCACCATGGATCACTGCACCAGAATGACCGGGGAATTGTGACCAGTCACATGCCACCTCTGAAACGTCCCTTCTGGAAGGAGCACATGTCCCTCTTACTCTCCTTTCAGGAACCAAACAAATGACATGGCCATCCCAGGAGCTGGGGAGTGTAGTTGCACACATGTCAGAAGGGGCAGACCGGAAGTGGCAGCAGAGACCGCTAAGGTGGCCTGTGGTCCAGCAGCTGCCCCGGAGACTTGAGGTCTAGCAGCAAAGAAAACAGACCAAACCCCTGCCCCCAGGGAGCTTAGTGAAGGGAGAAAGACTAGCGGCCTACTAAGCTGCTGGCTGTGATTGTAAATAGGATGGTGAGGTGGGCCTCGTTAGGAAGGTGAACTATGAGCAAAGACTTAAAGGAGGTGAGGGGGCGGGTCACCCAGACATTGGAGGAAGAGTGTTCTAGATGTGGGGAAAAGCCCGTGCAAAGCTCAGAGCCTGGAGTGTTTCAGGGAGAGCAGGAGGCCGCAGGGCCAGGGTGGGGTGTGCGAGGGGAGGACAGCGGGGTGAGGAACCGCTGGAGAGGTGCGACTAAAAATTTAACAGGATAGTTAAGAGTGGTTTTCGGTCTCCTTTATTTCCTTTGTTCAGTTGTGAGTTTCTTAAATTCCACATGTGAGTGAAATCATATGGTATTTGTTTTTCTCGGATTTATTTCAGTTAGCCTAATGTACTCTAGATCCATCCGTGTTGTGGCAAATGGTATGATCTCATTCTTTACGGTTGAGTAATATTCCAGTACATATCACACGATGTCTTTATCCATTCATCTGTAGAGTTGTTGAATCACTCTCTTGGACGCTTAAAACTAATATAACACAGTACATTAATTATACTGGAATTTGAAACATTTTTTTAAAAAAGAGAGAAATTGACAAGTGAAGAAATGGGGATTTAAGAGGATACTGGGCGGCTGTGTGGAGCGTAAACCATGGGGAAGCCGGGAGACCAGTCAGGAGAGAAAGAGCAGCTCGGCCAGCCTGGTGACAAGAATGCACATGACCGGGACACATCTACTTGTTACTTCATGGCAGGGCAGATCCTTGCTCAGCCCAAGGCCCACAGTCCTGGGCAAGTGGGGTCAGAGTTCCTTCTGCACTTCTCATGTGCACAGGTCGGGGAGTTCAGGGCAGAGAGCATTGTTAGTTTAAAGTGTTTTGAAAAAAAAAATCTTCTCAGGCCTATTTCCCATCTGGATTTACATTAGGCAACCCCCCTGCTCCCCCAAAACCCTGCCAAACATTCCCCACTCCCTGACATCACTAACCCCCCACCCCCAGCAACAGAGACACGAGAACAGACTACTTAGTCACACAGCGGCAGGAGTATGACCTACATCTTATTCAGGGTGAGACAGGGCTCCTCGGCAGATGGGTGGCCAGCACTCACTGGCCCTTGGGGACTCTGGTCGCTGAGTCTTCCCCAGGGTTGCGTGGGCCACTGGGAAGGGCTGTGGGCTGTCTCTCTGGCCTGGTTACCACTTCTGGCTCTGCCACTGGTAACAACTGGGTCCGTGTAGAGCACTTTCAAATGCATGAGCTCATTTGAAACCCACAATAACCCTATGAAGGAGGCCCCCCTTCATTATCCTCAGAGTCATGTCACAGAGAGAGGGACCAGCCCAGAGAGGCTAAGTCACATGAGACCTACATACAAGAGAGGTGGGATTTGAACCCAGGTCCCCACACCAAAGCGTATGGTTGTTTGGCTACATTGCAAGGCTGCTGGGAGCACCACACACCCCTTTCTGCTACTCCTCCCATTGAGGCCTCCCTAGGAATCTGGCCTGGCCCTATGACCTCCTTAAACCAATAAAATGTGGCAGACATGACCCTGCCTAACTTCTGAGCCTGGGCCTCGCAAGATCCACTGCTTCTGTGAGCCTTCGCCATTTGGGACTCCCCGTCTTGAAAACCTGCCGCCATGTCGGAAGTCCAACTAATCGATGGGCACCATTCTCTGAGCAAGTTCAAGCCTCATGGAGGGGGACAGGCCACATGGCAGAGTGTGGGAATCCCGGCCGTATGACTGAAGTCTTCTTGACCTTCCAAGCCCCCCATCAAATCTAGCCAAGTGCATGGCTTCCGCCAGCACATGTGGAGAAGAGCCACCCAGTGGAGTCCTCTCTGGGTTCCTGACCCACAGAGCAGGGGCAAATAAGATAGTTACTGTTTTCAGACACTCAGTGTAGGAATGGTTCGGGGTGTAGCAATAGATCATCAAAACCCCTTCCTATGGCAAGAGCAGAGCAGCAGTCAACTTGATTCATCTCTCCTCTTCCTTCCTTCCCTCCTTCCCACCCCCCTTCCCTCTGCAAACGCTTATCAAGTACCTACTAAATGCAAGGCATTATGCTAGGCGCCCAGACAGAAAGGAGCAAGACAGATCATAGCAGAGACTGCGTGTAGGAAGACATACGTTAAATTGCAAATTACAAAGCAAAGGGCACAGACCCAGGAGGGCTCAGCTTCCCGGGAACACAGGTCCACGAAGACTTCACCGAGATGACATGGGAATGCGATGTAAAGAAAGGAGTGCGTGTTCCTTGACTAGACAAAGGCAGAAGGCCATTGTCGGTAGAAGAAAGTTCAGGGGGGCGCCTGGGTGGCTCAGTGGGTTAAGCCGCTGCCTTCGGCTCGGGTCATGATCTCAGGGTCCTGGGATCGAGCCCCGCGTCGGGCTCTCTGCTCAGCGGGGAGCCTGCTTCCTCCTCTCTCTCGGCCTGCCTCTCTGCCTGCTTGTGCTCTCTCTCTCTCTCTCTCTGTCAAATAAATAAATAAATAAATCTTAAAAAAAAAAAAAAAGTTCAGGGACACGAGACACAAGAGCGTGGCACAAAGGGAGGCGGGGTGTCTGCACGTTGAATTCCTCTTGGAAGCAGGCTCTGTGCTGGGGTTCAGTTATCTGACCTGTAAGCTAGCCCTCTGCCCACCCCCAGCCCGGGGCAGGCTTCACGTGCGTTAGCTGCTTTACCTTTCACCATGCAAATGATTCAGATGTGGGATGGCATAGGTCCAGGGCACGTGCACCCTGTATATGTCAATTTAGGTCTGCCCTGATCCCCGCCACCACCCCCCGACCCTGATAGAATTTCATTAATCACTTTTCAAGAACTTTCCCTGAGCCAGCTACAAACCCATCTGTGTTCGTCTGCTTGGGCTTCCATAACTAAATAGCAAGACTGGGAGGCTAAACCACCAGAGATTTATTTTCTCACGGTTCTAGAGACTGGATGTGCAAGGTCAGGGTGCCGGCATGGTTGGGTTCTGGCGAGAGCCCGGCTCCTGGCCAGCTGCCTTCTTGCTGTGTCCTCACACGGCAGAGAGAGAGCTCTGATGTCTCTGCCTTCTCTTACAAGAGCACTCAACCCATCACGAGGCCCCATCCACAGGACCTCATCAGAGCCTGATTATGTCCCAAAGGCTCTACCTTCAAATGCCATGACATTGAGGGTTAGGGCTTCAACATGTGAACTTGGGAGAGCCACGAGCCTTCAGCCCATAACACCACCCAACCAGGTTATTGTCCGGATGGCAGTTCTGTCTCCTGACCTTGAGAGGTCTCAATGGGGGTCTTCGTTTAGGTTTCTGTTTCAACCCAGAGCATGACATCCCAGCGATCCTCTGGTCTAGAGAACCCCATTACTAAAGGAAACAAGACCATTTCCTCTGCTAATGGTTTACAAATTACGTGTTTAATAATCTTTTCAGAAGATTTTGCCAACATTCAGATCTGTCGGTTTGGAATCTACCTCTTTTTCCATTTTTAAAACACCGGTTCAAAAATCTGCGAGTCTCCTGGCACCCTCTGCCTTCCCAAGAGTTGACTCAAAGAGGCCCAAGTGGGGGCGTGGAGATTCCTCTCAGGTTCTCGCCATGCTCTGGGACGTAAAGGAACTAGCTCGAGGATGCTGGGCACTCCCTTCCTTGTGTGACGGGATACTTTCTTGAAGTCTTAATGGGGGCATTTTCATCTTTAAATGTCCTAGTCCCCAGGTGGGTGAGGGTAGCTGGATCTGTGTGCATTCCCTCCCCACAGGGGAGTTTTGTACAATGAGGCTCAAAATAGAAGTATTCACTTGGCTGTCTCTTCCCAGCATTGGTTGAAGAGAAGATGATAAATATTTTTAATGGCAACTGATTCTCTGAGGCGGGGGGGAGTCATTAATCTGGGTAGCGGAGGGAGAAGGTCTGGGCAGTGCTGAGCAAGTGGTGCGGTTGCTGGGTGGCCGGCTGCATGGTATCCCTGGTGTGGAGGGGGGCATAGGGGCCAGGATGCCCCATCTTAGCAACAGTTACCCCCTGTGTGGCATTGAGCCAGCCAAGACCTGCAAGGACCTACTTCTCCCTTGAAGAACAAGGAGGATGTCGACCACAACCATAATGGCCTGGAGCTGTGTGGCCTCAGGCGACTTCCTGAACCTCTCTAGGTCTCCACCTCTTCACAGGTCAAATAGGGATATTAGTAGTACTCGTCTCGTCTCAGGCCTGTCATGAGTTGGTTGGTCCGTGCAAGTACTCAGAACAGCCCCAGGCACACGGGATCCCAGGGGTCGTGGTGGGTAACTGTTCGGAGAGTGGCCTCTGGATTCTGGGGAGAGGAGAAGCTTTGGTAATCATTCATGTTGAGTTTCCTGCCATACTGGCAGGACGGGGACTTGGAGTCAGGTTGAAATCAATTTGAAGAAATCAGCTAAATGTGGCCTTTCTTGAACATTCAAATTCCTGAGCCAGGATTCTTGTCTGCTCCGTTACCTTCCCGCTGGGTGGGATCGCAGCTCCCTCTCAACCCCGCTTGTGCTCCCTTTGTGGGCCTTCCAGCCTCTGCGTGGGCTCTGACAGCCCCTCGCGCCTACCACCTTCCCGACGCCGTGCCTCTGCCCCTTTCTCATCCATCTTTCTTGTTAGCCCTCTTCCCGCCAAAGACTCCCACACTTCCCATAAAACCGGAACGGTGCCCGGGAGATGAGCACACCCTCGTCCTCGGAATCGGTTAGGCTGCACGGCTGAGACGCTAGAGGGGGGCCGTGGAGCTTCAGGTGGCGGGTGGAATTAAGGTTGCTTGGTCAGCAGCTCTTACAACAGGGAGATGAGCCTGGGGGGCCCCAGGGTCATCACAGGAAGATGGGACGGGATGCAGACATGGCTGAACATCCCTGGCCTTAGAGATGCAGGAAGGTGCCACCAGGCAAGGAATGCAGGCCACGTCTAGAAGCCACGGTGAGGGCAAGGAAACCGATTCTCCCCTAGGGCTTCCAGAAGGAGTGCAGACCTGTGACACTTCAATTGTAGTCCAGTGAGACCGGCGTCAGACTTCTGACCTCCAGGATTGTCAAATTAGGAGTTTGCACAGTTTCAGGCCACTGTATCTGGGGTGATTTGTTAGAGCAGCAACAGAAAACAAATATACAAACAACCACAGTAACAAGGAACAAAAAACTGAAGAAACACCTGTTTTGGGTGCCTGGTCGCTCAGTCGGTTAAGCGTCTGCCTTTGGCTTAGGTTGTGACCCTGGGGTCCTCGGATCGAGTCCCGAGTTGGGCTCCCTGCTCCGTGGGGAGCCTGCTTCTCCCTCTCCCTCTGCTCCTCCCCTCTGTTCCTGCTCTCTCTCTTTGTCAAAAAAAATAATAATAACTTTAAAAACACTTGTTTCTTGCAAAGCTTTGGCTTTCCTGATGCTACTCAAGAAGTGTTCTCCAGTTTGTCCTTGTCTCTCTGACCCTCGCTCCAGGACTGACGCAAGTTTCTTTACATTCAGTGTTTTTTTTTTTTTTTAAGATTTTATTTATTTATCTGACAGAGAGAAATCACAAGTAGGCAGAGAGGCAGGCAGAGAGAGAGAGAGGGAAGCAGGCTCCCTGCTGAGCAGAGAGCCCGACGCGGGGCTCGATCCCAGGACCCTGAGATCATGACCTGAGCCGAAGGCAGCAGCTTAACCCACTGAGCCACCCAGGCGCCCCACATTCAGTGTTTTGTAAGGAGCACCTGCTTGTATTTCAACACGACCCCTTCTTCACTGAGGTTATCCCTGGTTTTGCTCTCAGAGCCTTCTTATCTAGAGCCTCTTGTCCCTCTGGCATATTTCTTTTTCACACCTGCCCTTCTTCCCAACTTTCTGAAATTCTTTCCTAAAGCTAGCGCATGTGACCGACTAGTTAAAACCCCATACCAGGTGCCAAGGACACCAAGACACAAAGCTACTCACCTACAAGTAGCTCATGATCTATTGTATCAGACCCCACGAAATTGCCATTTTTTTTTTTTAGATCTTAAAAAAAAGTCAAGTATCAGTAATAATTCCATAAGTTCAATCTAAGGAGAGAGAAGAGTGTAAAGAACTATAAATGTGAGAACTACACAACAGGAAGCAGAAACGAGGAATCATGGCAGAGGGGACCAAAAAATAAGAAAATAGTGCATAAGGAGAAGTGCTGTGGAGAAAGTAAAACTGAACCCCCTTACAGAGAGCACCTGGGAGGCACTTTGGGCCAGTGGTCAGGGAAAGCGACTGGTGTGCTCCACGCTCCCCACGCAGGAGCCATGCCCTGGGAAGACTCGGGGGTGGGGAGAAGACTTCAGATGGGGAGGACAGGCCCCCACCTTGTGGCTTGCTCACTCTGGGAGGAAGGGGGGCACGGGAGAGGGCCAGGCCAGGAGACTAGTCAGTTGGAGGGGTGCTCGCAGTAGCCCACTTGTGAGACGGCGGTGGCCTAGAGGAAGGCCGTGACGGGGTGCGGGGGGGTGTTAGGGAAGAGTGGAGGTATTCAGGACATGAAGTACATGGGACTTTGTGGTGACAGCATGATGGGGAGGGGCAGGAAAGAAGAGGAAAATGTCAGGAAGCGTCTGAGTTCAATGTTGAGGGCCTGGATGGTTGTGTCACTCCTCAAGATGAGGAACGAAAAAGGAGAGGCCAACCAGGTAGTCAGAGACATGAGTAGAGGAGAATGGAGGAGGTAATTAACCCTCTGTAAAGGCTTCGTATGGTAGCTTGTGTCCCCAAATGGCCCCCAATGACCCATACCTCCCAGCATTCACAGCCTGGTGGGGTGCTCCTCCCCTTGAATCCAGGCCGGGCCTGTAGCTCTTTTTAACCAAGAGCCTCTAGGAGAAATGATGCTGGACCAGGCCTGGACCTGAGTCCTATGAAAGCCTGGAAGCGTCTATCTTTTGGCATCTCTGGGAGCCCTGAACCACCCTGTGCTTGGCTCCACTCCGTCTCCCCACTCCCGAATTCACGGGAGATTTCCTCACACATTCACATATATCAATCTGGCTTCTCACTCTCTTCCGCATTCACACGCTCAAGTACGAGTCCGGCTCTGCTGACACGAGTTACAATGAAGCACAACCAGAGCAGCCAGAGCCAATCCCATCCAGCTGCCCTGGGGCCCCCAGCAAGCCCGAGAGCCGGAAGGGAGAGGTGACCAGTTGGGTAGAGATCCTGGGGAAGGTCCTGAGCTGCTGGGATCACTTGGGGGAGCTTCCAGAAATCTCGACCTGCAGGCCACTGCTCGTACCAGGGAAATCAGAATCTCTGGGTGTGGGGCTCAGGCCTCAGTATCCGCAGACTCAGAAGTCTGCTTCTTCTCCCACTCCCCCAGCTTCTGTTCCCTCTCTCGCTGTCTCTCTCTCTCTGTCTCAAATAAATAAATAAATAATCTTTAAAAAAAAAAAAAAGATTTTATTTATTTGAGAGAAAGAGAGCATGCAGGGCGGGGGGAGGAGCAGAGGCAGAGGGAGAAGCAGGGTCTCCGCTGAGCAGGGAGCCTGACTCCATCCCACGACCCTGAGATCATGACCTGAGCCAAAGGCAGCTGCTGAACCGACAGACCCACCCAGGCGCCCCCCAGTTTAACCTTTTGAGAAGCTGCTCCCCTGTCTCCCACAGCAGCTACACTGTTTCATGTTCCCACCAGCAATGCGTGAGGGCTCTGGTTTCTCCCCAGGCTCAGCAACACTGGTTATTTTTCATCTTCTTGTTCTCCCTGTGGCCGTCCTCGTGGGCGCAGGCTGCTGTGTGGCTGAGGCTTTCATGCTCACAGCACGGAGCAGCTCTCACGTGCGCGTGGACTGTGTGCACATCTCCTCTGGAGAAACGTCCACTTGAGGCCCAGATATTCTGTAACCCCCACCAAACCACACACCACCACCAAGAGGAGAGGAGCCCATATTTTTATAAATGAAGAAACCGAGGCTCAGAGAGGCTACGTTGCCCGAAATCTAGGTCACCCTGCTGGAAAGCAAGGTCGGTCTGATCCTGAAATTCACAGCACATGCTTGCCCCAAACTTTTAAGTTCACAGATGCTAGCATCAAATGGGAATTGCCGTCAGAGATTCAGGGTGTGGAGGGAGGAGAGCCCCCAAACATGGAGCACCCCCCACCCCGGAGAGGGTCTTCAGGTGAGAAGTTGGGAGGGAGTGGCACCCAGGTTCCCAGCAAGAAAGTTCTCAGTGACAGAGACACAGAGTGCTGGGCCCCGTGAAGGGGACCCCTTTGGCCAGGCCTATGTCTGCAGCAGAAAAAGCCACAGCCGGGATGTGCAGCTGGGGCCACTCGTGCTTCCAGCTCTGGGCTCACGTCCCAGGAACTCTCCCGGCTTGGCCATGCTCAGCTCCACCTACAGATCGTAGGATGGGCTCAGACAGACCTAGACTCACCCTGGGTCACTCACATGGAAGCAGTAAGTCAGTGCCTGGTGCCAGGGGCCGCCGCAGCTGCAGGAAACTCAGAGGTGTGAGATGGTATTTGTGTTAAACTGTCAGCTTCATCAGAAATCTGCACCAGAAAATGGCTTTGCAGCTCTGTGCGTGTGCGTGTGTGTGTGAACACAGACTCCAACACCCTTTAAGAAGCGACCTCTACCCCAAGAGGTGAGAGGGAGGTGGGGTGCCCTGCAAGGGAATGAGAGGGCTCAGATGATCTGAGGCTGAGGAGAAATACGGACCAGAGCGGCTCTCAGGCCCTGGCAAGGAGCCTTCGCCTCTGGAAATGATGCTGAGATATTTCAGCCTCTCTCCTGGGGCTTCCTGTTTCCTATTTGGTCTCTGGTTTCCAGGCAACACACGAACACCCCCAAAGTCCCCACATGTGCAGGTCTCCAGTGCCCCCTCTGACTCTGGGGCTCACATCTGTAACAAGTTTCCCGCCTGCAGATCTCCCTGGGCAGCCCATCCCCTCTGTTCTCTCGGGAGGACAAGAGCCATTGAAGATGCCTTGTGGCTGGGGGTTGGGTCGAGGGGAGTGGATGTTTTCCTCCTCTGTAGGTTCCTCCAGCTTAATAAATCCTCCTGCAAAGCCAGTTTGGCTGGATCTGGTGTGGGGGTGGGGCAGGAGATTTAGGGTTTGCAGCTTTGATTTAGTACAGCTCGGATCTTGGCAGGAAGCCAGCAGCCTGGAAGGAAGGTGTGGGGAGAAGGGCAGAGCTTGACCCTCTGGGGCGCTGTTGGTCGCCTTCCTCTCTTCCAAGCCAGCGTGAGGACTGCTGCTGCTTTAGGTCACCCTGGTGGGCTTTGCAGGGCTCCGAGTCCTTCCTTAGATGCGTGGGGAGCCGGCTTCCCAGGGCAGAGGGCCTGCGGGGGAGTAGTGTCAGATGATGGCAGGCAGAGTTTTGGGGACCTTCCCTTTGGGGGCTTAGCATCATAATCCAGGGTGTGTGTTTTTCAAAGCTCAACAGTACTTCAAGGCTCCTGTCCTCCTCTGAGCCCCAACCCCAGGGGCTACCACCTTTATTTCCTTGAGCTGTGTTTTTCCAATTTACCTCCATACTTATAAGGCCATTTGTCACCATGAAAGATAAGGACTAGTCTCCCTTGCACACGCGTGCACACACGTACATTCCACTCTCCCACCTTACAGTAAGATATACGGCGGCGATATTTAAAACACAATGTTCGGTATTTGCCTCATGACAAGGTAAACGCTGTTCCCAGAGAGACACCAGATGACCTGTCCTTCCCTGTGCAGCTTCCTCACCTCCGCCCCACTCCCACATTGTGGCTTCTGTTCTCTATGTACCTATCACTAATTTTCCTCCAAACCGCCCCCCACCATGTGTGATCCCGGTAATGGGCCATTTTAGTTTTTCCTCCAAGACATCTGTCCCCCAGCCCTCAGCCTCCCGCTCTTATCTGGGCCTGGGGGAGCTCAGAGTCCTCATCTGGGACTTCCTACAAACTTAGCCCAGAGATTCTTGTCCCCTCTCTCCTGGGTCCCTTACACCCCCATCTTTCCCTCTCTGGTCACTCCCCCATTTTGGTGGGGAGCTCCTGCTCCAGTAACTCCTAGGAAGAGGGTGCAGGAAAGGTCAATCATTTTGAAGTCACGCATGCCTGTGAAAATGCCTTTAGTCTGTCCTCCCAAGATTAAGAGTTTGGCTGGACACAGAATTTGAGATTGGAAGTCATTTCTCCCATTATTTTGGAGGTATGATTCCCTGTCTCTGAGTTCCTGGTGGTGCTGGTGAGAAATTGCATCCCATTGTCATTACCGATCTTCATATGTGACTTTATTCCTCAGCTGCACACACCGATAATATTGTCTCCTTATTCTTGACATTTTGACAATCCAAGATTAAGTGCCTTGGTGTAGGTCTACTTTCATTCTTTTTTCTGATAAAACACTGTGGTATCTTTCAAACTGGTAATTTATGGTCTCGGTACTGAAAATGTTTCTTGTGTTCATTTATTGATAATATCCTCTCAATTTTCTCTGGTCTCTCCCACTGACACTTCTTTAGTATATTTGGCCTTCTTATTTTCCATCTCTCTTTTTGTTCTACTTTCTGAGAGATTTTCATAAGTTTATGCTCTATCCCTCCTATTTATTTTTGACCATTGTATTTTAAATTTCCAAGAGCTATTTCTTGTCCTCTGGGTGTTCCTTTATATTTATATATCTATAGATATATATGTAGCATCCTCCTTTTTTATGGATTTTGATCTTCCTAAAAATCATTAAAATTGGTTTTGTTTTTTTTTTCCTTCTGCACATTATCTTTGTTTCCTGATTTTTTTTGTTTGGGATGGGCTTGTTTTGGCTCAGTCTTTAATGTTGGGGGTTATCTGGTATAGATGAAAAATACATAAGCAAAGAAAGAAAGAAAGAAGTCTCCCTCTAGAAATAAAATATAATAAAAATATGGACGCTCCCCTCTTAAGAAAAAAAAATCAGATTTCTTTCAACAAAATGCTTTGCTAGGTAAAGTCACTAGTATAAAGTTTACAAATCCCAAATCAGATTGCATTTTGATGTATTTTCTGTTCTTAAAAGCTCCTGACATCCAAGGAATAAAAAAATAAGAAAACGTAGTTGCATTAAAACTTGTTTTTAATGTAGGAAATGCAAGAAAACACTTCCTAATCCTAAATCAGTCACTAGAATTGTGAAACTTTAAGATAATTACATTAATCATAAATCTATGGTTATGTGAATAATATTAATGATTCTGTCAACCTTAAAATTGTCAGTTATTTTAACAGCAAAAATGGGTCTATTCAGGAACAGCAGAAAATTGCAATTCGGGACAAGCAAGCTACAGCTAAGACATAAGGAAGTCCAGAGAACAAAGGAGACAAATGCTCTTTCTTGGAGCAAAGAGTGAAGTTGGAAGGGCTGTTGTAAAAAAAAGGTCCATTGGTGTACTGGCTTCTCATTGGCTAGATTGTTGCTAGGGTGGAGGAAAGCTTTTCTTACTCCTGCTGGGGCAGTCAAGTAATATCTTAAGGCACCTCTCTTCCTCTTGGGTCTGTAATTGATGACAAGTGGTAGGGTGTGAGACCTCCCCCTTCTGGCCTCCTGACTTCATTTTATTGGTTCAAAGATTTTATATATTTATTTGAGAGAGCGAGAGGTATAATGAGGGAGCAGGGACAGGGGCAGAGGGAGAGACAGAGAATCTCAGGCAGGCTGCACACCCAGAAAAGCCCAACATGGGGTTCAATCCCAGGACCCTGAGATTATGACCTGAGCTGAAATCAAGAGTCAGGTGCTCTGGGCACCTGGGTGGCTCAGTGGGTTAAGCCGCTGCCTTCGGCTCAGGTCATGATCTCAGGGTCCTGGGATCGAGTCCCGCATTGGGCTCTCTGCTCAGCAGGGAGCCTGCTTCCCTCCCTCTCTCTTTGCCTGCCTCTCTGTCTACTTGTGATCTCTCTCTGTCAAATAAATAAAATCTTTAAAAAAAAAAAAGAGTCAGGTGCTCAATCAACTGAGCCACTCAGGCGCCCCATTAAATGAGGTTCTCTTTAATTAATTCTCAAAAGAAAGATCTTGATCAAAAGGGGGAAATATGAGTTTCTTTGAAAACATCACTGATCGAGAGTAGGGTTTTCCATATTTAGTGGCTTTGTCCCTCAGTGCCAGGAAGGACCTTTCCTAGATGTCATGGCCCACAGGGGCAGGCAAGTACATGGCAGTTGGAAATCACTTAAGGCCATGTTTGAGTAACTAAGAAGGTTAGGAGGGAGCACTCTCAGGTACTTTCCACCTATCGTCCATATTTATCAAGATGGTAAGCACTCGAGATCATCTTATTGGGTACATCATTTTTATAAAAATTTGACCGGAGCCGCGCCTGGATGGCTCAGTCAGTTAAACATCTTCCTTTGGCTTGGGTCATGATCTTAGGGTCCTGGGATCGAGCCCCATGTCATCAGGCTCCCTGCTTAGAAGGAGCTTGCTTCTCCCTCTGCCTGCTGCTTCCCCTGCTTGTGCTTTCTCCTTTCTCTGTCAAATAAATAAATAAAATCTTATAAATACATAGAATAGAAGCTTGACAGGTAAATGCAAAATTTAAATAATTTTATAAGACAGAAGAAATCCCACAACAATTCCAAATTGAATGATGGTTCTAAGCTAGGAACCTAGGTCTAAAGGAACCAACTGAAATATTTCCTGGCATGTTTGTCGACTTCTGGGAAGAAAGTTCTCCATATGGGGACAAACCCAGAGTCACACACACCTCCTAGAAATCTCCATTTAGAGAGGCCATGAAGCAGAACAGTGACTACGGCAGGAGCATGCTGAGAGAGGGGATCAGGTGCATTTGGGAAGATATGGTGCTGTTATAAACACAAAGCAACAGAGGAGGAAATTTTTGCAAAACAACAAAACTTCAAAGATGTTCTAAAACAGTACTGTCACGTCAAAAGAACTGTTGAGAACAAATGTGTTAGCAATAATACTGCCTCTCAGGTTGCAAATTCAGAAACCATGAATGTGGATAAGAATCCAAATTCAGTTCAGAGTTCAGATGAAGGAAAGGTTTTTGTGAATTCTGAACCTTCTAACCCTTCCAAAAAGTGTACAGGATCCAGATGATGCTGATTTCAAAAGGCCATAATCCAAGTAAGAGTTTCCCCCCCTTTCACAAGGGATTGGGAAATATGGACAAGGTCATTTTCTTTTCACAAAAGGCATCAAAGAAGCAAAGAGTGAGAGGAAGTCAGACAGGCCTTGGTGGGACATCTGGGAAAAGTTGTCTTGTCGCATATCACCTGCTTCAAGTCCTGGAAATCTTTCAGGTCCCCAGATGGGTGTGCAGGTCCATCTGGTTTGGTGCTGACTTTAGATGAGTCCAAGAGTCTCCTCCCTGGCTCTTGGCAACCCAAGGGTTGGTTTATAATCCTTGACAAGGGCCTTTCCAGCAAGGTTGAGAGTTTTTCTGGAGGTGTCTTTAAAATTAAAAAAAAAAAAAGTTGCATTTATTTATTTGACAGAGAGGGAAGGAGAAGCAGGCTCCCTGCTGAGCAGGAAGCCCAATGCAGGGCTCAATCCCAGGACCCCAGGATCATAACCTGAGCCAAAGGCAGATGCTTAACCACCTGAGCCATCCAGGCACCCTGGAAGTATCTTTTGCAATAGAAAATATCTCTAGGTTGCAAACTGTAATGCCTGGGGTTTTTTTCTCCCAGGAGTGCGCTGTGAGAGGACTGCCCTACCAAAGCATGGTTATTTCTGATAGAAGCAATTAGGCCTTTGCAATATTTAGTATATCTCCTGTTATTAACTGTGGATCAAAGGAAGCAGAGGCCAAGAGCATTGGATGTCCTGTGACTATCTCAAAGCGTAATAGTCCAGAAGTTCCAAAGGAAGTAGAACTGAGATTCAGAAGCATTAAGGACAATGCTTTTGGCCAAGGTACTTGGCGGGTCTCTACAAATTTTGCCGATGACGTCTTGATGCTGCCCTTAGTGCATTCAACTCACCCTGAGGATTGAGGATGACCCACACAATGAAAACGTTGTAAAGTCAGCCAGACAACACAGACTTGGTCAAGTAGGCTCCCCAATCAATCTGAAGTTCAAGAGGATTATCTCCAGGTGGAGATAATCTTTTCTAATGGAATTTCAGCCACAGAAGAAGCATTGGCCTATCTACAGAAAGTTTTGGTCCAGTGAGAAAACAGACAAACCGTGACTAAAATATATGTATATTTGTGAGATGGGACTGCTGTGGGAAATCCATCTATGTGAACAGGTTTCCCTGAATTATACTTTGGACAAGCAGGACAAGCAAGGTAGGCAAATTTGGAGCTTATTATTACTTTCCCACCCATGCTGGTTCATGAACATTTACCATTTTGTCAGTACACCAATGGTTTATGGCATATACAGTGGTAAGTTGTGGGATCTTAGAATTCCTGGTAGGGCCAGGTTATTATCAGGTCTAAACCAGAGTTCTGTCTTTTTATCAAACTGACAATTATTAGATTTCCAATATTGTCTTTCCTTTAATGGGGCCAGTTGTTGGGTGTCTCTGTTCAATTTTCCCACGTTATCCTTCAGGAGAACATCCTTTCAGAACATGATGAGAGGTTTAGCTATTGGTTCCCTTGAGAGCAGTGGGTTGTTTTTTTTTTTGCAGAAGTATCAGGAAGGTGGTTTCCTTTGGCCTCCAGCGAGTCAAGTCTGGGATGCCCAGGAACCTTAATAATAGTAAGAGCCACCTGCAAAAGTATGGCACCTCATAAATTTTGAACACAGGAGCCACTTTAAATTTTATCCCCATTGGAGGGTAAAGATATCTTGTTGTTTCCAAAAATATTTCAAAAAGTCATGAGCTACCCCAAAGGCATACTGACTACCAGTATAAATGTTTGTGGTTTGGGTTTTACCCTTGGCTAAGGTACAAGCTTAGTAAGGGCACAGAACTCCGCCTGTTGAACTGAAGTGGCTACCGGTTAAGGTGCTGTCTCGATGACTTTAAAAGAACTTGCAGTAGCAGCAATAATTACTTTTTTTGTACCATCAGTAGGGGCGCCTGTGTGGCTAGTTGGTTGAGCAGCTGACTCTTGATTTCAGCTCGGGTCATGATCTCAGGGTTGTGAGATCGAGCTCCAAGCCGGAATCCATGCTCAGTGGGGAATCTGCTTGAGGATTTCTCTCCCTCTCCTCTGCTCCAACCCCCACTCATGCTCTCTCTCAAATCAATACATAAATCTTAAAAAAAAAAAAAAAAAAAAAAATCTACATCAGTTAGAGGAGCTTCCTATAAATTGCCACAGGGTCAAACGCTGATCTGTCAGCATTAAGCAGTGGCGAGGGGTTTCATCTGAATCCAAATGTAGTCCTTGGTCCCAGATCAGGTCCCAGATCAGATGAAGTTGCATTTGAGCAAGCCACAATTTTTCTTTGGAGACTCTATGTCCCTTTTGGGCCAAAAGTTTTAACAGGTGGATGCTGTCACCTGTAGAGAGGTTTGAGAAAGGGAGCAGAGAAGCAAGTTACCTATGTATTCTAACAAAGCAGAACTTACAGAAAACTTGCCATCACCCATTTCAGCTTTTAAGGTTTGTGAAAAACGAGAAGGACTCTGGGTGATCCTGGGGCACGACCGTCCAGGTGTGTTTCTGTTCTGCGCAAGTCAAGGGAAGAGGAGACTCACCATCCTTACCAGCTGGGACACTAAAAACACAGTGTGTTGATCAGTGGCAGTGAACCATTTGCTTTCAGTGACGAGGGATGTCAGTAGCACATGGGGGTTAGGAGCAGCAGGGCGCACCGTGGTGACAGCATTGTTTATTGCTTAGAGGTCCCAGACAAGCCTCCATCCTTACCAGTAGAGCAGAGATATTACAGGGACTAATGGAGGAGGGGGGTTGTGAGGCCCTGAGCCTTGTAATGTTCTATTATGGGCTTGGTGCCTGGAAGGGCTTTTTTATTTATAGGGTATTGATTAGTTCCAGGGAGAGGTTTTGGAGGATCTATCTGAATCTTGATGAGCGGTACCCTGTGGATTCTGCCAACATCACTTGGGGATTCTGCTCGTACAAAGAGTGGAAGCGGGTGCAACAGGAGCAAATAATCAGCGTCCTCAGGACCAGCCATGGTGCTGGCAGAGACAGAGCGTCACCTAATCCACCTGTTGGCTCTTTTGATTACGGTCACATTCTAGAATCATCCTCCCTTTTGGGAGGAGAATTCCCGCACGCCACTTTTCTAAGAAATCTCAGCCCAATAAATGAAGAGGGGTGGAGGAACCAAGGAAAAAAAGGTGTGTACCTCTCCAGGGGCCTAGACAAGAGGGGACAGTCTCAGAGACAGGGATCTGTTGAGGCTTGGTGGAGAGCCCCCACTTCGTGAACCAGTTTCATACTTTAGCATTTAGGGACTATCTTAGAGCAGCAGGGTTCAGTGCGGAAAGTGTAGCTCTGGTGTCTGTGAGGGGAGAAAGAAAGTCATTCCCAGTCTGAAGAATGGTTTCTCTGAGCCAATTAAGAGGGAAGATTGGGAGGAGTCCCTGTAGTGCCTCAGAGCCCTGACAGTGGGGATTAGGAGGACATTGGCAAGGCTGGCCAGAGGGTTGAAGGTGCTTGAACGCTTCAATTTATAATGATATTTTTCCCAAAGTCCCGGCTCTTTGCAATAATAGCAGAAACTTTGGGTTTTGTTTAGGGACCCTTATTTGCCGAGTTGAAAGTTGAGAATTTTAGCAGTCTTTCTTTTAGGTGACTCATCTAGGGTGCAAAAGAGCTGGCTTGCCTAATTAGTTAAATGTGGAGTGGACAGGGTTTCTTTTTAACTAAAAGAGAAAGATCTCAGTCCAGTCACTTAATAAACAGAGTTAAATGTTATCCAGGTGAATTTAATATCTAAGGGAAGACCATAATTTTCTCTGGATACAATTTGGAGTCGTTAATATTAGTCATGAACAGGTTCGTTAGGCCTTTGTGTCCAAGCCTAAGTTCTGTTCCAATCAACAGGCTTAGGAAAAGTTACTGCAACTGCTTTGTAGAGATTTCCAGCAGTGTTCTAACATCTTGCCAAAAGTTAGAGCTCTGTTTCTCTACAACCCTTTCAGGATGTTCCCATAGGCTATTGTCATTCAGCGTTTGGCCTGTCCTTCACCAACAGTCCTGTGGATTAATTTATATAAACCTGAGAAACCAACTTGTTAAGTTTGACTAAGTGAAACTCTTCAGCAACCCTATGGGTTCCTCAGTTACTTCGGGAAACTGTGGCTCAAAATTCATCCTTAATCTAGAGAGCATAAGAAATTTACAGTTTATTTGGATCCTGAAAATTAATTAATTAATTAATTAAATGTTTTTAAGTAGGCTCCACATCTAGCCTGGAGCCCAAGGTGGGGCTTGAACTCAGGACCCTGAGATCAAGACCTGAGCTGGGATCAAGAGTCAGGGGCTTAACCACCCAAGCTGTCCAAGCACCTTGAAAACTTAACTTTAAAGAGGCATGTTTTCAAGGGTTCAGAAAAAAAGGAATGGGGAGAAGTTCAGAAAAAAGGGGAAATTGGGTGAAAAAATGAGAATGAGGGAGCAGGCAGTACCGAGGGGCTGGGGAAGGTGCAGAGGGAACAGAGGAAAATGGAGCCTGGAGGGGGGCCTGAGCCCCAGGCAGCTGCACAGGTGCACACCAACGTGGGAGAGGGGGAAAAAGAGGCCTCAGAAACCATTTTGACTTATTTCATTGTTTATTTGCCTCAGTCAAGTTAGAAATAGTATTTTGCAGAGAAGCAAACTTGGAATCCTGAAAATGTTTGGAAGCCTCAAGGTACCAATTAAAATAAACATCCCATTAAATTTTTTGTTCTTGCTTTTTTTGGAACCGTGGCTTTCAAATTTAGTTTGGAGTAAAACAAATTTGGGAAGATCAAAAGTTCCCCATAATGGCCACTGAAATTCTAAATTACTCTAGGTTAAGTTGGTCCATTTAGTTAGAAATGTGCTTGAGGTAGGACAACAGTTTTTATCCATAAAACCAGGCAGGAACCCAGAAGGGGTGACACTCTCAAAGCCTTTTGATGACTGGTATTCCATTTCTTAGAGATTTTTCTCTAGAGTAAAAAGGAAAAGTTCCTAAACATTACAGTTTCAGTAGGAACAGCCTGGCTTCAAAAGGAATCAGACTGAAGGCCAAACGCGTACTCTCAGAAAGGACAAGACCTGAGACCAATTCTGAATAAAACCTAGAGAGCCCAAAACACAAAGAAAGTGGAGCTTAAAAGCCCAGAGAAAACTTACCCTCAGACTCCAGAGTTGACAAGACACACTGACCTCAACTGGTCTAATGGGTGCAAATACCCGTTTGTTCACCAGCCTTGGAGTTGTTGGGGGGATCTTCTCTGGATCCCACTTCTGATCACCAGGTGCTGTTAATCTTAAAACTGCCCATTATTTTGGGCGCTCAGTTGGTTAAGTGAGTGCCTTCGGCTCTGGTCATGATCCTGGAATCTGAGGATGGAGTCCTGCATCAGGCTCCCTGCTCAGCAGGGAGTCTGCTTCACCCTCTGACCCTCCCCCCTCTTATGGTCTCTCTCTGTCTCCCATCTTCTCTCTCTCTCAAATAAATAAAAACTTAAAAAAAAAAAAAGCCTGTTATCTTAACAGCAAAAATGGGTCTATTCAGGAATGGCAGAGAGTTGCAGTTTGGGACAAGCAAACTAAGCCAAACCATAGGCAAGTCCAGAGAACAAAGAAGGCTCTTGGATAGAGGAAAGAGGGAAGGTGGGAGGGCTGCTGTAAAGGAAAAATCCATCCCAAGTTCCAAGGATACTGGCCTCTCATTGGCTGGGTTGTGAGTCTCTCATTGGCTGGGCTGTTGCCAGGGGAGGAGAAAAACCTTCCTCCTGCTAGGGTAGTAAAGTAACAGCATAAGTAGTATCAATTTATAAGGCACCTCTCTTTTCATTGGGGCTGCTATTGATGAGTTGTAGGGTGTGAGAGTTCCCCCTTCTGGCCTCCTGCCTTCATTATAAATGAGGTTCCCTTTTACTAATTTTCACAATTTAAAGTTGATATAAGCCTTCCCCCCCCCCCAATAAAATACAAGGCTTTCAACACTCAGCACAGACTCCTAGCAGATAAGAATAATTCTACTTGTTCTCTTCTGCAATACAGGGATGGTTGTTTTTAAATATAGTGTTTTCTCAGCGTTTTCCCTACAAGTTGAACTCAAGGCAAAGCCTGTGTTTGTTTGGCCCACCCACGATTTTCTCCCACCTTGATGACCCTGGGCTGTCTGTGGGTGATTGTACGGGGGCATCTCTGAGCACAAGGACAGGGCGTGGGGAGTGCGCGCAGAGCTTCTCTACAGAGTGACCAGTTTGAGACTTGGGTTTTTTGATGGGAGGACCCAAACTTCAGTCGCTGTAGGTCTCTTCTCTCAGGCTGGTCCTTTTTTTCCAGAGAAGAATCCTCCAACTGCCCACCTGGAAGGTAGCAGCCAGCCTTGCTTAGATCAGAGTGGAAAAGTGTCTCCGGGGCCCCAGGGCACAGGCTGGGGACTCACACTCCATTGTCCTGACCTCAGTGCATGCCTTTCTCCCCCATCTGCTGGGCCTGCTGGCCTGGAATCTGGGTCTGGCTGGTCTGGGTCTGCAGAGTGAACTTCCTGTCTCCTACCAGGGTGAGGGGAAGAAAGAAAGATGGGTTTTTAGGGTCCCTGTGTTCTCTGTGCCACCTCTTCCCTGACCCCCTGAGGAAGCCAAAGCCCATGGCAGCCTCGTTGTCCCTGACTGGCCAGTTCCAATTATTCAGTCCACCAAGCAGCTGTTGACATCTCTTATCTTTGTCTTTGGGAGTGTACATGGTTTGTGTTTCTTAAGAAAACCTCTTACATGCAGCGTGGGGATGGGAGAGAAATGTACAGACGTTTCCCAACCATTTGGTTTAACTGAAAGTTTTCATTTTTCTTTTGTGACCTCCAGAGATGGTGCCTAGTAGGCACCAGCCCCCTTCCCAAATGCCTTCTCGACTACTCAGTCGCTTGCCTATCTAGTTATCTGACCAGGTTGGTTGGTTGGTAGGTTTCAGGGCCTCACCCCAGCCGTGGAGCCTGGGGGACTGCTCCTGTAAACAGACCAGTTAGAGGCCAGAGTGATAAAGCTCGTCACTGACAGATGTGGGACACAAATCTGGTTTTGGGATCAGACCCAGAGCTCTTTCCACACAGGAAGCCAAGTTACAGATTCCTGAACAGACTTCCAAAACTCTGACCTGGGCAGGACACAACAAATGTTATTTCCCGCAGGGAGAAGATGAGCACAGCCGTCCGCAGGGCTGGGAACAGTGGGGAACATGGGGGTCGGGTAAGGAGACAAGGGTGAGTCGTTGCCCGTCATGGGTGTTCCACCAGTGTGAGGTCGCTGGGGAGCCCCTCAGATGCCTTCCAATCCCCGATTCCATGCCATCCACCAAGCCAAACACAAACAGGGCCGAGATCTCCCCCTGGAGCCATATGGACCAAAGAGACATTGACGTAAACCTAACAGTCCCCCCACCAGTGTCCTGGCCCCCAAACCGTGACTCTCTCTCAGTCCCCTAGCTTGAAATTAGATCCTCACTGAGGCTGGAATAGCATTCCCAAATTTTTGAACAGATGGTTAACGTCAGAACACAGGAATAAGAAATTGGAATCCCTGGGAATTCTTGGAAATTCCCCAGATCCTAAGTTATTCTTAAAACACCTCCAACAAAATTGGAAGGGGAGGTGAACAATGAGACTATGGACTCTGAAAAACAATCTGAAGGGTTTGAAGAGGTGGGGGGGGTGGGAGTTTGGGGGAACCAGGTGGTGGGTATTAGGGCATGGATTGCATGGAGCACTGGGTGTGGTACAAAAACAATACTATTATGATTAAAATAAATTAAAAAAATGATTAAAAAAACCCACCTCCAACATTCCTCATACTCTTTACTCGCATGTATATCTTCACATAGTTTAACACCTAAGAATCGCTAAGGTTCGTGGTACTCATGAAACACCACTGCCTAAGGCCGATATTCAAACCCTGGGAAGCCCCAGGGTACGTCGTTGGGGAGAATCTGGACATGTAACAGTCAGATCTTTTTTTTTTTTTAAGATTTTATTTATTTATTTGACAGAGAGAGAGAGATCACAAATAGGCAGAGAGGCAGGCAGAGAGAAGGGGGAAGCAGGCTCCCCGCTGAGCAGAGAGCCGGATACAGGACGCAATGCCAGGACCCTGAGATCATGACCTGAGCCGAAGGCAGAGGCTTAACCTACTGAGCCACCCAGGTGCCCCAATGGTCAGATCTTTTAACAAAGCTAATAACGCTACACACAATTGTGTGTTAAAATCTGTCAATTTAGGGATCTATTTTTGCTTTCAAATCTTGTTGGGTTTTTTTCTTGGAACACCTCTCATAAGATTTGTAAAAGGTATACTAAGTGTATAAACCTATTAATATTTATTTTGTTGGCCATACAACTCAGCACCAGAACAGGGACACGGGGGGGGGGGGGGAGAGAGAGAGAGAGAGACACACACACACACACACCCCCCACACACACACCACACACACACACACACCACACACACACACACACACACACACATACACGCGCGCGCGCGCAAGACCGATGATATGATGAGCATATCTCTCCCATGTGTTCTTGTTCCCGTCCTCCAAAACATCAACCTTAACCTCCAACTTGGCGTTGTTAGCACTTTCCACTCCTGGTTTCACTTGACGTCAATGGAATTCTTCAAACCTGTCATGTCTTTATGTTGATTGTTAAGCTTCAGTTCTCAGAGGAGAATTATAGTATTTTTCCTGTTTTCCCAATTGATTTTTCTCAGGACTCGTGGTTTGGAAAAACATGAGCATTTCCCAAGAAACTCTCAGAAGAAATTCCTGCATTAAAAAAAAAAAAAAATGCCAGGCCGTAGGTTGGTCTTTGCCTGATTTCTAAAGGAAGAACCTAGTCAAATAAAATAGCATCATAAATGAGAGCATGCACCAAAGGAGGGGATGCAGAGGGCTTGGCCCGCTTACTTAGTTGCTGCCAGGTATGGGCAGTCCCCTGGCCTTCACAGACCCGTGGCCACTCACACCCAATGCTGTCTTTCTTATTGCCTCTGGGGCCACGTGGGAGCAGTCGGATCCCACAACCCCATTTTGCTCTTCAAATTCAGCATTCATTGAGCACCAACTATGTACCAAGAATCATGCTAGGAGTAGGAGATGCAGCCTCTGCCCTCGGGAAGCCTGGTGTCATCCAGGGAACAGCTCAGGATGGGGTCTGGGGGAGCCACGTGGGGGGAGGTGGCCATGACCCCAGCCTTGGCCACCAGTTGCCCTGGCCTCTATCCTATTTGTCTACCTACAGAGTTTCAATCTTAACTCCAGGGATAAAAGCCCCAGGAGATCCTAAATCTGTTTTGCTTAGAAATATGGTTACTGACTTCAGGCCTCCGATCACAGCTGGGGGTGCACTGTAACACCTGTGTGTGACTTTGTCTCTCAGGGGCACGTTCGAAGAATTTGCTTTATTCCCTATGTCTGTGGTCTCTAGCTATCAACTCAATGGAAAGCTTAGAAGGGCTGTATGTTTAGTGGAAGGAAGGAAGAGGGGAGTGAGACTGGCTCTGCCTTCCGCCTGGAAGGAAATGAATTCCTCCACCAGAAACAACACAGGTTGGATGGAGAGAAAAAAGAAGACAAGAAAGAGTGATGAGTTCCAGACGAGGGTGAGTTTAGCTAATGAAGCTTCAGCTTTAGGACCCCTCACTTGCAAGGAGCTCTTCCAAGTTCCTGGGAGAGACCCTTAGCAACTGCTTACAATTTAGAGAAGTGTGGTGTATATAAACCATAACCAATTAAGACTCCAGTGTCTTCCCACTCTGACGTTCTTTGCTCACGCTTCCTTTCGTGTTGGGTGGGGTTTGGAGTGGCTGTGACATTACTAAGTGTCCGGAAGGGGAAACTGAGTTAAGAGTGCATTTATATATATGATTGTTGTCACTTCCTAGTATAGTTCAATGATTTCTAGCATCTTCCCCTGAGGTAAGAGTGGTTTCCAGAATATTCCTACTGTCCACTGTACTGGCTCATGGTCACATGGCAGCAGGAATGTGACCTGGGGCCCCTGGCAACCGAAGCAGGTGGGAAGTGTAAGAGAAACGAGGCTCAGAACACCCAGGGTCAGAATCGAGTTTGTGGGAAATTCTTTCAGTCACCATAAATGTAGAAGCAGGGTTTGTGCTCACTGATGCTTGGTCAAAGTTGTCTTCTGCCAGGAGGTTCTCCTCTCAGGAACAGACTTCATAATGTGGCATATACAATTAGAAACATGTCACATTTTTTCCCTCCTTGTTGGGGTTGACAAAACAGAATGTACCAACGTCCTGAGTTTGTAAGCACAAACCTGTAGTGATATTACACCAAATTTTGACCAACCACACTAGCGGAAGAGTCGGACTATCTTTCTGTTCTCCATATGGAAAATGATGTTACCGGATCATTGGCAAATGAAGTGGTTATCAAAGAGCATGCAGCCAGGCATACCTGGGAAAATATTCTAGAAGTCTGTCAGGCAGTTAATAGAAATGAGATTTTTCTGGATTTTGTGATATCTGTACTACTTTCCCCCTTATAAAAATTTATAATTTGATGTGATCTATTTTCTCATTCTAACTAAATATTTGCTTTTAGGCCAATTTAACAGTTGCAGTGTAGTGTTATATTATTTTTCTTGAGAAGATCCTCAGAGGGCTAAGCTTCAGGCCACATAGAGCCTAGCTCTGGACCTGGGCCTAAGTTTGGGGTTCAGGGGTTTATACCAGCCAGTCCTGGCCCTCAGAGTTCCTTGGCCCTAGCCCCCTCCAGCCCTTCCTTCAAGTCTCCACCCACACCTTCATCTCTTAGGTCCTGGGAGCCATCAACAACCTGAGATCAAGGAACCCCTAGTTCATCTGGGGAGTGGGAGGGTCCAGGAGCCCATGAGATGTGCATGTGCTGGCTTCACTCTCTGGGGGCTTCCCCCCCAGCAAAGCCCTGCCCAGCAGGATGGTCGGCCACTTGCCTGGTGTAGGTTGAGCCTCTTTGTCCTTGAGGACAAGCAGGGGTGGTCTGCAGAGGACAGGAATCACCAGATGTTCCTGAGGGGTGTGACCCCCTGTCTTTCCAAAGTCAAATAACTCAGCCCATCTCCCTGCTCTCGTAGATCTTCCTGCCCACCCCACACCCATCCAGATGAGTGCTCACTGTTGGTGAATCAGAGAGCATGGGGCCAACCTGTGCAGGGCATCTGGGCAAGGCCCTATGCTGCCTCTTGGTGAAACGATGTGACTGTGGAACTAATCTGCTGCTCTTCCTCCTCGCCCAGACCGTGGGGTCCCTCTCCCCTCAGGGCCCACGTTGCTTCCAAGCTCAGCGAAGTTTTCTCCGTTACCCAGAATTCTGCAGAACAGACTGTAGGGAGGCGACATCCCAGCCTGGCTGCGCCAACCCAAGCATGAAAGCACAGTGACCCCGTGTGGCCACTTGTGGAGGTGCAGCACCACAGGAGAACCCGCGGAGAGTTGGCACCAAGTGGTCCTCTGGCTCTTTGACCTCAGCAAGGACCCCTTCATGGCCTTGGTGATCAACCCAACTCTGTCCCTACTCACAGCACAGGACCCCCAAGGAGGGATCTGGCTTCCTCAGGACCTACTGAGTGTCCTCTTCTGGTGACATGTCCCCGTGAGGCACTCAGCTTTGTGCTGTGTTGGACCGTCACTCCACTGACGACCCGAGCTCCTCTTGGGGGAGAGACGGTGTGCCACAGAGGGGGCGGGCATGAGCCCAAAGAACAGGGAAGATTTTGACAGGGGGAGGGGAGCAGAGTTCTGTATCTCACTCATCCTCAGGCCCCAAAGCGCAAGAGAACGGGCCTGAGCAGAGGCAGGCGTGTTCGGACACACACGTCGGCTGGCCTCTCCATGAAGGCTCCAGGTGGCCATGGGCCTGTGTGCTGCAGTCTGCGGAGGGGGACACATGGGTGTGGGACCCGGCAGCTGTAGCATTTCTGATTCCATTTGCATTCCTAATAGATCGAAATCAGGTTCTATTTCTAGATATTCATTCTTCATTGACACTGCGATCAAAGGCCCCTAAAAAGAATGTGCCATGCTTGGGACAGCCAGGGGAGAGGCTCAGAAAATTTAAATACTATGTCTCAAGGCAGAGCGGCCACGCCAGGGTTTGAACAACACTATAAAAATGCAGCACAGGCAAGGCTCTTGGGCTCCTGGGTCCATGCCCAGCCCCCACTGGCAACCTGTAGCTTCTAAGGGAACAAAAGCCTAACTAGGTAGTGTCTAGGGCTTCTATCCCCTGCCCTCAACCACCACTCCACTTTCTCCAGCCATAAAAAAGAATGAAATGTTGCCATTTGCAATGACACGGACGGAACTAGAAAGTATAACCCTAAGCCAAATAGGTCTGTTAGAGAAAGACAAACACCGTATGATTGCACTCATATGTGGAATTTAAGAAATAAAACAGGGGCACCCAGGTGGCCTAGTTGGTTAAGTGTCCGACTCTCGATTTCAGCTCAGATCATGATCTCAGGATCGTGAGATCGCGCCCCATATCAGGATCCACACTCGGTGGGGTGTCTCCTTGTCCCTCTCTCCCTCTCTGCTCCTCCCACACCATTCTCACTCATGCTCTCTCAAATGATTTTTTTTTTAAAGAAATAAGCAAAGGGGGTGGGGGGCGGAAGAAAGAGACAAACCAAGAAACAGACTCTTTTTTTTTTTTAAAGATTTTATTTATTTATTTGACAGAAATCACAAGTAAGCAGAGGCAGGCAGAGAAAGAGGAGGAAGCAGGCTCCCCGCTGAGCAGAAAGCCCGACGCGGGGCTCGAACCCAGGACCTGGGATCATGACCTGAGCCGAAGGCAGCGGCCCAACCCACTGAGCCACCCAGGCGCCCCAAGAAACAGACTCTTAACTGTAGAGAACAAGCTGATGGTCACGGGCGGGGTGGGGAGGCGGGAACCAGGTGATGGGGATGAAGGAGGACACTTGTCGTGATGAGGACTGGGTGATATATGAAAGTCCGAATCACTGTATTGTACACCTGAAACTCATAGAAGATTGTATGCTAACTAACTGGAATTAAAATTAAAACTTAAAAAAAAAAAACTCTCCCCATAGCCTCAGGGTTGCTGTCTAAAAGGCACATGTGATCACACCATTCCCTGCTCAGAACATTCTGTAACCCCTCCCGGAGCATTTGTCTTCACTCCTCACTTTGCCCCCAGCTCTGGCCACAGCTCTCCATCCTTCTTTCCTGCTGCAGGAGCCCTCAGGCTTTCCTACAAGCCAGGGCCTCTCAGACCTAGATGTGCAAACCAATCACCTGGAGATTTTGATTTAAATCAGATTCTGATTCCTAGGCCTGAGCTGGGGCTCCAGCTCCGAAATTTCTAACAGGCGCCCAGGTCATGCTACATCCGTTCGTTAACAGACCATAGGTGAGTGACGGGGGGCTAAACACACCCTCTCCCCCTTACCTTTGACCTCTGCACAAACTGTTTTTTGGTCTCAAACTTTTCCCCCTTGCCCCATCTCCTCCCCACTGTCACTCTGGCCTGGCTGCTACTCTTCCTTCTCCAAGCCTCGGTTTAGATGCCACCTCCTCCGGGAAGCTCTCCAGCCCCCTCTGAGACTGCGTAGGGCATGCCTCATTCTTTCAAGCAATAAACAGAAATCTGAAATAAGTAAATGATAGGGTATCTGGGATGGGTTTTTAAATACTCAAGAAAAAAAAAGGGGCAGGAAATGAAATAAGAATGACAGAATATTGATAGTTGTTGAAACCAGGAGATGGATGGATATGTGAGGAGTCATTATACTGTTCTCTCAACATTTGCATGTGTTTGGAAGTTTCCAAAAGAAAAGGTTAAAAAACAAAAAAAAAAACAAGGCCTAGGGCAGGAGTCTCTGCCATCCCCATCCCCAGCCTAGGGCCTACCTCACTGCATGGGGTGTGTTCAAGGGCTGAGCCTGGCTGTGTTTGGTTCTCTTTTGTACAATGGCCTCTAGCACACAAACTGGCACAGAGTCAATTCTCAATGTCTTTTTGTTGAATGAATGAAAATCCTGCCAGTTTGGATTTGTTGGCAGAAAAGAAGCAAATCCTTAAAAATACATGTAGCGACAAAACAATGCAACTTGCTCTGCCTACGTAGAGCCACGCTGCCTCTGCTCCCGGAATCCTCTGTGAAGGCCAGGAAAGGCACAAGAGCACTTGAGAGAATCAATCTAAATGGTGACGAAGAAGGCAAATGTGGACACCGGACCTTTCAGCGTGGGCATGTGTTTCAGAGCTGCTGGAACATGAATAGCACAGATTCATCCGTTCGATCCTAGATACGAGTTCAATGTCAACGTGTCTGCATGTGTTGGAGGCACCTTTTCTCCAAAGTACTTACTTGCATGAGTTTATATGAACAGAAGTATTATTTTTTTTTTTTCAACTGAGTAACTTTTGAAGATCTTCTTGGCATTATTCAATGGTTCATGAGTCAGGCCACATCTAACCCAGCAGATAGAAAGGAACTCCAAGGAGCTATACAACAGGAAAGGCTGTTAAAGGCAGAAGGGAGCAGGAATAAGGAAGTGACACTGGACAAAAAAGTGGATTGGTTATCTGGATGGCAGGGGTCTATCGGGCAGATTACCCGAGTAGTGCTGATCAGGCGAGTCCTGGTTGATTGAGTTAAGGTTCCATTTCTGGGAGAGCTGAAACCGTAGCCAAGTCTCAGTTTGGTGACCTAGGGCTTGACATGAGCAACTCCATTTTGAACCTGTTGTCTTGTTTTTTTTTTTTTTTTAATATTTATTTATTTATTTGACAGAGATCACAAGTAGGCAGAGAGACAGGCAGAGAGAGAGAGGAGGAAGCAGGCTCCCTGCCGAGCAGAGAGCCCGATGCGGGGCTCGATCCCAGAACGCTGAGATCATGACCTGAGCTGAAGGCAGAGGATTTAACCACTGAGCCACCCAGGTGCCACTGTTGTCTTGTTTTTAACAGAAGCTTGTGTTTAGGCCAAAAGAAAGAGGCAGAAGTGGGGGAGGTTTTGGAAGGAGGAGGGGTGTCTTGTGCAGGGGAACCTAAAAAGAAAGAAAAAGGAATGGGACAATGGCGGGGATGGTGAGACCTCTGGGCCACATTCCAGTTGAATGAAAGGAGTAAGTTAGGGCCGGAGGATAAAGACCTATCTTTGTAGGACCCGGATGGCGCCATAGCTGATGAACCACTCTCCTCCACTCCATTTCTTATACCCACCTGCTCAGACCCACGCTGCTTTAATACTCCTAATTTCTGGCTTGAACAACAGGATGAATCGTGATGCCATTCAAAAGCACAAGAAACACAGTGGGAAGAGCGAGCTTGAAGGAAACACGGCACGTTCATACATGGAGACTATTTACCAGATGATCCCCCTTACTCAGGAGTTTGCCCAGTTCCATGACTCATCACCCTAAGAGGCAGGATCAGAGGCTGGAGCTACACACAGATTCACAAAAGGTGGGTGAGTCCAAGAGTCAGGGAGACATAGCTCAGGGGAATTAGGAGGCTTCATGGCAAGCTCCAAACTTCTGAAGCAGACAGTAAGAAAGACACCAGAAAAGAAGACATCCAGTGGGCCAACACACGTAGGACGAGACGCTCCACATCACTCATTATCAGGGAAATGCCAATCAAAACCACAACACCTCACACCTGCAGAATGACTAGAATCAAAAAAAAGATAATAACATTTGTTGATGAAAATGTGGAGAAAAGGAGAGCCTCGTGCATTGTTGGTGGGAATGTAAATTGTACCGCCACTTTGGGGAGAAGTATGCAAGATCCTAAAAATCAAAAATAGAAATACCAGCGGCGCCTGGGTGGCTCCGTGGGTTAAAGCCTCTGCCTTCGGCTCAGGTCATGATCCCAGGATCCTGGGATCGAGCCCCGCATTAGGCTCTCTGCTCGGCAGGGAGCCTGTTTCCTCCTCTCTTCTCTGCCTGCCTCTCTGCCTACTTGTGATCTCTGTCTGTCAAATAAATAAATAAAATATTTTAAAAATTAAAAAAAAATACCATATGACCTAGTAACTCCACCGCTGTTACTTACCCAAGGAAAATGAAGAACATTCATTCAAAAAGATACACGTACCCCTATGTTTATTGCAGCGTTATTTACAATGGCCAAGATATGGAAACAGCCTAACTGTCCGTTGAAAGATGAATGGACAAAGATGTTGTAGACACACACACACACACACACACACACACACACACACACACAGGAACATGACTCAGTCATAAAAAAGATGAGATCTCGCCATTTGTGACAATATAGATGTAACTAGAAGGTATTATGTTCAGTGAAATAAGTCAGAGAATGACAAACACCACATGATTTCACTTATGTGTAGAATCTAAAAACCAAAGCAAGTGAACAAATAAAAACCAGAAACAGACCCATAAACACAGAGACAAACTGATGGTTGCCAGAGGAGTGGGGTGGGGGATGGGCAACCTGGGCGAAGAGGACTGGGAAGCACGGGCTTCCCGTTACGGAATAAGTAAGTCACAGGGATGAATGGTGCCGCAGAGGGAATATGGTCAGTGGTATTGCGACACTGTTGTGTGGGGACAGATGGCAGCTACACTTGCGGTGAGCATGACATCACATATAGACTCGCCCAATCACTGCATTGCATACCTGAAACTAATGGACGTTGTGTGTCAACTATAATTCACTTGAAAAATGTATGTATTACATAAGTCATACAAAAAGAAGAAAGTCAACGGAGCCCTTTGACGGCACCTCTTTGTCCCGGAGTGGCAAGACTTACACACTAAAGGGTCTCGTGTTCAGAAGCTGGCTGGCTTCCACAAAACCATGCAATTTTGAGGACGGTCCCAACGTCTTAGCCATTTCTGTACGACAGGCCCTCGCACGATGTCGACCTCAAAGGAGGTGCTGAGTCAACATGAAAAATTAGCCAGTGACCTGAACGCGCTTGGCATGGTGTTGGCCTTAGCTCCACCTCCAAGCTGGAGAGCTTCCTCGAACTCCTACTCCTCGTTGTTGTTATCTTGGCTACTGTATTTGCCTAGCATCGAACAACTGCCTTGGTCTCCCAAACTTCAGGGACGTTGATGCATCAGGAATGAGAGAAATCTTCACTTGATGGTTTTCTGTGGGAAGTCAGCCCAGCTCACGTCTGGCGGCCTGCGTGAATTCTCGCTGCCAGTTGGGTTTTTGCCTTGGTACTTCTGCCTGCTAGATCCAAACCTTAAAGAAACAGACCGTCATCTTTCCATTAAGGGGAAGTTTCGTCCCATCTAGACCCTGTCTGGCTTAGGGCCTGATTTTAGGTAGGCAGAGCAGAGAGAGGCGCCCGCAGTTGGGGTCCGGCTGTTCCAGGGTGAGGGGAGGCCTGGAGGCTAGAAGGAGGAGTGGCCTTCACCTTGGAGATCCTACCTGTCTGGGCGGGGCTCTCAGATGTGGGCCTGGTTCCAGGCTCCCCAGCTGCCGCATTCTCTCTTCGTGCTCCCTGCTGGTCCTGATCTGCTCCTGTTCTTCGTGCTTCTCTGGACGTCTCTGCTGCTCGCTCCTCTAGCTCCCAGCCACGTTCCTTCACTCTGCATCCGGGTTATGGATTTCAAATTTAGGAGCAGTGCGACTCCTGCCCTTTGAACAGTATTCATTCATTCAACAACTACGTATTGAGCCCCCAATACATCGTACTAAGCACTGCTCTAGCAAGCGTTGGGAATATAGCAGTAAACAAGGCAGATACATTCCCGCCCTCATGTGGTTTATATTCCAGTGGGGGGAATGCTATGTTATTGCTGAGCAAATGAACACGCCCCAAGCTTTCTGAAATGGGATGTGCTGAGAGGTGCATCCCTGAAAGGCGATCATTGACTCCACCCCCCTCATCAGCCACATTTAAATAGGTAAAGCCTGATCCACGTGAACCACTATGACAATGACCACCACAGCCATGGCTCCCATTTGGCAGAGCTGGGATTTGAACCCAAGGAATCTGGAGGCAGCACTCATGTATTCGCCTTTTTGCTATACTTCCCAGGGACAGGAAAGGAAAATGATCTCATCGAGATCAATGCAGAAATGGCAAAAGAAAGGCTTTGGGGTCAGAGGGAAGTGAGAGGGTACAGATGGCCTGATTCCCTTCCATCCTAAAACATTGGGTGTGTGTGTGTGTGTGTGTGTGTGTGTGTGTGTGCGCGCGCGCGCACGCGCAGAAGCACAGATGCACACACACATTCCTTGACTTACACCTAGAACTCACGGTCAGCACCATCTCCTTCTCCATGGTCTTGGCTAATCCTTCTTCCTAAAGCTGGGAAAAAAACAGGGCACTCAGGTAACTGGCTGATGAACAGGTCATTGAAACTAGTCTGCTTAGTGACATGTGTAGGGCTAGTGTTAGTTACTTGAAGCAACTATCGTATCCCTTCTAGAGTAATTTAAGTTGCTATTTGTACTACTGGAAACCAACACTGAGCATTTACCATGTCCAAATCACTGGGCTGGGATGCTTTAAATATGAATTATGTATTGCCTTCAGAAAAGGCCAACCTGACTTGGAAAGGTTCAAGAGAGCCTGCCAAGTCCTCAATCCAACTTCTTTAGCTGTGTTCCTTGTAGTTGTGCTACATTTATAAATTAAATTACAATTTCAAGGCCAGCGCCCATTGGTAGGTGGAATTGCTAGATGATACCTATTTCAGGTGAGGTTGACCATGCCACAACTTTTGCATGGTGGAGAGAAGAGACCCAAGAAGATGAGGACCATGGGATTGGCTTCTGAAATAGCTCCAGCCACCTTCCCCTGAGCCCCACCCCCACCTTCAGGAACCCTGTGTTGATGGAACTGGATTGGTGTTCTGACACCCTCCCCCCAACTAGTTGTCACAACTGCAATGTTTAAAAACATTGGAAACTAGAATGGCTAAAGATTGGAAACTGACCATAGCAAGAGGAGCAATAGGAACCCTCATGAACTGCTGCTGATTGGAGTGGAAATGAGGACCGCCATTTTAATACCTCTCTGGCAATCTTGACTTGGAATGGTGTTGGGTGAGCACGGGTACACTTTATGAGCCAGGGATTCTGCACCAGGGATTTGGTCTAGAGCCACACGGAGTGCATGAAATATGTGTCTCATGTGACATGCTCAAGAAGGTTCAGAGTAGCACTTTCTGTAAGAACTCAGCTGAAAACAACCCCCATGTCTGGCTACAGGAGGATAACGGCTCTGTGGCATAGTCCCTCCATGGAGGCTCTACAGCAAGAAGAAGAAACGGTCTACAGCCGCATGCAATCACATGGATGACTTAGTCAACGTCATGTTGAGTGAAAAGGTCGGACAGAAGAGAAACACAACTGCATGATTCCACTTACCTATCCCTGCATATAAAATTCAAAAACAGGCAAAATTAATCTATGCTGTTAAAAGCCAGGATAGTGGTTACTTTTGAGGAAGACCAAGTAGAGACAGGGAGACGCAGGTGGGGGCCCCTGGGATGCTGGAAATGACCTGAGTGGTTGTTACCTGGGTAACAACAAGTGTGTTCACTTTGTGCTCATTTTTTTAAATCTGTAAGTTTATGATTTTTAAACTTCTGGAAACATACTTCATTTCAATAAAAAAAGTTTTCATGATTAGACTATACTCCTAAAAAGACAGATGATGTACATATAATTTACATAGTCATATAGGGTCACAGGCCCAAGGGCATAAGCAAGTGAAGTCTTCTGGCTCTCCCATAAGCCTCCTAAGTTTTACTGCACAAACAACAAAATGGCTTTTAACCAAGATGGAGTCGCTCTGGCTAAATAGGTCCTTACACTCAGCAATATAAACAAGCTTGAGATGCTGCACCACACGTGGACCCAGGCGAATTTCACACAATGTTCAGCGAAGAGAAGGCAGACTCCAGCATACACACGTGTATGATCCCGTGTAAATGCAGTTCTCACACAAGCAGCACTCATCTGTGGGGATGGAAGTCCAGAGAGCAATTCTTTTGTGGGACTGGGGGGCATTTACAGGGAGGAGGTGCTGGAAATGTTCCCTATGATCACCCAGGTGGTAGTTACGTGCGTGTAACCCTTTGTCTAGTTTTATCCTGAAGATAGCACGTAAGTTCTACTCCAGTGAAAATGTGAAAGAAAGAAAAGGCAAAGGAAGAAAGAAAGATGAGTAGGAAAGAAGGGATGAATGAAGGAAGGGTCATCTGAGCTCTGAAGGAACATCTGAACTCAACTGCAAAATGGTACAACCATTCTGGAACACAGTCACGTCCTTAATAAGTTAAACCGCCACTTCTCATGGGGCCCAACATCTCGCTTTCTGGTATTTATCCTAGAGAAATGAGAATTTATTTCACATCAAGCCCTATATGTGAATCTTTATAGCAGCATTATTCAGGATGGCCAAATACTGGGGACAACAGAACATCTCTCAGAGATGAGTGGGCAAACCGCTAGATCCCTACAACAAAATACTTCTCAGCAACGCAGAGGAACGGGCTACTGAGCACACAGCAACATGGGTGACTCTCCAGTGTCATGCTGAGGGAAACCGAGCCTCAAGGATTCCATACTACATGATTCCATTCACAGAACTTTCCAGAAAGACAAAAATGTAGGAACAGAGAACAGATCAGTCAGTAGTTGTCAGAGTTTAGTTAGTTGTCAGAGTTTAAGGACAGGGAAAGTTCTGACTACAAAAAGGGCAGCATTGAAAGAAATCTGTAGGGTACTGGAAATGATCTGTATCCTGTCTGAGGTAGCAGTTATGAGAATCTGTATGTGGATAAAAATGCATAGACTGTACATCCCCATAAAAGTGACTTTGATTATTCACAAAGAAATCATGTTAGGAAAAGCCAAAAACAAACAGGAAAAGCCCACGACAAAGCTCTGACCTCTCCTCATGGACCCTGGCCTTCACTCCCAGCTCAAAGAACAAGATGGCAGAGGCCTTCAGGGACTAGGACAGGGCCTGACTCAGAGCAGACAGACATTTCCGAGCTTAATTTCCTTTCCTATACCATTCATGCAGCTTAGGAATTACCACTGTCCTTTGAAATGCCATTAGCTTGCCGTCCATCCCCATGTGTTTGCTTTATAATCCTCAGACCTGACCCCCCAGAAACAGCTAAGCTGCCGCCATGACTCCCTCAGGGAATTTCTTCTCTGAGATCATGGCTAACACGGAGTCCTTTTGGAGACACAGAGGAAAACATATCACCCACTAGATCCACCTTACTCACAACGCAGGCCCCCTCCCAGCTGTTGGGGCCAGGCCAGGAGCTGTTGTTACTTCTCCACATGGAGAGAACTGCAGAGCGTTAGCCTTGGTCATCCAGCCTTCCCACCTTTCCCCTGAGGGCGTGTCCTGTCACCCCCTCAGCACTTGCCCTTCTGTCAGACCCCACCACAATGCCACCTCCCCCTACGAGGCCTCCCCTGACCACCATGCCTGCCTTCCGTCTCCCAGGAACATCTCCTTGATTCAACAAGTAGTGGCCACACACACCCTTACTGGGCTTTAGGCCAGTGACCAGGCTGGATAAGGACCCTGCCCCTGGGTGATGACACAGACACGTACACTGTAGTTTCAGAATAACTGAGGTGTGGGGCTAGAGGGCACGAGGATGGTCGTGGAGGCCTCACCGGGAGATGCCTCCCGGGCAGAAGCAGGGGCCCCAAGGAAGCCCTTCCCCCACTCTGTGCTCCTGAGCACTTTGCCTTCTTTATGGCCTCTCCTTGGGAGGGCTGCCAGACTTAGCAAATCAAATTACTGCATGGGATATACTTACACTAAGAGCGTGTGATTTGTTCATCTGAAATTCAAATGTAAGTGGCTGACCTGTCTTGTATCAGGCAACCCAATGTCTAGGGTCTTGTACCCTCAGGACCGAGCCCCGGGGGCCGCCTCACAGTGAGGCTCAGTAAATGATGAAAAAATGATCCAGCAAATGGATTCATGAGGAGCACTCGTTACCCAGTGTTGCATTTTTTATTTGCATAGTGACTCCCCAGGACAAGGTAACCTCCTCCAGGGGGATGCGGCAGGGGGCGGAGGGGGTGGGCACACAGTGTCAGATGGCACTCTCTGTTTCTAATGCAGGGCCTGGAGACCAGTAGCCCAAGGGTGGCTTGTTGGGGGGTAGGCTGTGACTGCCTCCTACAATCCCACCGATGCCTCCTCTACTTCCCCGCATAATAATAAGGGGAATATTCTTAAATGTGGTGACCTGTGTAATACAGAAAACTAACATTTTTTTCAGTCTGAGGCACATGAAAGCATCTTTGGAAATCTTTGCTCTATTTATTAGTGTCTGATCTAAGAAGACACTGTTCCATCCAGTTCCCTGGCTACCAGCTTCCAACCCCAGGGGCTCCCCCAAGCCCCTCCGCTCTGTGGAGAGTGTGCCGCGCGCAGAAATAGCTTGTGAGTAGATGTTTGTTCAAGGAGCAAACAGCATGAACAGACCGTCTTGTGAGTCTGGGGGTCGAAGTCTGTCTCCCCACCGAACTGGTGCCCTCTGTCAGTTCCAGGCCCAGCATATGGCAGCAGTTCAGGAAATGTGGGTTGAAAGGCTGACTCTCATGAGCCACAGATGAAAGCGAACCAACATTAAAGCTTCCACCTCGGTGAGCTTCCACAGAGGAAGGTTACTTCACAAGCAAGCCCCACGTTGCCCTCTGGAGGTCAGCAATCCTATCAAGGCCCAGCCTCAGCCCTGGGTGCGAGCCGCAGCCCACAAGGGTGTGGTCTAACTGCCCAGCAAGTTCTATGTATGAATAAGCCCAGTCTTCACTCCTACTTCATGAAAGGGGCACTGTCCCAGAGCAGCCTCAGCCCCCGTTGGTTTCAACTCAGAAGGAGAATGTTGTTGCTTGAGCCTCTTTTGGGTTTTAGAAAGGACAAGGAGAGGCACTGTATAAAATGTTTTACTTCTGACTTTTTTCTTCACTACTCCAAATTGTTGGACGTTGAAAACCTTGCATTTACTTGTGAATTGCTGGTCTGTGTTTGTGTATGGAGGAGGGTAAAGACTGGAAGGGACAAACTTATTTTCATTTTCCTTGGAAGTTTCTCCATAACTTAAGGTTTTAACTGAGCAGTCTATATTTATTTCTGCATAATTATGTCATTATTTGGTGCATTTTATAACTGGAGATGCTGAGAGCTGCTCTCCCCTACATGATGTGCTCAAGTCCGATGGGCCAAGATGGCGGGCGGCAGAGAGCCCACCAGAAGTTAGAAGGGCCCTATTCATCCGTGGAAGACCATCCTGGATAAGCACAGTGACTTAGCTAGGAGAACGAGCACAGAAACATTGCACGTGATAATGTAAACGACTAACTCAAAGACATTAAATTATTAGCACACTGTTTACTTGTGTGCAGGGAAGACTAATAGATTTATTTCATAAATTGAAGGCAAAATTAGGAGTTAAATGAGAAATACAGTAGTAAGGGGAGAAGGAAAAACTGAAAACAAGTTGAAAATAAGGAACTCTGCCTTTTCTCAGGTACAGGCAGCTAACTAAGAAGGCATTCGGGATGTTCTACCCTTGGTAGGTGGATGGACCATTAAAGAAAATTCTAGTTGCTTATGGATTCTCTGGAGCCCCGGGGTGTGTAACTGTGCTGTGTGCGTGACAAGCTGCCTCTGTGTTATCTGTCAGGGTCCTGGGTGAGCACCTCCATCTCTGTTATGCTCCACGACCCTCATAAAAATTTCTCGGAACAATGCAAACAGCCTAAATATCCAACAAAGGGAAACCTGGTACTGTCCTCTGCAGGGAATGCCAAAGACCTTTTAAAATATTGCAATAATTTAAGGGAATGTTGTAGTAAAAGAATATGTAATAATGTGGGAAGCAGGTTGTGATATACTGTTAAGTTAAAAATTTTAAAAAGTTGGAGCACCTGGGTGGCTCAGTGGGTTAAAGCCTCTGCCAGGGTCCAAGGATCAAGCCCGGAATTGGGGTCTCTGCTCAGCAGTGAGCCTTGCTTCCCACCCCCTCTCTCTGCCTGCCTCTCTGCCTACTTGTGATCTCTGCCAAATAAATAAATAAAATCTTAAAAAAATTTTTTTTAAAGTTGACTTCAAAAATATATATACAAGGAATTCTGGGTAAAGACGGCACAAAAAACACATGCTTGTGCTTTTTTTGGTTCCTCCCCAAACCCTACTAAATTAACAATATAAGGATTTTTCCCTAGATATAATAAGCTCTTTATCAGAACCTTAGCAATGAGATTAATAAACATAGATTCTATACAAAGGATAACAAGTAAATGAAATTTTGCTTTAAAACAAGGTCAAAGAAGCATAAACGTGGGCGTGTAAGGAAAGCCCCAAAGGGTATTTTGAAAAACATATGTCTGTAAAGACAGGGATGAAGAAATAGACAAAAAAGATAAAATCTGGAAGCGTGTGCATGAGTGCCCACACAGCAGGGAGATACCCAACATGATGTGGAAGGCAGACCAGGGAAAAGGGGCAAAAAGGTGGTGTGGGAATGCACCCAAGAACTCCTAGAAAAGGTTTCTTAAGGTGAAAATGAGAATAACTAATTTGTTTGTGTTTACAGAGAGGAGATACAGTTTACTGGCTGACATATTTGGATTAAAATAATAATAGTAGGGAAAACTCAACAAAATGAAAAAAATATGTATCATTAACTCCCAAAACCAAACCAAACCAAACCAAAACAAAAAACAAAACCAGAAGCACAATCAGAAGAGGGCTATATCCATCAGGGTCCAACCAGGGAGTAGAAACTTAGTAATTTGAACAGAGAAAGTTGGAGGCGAAGAATTATTCACTGCAGGAGTGGGTTGGAGTAAGGAGGGACTGGCTTGTAAGAAGCGAAGAGAACTCTACAGAATACGAGAGAAGCAGCTACAAGTGGCAGCCGCCACCCTGTCCCATGGAGCCAGAGCTCCAGGACAGCCCCTCCCCTCCCGGGGCTGGGATCCAGACTGCTGCAGAGGGCATAGCTGGGGCTCACTGGGGAGCAGCGGACAGACCATGGTGGTGCTGCAATGGAGGACTTGCTAGAAATCTCTAAACTTGCTGGAAACCCACCCTCTCGGATGCTCAGGAAACCCACTCATGCAGGCACTGGGAGGGGTACGGGGTGAAGCAGCAGGCTTCTAGAGTCCGGCTGTCGGAAGGAGATAGTGCCTCACCGGCGCCCTCTACTGACCGGAAGGAGATAGTGCCTCACCGGCGCCCTCTACTGACAAAACGCAACACGGTGGCATCCGCGAAAGAAAAGTATTCACAAGGTCCAAGCTGCTTTTCCCAGGCCAGGCCATGAAGGCTGTGGCTTGGAGCTGAGAGGCCACACCTTGATCATTGGCACAAAGATCTCGAGATTGTTGTGAGGACAAAATGAGGTAACAGAGGTGCCGCTCTTAGCACAGGACTTGGCAAACAAAATGAGTTCTCAGTCAAGGATAGTTGGGGTGATTCTGTGCTGTTGGTAAAGAAGCCATTCAGTATACTCTTGGGCAGACAAATGAGTTGTCAAAGAAAGAATTTCCGTTGTTTTGGGATTATCCAGAAGACTTCAGAAGTTCAACTGAGAGGTGTATATGGCAGTTAATACTGCAAGTGTATAAGGGATAGACTGGAGTGGGAGAGCCCCAGAGAACACCCAGGCGCAGAGCAAGCAATCATCCAGGACAGAAATGAGGAAGACCTGGCAGGGGTAATGACAAGGAAGGAACCTATGTGCCACTCCCTAAGGAGATACGATTCCCCGGCTCCCGAGGTGGTGGGTGAGACACATGTCAGAAAATGGTTGGCCTTTATTTTTGTTTTAAAGATTTTATTTATTTGACAGAGATCACAAGTAGGTAGAGAGGCAGGCAGAGAGGGCGGGGGGGGGGGCAAGCTCCCTGCTGAGCAGAGAGCCCGATGCAGGGCTCCATCTCAGGACCCTGGGATCATGACCTGAGCCGAAGACAGAGGTTTTAACCCACTGAGCCACCCAGGTGCCCCAATGGTTGGCCTTTAAAGAGAAGATGCCTTTCAGGGCAAGACCCCTGACTTGCCCTTGTAGAGTGCCTTAGCCAGGAAGCTCTGGGCTGCACGTAATAGAAACCAGCCATTGCTTGAACACTCAGGTCGGAAGTACACCATTCTGGGTTCGGTTAATGCCGTGGTTTGGAGAGCACTCAGGGGGCAAGAGTGTGGGGCTACTGCCATTTGTATGCTGCTGATAGGGGTGTAAATTGGTTCCACTTTTTGGAAAACTGGCACTTTCTACGAATGCTGAACATGAGCATCCCCAGGGACCTAGCCCCTCCACTCCTAAGTAAACCCAAACATCCTTTGTGGCAGAAAGAATGCTTACGGCAACACCGTTTGTAACAGCCAAAATCTGGAAACTACCCACATCTCCAACGAGAGTAAAAGTGGATAAATAAATTGTAACATATTCTCCCAACGGAATTTTCTTCAGCTGTAAGAATGATCTATAACTCTACAACAGGGATGGCCGTGAGGTGTTGGATTCTTTCTCCCTGGGCTCAGAGTCCTACTGCGTCAAATATCTTGTCCTCCCCTGTTCTGAGCCACCTCTCTGCGCCATGAACAGCCATCTTTTAGGACAAGGTCACAAGCTGCGGGCCTGAGTGCCAGGCTTCCTCCATCCATGTGATTTATTTGGCCTGCCCTATATTTAAGATTTATGCATTCATCAGCATACATGGCTATGAAAAAGGGACCAGACTCTCTCCGTCATTTTCCCTCAAAACTTCTTGTCTCACCCGTGGCCTGCTCCTTCCATTTCCCTCCCTGCACGGCAGCCATGGGCTGCTAAATGTTTCAGCTGCACTGGAAGGAGAGATGCAGGGGGGTCTGGTCCACGGAGCTGAGGCATCTTGACCACCTAGGTCATTGGCCTCTGGTCCCATCTTTCTCACCCTCACAGACTGCAGAGCAGGATTTTGGGGAGAAATGACTGGTTTCCTATGGAATACCTTCCAAAAGACCAATCTTTCCTCCCGCTCAAAAATATAAACCAGTTGCCTGAATATTAGATCGAATCATATGAACTTGCCAATATTCAACCGGTTTTGCCCTCCAAAGACGGCAATTTCACACGGTTCAACATGATCTTGCCTTAGTGTCTGGTAGAACAGAGGTCCTCAGCCTGGGTTGCAAATGAGAGTAAGCTGGGAGCTTTGTAAAAAAAAGCAAAAAACAAAAAACCTGGCTAGGCCCTCCCCCTAAGACAATTAAACTCAAATCTTTGGGGAAGGGCAGGCATAGGGATCCAGAGGGAAGACTGCAGCTTTAGCATATCCCTGGAACAGTCATGAGAGAGGCTCAAAGAGCCCTCAGCTTAACTCCTAGCACATTACTTGTGGGTGAGGGGAGCTGAATTTGAGGAACCCAGAACCTCCAGGTGGCTGTAATTACCTCATGCAGTAATTGATGCAATTACTTCATGCATTAAATTGAGCTAATAAAAATTAAATGGCTTCCATCACAGCAAAAAGAAAAAAAGACGTGTATTAAATACCTATGTGCATGTGCTACTATGCCGAGCATATTACAAAATGACTGCCTGGTGGGAATTAGCAATCTGGAGTCGGCAATATTGTCTCTGCCAAACCCTCTGAAGAGCCCATTGGCATGAGAGAAAGGCACAACAGACTGGAGAATGTTCCAAGACGTGGCCCCAGACGCTCACCCAGGAGCATATACCACAATGAAGTGTACATCTTGGAGTGGTTAATTAAATGACTACAGCCAGGCAACAGCAGCGAAGTGAAACAGCTTGGAGAGCTAGGATTCCTTTGCATTCTTCGTCATTCTAGGAGTTTCACTGTCCCCTTGAGGTATTTTTCTTCTTGGCTCTAATAAGCAAATTAAAAACAACAACAACAACGCTAAACAAACATATATTTTCATAAGAAAAGAAAATAGCCCAAATTACCTTTTGGGGTGAGGGACACGTTCTAGACTGGTGGTAACTGCTCAACTCCATACTTATACGAAAAACCATCAGCCTGTCCAATTTAAACAGGTGAGTTTTATGGTATGTAAGTTATATCTCAATAAGGCTGCTTTTAAAAAAAAATACTAGGATAGAGAGAAATAACTGAAGGATTGGCACCACTTTTAGATATATGCCTCCGGAACGATTCCTTGGTGGAGAGGCTGGGGGGGGGGGGGAGGGTAGGAGGGTCTCCGGGCTTGAGAGGCTCACTCAGATGACAGACCTACCCCGTGAAGGGTTAAGTGGGCAGTCCCAGTGCTGCAAGCAAGGGGTGGGCTAGGAGTAGCTCTGTAGAACCGTCGGCAAATGGAGAGAGATAGGAGTTTGCCCAGCTGGGAAAGAAATGCAAAAGTAGCAGTCCACAGAGAGCCCCATGCAGAGAACAATCCTGCTGGGAGGCAGAGGAGGCAAAGGACAAACTCTTGCTCCTGCTCCTGCAAGGGACACCTGTGTTCCTTCACTCAGTAACCCTTCCGTTCCCGCCTTCCTCTCCCCGGCTCCCAGCACCCTGGACTGGCAAGAACTGGCCTGCAGCTCCCTCGGACTTTCTTGATGTATTATTCATTCGTTTCAGTAGGACCCACCGTTGTGGGGGTATTCTCTTAAAAGGGGTGTGTGTGTGTGTGTGTGTGTGCTATTGGTGCTGCTGTATACAGGCACCTTCAGACACTACTCCCCTTATACCTTGGGATTGCTGGACTGTTATTTGAGTCCTGGGGCTTGACAAATTGGCAGACACCTGGAAATTCTGAAACAGGTTAAGGAAAACACAATGATGAAGAGGCCAAGAAAGAAACCTCCCTTGCTTCTGATGGCCCATGTCCACAAGGACCTGTTCTAAAACTTCTTTTCCAAGGGTTGCGTGTTCACCATGGGCCACGGACCCTGTTAGTGCCTAGAAAGATACAGATGGGAATAAAACACTGTCCATGGCCCTGAAGGGTTTACAATCCAGTGGAAGGGGTCAGAGACATCCCCAAAGATACCAACAAACCATACTCCAAAAGAGGCATGAAGGACTGAGTCTTAGAAGGCCAGGAGTGCACGGACAGTTGCAAAAGTCAGGAAAGGCTTCATGAGCAAATAGTATTTGAAAGATATATAACATTTCCACAAGAGGCGATGGGGGTGGGCTGCGGGTAGAGACCAGAGGAAGATGATCACAACCGTGGGTGCAGAAAAGGGGATGTTTCCAGAGCAAGTGAGTCCTTTAGGGTGGAAGGTAAGAAATTAGCAGAATATGGGGCCTGGAAATGCCAAGCAGAGGAGTTGCTGTTGAGTTCTGCAGGCCATGGACAAGGCCCTGGAGGATTCCGCCCTGGGCTACTAACCAAGATTCTTCTACTGAGAACGTATGTGCATCGCCCTTGGCTGGAGGGGGTCCCGCCAAGTTCCGGCTCCGATTTCAACTCAGGGCACCTCGACACATCAGGGAGGGGAAAGTACTTCACAAATGGAAATAAAGATGAAATAAAGTCAGTTTGTATCTTTAAGAGCCTTGCAGTTTGGGGAGAGGGAAGAGAGAGGCAAAGCGGGGAGATCAGACAAGGAGAGCTAGAACTACATCACGAGTTCTGAAAGAAGCATCCCAGAAGCTTCAGCAAAGTCTCAGGCCTTCCTAATGGGGGTTCTGCCTGACCTTCTGTTCTATTTCCCAAGACTAAACTGTCAGCTTCCCAAGGATGAGAACCAGGCTTTCTTTGGCCTTTCCATGGATGGGACTCAGCTCAGTATCTGGCACTGTGTAGACATTCACTGAAGGGCGGAAGGAAGGAAGAAAATTCCCCCAGTCTCTAACATCAGATAAGGATGTCTGTCTCTAAGTTCACGAGGCATGACCTAACTTTGGTTCATATTGTCCCTTTCTTCTCCCACCCATATTTTGCTCACCTTAATCCTCCCTCGCTGGTGATACCAGCCCACATTATGTTCCTGGACCCTGCTGCTTTCAGTGATCACAGCATCCGTGCTGCAAAATTTAAGTCCCCTGTATCCCTTGCAGCTGCTTCCTGTGTGCCTGTCATGTAAACTCTTTGAAGGCAACATCCCCTTCTTTTTATTTTTTTTAAAGATTTTATTTATTTATTTGACAGACAGAGATCACAAGTAGGCAGAGAGACAGGGTGAGAGAGTGGAGGAAGCAGGCGCCCCGCCGAGCAGAGAACCCGACATGGGGCTTGATCCCAGGACCCTGAGATCATGACCTGAGCCGAAGGCAGAGGCTTTAACCCACTGAGCCACCCAGGCGCCCCACAACATCCCCTTCTTAAAGGACTGCATCCCCCACAGTATCAAGAATATACTGACTGTCGATTGGTTGGGAAACAAGGCGCATTCCAGGAAGAGAAGGCAGGAAAGAACACAGTGGAGGGTTAGGACTGTGTTGGTGCAGAGTACACGTTCACAGCCTGAATCACGTGGCCCAGTGACGAGAAAACTGGAGGGACAGAAATTTTGCTGTCTGAAAGCAGGAAGGTCCTGAATCCCCAGCTTGTCATCTATAGAGACGGAAGAGGAGACAGTGTGACTCTTCTGCAGCCTGTGGGGTGGAAGGAAGGATCTGATGGATGTGAAATTAAGCCCTGGAATGGATTGCCCAGAGAGGCCGTGAACCCACCTCTCTCAATGTCCCTAGTGCCAGAAGGGGTCACCAGAAAGCTGATGCTGCAGACTATGTTGGCCTTCACCTGAGCAGTGACCGTTCAGCAGTCAACTACCCCTGTCAGAGTTCCAGGCAAGAAAAGAGGAGAGTCCCCCTTTCAGATAAAGGATCTTAGAGGTACTGTGGCCTTTTGCTGTTGGTTTACGATCTGAGATCTGATGTCACGAACAAGCTTCAGGGAGATAAACCGATGGCAGTCAGACCAACGCTCCTATGCAGAGAAGCTAGGTAGACTCTCATAGCTTTCCAGCTCATTTCCCTAAAAATTATGTATGCATGGTCCGAAAATGACCCCGAAGCCCTTTCAACTACATCCAGTAAAAAGCTGATACAACTCCTGTGTTTGACAGTGGACTCCTTGAAAGGACTGTTTTCTGCAGAGGGCTGCCTCCCTAACCAGACCTTCTGTGACTGGTGTCAAGTCCAGTTATTTCTCTAGGCTCTTCCGATGGTAGGTGCTCAGTAAACACACACGTGCAAAATAACTCATGTATTATACAATAGGGCGAAAGTACTTTCCCCACGTGTTTCCTAATTTGGACCTCACAACAGCCTTGCGAAACAGGGACTATGATTAGCTTCCATTTTGCAGATAAGGAAACCAATACTCTGAGTGGTTGGGTGGCACACCCAATATCATGCCACCAGTAAGGAGGCGTTCTACCCACTACACCCTACTGCTTAAAAGAACTACACAGCCTGAACAAAGTGTCAGCTCAGTCTCACCCCTCCCATCTTATCCCACAAAGCAACATGCGTTTTATTTCAGGCATACACTAAGTACAAGCTTAATATATGGTGCATTATACAGAAGTTGGGAGAAAGGAAGCAACTTCAGGGAAGGGAGACTTTCGTGCAAACGTTTACAGGGAGTCTACTGGGTGTGGGGCATTGGAGACTGGGACACGACTGTCCTGCCCTCCTGAGGCTTACAGTCGACTGTAAGAGACAGACATTAAAAAACTAAGAGTACAGCAAACTAATCACACTTTTGCGAAATGCTACTAACTGTAGCGGGGAGTTTGCTCTGGTCCCAAGGAAGAGCGACTTGTGCGCGCTGTAGGAAGGTTGGCCTCTTTTGAGTAAGGGAGATACACTTTGAAAGGCAGAAGCATCAGTCGAGGCAAATTAATTGGGCAGAAGGAGTAAGAAAATTGCTTCTAACGAGTAGAATTGGACCTAAAGAACCCCAACTCTCCAGTCCTGCTGCCTGGTCTCCTACCCGCTTACGAAAATCAGGAAAGGAAAAGCGAAAACAAGAGAGAAGTTCGAGGTCAGTTTCTGCAAGCGGGGAGGGCAGCAGGAAGAGGAGGAGGAGCGACGGGAGCCGGCACCCAGAGAGTTAAACGGGGCCTGCCCGGGACGGGAAGGGTTAAGGGGGGCCGTCCACAGCGGGCGGGTAGGCCCGCCCACCAGAGGGCGGGGGCGGGGCCCTCGCAGAGTGAGCCCTGGGATTGGTCGCGGGGAAGGCGTTACGCTAGGACGGTACCAACAGTCGGGCGCCGCGGAGGCGGGGGGGTGGGTGTGGGACCTCCGGCTCTGCGCGGGGAGAGTGGCCAGGGAATGGCCCGGCCGGGGGTGGGCGGGAGCCGCAGTGGCGGCGGCGGCTGGGGGCGGTGAGCGCGGCGTGGGGCTGCCCCTCCCCGGAGGCGGCGGGGGCGGCCGGGCCGCACCGCACCGCACCGCGCGGGCGGCCATGGAGCGAGCCTAGGGCCCAGCAGGTGAGCGGCCTGGGGGCGGGGAGGGCGCGCGACCCCCGCCCCCGGCGCGGCGGGCGGGAAAGTGCGGACCGGCCCGCGGGCGGGGTGCGGTGCGTGGCGCGCGCCGGGCGGGGGCCGCCTGGGGGCGGGGCGCCTCCGGGAGGGGCCGGACGCCGGTGCCCCGAGCGGTCCCGGAGCGGCCGCGGGCGGGTCCGGGGTCCGGCCCGGCTGCCGCCTCGGAGACCGGCCCGAGCCGCGCGCCCCGCCTCGCTGGCCCCCCCGGCGGGCTCCTGCGGGCGGGCGCGGCTGGAGGGGCGCCTCCTCGGCCCGCTGAGGCGCGGCCTTACCTGGGGCTGCCGGGGTCCTCCTAGTGAGCGCCCCTCGCGCCCAGGCGGCGTCTCCACCGACTGGCCCCGGTGCCACCCTCGAGTCCCGCCGAGCGCCCGTTGCGGCGGCCCAGGGAGGATCGCGCGCCGGCGGGCCCACCTCGTGGCCGAGAAGCGCAAGTGACCACCAGGCCCGAGGCGGGAGGCGGGGTAACCGTGCCCGGGGTCCACGGTCTCTCGGGGTTGTGGACCCCGTACTCGCAGTCGGGCACAACTTAAGGAAATGATACGGTAGTCCAAAGTGGGTTGCGCTTGAGATTTCATTTCCGGGTGTGATAGCCCCGCGATAAAAAGCGAGCCGAAACGTTGCCATTAATGATGAACGTGAGCATTTGTCAAGCTGCGCCCTTGATTGTGGGATCTGATTAGAGTTTCCTCCTAAACAGGCTTCTGTTGTCCGCAGGTCTTCTGTTGGGAAGACAAGGGGTGGAAGGATGTTGGAGGGAAAGTGGAGAGGACAGGACATGACTGGTCGTTATGGAATTTTAGTCCTTTAAATGGCTCTATCATCGCTCGAATGGGTGAGGAGTTTATAATTTGGGAAAATTAGAGATGCTTGGTACCGCGACTTGTGGTTAGCTAGAACCAGGTATCAGGGTCCTCCCCTCCCCACACAGCTAGTGTCCCTCTGGAGATTGGATTTCTCACCTTGAAAAGAGGGAATAGGAATGTGGGATCTTCTAGCTTGTAAACTGTAGGACTTTATACATTTGTACTCTGGTTATTAAGATTGATGTTTGCTAACTATTCCCATTTTCCTGGTGTTATAAATTAATACATAAATTTCATTGGGGTTAATTTTTAAAATTGAGGTAGAGACCTCAGTGTGCCTTTTCCTTGAGTTTATGCAGGACTTTTGAGCCGAGCCTTAGAGATCTTCCACGTATATTATTGATCATCAAGACGTGGTTTTGGGAAGCTGTGGCACAGGTGTTAAGGATACTAAATTATTCCCCTAGACTCAGAGTCAAGGTAGATTTAAAATTAACGTTCTGTTTGAAGTTAATAACTTTTCTGAAGCTTATGAAGTTGTTGGACTTCGGTGCCTAGAACCCTGCAGTGGAATCAGTCAACAGGAGTGGATTCTGCATTTGAAAGTGCTTGCCAAAGGAGAATAAAAAGGCACAAGCAAATAATTGGGATTCTCAGCCTCACGCACAAGAAAGTGTGGTGATAGAATGGATTGGACAAAAAATGGTCAAATCTTGGAGCCCACAGCTTCTCTTCAGTGTGGTTGGTAAAAATGCAGTGTGGATTTGTTCTGCTGTTTCTCTGAAGCCAATAGGCAATTAACTAAGATTTGGTAAAAGAGTGAAAACTTGACAACACTTGCCCTGCTCGTCTTTCTGGGTACTTTGAATTAGGGAACAAACAAACAAATCATTGTCTGTACCGTCTAACCTGGTACGTCCTAGAATTATTTATGTTGAGTTGATAACTCTTTGACTTTCAGTCCATTCTCTTCATTTCCATTTGTGGGCTCCAGCTCTCTCACAGAGCCTGAAAGCTTCTGCTTTCTGTCTTTTCTGAATTCTGAATTTTTATTTTATTTTTTTTAAGATTTTATTTATTTATTTGACAGACAGAGATCACAAGTAGGCAGAGAGGCAGGCAGAGAGAGAGGAGGAAGCAGGTTCCCCGCTGAGCAGAGAGCCTGATGCAGGGCTCGATCCCAGGACCCTGGGACCATGACCTGAGCCGAAGGCAGAGGCTTTAACCCACTGAGCCACCCAGGCGCCCCTGAATTGTAAATTTTTAAATGAAGTTTGTTTACTTGCAGGGCAGACTTCAGCTTCCTAACACTTTGTGTGACCATCATTTCCGTGGTGTGAGCCCTGAAGCCAGACACTTCAGGTCTGGAATTGATAACTTTTTTAAAATAGCAGCCACAGTGGTTGTCTCGTCATTGGTGCTGTCTCATCATAGAGACAGAGGCTGCTCCCTCTATCCTGTAGCCGCAGTTGCAAGCAATAAAAAGGAGACAGTCTTCTGAAGCTGATGTCAGGTCACCCTGGGACTAAGTGCCATGTGATTTTGTAGATTGAGGTAGGAAGTGTACTTCACGACAAGGCACTACAGTATGTTTTAACAGTGATGATAATTGGCCTACTTTTCTCTCTGCACCTGAAATGCGGAGTGCATAGTAGGTGTGCAGGAAATGTTTGGTGGTTGAACGAATGAATGGAACACAGTATGAAGGAAGAGGAAATACTCTAGTACATGAATTGGCTAGTTCCTTTCTTTGTTAAGAAAAAAAGGACAGGAAAACATGTTGCAGATTACTGTTGAAAGTTGCCGTTGAGCTGGGTATCTGTATATTGCTTAAAGGGTAGAGTTGAAGGCTTACCAAATATTAATAATCAGATTCAATTTCCTGCAAAAGCAGATATGATCCGGTGCTTTCCATTTACTATAAAATCTTTAAGAGTTAGAGCTATGTGCTGTTGTAACTGAGCCCCTTTGAACTGAAAACAATCTTGAAAATAGAAACATATAAAACATATAATGTAATAGAATAAAATAACTAAATATTCCCTTAAAAAAAAAAAGGGTGGGCATCTGTCAAGGGTGTTCCATACTGGAGCTGCCTTGCGCTTTGATTCTGTGACTGTTTGGTATTCTAGCTGTCTGGGGGCAGCTCGTGGTGCCCTGGTCAGGCACAGCTTCACAGACTTGGCTCCTGGAGCCTTTTCTGGCTAGACTAATTGAGCAGTTGGATTGTTAGTCAATATTTTTGCCTTAAGAAAAGAACTGGAGTTCTTGGTAATGGCCACGCCATTATCATTGACCCTGATAGCGCATCTTTTCATCCCTTTTATGGTGGGATGGGAAGGGAGAGCTGTCCCTCCCCAAAGTGCTTCTCCAGCAGCTCCTCATTCCAGACCTGTATAATCTCTCTCCCTCTTTTCTGTACTTGAGCTGCCTCTGTGACCCCCACCAAGGACTAATAAATACACTCACCCACACCTAGGGTCCAGGAGACCTTACTTTGCAACTGACCAACTTAAAATATCACTACGACTGCTTGAGACATCTCGGAGAGAATATGATGCGGAGATCTCACTTGGGATTTTGTCTTGCCTTTTTAAAAGCAAAAGAGGAAAGAAAGGCCTTGCTCCAGGCTTCATGAGTCTTGGGGGTGCATCTGTCATCCCAGGAGGAAATAAGAAATGGAGCCTGCTGCAGAAAGGAGCTTTGGTGTGTGTTTGGAGGTTTGTACTTTCTGACAAGGAAATAGCCCTACAGAGGGGAGGGTGTATCATGTATCATGGGTACATGATAAAGGGAGGTCAGGGAATATGAAATGGTGAGTGTGTAACAGGGCACGTACAGGGCTAGCCTGTCCTACCATGCTCTCAAATACTTTCCACCCTCTGTCTGTGGCAGTGCCATCCCTCTTCTGTTTTTAGGGAGTAAGGTGTTAACGTGTGGAAGTTCTTGTTTTGGCTATACTATTGTGGAAAAAAATTTCGCAACGTATTCCGCGGTTTGTTTGCTTCTCAAACAGTAGGGTTTCACCTTTCTCTCATTGACTTGAGGTGGTGCTACTAGTTTCCATGAGTGACCGTAATCGAGCAAGGCTTTGAAGCAATCGGAACATGCAGGCTTGTGCCCCCTCTGCGTTTTGAATTCTTGAATCCGCTTTTAGTAGTCGGGCTCTTCTTTCAGAGGTGGGAAAGCTGGACTTCTGCTGTTGTTAGTGTCCCTGCTGCCGCCTTTAAATGGGTAGCTTCTGATCTTCGGTGGAGTAGCTGCGCAGACGACTGCTCCCCGCTCGGTCGCGGAACAGCCAGGTGCGCTGGGCGAGGGTCTGCCGCCCTTCCCCGTCCGCGCATGCGCTTGCTGACCACAGCTTTGGCTGCCCGAGAGCTTTTTCTTACTGGTTCCTCGTTTCTTATCCTTGGTTTAGATAGCGACCTTGCGCTCTGGGTACATTTGTGTTCCTGTGGGTGTTCTGTAGAACAGAGAAAATTATATAGAAGTACTAAGTGTCAGTTCGCATTTCAGAAAGCGTGGCCAGATTGAAGATCTGGTTCCAGCCCCGCCTTGTGTCACTCTTGGGCAGCGTCTTGGACCGCCTCCAATCTTCTTAGCATTTGCAGATCGTCTTCACGCCCAGTCCCAGTCAGCGGCAGGAACAAGGTTGGCAGTAGTCGCTGCTCTGAAGGGTGGAAGCAGGGTATGCAGAAGCAGCAGTTTAAAATTGGATGAATAACATCGGTATATATGCTTGATATTTCTACTTTTTTTTTTTTTTTGCTGTACTGTATTTCTGAATTCATTACAGGACTTAGTTTCTCTTTGTAAAAGAGACCATCTTTAGACCAAGGAGCCGAAGAAACTTTTCTGTCCTTAAAGCTTTCTCTCCCTTGCTCTCCCCTCCTTTTCTTCAGTAGGCATGTACCGAGTACCTCTCCTTCACCTTGCACTGTGCCAGCTTCTGTGGAGGTACGAAGAGAGTAAAATATATCCCCTGTCCTTGAGGAAGTCACGGAAGAGTAGAGGAGACAGGCATGCCCAAAACTCTGTGTGTGTGTATTTACATTCATATTTTAACAAAGGGATCATGTCTGGAGCCACTCAGCCTCAGTTCAGCCCAGACCTGCGTAGGGATTCTGCTGTTGCTGTTTCTAGAGTGACCTGTGACCCGTCAGCTTGAGACACCTGGAACGTGAGGTTAATAATGTCAGGTGTTACTGTTGCATAAAGCTAATACACCTTTCCAAAAACTCTAGTGAACTGAAAAGTAAAGATGGAAAACAGGAAAATCTGAAGGAAAATGTTACATTTTTTGAAATTCCATATTTTTGCACTATATGGGAATTACATTCTATGCTACAGTCTTCCATGGGGGTTATAAAGTGATGATTGAGCAGTGAAATACCTAGAACGTGGGAAGGTTCCTCTTACCTGGCCCATTTGAAACAATGCAAATTCTTAGGCATTCCCACAGGGTTTCTAGATCAGTGACCACGGCCTCTGTTGGTTTTTTAGAACAAACCTCACTAGCAGTATGAGCTAAAGATTTTTTCTTTTCATTTTTCAAGGAATAGGGTTAGAGAGTTGCCCTAAATCAAGGTTTAAATGGGACAGGTTGGGGTGCCTGGGTGGCTCCATTGATTAAGCAACTCTCTTCGGCTCAGGTCATGATCCCAGAGTCGCTCGATCCAGTCCCACATCGGGCTCCCAGCTCTGTGGGGAGTCTGCTTCTCCCTCTGACCTCTCCCTTCTCATGCGTGCTCTCTTTCTCACTCTCAAATAAACAAATAAATAAATCTTTAAATGGGACAGGTTGCAGGAATTCAATTTTTTCAGAGGAAGCAAACACTCTTTATTGCCTGTTCCGTTTTTGCTCTCACACCCAGGAAGAAAGGCTTACCTTAATGCCTCGTTAATGCCTAGTGATCATTTAGTTGGCTTCCTTCACAAGAAACTGTTAGAGGATTTCATGGAGGGCATTGTGAATTTATGGATATGAATAAATGTTTAAGTGGAAGTGAAAACAATAAGGAACATGTAACACTTGGGGTAATTTGGACTATGTGGGAATTCAATTTTCTATACCTGTAGCTTTAAGTTACTCTTAAGGCAAACGTTAAGAACTTTAGGACGGGGTGCCTGGGGGGCTCAGTCAGTTAAGCATCCAACTCTTGGTTTCGGCACAGGTCATGATTTCACGGTCGTGGGAGTGAGCCCCATGGAGGCTCTGTGATGACTGGGGAGTCTGCTTGAAGATTCCCCCTCTCCTTCTGCCCCTCCCCCACTCCCATGCGCACACGTGCTTTCTCTCTCAGATAAATCTTTAAAGAGAGAGCTTTAGGACATGCAGTGCTGTCATCTTTAAAACAGAGAGCTAATTTTCCAAACGGAAGAAGGCATTTTATTTCAGCCTTTTTCATGGAATAGAAGAACCTAATGCTTTTAATCGTTGACTGCGGTGGACTTGAACTTTGTAGAGAAGAGAAATAGGTTGGTCCAATTAGTGACATAGCCTCCCAGTGTTCTGCTTCACACGGTACCCATTTTGAAGGTACCTACTGGCCTACAGTCTTAGCTAGTCTTCCAGTTGAGGAAAGGATTGCTTCAGGAATAGAAGACCATGGAAACTTTATGTAATGTGACTTGGGAATTTATCCCCACACTCTGCAACCCAAAAGACAACATGACTAGAGAGGGTTATTTTCTTTGTCATTCTTTCTCCTTTCAGATCGTCGTCCTCTATGGGTTTGTGACCTGGTAATAATGACTAACAAGGGATCACGAAGGGTTGTCCAGGCACTAATTTTAGCGCAATGTGTATGGTAATGTCATTCATGTTTAGCAACTCTGTGAGTTAGATAATAGTGTTCTTATTTTACTTTTCATATGAAAGAACTGAGGCCCAGAGAGGTTACACATTAAGTCATTTTCCCAAGTCCCATCGTAGGTGATAAATTCGGCATTCTGGATCCAGTGCACCCCTCTTAACACTTCTGCCTTGGAAGAGTTTATATTTGGAATAAGCAGGTGAATTAACCTATTTCTTTTTTTTATTTTATTTTGATTCCAGTGTAGTTAACGTACAGTGTTATATTAGTCTCAAGTGTACAGCATAGTGATTCAACAATTCTATACATTGCTCATTCCTCATCTTGATAAGTGTACTCTTAATCCCCTTCACCCATCCTCCCGTCCATCTCCCCTCTGGTAACCACCAGTTTTCTATAGTTAAGAGTGTGGGGTTTTGTTGTTGTTGTTGTTTTTTCTGGTTTGTTTCTAACCCCCTCCTTTGTTCATTTGTTTTGTTTCTTAAATTCCACATATGAGTGAATCATATGGTATTTGTCCTTAAGAAGCTATTTCGTTCTTCTTTTTTTTTTTTTTTAAAGACTTTATTTATTTAACAGACAGAGATCACAGATAGGCAGAGGCAGGCAGAGAGAGAGAGAGAGAGAGAGGGAGGGAGGCAGGCTCCCCGCCGAGCAGAGATCCTGACGTGGGGCTCAATCCCAGGACTCCAGGACCACGACCCAAGCCGAAGGCAGAGTCTTTAACCCACTGAGACACCCAAGCGCCCCTTTAAGAAGCTATTTCTTAAGCAAAGAATTAGCACAGAAAGGAAAACTATATGTAGATACTGATTAATATGGTATTTTTGTTTTAGTTGAAGACTCCTATTTGAAGATGAAATAGAATGTGCTCTTGTGGTAGCAGTGGGTGGCAGTGCAGGAAGGGGCTGGTTTTCTGGGCATACTCAGGATTTATTCAGGTGCTAAACACTTGATGCCATTTGGTATTGGTGCTTTGACTTCCTCTACAGGAGAAGCATACAGTGCCAAGTGGGAAGATTTCTGAATGCTCTGATTTTGCTTAGAATTGCCAGTAACCATCAGGAGAAACTGCATTTATTTCTAGGGAACAGTTAATAATAATGTAGCATAATGTTCTAATGTCACTTCCAATTAAAAAACAAAAGGGCATTATAACAGCCTCAGCCCAGGGTGAAAGTATATGTTTCTAACTTTTTTCGTACTGAAAGGTTGTGATATTTGCTACTGTTTATGCTTTGGCTAAAGGGGGAATGGTAGGTTTTATAAACCGGGCATGTGTATTTGTGTGAGGGTGCCGGGTTAGCCTTGATTGTTCTGAAGTATGTAAATGGACTTTAGTAAATGATCCAGGTGAGTATATTTTTTCATTGTGCTACCTTAAAAAGACCTTAATTATGTATCTTCCTAAGCATCTGCAGTGAAGACAAAAAAAGTAGAAATGGTGTATAACTTTCATAATGAGCTTATCGCTCTGTAGAAGGCATTAATAATCATTTACAAATATAACCTAACAATTTATAATCCAATGTTTATTTATAGTTAATGGTTACTTTGACATTTCCCTTCTTCCTGAGAGAATTGTTTTCAGTGACATGATTTATTTCTGTGTCTTTTCCCTCAATATTTTTAATGTCTCCAAAATAGTTAATAAGGACAGACTAGACGTGAGAATGTTGGATTTTACAAGCCACCCCAAAATTTAGTGGCTTAAAATAGTGACTTGTTTTTTCTTACCATTATATGGGTCAGCTGGGCTCAGCCTGTTGGTTCTTCTGCCCACATGGTTTATAGACTGGGATCACATGTATGACCCCATTCAACTGGGACCTCCGGTGCAACTGGGATGGCTTCTCTTCTGTGTCTGGCACCTCAGCTGGGGTTGGCCAGGCCTCTCTCTCCATCTGGGTCCCTCATCATTCAGTAGTCTAGCCCAAGCTGCTTTATGTAGTGCCTGGGTCCCAGCAGGAAGCTGCCAGGTCTTTTAAGGAGTAGGCCCAGACTTGGCACACAGTTGCTTCCACTGCATTCTTTTGGCCAAAGTCAGTTACAGAGCCAGCCCGGGTTCCAGGGGAACCCGGAAAAAATAGATTCTACTTCTTTCTTTTTTCCTTAAGATTGTAACTGTTTCTTCATTTGAGAGAGAGAGAGTGAGCACATGAGTGGGGAGAGGGGCAGAGAGAGCGAGAAGCAGACTCTCCACTGAGCAGGGAACATGATGTGGGACTTGATCCCAGGACCCTGGGATCATGACCTGAGCCAAAGGCAGACGCTCAACCGACTGAGCCACCCAGGCACCCCTAGATTCTACCTCTTGATGGGAGGAATTTTTGCTGTCTGTCTTTGTAGATAATCAACCAAAAACTCTTAAGTAAATTCAGGCGTTACCTCTTCTTATACTCACCAGACCATCAGAGCTTTGCTGAAACCAATTGTTACTAAAGAAGAAGTTTATAAAAGGGTCCTTGTGACTCCTATGCAAGATCAAGGGCACGGAAGTTATGTGAGTAAATGTGATTATATACTAGTTATATAATAAATTCTACCCGCTGTGCCCGACATCTCCTCTAATAGCCTTCTGCATGGAGTATTTCCTCATGGTACTTTACAGTCACAGACATCCACATTCCATTTATGTGGAAAGAACTCGATTTGACCATTGAACTGAAAGCACAAGAAAGGGTTAGTCCTGAAGCTTTCACTTTCAGTTACACTCTGCAGAAAGGTGGGGATTTCTTCTCCATGACCTGAGGAGAAATAGTGTGAGGATGTCGGTTGATCAGAGGGAGAGTCAAAGGGAGTACTGCTGCCAGTGAGACCCGGAACGTCACTGGTGGCTTGTGGGAGTCCCTAGTACGGTAGTAAGTAAGGGGCCGGGTGTTCTCGTGTTCCTCAGCAGCCACAGACGTCGTATTTTGTCACACAGTGACACAGACACAGACATCGTATTTTGTCACACAGTGACTTAACCTGTGCACCAACGTGTTTCTGTAGCTGTTCCACCAGGACTGAATGGAGGACTTCATACTAAGACCTCACTTTTGTTCTGTGGAATCTGTATCTCTTCTCCCCAAGCAACGTAATAGTCCTAAGTTTGTCCTCATAAAACAACTGTCAGATGTGTAGGATGGTGTATGTGTGTGTCTGAGAGAGAGAGTGTGAGTGTGAAGAATGAGCCGCCGTAGCAAGCCTCATTGAGCTGATGGAGCTGCGGGTGAAACCAGGGCTCAGGAGGAAAATTCTTCATAAAGAACTCCAACGTGAGAGCTTCTGCCAGCTTTTAGTACGAAAACTGTCATTTGCATTGCCTTTTTTTGAGCTTAACATTTTTTGACTTGTCTTATCACCTTGAGTCTATTTGTTCTTTGAGGTAGGCTGTGTTCCACATAATAGCACCATTAAAATAAATGACTATAATATAAACTGGATGGTGTTACACTGTTGGAAACATTCATGGGAGGAGGTAAAGGCATGAAATAGAGCAGGCAGAGTCCTCTGGGAATGCCAGTGAAATTTTCATGAAGAATTTGGAATGTACTCAGTGGTCCTGCTTTAATTTCCTTAGTGTCTGTAATGGGGTATCTTCTTAGAAACCCAGTGTGCAGAGTGCATAACATGTATGCTGCTGTTTCCAACAACACAAGACGTTAATGCAGCATGGAAACCCCATCCTGGGTATCCTCCCTTCTCGGGCATATACGGAGTAAGAAGTATACCATCACTGGTATGATTCCGTATCATGCATCTCATACATCTTTTGGGAATAGGAGAGACTTTTTGCTAGAAATTCTATAATCTCTACAATGCTGATTTCTTAAAAATCTTTGTGCTTGCCCTGTGGGCTGAAGGAATAGCAGCTTTCCAGCTAAAAGAAAACCTCTTTTCTGAACTGGCAGTGTTTCTTCAGAAAAGGAGACTATACTCTGCACTAAACCGAGTAGTCAGAGCATCGGTAGAGAAGAAGACTGCCAAACGAAAGAAGACAGCTGATAAAGGAGAGCCAGCATGAAGATGCCACACACTCGTGATCCTGCATATTGGAGGAAGTAAACACGAGTCCCAAAATACGTGTAGTGATTTGTTCAGTTCTCTGCTGGGTACTGTAGGGATCCTGAAGACAGTTGAGATCACCAAGGAGCCAGGTCTTGGAGAGGGCAGTTGAAAACTATATACGAGAAGATACTTGGACAAGGCAGAAGGTAGTTAAGCACAAGGAGAAAGGTTCCTGAAGGGTGTGGAGAGGGTACAGAAATGGCTTTGGGGATGGCCCTCAAAAAATAGATTAGGCTTTAAACAGGAGACGATGGGGAAAAAGGTAGGAGCAAGAGGAATTTTGAGGACGTCCCAGGATGAAGACTGTCAAGGGCAGAGCTCAGCCCCACACATGGCGGGGAGGGCAGAGCACAGTCGTGGTCCGTTTGGTTGGAGCTGAGAAGACGGATGCCTGGGGAAGCAAAGCCATTTAGGGTAGGGCTTTTCCTGTCTTGCTGAGGAGTCTGTAGAAATCAGAAGTCGTGTGCCATCAGAACAGTGAGTGTGGCACGTCATCTGGTCCGCTCTGGAGAACCTGGAGGCCCAGAAGGCAGTTCTTTTAGTGACTCAGTGGAAGGGGCACTAAATGAAGTTGGTGGCTGTGGGAATGAAGGGCAGTTGCAGAGAACGATGCCAAATGGCTGTCTACCTTGTTCTCCCAGGATGTGGAGACTAGTCACGAAAGAAACTTCTTTTACCCCTTGCAACCTGCGCTCACTCCTAACCTGCAGAGGTAAACAGTAAGATAATGCAGCAGCTGAACTCTTCAGTTCACATCGCATGAACTCCTGTCCTAGTTCAGCGGGTGCATTGTTTGCAGCCCTGAATTGAGAAATGTGTTCTTCGGGGACCTAGTCAGAAGGTGGTGAGGTTTCGGAACTTAAAAGACTGCGGAATCAGACAGTTTGTTTTGTTTGAATTTTGGAGTTGCTGGAACTTCCTATTGCATTAGTGAAAAAAAAAACAAAAAAAAACAAAAAAACCCTCAATCTCCCTAGCGTTTATGGTGACTGTTTAGGTATCATACGTTTCTGTAGCACAAGGGAGGAATTTATGCTAAAGTCTGGGTTAACCACACTTCAGTCCTGAAGAAATGCTTTACAGGAGGGGGAAGGCTACTCACCCTGCTTACCCCTCGGCCACAGAATCATCCCAGGCCGGTCACTCTCTGCAGCTGGAGGGGCTGAGAAAGGAACCACTGGCACCGCGGCCACGGCCTATCTGGTCAAACAGATCGTTGGAGGAGCTGTGTGGTTGAGATCGGGCTGGGATGAGCAGAAGCCTCTGAAATCCGCTCTCCTAGCGCGGCTCGTCCCTGTAATCGCACAGAACCCCTGTGCTGAGTTTCACACCAAACTCGCTACCCTCGCAGTTACATTCTAGATGCGCTGGAATTACCGTGGCTTCAGCTAAGAGTGTTATGTACTCCCTGGGAGAGGGGGAGGACACCACAAACAGGTGGAGACCATTAGAATTCAAGCTGGACTCTGACGTTCCGCCTCTTCCTGTAAACGGGGAAAGGGGTGGGCGAAGGATGAAGGGCCTGGCAACGCTCTCGCGGCTGCAAGGTGTTGCCCTTGGAACACATGGTTGCCCTGGTCCTCTGGGTTTCCATGTGTTTCCAGCTGTTACCAGGAGAGCAGTCTCCAGGTGGGCTGGGAGTCTGCCCTGTCGTTTGTAGTGGCGTTGTGTCTTCAGTTAACGGTTTGAGTTGTTAAAGGAATTGGAGAGTGAAGCTGCTCCCACTTAGCGTGCTGTCCCTTTGTCTTGGTCCCAGTGCTATGTCGTCGGTAGGGATACAGCACAGCAGGCTCGTGCGCGGAGCGGAAAGCCACCTGGCAGCATGCAAATGAGACTGCACCTTGTGTTCCTAATAGCCTTGCAGAAATCTTGTGTTTGGAATCTGTGAGCTTGAGATCTGACCGGAGTGTGGCCCGCTCCACAGCGGAAGCAGGTGCTGCTCGACGTCTGTGGCATCGGTCCCTTTGTCATGTGCCCCACCAGTCCAGACTCCCTAGTGTTGCTACAGTACCAGGTTTCTTTCATTTCCTGGTCGTGTTCTATTAATAGCCAGGGGGATAGGGCTAGGTTTTTCCTTTACTTAATTTATCTAGATTTGATTATCCCAATTTTACAGGGATTTTCATTTTGAAAAATAATTAGTGGAAAACTGATGAAGTAGAGCTGTGCGTGTGGGTGTTGTATTTAAATACATGAGCAGCATGCAAGACGCTCCCGGGTGGCTGGGGGTTGGGATTCGGAGGAGTTGCTGCTGTCCTCTGGATCCTCCGTGGCATTTTTTTTTTTTTAAAGATTTTATTTATTTATTTGACAGAGAGAGTTCACAAGTAGGCAGAGAGGCAGGCAGAGAGAGGAAGGGAAGCAGGCTCCCTGCCGAGCAGAGAGCCCGATGCGGGGCTTGATCCCAGGACCCTGGGATCACGACCTGAGCCAAAGGCAGAGGCTTTAACCCACTGAGCCACCCAGGCGCCCCCTCCGTGGCATTTTTAGAAGTTCCTGACTTACAACATGTCCTAAAACTTTTAGAGAAGATACATTTAGAGATACATTCAGAGAAGATTAGAAGATACATTTAGAGAAGATAAGAACTGGAAAGTTTCCAAATACTGGTGGTTTTAGATGGTCAAAAGTCCTGTATGGATTTTGAAAGGTAAAAATGAAAGTGAAGGAGTTAGGCGGCTCTTCGCGTTTCTTTTGTCATGCTCTTTCTCCTCACTGTGTTGGTGTTCTGGAATTTGTAGCCAGTCCAGGGCCTCCTGGCTGACTGCACCCTATTGAAACAGGAGTATTTGCTTTAAATTTTTCCTTGTACCTGGTTCCCACCTATGAAGTCTTTCCCCACGCTGGTTTGTTTTAAACTATTGGGTCCTCTCAAGCATGGGATTAGCATTAGCAAGGATAAAAGAGTGAGTAAGATGTTGGAAGTTTGCAGAAGATTCGGGGTGGAAGGAACGGAATCTCTGACTGAACACTGCTCTGTGCTTGGGTTTGCAGGCGTTGTGGGAGGCGCTCCAGTGAAGAAATGGACCAGTGCGCGTAAGCATGGACTCTCCTTGCTGACTGTCACCACCTGCTCTCCTTGCTAAGTGAGAGTGGGTCAGGGGAGAAGGAAAGAGGTCAACATGAAGCTAAAGCAGCGAGTCGTGCTGTTAGCGATTCTTCTTGTCATCTTTATCTTCACCAAAGTTTTCCTGATTGACAACCTGGACACGTCAGCCGCAAACCGAGAGGACCAGAGGGCTTTCCACAGAATGATGGCCGGCTTGAGGGTGGAGCTGGTGCCCAAGCTGGACCACACCCTGCAGTCCCCCTGGGAGATTGCGGCCCAGTGGGTGGTTCCCCGGGAAGTGTACCCAGAAGAGACACCAGAGCTGGGGGCAATCATGCATGCCATGGCCACCAAGAAAATCATTAAAGCTGACGTGGGTTATAAAGGGACACAACTGAAAGCCTTACTGATACTTGAAGGAGGACAGAAAGTCGTCTTCAAGCCTAAGCGGTAAGTCTTCATCTTGGGAGTCCTCTGGGTTTTTGGTTGATTCATGTAGCTTGTAATTTATCTAGCCGGTTCCTCTCCTTCTCTTGGTATTCTCCTCAGTAAAATGAGGGGAGTAATCCACAAGATCTCTGAAGTCTTTTCTAGCTCCTGCTGTTCCATGATTCTTCGAGTAGGGGAAATTTATAGGAACATGTCTTGGTTCTGTACAAGACTGCACAGAGCTCTCCTCGCTTTCTAAATGTATCACACTTGTGCTTTGTGCCAGTTGTGAGAGATACAAAATGAATTGGTTAGGAAATAAGTGACTTGTCACCAAAAGTGTGCAGTTGGAGGCTGGATAAGTAACCACATGCCAGGGATAGAGCAGGAGCTCGCCAGAGCGGGAGTGGGTTCGGACAGTGACTGAAGTCCCTTTGAAGTACTGAAGCTGCGGATTCTTTCACACGGGTTTTGTTCCAATTAATAAACTTTATTTTTTGGAGCAGTTTTAGGTTTCCAGAAAAATCGAGAGGAAAGTATAGAGGTCCCCCCCTCTACCCCTAGGGTCCCCATTATTAACATCTTCTGTTAGTGTGGCAGGTTTGTTACAGTTGATGGGCCAGTCCTAGTTTATTAACTAAAGTTCATTGTTTGCAGTAAGGGTCACGCTTTGTGTGGTACATTCTGTGGATTTCGATAAACATGTAATGACAAATATCTACCATTACGATATCCTACAGAACAGCTTCCCTGCCCTAAAAATACCCCGTGTTCCACTTCCTCATCCCTCCGTCCCTCCCCTAAACCCCTGGCAACCACTGATCTTCTACTGTCTCTGTAGTTTAGCCTTCCCCAGAGTGCTGTATAATTGCAATCATACCTTCGTGGCCTCTTCGGATTGGCTCCTCTCACTTAGCGATAATGCGTTTACGTTTCCTCCATGTCTTTTTGTGGATTGAGGCTCATTTCTTTTTATTAGTGAATAATATTCCATTGTCTGGATGTACCACATTTTGTTTATCCATTTACCTGCTGAAGGACATCTTGGTTGCTTCCACATTTGGGCAATTACAAATAAAGCTGCTATAAACATTCAGGTGCACATTTTTTGTAGATGAAAGTTTTCAACTCATTTGGTTAAATACCAAGGAGCATGATTGCTGGATCATATGGTGAGAGTGTGCTTAATTTTGAAAGAAGTTGCCAAACTGTCTTCCAGAGTATCTGTACTGTTTTACATTCCCACCAGCAGTGAATGGGAGTTCCGTTACTCCACATCCTCACCAGCATTTGGTGTTGTCAGTGTTTTGGATTTTAGCCATTCTGATAGATGCGTAGTGATGCCTCATTGTTGTTCTACCTGTTTTGAAGTGAAAACTGAATCATTTTAGTTACCTCAGTCCAAAATCCAAGAAAATGAGCTGAATTGTATGTTGTTAGACAGTGATCCCTTGGGGACTTCTCTAAGGCTCTACAGAGATCATTTGTTTGGCAATTTTTTAAATAGTTTTCTGTGAGTATATGAATTTGAAATAGGTTAACATGATGGTGATTCGTATTCTTTTGCCAGGAATTATTTACCAGTGAGTTTTCTCAAAGTTGGTAATGTCTGAAATTTTCTGTGTACTAAACATTTTTTTCATTCCCTAATAGAGCTTTTGAGAGAATTATAACACATACCTTTGGGTCTCTTGCTGGGTGGGAGAAGAAATATGGGGTAAAGATGTACAAAATTCAGCTGTGATGAAAGTGGTTAGCTTAGCTGTCTTCACAGCCCTACCATCAGTAGATAATTGGCAGTGGGAAAACAAATCTGTTGGGATCCTAGAAAGGGAAGAAGTCTGCATTTGCCTGGACCTAGGAGGTGTGATGTACAGAAGATATGGAAATTAGGAAAGTTAAATATACAGTATGCTTTTGGAGAGTAGAAAACTTTGATTGGCAGGTGATGTGGAAAAAGTGTGGTTATGTGGGCCTTGCGATATATTTTCCACTGGACACACACCGTTTGCCAGGCACCACACTAAGTGCTTTGTCTCTGTCCGTGCTTCCAGCCTCCATCACAGCTGTGGGCAGTTACACCTCTTGTGTCTAGAGTAAGAAACTGAGGCTGAGGGAGAATAACCAACTGGACAGGGTCATCCTGCCGTAAGTGGCATTAGGATCGGAGTCTGAGCGGCCAGTGTTCTGCCACACATGTGTAATTCTCTTCGGTTTGTCTGCCGTCCCGTAAGTGTGAGGACATGCAGCACCCATCATCAGAAGTCGCTAGTTTAGTCTTGAAATGTAGTCCTTGACCTTGGTTGGTGGGCCTGGGTGAGCAGCAGCGTGAGCAGAGTGATGGAAAGAAGGCAGATGAGAAACAGAAATGAAATTCACGTACAGAGATGAGTTGTGGGCATTTCGTGTTTCAAGAAGAGGATGTCCCCTGCAGAAGCACCATCTCTGCAGGCCAGCAGGAGGCGTCAGAAGGCAGGTACTCCGGGTAGTGCTCCTGTCAGGCCTAGTCCAGGCGCTTGGCAGGTGGCGCGGGGTCTTCGGACCAGGTAGAGGTGGAGGGCCGGAGGCCCAGGAGATGGAGAGCGGTGCAGCAGAGAACCGTACAGACAAACCCGGTCACTGTAGCTTCATCTCCTGTCTCTTTCCACCACCACATCTGTCCCCGTACCTTCCTCTTCCACACCCTCCTGTGGACCCTGTTCGTTCTCCCTCCATGTGCCCATGTGAGCCCTGGGTTCCCAGCTTGAAAACATCCAGGGACCTCATGATGCTCACTGGACAGAACTCAGCCTCCACAGCCTCATGGTCCACCCCTGGCAGTCTGGTCCTCTGTTACACACCCTGCTCTCGATTCCTGTCCCATTGGTCCCTGCTCCCCCCATCCCCATGTCAGTCCCAGCCCCAGGGGACTGTCCTGCCCCACTACCAGCCCCCAGCTGCAGTGGGGGGGGGGGTCGCCCTCTTGGTCACGGCCCCTGGTGACCTGCGCTGGATACACCCGGCACCGTCACTGTCTGTGGGGGGGTTCCACATTTCAGTGCTTGTAGAAATTGACTCTGGCCCCGAGACGCCTAGCAAATTGCTATTCTGATCCTGGGGGCCTCCGAGGCTATTTAGTTCCAGTGTAAGCACAAATTAATGTCCTTGGTCAGATGCTGATGTCCTTCACCAGAAGGATAGGAGTGATTTATTGGCAGTTACTATTTGAATTTTGCTGCTCTGTCAGTGACTTAAGATGGATCACTCTCTGCTGAGAGGAGGCTCTGTGCCCCAGCTGCTGAGATGGCACGTGCACCCCTCTCTATGAGTCGCTCATGGTTTCTGGGCTTCTGGAGCCCCGATGGCCATGTCCTCCTGTCAGAGATAGGAGGCGTGCATGGTGGGTGGAATTTATGGGCAGACAGTGATGCTTTTATTTGCATGTTTTTTGCCTTACGTTGGAGAAGTGATTTTTTTTTCCCCTCAGTGTAGCTATCGGCGTTCTGGAGGTCGATGGGCTTTCACAGGCCAAGACTAGTTATGGTGGGAAGACAAGATAGCAGTTTAGGCCTCAGAGGGGGAGAAGTAAGGGAGTGATCCTAGGATGTGCTAGAAGGGACCTTGGAGATTTGTCCGGCCGGGCCAGCTGCTCCTTTGAGTGGTGAGACACAGAGTTGGGACTCACCACAGTTCACACAGCCCACAGGGAGCCAGGGAGGCCGCAGCTCTTGGGTTCTTATTCCTTCCCTCTTCTTTTCCTCCCTCCCCCTCCAGGCCACTCCCTCCCAATGTCCCTGGATTCCTGTAGGGTTTAACATTTCACCCCGAGCCGCCTTTCAGGGTATTGGAAAGCTCTTGAACGTTTCACTGGAAGGAGTGAACTGCACAGTGCACACATGTCCCTGTGGCTCCGCTGGAGCCCCGGCACAGAAAGTGTTCCAGGACTGTCCCCCAGCTCTGCGGACAGCCTACAGCTGTGTTGGACAGAGATGCGCTCGAATGGTGTCTGCTTTTGCTGCAGTTCTATTTAAAAATTGAGGCTTTATCAGGAGGCAGCCAGTGGAATCCTAGGTAGTCTGAATAATGCTTTGACACTAGAAACGAGAAACGACGTTGGAGTGTACCGACCATGCTAAGAAGAAACTGGCCTCCCAACCAGGGGGTGACGCACAGCTGTCTTCCGACAGTAGTGTTCTGTCACTTTGCCTTGATAATGTGTTTTGTGGGCATGGTTTGTTTCACTTTTGACTCCAAGGTCATTTACAGGGAAGCTCACAGCCTTTGACAGCACCGTCGCCCACTTCCCCGGTCCACATGTCCCCAGTGGAGCAGCTCCTCTTCCTCCAGCCTCCGTTCATTTCTATTTTACACTTGCCTGGAAAGCGTAATAGGTCTTTTGATTCAGGGAAATGCAGGCAAACAGTAGCGGTCATAGGCAGCTTTAGTATCTTCTTTTTTCCCAATTAACCATTAAATGGTATCTTTCTTTATGATTGGTAGAAAGAAATATGCCAGTTTTGATTATCTTTTGTTGATGTCATGCATGTGATGGAAAAATCATTAGAGTGGAGTTTAAGATGAAAGAGATCTTGGAAATTGCCCCCTAGTCCAGCCCCTAGTATGTTATAGAAGAAGAATCTTAAGACCCAGAGAAGAGAACGGTTTTGCTCAAGGTTACCCAGACAGGTGATGACAGAACTATATGCCTAGGTCCCGTGCCAGTCCGGGATCCCTGCCACTATAGCATCGTAAATGTAAACAGAGAAAAAGAGGATGGTTTGTCAAACAGCTTTTTTCAAATGCACCTTTGCCTACTCGTTAAACAAACACTGAGGCATATCAAGACCATTTATTTCCAAGAAATTTAAACTTCTCAGAAGCCTTGCCATAGCCATTCTGGTAACACAGACATTTTGATCATAGGGTTCCCTTCATTTCTTCAGTCTAATAAAAATGGTAGCAAACATTCATTAAGCACCAACTGTAGGCTTAACATCATGGTAGAGATTCAGAGATAGTCCTTGCCTTCCAGAAAATGACCTTTGAGTTTTACTTAGACTACATGGAAAGTCTTTTAGAGGGGTAGAAATAACATCTTGTGTGTTCTATTCATAGAGTGATTGTGAAGCAGATAGAGAAATCTAGGTTCCTTCTCCACTTCATCTTTACCCCCTCTTCCAGATTCGTCCGAATCCACAGCCGCACTCGGCTTTGGCAGGGAAGGCGTCCATAGGGCGGAGTCAGGCGTGCTTACGTTCTGCTGTGCTGTCCCGTGCGGTGCTGATGTAATTCACGTCTCCATCTGTGCTTCCCGTTCACTCTGCAGGTATAACCGAGACTATGTGGTAGAAGGGGAGCCATATGCTGGTTATGATAGACACAATGCAGAGGTAGCAGCCTTTCATTTGGACAGGTATGTGTCATCCCGGAGGGTTACTTTGCTTTGTTTCCATTTAAAAACATCTTGGAGAGGACTTGTGGACTCCTTCCAAAGGGAGCAACTCTAATAACTTTCACTTGGTACCTACTCGAGGTAGCTGATTGACGGGATTCCATTAAAGTCGCACGAGTCCTTTGTAATCTGGGTGATTCTTGGAAAACCTGAGTAAATATCTTCACTCTACACTTTTCAAGGTCATTTCCTTCTGGCATGCCCTCTGGCACCATGAGTGAAGATATTCTTGGTAAAGAAAATGGCAGGATGAAAACCAGAGCTGGAATTCAAGTCCCTAAACTGAAATGATCGTTAATTGGGCCTGACAGTACTGGTTTTTTTTGTTTTGCTTTATTTTTGTTTTAAGTAAGTAATACTCACTTATCCTAGAAGCATACAGCATGACATATATAATGAATTTTATTATCCTTCACACAGGAGATGCTTGGCTTTAGTAACCAGAATAATTCCAAAAGCAAAATGAATATAAATTCAAAATATGTAAGCTAACTAGGAAAATTAGTATTTTTTCAGCACAGGGCTCGCCAAGAGCCTGGTAACTGGAGTGTCTGGTAGCTCGCTTGCCCTTCTGAGCAGCTCCTTTGTCCAGGCATACTGACAGACTTCAAAAGAATTATTCACAATAGTTGTTAAATGAATACATAAAGGAAACCAGAAGAAAATAAAGGTGATTTTTTTTTTTCTTTTTCTGGATTAGGAAGGATTTTCTAGGCATAAAAGCAATAATTGAAAAATTGCAAAGAAAAAGCTATTCCAGGAGACAGAGCTAAATACAATTAACTCCAATGTCAGGGAACATCAAATGAAATTTGAAAGCAAAGTAGGAGAAAATACTTGAATCTAATGTAATCCAAGCATTAACAACCTTAATATATAAATGTTTATACAAATCTGTATATATGCTAAAACTTTAATAGAAAATGATCTAAGGGCACAGTTGACTAAATAGAAATCATCAATTGCCAATAAATATGGGGGGGTGGGGTTCATCCTCACCAGGAATAACAACAACAACAAATCCATTTGAAACAACGGATACTATTTTCTTCTGCTGAGAATGGCCAGATTAAAAAAAAAAAAAAAAGGTAGTACTATATTGGAAGGAATGCAGTGAGATTTGGATGCAGCTTGTGGCATTATTAATCAGTTCCATCTTTCTTTTTAAGAACTCTGGCATTATATATCGGAAAACTGAATGCTCCTGGCCTTTGGATGAGTAACTACCTTTTTACGCCAATTTATCTAAGATATTTTTAAGAATGTATTTCTAGGAAGTACCTGGAGAAATAATGGAATTCAGAGTTAACATATATCCAGGATCTTAGCCGTAGCGTGAAATTTTCAGTAGTGAAAAACTAGTGGCAGTCTAAATATTCAGTGATAGTGGAAAAGGTTAAAAAAATGTTCACAATACCATGAGTTTTTCACTGCCTCTTTTTAAGACCTAGCGGTAGAGAATTGGGTAAATCTTGTTCCTCACTTAAAGGCCTGCTAGCATCAGTCTTTCCAAGAGCTCATTTGTTTCCTCGTTTTCTTCATTCCCAACCTGATGTCCCAGTTGACAGACACCAGCAGCATGTGAAGATCGTTTTCCCCTACCAATACCAATATTTCATATACCAGTATTTCATCCAACACACGGATTTGTGTTCATCTAAGATATGTAAAGGGGTACCTCATTGTTAGTGATTTTTGGTTTTCCGCAGTCATTATTAGCAAAATTTAACATGTCCGTATCTTTTCACACCACAACACCTATTCGTTAACTTAGAGTGAAGTAGTCTTTGTAGAGAAATCACTCCCTTTGATGTTAATTAAATCTACTAATGTTTCAGTTCATGATCTGTGCACTGGGAGGTCTTGCGTTTCAAAGGGAAGCGTACCTCAGAGTCTGAAAGTTCTTCTCTAGCCAGGCCCCCTACCCCTTTTGTTAACTACCACCCCAGCCGGACTCACATGCCCCCCTCGACATGGCCCCTTGGCACTCGACTGGCTGCTAGTGGTTGGCCTGGTGGTAGTCAGTGGAGAAAAAGGACCTCCCTGCTCTCTTTACCAGCCACGGCTCCTGCTCCTTTTCTGCTCTGGGTTGCTGTTTCGCCATTACATGGGGATTTAACCACCTTGTCTGACCACAGGAGGCTTTCTCAGTCTTTATGTTATTTTGACCCATCTGTTGATCTACTTTTGTGGCTTTTCAAAGATTGAGTTTAAGACCGTCAGCAGCCCTGAACAATGCATTACTCCTTTATGTAGCTGTTTGGAAAGGTTTTATCACGACATGAGGAAGGGCTCATAATGAGTGAAAAGCAGGATACCCAGCTGTGTTTGTATAATCTCAACTGTGTATCTATACACAAGAGTGTGTGTGTGTTCACATACATGTGTAAAGGAAAAAAATGCTCGTATACCAAAATGTCAGTAGTTATTTCTGGGCTGTGCAGTTATGGATGATCTTTATTTTCTTCATCGTAACTTTTCTGTGTGGTCCAAATCCTGCCCCCTCCAACGTTTCTTCAGTGAGTGTATTTTTTAGCCAGGAAATTTTATTTTTTAAAAAATGATTTTGCTCGACCATTAGGTTGATCTTTTAGACCATTAGAGAGAAGCATCTTCAAATATATCTGTATTTAGTTGTTCCCTGGGTTTATCTTTTTAGATTAATCTGTATAGTTTTCTGCCAATGTGCTGTTTTATCCAAAGCTTTGAACACGTGCATGGGTTTAAGCCCGTTTTTTTAATGCTTTGTTGAAATTTGTTTAAAAGTTTTACTATGAAAAATTTCTAACGAATTAGAATAGTTTAATGAATCCATATACCCATTCCCCAAGTTTAGCAGTTGCTCTCATTTTGCTAGATTTGCCTCATCCTTTTTGCTGAAGTGCATATTAAAATATATTACATACATCTTGATGGCTTAGTCAGTAGAACATGGGACTTGTGATCTCGGGGTTGTGAGTTCAAGCCCCACACTGGGGTAGAGATTACTTAAAAAAAAAAAAAATTTTAAACACGTATAAATAGAAATATACATATATATACCTACCAATCAGCAATATATTTTCTTTATAAAATACAGCCCCCAAAGATTTTTCTCTTCTGTTCTTCAACCTCCCAAACCAGGATTCTGGGTTTCCGTCGCGCCCCCTTGGTGGTTGGCAGATTTGTTAATCTACGGACAGAGATCAAGCCCGTTGCCACGGAGCAGCTCTTGAGCACCTTCCTAACCGTAGGTAAGATTATAGAGGACATTTAAATAGGGGAGTAGTTAATAAGTTAAGTGGGACATCATTGAGTAAGCTGGTTTGTGACTTTTAAGAATTGAAGAACTCAAGGGAATACAAAAACATATTGGGCCACTTGTTTTTAGGCTACTGGGGAATATGGATCCTAACGGTAGGTAGGTGGCCAGAAAGTGAGAGTTTTCTCTGACATGTACTTGGCTGTGTGAAGGTAGGAAGTGAGGTCATTTACTGATCGTGTAAGTAGGTAATAACTTTGTTTCCTTCTGCCTGATCTTTTTTTTTTTTTTTTAATGTTTTATTAATTTAAGAGAGAGCACAAGCTTGAATGGGGGGACTGCCCGATGAGCAGGGAACCCGATGCAGGGCTCGATCCCAGGACCTTGGGATCATGACCTGAGCCAAAGGGAGCTGCTTAACCAACTGAGCCCCCCAGGTGCCTCCTCTTCTGCCTGATCCTAAAGTAAATCTCAGACTCAGATTTTGGCCTAAAGCCGTTACTGTGTGTGTATCTTTGACTTGGTGGCTCTTTCATATACATGTACTTTCTTGGGAACTGTCTCCTTAGAATTGAGGGAACTATAAGGCAGCTCTGAAAGAGGGTCAGAAATGCCCTTGGAAGGTTGGCTTTGGGCCTGGAAGATGACCACTGCCTTCTAACCCGCAAGGGTCAGCCTGTAACCCACTGTGCATGGACTTGACTCTGGTCCCTGGCCTCTGTGCTCTGTTCTCTCACTCTGAGGTCAGGCATCTGAGCTAACATTCTCAATCCTGTTCTGCTCGTGGACACGGTGAGAATGGGAAGAAGTCAGAGGTGCCATGGTCTCTTGTCTCAGTCTCATCGTGGTGACATTCTCAATGACACAGTGCTCCACGTTACGATATGACCGTTGAAACAGACATTGCCAGATGAATTTCACCTTGCTTTGCTAGAATGAATGGGTTTATATTTGAAATGAGGTGAAATTGAATATTTTTTTAAGATTTTATTTATTTATTTGGCAGACAGAGATCACAAGTAGACAGAGAGGCAGGCAGAGAGGAGGAAGCAGGCTCCCTGCTGAGCAGAGAGCTCGATGCGGGGCTCGATCCTAGGACCCTGGGATCATGACCTGAGCCGAAGGCAGAGGCTTTAACCCATTGAACCACCCAGGTGCCCCTGAAATTGGATATTTAAAGGACTTGTGACGGAGTCATCTTTCAGAATTTAAACCTACAGGGCTAAGGCTTAAGCTGTTCTTAAAATTACCCAAAGTGGACAGTATCAGTAATTTGTTTCATGTGTTTTCTAATCACTTTTCCTGGTCCAGTTCTGTGCTCTGGCAGACATGAATTCCTGATGGATGAGAGGAGGTCAAGAAGAGTAGACCAGAGCCCCTGCTCTCTGGAGACTCACAGGTTAACTCTCCTACATGGTGCCAAGTGTGGGGGACGGAGAGGCCAGGGTAAAGTTTGTAGAGGAGGCTATTAGCAACTAGACTGACTATTGAAGAATCAGTAAGAGCTACCCCGGCAGCAAAAGGAAAGGGCATGAGGCAAAATAATAGGAAGTCATCATGGGAACGAGGGCCTAAAGACCTGAAAGTACACAGGACTGGTGCCTTTGGGGAATGAGCTTCTGGATACAGCCTGCAGCACAGGGCAGTGTTTGAGTGTGGGCTGCCGTCACAAGACATCATAGACGGTGTGGCTTAAACAGTAGAGACTTATTCCTCACAGTTGTGGAGGTGGGGTATGGGGTCAGGGTGCCAGCATGCTTGGGTTCTGGTGAGGACCCTCTTCCTGGTTTGTAGTCAGCCACTGTCTTGCTATGTCTTGCAGAGAGTCCTTCTTAGAAGGACACTAATCCCAACATGAGTGCTCCCCTCAAAAGTCCCACCTCTAGATACCACCACACTGGGATTAAGGGCTCAACATCTGAATTTGGGGATATATAAAAATTCAGGCAGATAGAGGGATTGAACTGGAGATAGGTTTTAAATAATGAGCTGACCTTAGCACAGTTTTGGGTTTTTTTTTTTTAAGATTTTATTTATTTATTTGACAGACAGAAATCACAAGTAGGCAGAGAGACAGGCAGAGAGAGAGAGGGGGACTCGGCTCCCCCCCAAGCAGAGAGCCCGATGCAGGGCTCAATCCTAGGACCCTGAGATCATGACCTGAGCTGAAGGCAGAGGCTTAACCCACTGAGCCATCCAGGTGCCCCATCAGTTTTTAAAAATATTAGATAACTTGATATAACAACCAAATTCTGTGTAACCCTTGCAACTTGACAAAGCACTTTCATACAATTACCTTATGTTGATCCTCTTGTGCAAAAGACTGCAGTGAGTAAGGGAGATTTACCCACGTAAATCAGCTCAGAAGAGTTGGAGGACTTTCCTGAGTCATGTAGCTACTCTTAGCCAGGATTCAGACCTGGATTTTCAGACTATCTATATTTCATCTGCTAATATTCTTTCAACACAATTTTATTTCCCTTCTGTGGTGGGCTCTGAACTATCTAGAAATGAATGACACCTACCTGCCCTCAAGGAGCTTCATTTGATGGGGAAGCCAGACATGTACAGAGGGCCTGTGGCAGCATGGACGGAAAGGGGTGATGTGCAGGTCAGGGTGATTGATGGTTCCTTGGTGAAGGTGGCGTTTCATCCAGGTCTTAAAGGGAGAGTAGCTCTCCCTCAGGGAGGTACAGTGGGAAAGAACGTCCTAGATGTTGAGACTTTCAACCTTTTTTGTACTATAGACTCTTGGCATACTGGAGAAGCTTGGGGATCTTTCCTTAGAATAGTGTTTTTTAGGGGCGCCTGGGTGGCTCAGTTGGTTGAACAACTGCCTTCGGCTCAGATCATGAACCTGGAGTCCTGGGATCGAGTCCCGCATTGGGCTCCCTGCTCGGTGGGGAGTCTGCTCTTCCTCTGACCTCTCCACTCTCACTCACTCTCTCTCTCAAATAAATAAATAAATAAAATTAAAAAAAAAAAAGAATAATGTTTTTTAGGGGCACCTGGGTGGCTCAGTGGGTTAAGCCTTTGCCTTCAGTTCAGGTCCTGATCTCAGTGTCCTGAGATCGAGCCCCACATCAGGCTTTCTGCTCAGCAGGGCGCCTGCTTCCGCCTCTCTCTCTGCCTGCCTCTCTTCCTACTTGTGATCTCTGTCTGTCAAATAAATAAATAAAATCTTAAAAAAAAAAAAAAAGATTAGTGTTTTTTAAAGGCACACATTCGAATACATAGACTTACAAATGAAATCAATAATATTGAAATCTAGTTTCGTTATCAAAAATTCGAAGTTTGCAGTCTATAAGCTTGTGCTTCATTATTATTTAACACATTAAATAACAGATCTAGCAGTGATCCAGTAACTGTCATAATTTCAGACAGTATAAATGATACTTTGCAACAATGGTTGATATGATATGAAAAGTCTGTGGTTTCTTCTGGTGAAAGAGTCACAGGTAATACTAATACCGCCATGGTTTGCTTCCTAATGTCATAACTGAAGGAACACTAAGTTTCACATAAAAGTTAATGAAAATAAAGGGGCGCCTGGGTGGCTCAGTCAGGTAAGCATCTGACTCTTGGTTTCAGCTCAGGTCATGATCTCAGGGTTGTAGGATTGAGTCCCATGTCAGGTCCCACATTCAGTGCAGAATCAGCTTAAGACTCTCTCTCTTCTTCTTGCTCTGCCCCTCCCCCGGCTCCTGCATGCGCCTGCGTGTGCTCTCTCTTTCTCAACTAAATAAATCTTTAAAATAAAACAGTTGTTAATGAAAATAATGTGACTTTGTTCCCAGCCAGTGCCCAGGCTCCTGAGTCAAGTCTGCTTCAGGTGGAGGACAGCGCGTAGACAGGGGTGACGAGAAGCAAGAGAAGCCTGTGGCAAGCGCAGGGGAGTTGAGCCCCAGTGAAGGGAGGCTCGGGGCTGATGAAAGAGAAAGGCAGGTGGTCAGGACGGTGTCCACCGGGCCTCGTGCACCAGGCTTAGAAGTGGAGACCTTTTCCTTAGACACTGGGAGGCCATTAAAAGAGCTGGAGCATGGGAAAACCAGATTGGAATTTTGGAAAACCAGCCACGGCAGTGTAGTGGAGGCTGCACTGGGACGGGGGTGGGGGGAGAGCTGGGAGCGCGTGGTGGCTGCCGTACTCCGCGCATGTACAGGGCGAGTCATAGCTCGAGCACAGACAGCGGGTAGGAAGCGTTAAGGGACACTCAGCAATTAGAATGGAATGAATTTGGTGAACATTTGGGCTGAGTGGGACAACTGAGAGAGAAGGAAAAAATTAAGAATGACTCCCAGTTCCTGAATTGGATGACTCAGTGTATTACAAAGCCGTCAACTGTCTTAGGAATGTATGAAGAGGAGGAAGATCATGAATCAAATTTTAGACATTTTGTTTTCTTGTGTGAAATAACAAGAAAGATATATACCGGTCTCTGCCCCCGGTGCCTGATGGAGAGCTCAGAAAACCCTGGTAAATTCCTAAGCCATAAGAGCACGGGGAGGATCTCTTATTCTAATGAGGAGGCTCTGTGTGGGCTGGTCACCAGAACGACAAGCCATAGCTGGAAGCCTGGAATTCTCAGCTCCCTGCCCCCCATTTTCCAGGGAGGGGAGAGGGATTGAGAATAGAGTTAATAATAAATCGTGCCTACTGGAGAAAGCCTCCATAAAAATCCCAATAGTATGGGGTTTGGGAGTTTCCAGGTTGGTGAAGCAGGATGCTTCCATGTGCCACCAGCCAGGCCCCAAACTCAATGAGGACAGAAGCTCATTGGTCTGAGACCTTGCCCTGTGTATGTCTTCACTGGGGCTTTTGATACGTGTCCTCTGTAATACACCAGTAACCAGTGAGTAAACTGGTTTCCTGAGTCCTGTGAGCCTCCTTGGCCATTTCTTTTTTTATTTGAAGTGTGATTGACATTGACCACTTATATTAGTCTCAGGTGTGCATCGTAATGACTTGAAATTTTATTTATGGTGAAACGATCACCACAACATCTGGTTAACATCCATCATTATACATAGTTATGGGATTTTTTTCCTTGTGATTAGAACTCTTATGATCTATTCACGTAGCAACTTTCGTTATGGTACTACTAACTTAATAGGTGCATTTCTGAACTTCACATCTCCGGACTGATTTATCTTCTAACTGGAAGTTTGTGCCTTTTGACCCCTTCGCCCATTTCACCCACCTCTGGCAGCCACCAGTCTGCTCTCTGTATCTAAGAGCTTGGTTTTGCATTGGTTTTGGTTTTGTTTTTAGATTCTGCGTATAATAAGACTATATGGTATTTGTCTTTTTCTGACCTGTTTCATTTAGCGTAATGCCCTCAAACTCCATCCATGTTGTTGCAAATGGCAAGATTTCATTCTTTTTGTGGCTGAGTCATATTCCATTGTGCATATATGGCACATCCTCATTCACTCATCAGTGGACACTTAGGTTGTTTCCACAGCTGGGCTGTCGTAAATAATGCTGCGGTGAATATGGAGGTGCAGATAGGTTTTCAAGTTAAAGTGTTTTCTTTTCTTTTTCTTTCTTTCTCTTTTTTCTTTTGGATACTTAGAAGTAGAGCTGCTGGATCGTATGGGAGTTCCATTTTTTTAGTTTTTTGAGGAACCGCCATAGCGTTTACCATACTATGGTACATACCTTACTATGCCAATTCACATTCCCACCAGTGGTACCCAAGACTTCCCTTTTCTCCATATCCTCTCCAGCACTTTTTGTCTGTATGTTTGATGGTATCTTGTTGTGGTTTTGATTTGGATTTCTCTGATGACCAGTAATGTGGAACATCTTTCATGCACCTTTTGGCACTTGTATATGTTTGGAAAGATGTGTATTCAGATCTTCTGCTCATTTTTTAATCAGATTTTTTTTTGCCTTTGAGTTGTGGGAGTTTTTGGTTTTTTTTTTTTTTTTTAAATTTTGGGTATTAGCCCCTTATCATTTTGTCAATTGTCTCTTTGGCTGTGCAGAAGCTTTTTAGTTTGATGAAGTCATACTTGTTCATTTTCGCTTTTGTTGCTTTTGTTCTTGGTATCATATCCAAAAAATCATCACCCCATCACCCAGATTGACGTCGGGGAGTTGACTGCCTGTGTGTCCTAGGAGTTTTATGGTTTCAGGTCTGATGTTCAGGCCTTCAGTCCATTTTGAATTAATGTCTGTCTGTGGTGTAAGATAGTTTTCGTTCTTCTGCATATGACCGTCCAATGTTCCCAACAGCATTTACTGAAGAGACTGTCCTTTCCCCATTGTATATTCTTCTGCCCTAGTAAATCAAACCCCAAGATGGGGCTCATGGAAACCCCTGATTTATAAGCCAGTCAGACGCGCAGGTGACAACCCAGGCTTAGAGCTGGCCTCTGAAGTGGGGCACAGTCTCGTGGGACTGAGCCTTCAACCCGTGGGACTGGTTCCTGACTCTGGGAAGACAGTGTCAGCATTGAGTAGAATCGTAGGGTTCCCAGCTGGAGTCACAGAATGCAGTTCTCCACAGTGAAATTGGGTACAGAGTCTTACCGTGACAGGAGTGTCCAGAAGTGAATGGTGACGAGTCTTTTAGGGGCTTTAGACAGTCTACAGCTTAGGAGAGAAGTCTGGGCTGGAGGGTTAGATTTGGTTATTAGAGGTGGTAGTTCATCCAAGAAGAGCACGGAGACCAGGGTGATCAGAAAGCCAGTTATAAAAGCTAAAAAATCCAGGAAGTGATAAAAGATTCAGAGCCTAGGCAAATTAGATATTGAAGTCTGGAAAGAGATTGGAGTGAGATTATTAATAATAAGTAGCCGGCATTGATTGGTCTCTGACACTGGGTCGGGCTTTGTGCTGAGCATTACTGCGGATTATCTCACCCCTCGCAACGCAGTGGTGGGGGACTGATACCTATTTTACAGAGAAAGCTTAGAGAGTTAGGATCACGTGCCCAAACTCTTAAGTCTAATGACTGTTGAAGGTCCATATGTTAACCCCAGAAACCTGATCCTGCTTCCCACTCAACCATCACACATACACTCTGTTCACTTATTGAAGGGTCTTACCGGACTCAGGAGTTCGGATTTTGTCATGTGGGCAGCAGGTTTCCTACACCAAGCAGGGTTTTGCTTTGTTTTCTAACTGTTTTTTGAATCAGTAATACATTGACCTAACTCAAAATTTTTAAAAAATATTAGAAAGATTGCAGTGTAAAGTTTTCCTTTCTCCCTCCGTTCCCTCCTTCCTCCCGGTGCTCATCTTTAATGGTAATTTCTTTGTCCTTCTGGTACGAAATAGGAATATATATTTTTATTTAACTGCCGTTCTGTGAAACGTATGTCACAATTTGCATACTTCTGCATCTTGTTCTTTCACCTAATCTTTTACCTAACAGATCTTGGAAATCCATTATCACATAAAGAGAGTCTTCATTCTTCTGTTGTGTCACCAGCTTCAAAATGCTGCGTCGTATGGCTCTACCATAGTTCATTTAACTAGACTTTTATTACACATACAAGTGCCAATCTATTTTTTTTTTTTACAACCAGTGTTGTCCAGAATTAATGTGAACATACGTTACTTCAGACATGATCAAATATATCCAGAAGTGAAAGCGCTGGGTCAGAGGGCATATGTGTTTTTCCATGAATGTTCAACCAGTTCACGTTGCCAGTGGTGACGTGGGAGAACGCCTCTGTTCCGCCAGCGGCACCAACGGTGTGTTTCCAAACTTTGGCTTTTGTCTGTTTCACATGTAGCAGCTTTTTATTTAAGAGCCCTTAGTATTTTTCTTTTACCTGTCTTTGTGTATCCTTTGTTCATTTTCAGCTCTGCCTCTGGTCTTCTCAAAGTATAGGAGCTCATCCACAGGGAGAATAGTCCTTTGTGATATAAATATTTTTCCCCAGGTCTTTAATTTCTTTTGACTTTGCTAATGGAATTTTTTCTTTTTTTTTTTTGCCTTATAGACATTTTTGTTTTTAATGTAATCCATCTTTTCTTAAGAGACTTCCTGATTGTGAATCATAGCTTTGCTCACTCAAAGATTATGGAAGAATTCCACCTTTTTTATTTTGACTACTTTTATAGTTTTATTTTTCACATTTAAGTCTTTGACATAGTTTTAGAATTTATCCTAGTGTGTGGGATGAAGTATGGCTCTAACTGGTTGGGGATTTTTTCCCACTGAAATAAATTTTTGTTTCTATGTGTTTTAGTTTTTGGGTTTTCTGTTCTCTTATCTGTTACTGAGTTGATCTTGTTTTGATACCTGGTAAGATAAGTCCCCTCTCTCTGCTATTTAAGAGTTTGCTAGCAGTTCTTTCTTGTTCCTTGTAACCTTAAAAATCATCTTTAGGGGCGCCTGGGTGGCTCAGTGGGTTAAGCCGCTGCCTTCGGCTCAGGTCATGATCTCAGGGTCCTGGGATCGAGTCCCGCATCGGGCTCTCTGCTCGACAGGGAGCCTGCTTCCCTCTCTCTCTCTCTCTGCCTGCCTCTCTGTCTACTTGTGATCTCTCTCTGTCAAAATAAATAATAAATAAAATCTTAATAATAATAAATAATATAATTTATAATTTATAATTAAATAAATAAAATAAATTTATAATTTATAATAAAATAAATAAAAAAATCATCTTTAAAAAAAATGACAGGGAGAAAAAAAATAAAAATAAATTAACTGAAAAAAAAACAAAATCTTATCCAGGGGCATCTGGGTGGCTCAGTCGGTTATGTGTCTTCCTTCAGCTCAGGTTCTGATCTCAGGGTCCTGGGATCGAGCCCCACGTCAGGGTCCCTACTCTTTAAAAGATCTATTGCTGTTTTTGCTGGGATCAAGTTAAATTTATAAGTTTATATTTTTATAATTATGAACATTGTATATGTGGTATATTGTTCCATTAGTTCAAATTTTCTTTACCTAGAAACATTTTTAAGATGGAAGAGTGACAGAATCAGCTTTGTGGTTGGGTGTGGAGTGTGTGCTTTGCTGGGGTTAAAAATACTCAGAGGCTTGAGGGCTGCTTGTCTCTCCAGGGACACGTGTGTGAGAACAGAACAGTCATTAAGGAGTATGTGAGGGGTTTACAGTTAGGAAATCCGCTCTTTTGATGGCTGTATTAAACAGGGATGGAGTGCCAAAAAAAGCATTACTTAAGCTTTTTCAATTGTTTTTGTTTTTTAATCTTTTTATTTTGAGATAATTTTGGATTTCTATAAAAGTTGCAGAGATGGTTCAGAGTCCCCCAGATTCCTTAATTGTTAACACTTTCGGACCATTTGAGAACAGTGTGCAACATGAATGCTCCTCACACAGGTGTGTGAAGACGTCAGTACCCCCAGCCACCAGGGCCCACACCTCCACACCCACATCCAGTCATCAGCAGCGAGAGACTGACCGCGCACTGATGCAGCCCCGCATCGAACCCATGGGCCCTGGAGTGCAGATTTTGCCACTTGTCCCTGTAATGCCCTGTAGAAGTCCAGAACTCGGTCTAGGATCACATGTTGTGTTCGTAGTCATGTCGTCTTAGTCTCTGTCTATCGGGAACAATTCCTCACTCTCCTTATTTTTTCATGACCTTGACATTCGTAAGAGCACAAGTTGGTTATTTTATAGAGTATGCCTTTATTTGAGTGTGTCTGATGTTTGCTCGTGATTTACATGTGCTGGCAGGAATACCAGAGAAGTGCTCTTGTACCCTTCTTGGCACGTCCTGTCAGGAGGTATGTGGTGGGGGTTAGCTGCTGTGGCCCGTTACTGGTGATGTTAACTTGGATCCCTTGATTAGGATGGTAGGTCTCTGTAAGGTTTCTCCAGTGTCCAGTTAGTATTTTATTAACGGGGTACTTTGGAATGATATAGTCTAGAACTATGTAAATATTCCGTCTGCATCAAGCCTTTACCCACCAGTTTTAGCATTCATTGATGATTCTTGCCTGGATCAATTACTACTGTGATAGTTGTCAAATAGTTACTTGCTAGTTTTTCATTCCTTCTAGACTTCATAGTCACCAGTCTACTAAAGGGTAGAACTCTCCCCATGTGACCCACATTTACGTAGTTATTTGTTTGTTTATATCACTGTGAACTCTTAGACTCCTAATTGACTCAGAGTTATGATTTGCTCTTATTTATTTTGATGTTCATGCTGTCCCAGGTTTGATGAGTGGGAACTCCTACACACTGTCTTGTAGATCCTTTGGAATGTTCCCGTCATTCTCTGAGTGCTTCCTTACCCTGGCATAGCAGTAAGACCCTTTCTCTGCCCCAGCCCTAGAGTCACCAGTTTCTCCAAGGAGCCCTGGGTCCCTTTAATACAGTAGTGAAATGATATTTAGAAATTAATATGTGAGTGCTGGGTGTTTACTGCCTTTATTACCTGGTTGTCATTGCTTCCAGGCTCTCCTGAGGGACAGAGGGAGGAAAGCTGTATACACACAGACACACACACACACATCTGTCTTTTTCTGTATCTCTGTTCCAACCAATAGCTGCAGTCCAGTTCTAATTCAACACCACAAGATTTATTCTGGCTTTCTGCCTTTCTGTGTGTTAATCTCCTTTCTCCCTCTGTGAGAAACCTGGTTTCCATTATCCTCAGTGTATTTATTTATTTGCTTGGCACCACCCCCCCAGTACCCACACTCCCAGCCCAGAGCCTGTCCCTGGATGGGCCCACTCTTCCCTCCCCTGGGTGCTCTGGCCAAAGTGTCGGCCCTGACAGAAGAGGAGGGGCATGACTTTCCTTAGAGTGAGTTCAGAAAAATAATGGTGATGCCGCTTGACTCCTGGGAGAGGGACTGGGTAGTGGGGCCCCAAGGGCAAGGAGACTTTTATATATATCCTTTCCTGCCCTTTGACTTTTTTTTTCACTGTGTGCTTTTTTATGACATGTATAGAAAATAAATAAATGTTTAAATATCATTCAGGATCATTGTTTTTGCAGGATCTGTTCACTTAGCTGCTCCCTTCTACATCATTGGGGAGAATTTGGAGTTTTCCTTTTTCCCTTAAGTGTATTTGGCTCCTTTCTCTCATGTAGGAAATAACACTTGTTTCTATGGGAAGTGTTATTACTGCCGAGAAACAGAGCCAGCTTGTGCTGATGGAGACACGATGGAGGGATCTGTCACGCTTTGGCTTCCAGATGTGTGGCCTCTGCAGAAACACCGACACCCGTGGGGCAGGACATACCGCGAGGGCAAACTGGCTAGGTGAGTGCTCCCACGAACCCCCAGTTTGTTCCGTCCAAGGAGGCGGGTCTGGGAGCAAACCTGCCAGGCAAGGACGTCTCTTCTCTGTGTTATAAACAGGGCCAGCTACAGGGGCACCAGGGTGGCTCCCATGGTTATGCGTCTGACTCTTGATTTCGGCTCAGGTTGTAATCTCAGCGTCGTGAGATTGAGTCCCACATGGGGCTCCGTGCTGGGCACAGAGTCCGCTGGAGATTCACTCTCTCCCTCTGCCCCTGCCCCGTGCTTGCGTTCTCTCTCTCTCAAAACAAAACAGAGCCAGGTACAGTGCTGCTGGCACTCTGTAATGCTGGTGGTGCTCCTTGCCTCTAGGTGGGAGTACGACGAGAGCTACTGTGATGCTGTAAAGAAAACATCCCCCTATGACTCGGGCCCCCGCCTCTTGGACATCATTGACACCGCTGTCTTTGATTACCTGATCGGCAACGCAGACCGCCATCACTATGAGAGTTTTCAAGATGACGAAGGCGCCAGTATGCTCATCCTTCTCGATAATGCCAAAAGGTAGGACCATAGGACCATCCTCGTTAGTTAGGGCTTTATATGTATACAAGAAGGACATTTTCTAGGACATCCCGGGAAATGTCTAGGACACAGTGGATGGAAGATGTCCTTCCCATTTCTGGTCAGGGTCTTTGCTTTTGGCACCCGTCCTTCCATCCTGCTCAGGGTTCGTAATTCCTCTGCCCTCAGGGTTCTGAGGACTTTAAAAAATGGAAAAGTGGGGTTTTTTTTCCCCCAGGAGTCTAAAACTGACTCTCAACCCAGACAGCTGGACGCCAAGGTCTTCAATGTGTCACTACCTCTGTCATTCTTCCTTGACTATGGTGTCTAGAATCTTGAGAAATACATATTTAATAGAACATGAAATTTAATTCCTATTAAATTGATTCTGTCCAAAGGTTCATGTAGTTTAAATATCAGTTTAATAGGATGTTTTGCTACATTTATGGCAGTCTAGGCCCAGACTTTTTGGGATCGTAAGAAGAGCAGTTCCTTTTGATACATAAAAACAAGTTACTTTTATCTTATAAATAAGACAGTCTTATTTATTTTGAATAAATGGATGGTCCTTAATTTTTTTGGCGTGGGCTCTTTGAAGAGCATTTTATATTTTTATTGTGCACCCTGCATTCTCCATGGTGCCCGATTCAGTATTGTACTCTAGTTACATTTAATAAGTGCTAAATGGAACACTTCCTTGGAGCCCAGAATTGTCCAGGCTCTAGGTCGTTGGTCAATGTGAGTTAATCCCACATTGGTGCTGAGACTCACCTGAGACCCAGGGGTCCTCAGCGAAGAACACCGAAGCGGCGCTTGCTGGTGGCACCCTGTGTTACCCCAAGCCCCGGGGCCTCGTGCTCCATGAAGGGGGCTGCCACCTGCAGAGTGCGGGGGCCGGCACGCACAGCAGAGCGGGTGGAGGCCAGTGCTACATGCGTTCCTGAAAATTTATCTGGTTTATACAAATGATCTTTGTGTGTTTGTTTAATGATTCTGTGTGCTGTGGAAATAGTTGCCTTAGACGTTGATTATTTGAGGGCTGCACTGTGCTCAGAGCTCCCAGACCTTCCAGCTAAGGCTGAGCTTCCAGGAGAGGAGTAGAAGATTGAGTTTTTCCAGAACCACTTCTCATGTACCTCTGAATTACTGCCGAAGTCATTTTTACAGATGCTTTGAATCACTGTTTTCTCAGCCTCTGTGAGCTGCTTGTCCCATTTGAATCTGGCCATATACTTACTTATAGGGAAAGGATAATCCTGCTCTTTTTTGATTGGTGATTTTGAGGTAGAACAACTTGTTACAAGTGACGACCATCTGTGTGTTAGTGGGAACTGTGGGGATGGCCTTTTCCCCCCGCACCCGTAAAACCTCCAGGGGTTCGGGTCCTCCCTGTGGCTCGTGGGCTCCACGCCGTGTGCCGTGGTTCTGTTTCAGCGCCGTGCCATAGCCAGTGGGACGCAGGAGGCTTGTACGTGAGGACATTTGTTGTTTGATGCCGCAGTGCAGACTGTTAGGAATCCTGTGTCTGATTGGTCATGCCCTGTTTATTTTTAATTTAAGTGATCTGAGCCGTGGGAGTATGAAATTATCTAGGATCACATTTGGGTCGTCTTAGAGAATTTGCTTGCACTTTGATGCTAAGAAGGCAACTGGTGCCACTAAGTAATTCACTAAGTTTTTTAATCTTAATTTTCAGCTTTGGGAACCCATCGCTGGATGAGAGAAGTATTCTTGCCCCCCTCTATCAGTGTTGCATGTAAGTTCCTCACAGCAAATACATTGGCCTGTGTCATCTTCCTTTCCAGGCTCACGTAACAGTACATCCGTTTTCCAGGCCTTAAAACTTCCTAAGACCTGAGCAAATGCTTCTCATGCTTTTCCAGGCCAGAACCCCTGGAGCTCAAAAGTCATTTCAAATTTTGTATGAATAGAAATTTTCAGTCTATTCAATACATATTCGTGTTTGTTTTAATATCAGGATATGGTCCTCTCCCCACCAGGACTCTAGGACAGTCTGCATCCCTAGCCCCCGTACCATGTTCACCCTGGGGTTTGAAGTCCTCTCACTCCCCACCACAGACCACCTGTGGTTTGCAGATCTCAGTCTGAAAGTGTATAAGCCAAAGGTAACTTTTTCAGAGGCATTTAGCCTTGTATTTTTTTTAAAGTCTGTGTTCGAGAACAAAGAAATTAGAAGGTAAATCAAAATGAGATAAAAGAGCGGGCTCTAAGGAGCTCCTTTTCGAAGCATTATGGCTGGTATCAGTTTGAAGGGGAGCCTTAAGAATCTGCTGGGTTGCACGTTGCTGAGCCACACAGAAAAAGGAATGTGGGAGCACCGTGTCCTACCGGCTCACCGCCCGAGACCCTCAGATCCCATCCAGCTGCCCCTCATCGCAGCTGGGCTGTTTCTCTGGCCTCTGTTTTTAGCAGCAGCCGTACAATATTCTGCAGGAAGTGTTGCCCCAAGAGCCCTTAATTGTTTTCATCAATAGGAGGCAGTAGTATGGCCAGTCAAAAACCACATACATCTATGAAGGAAGATGTTTTTGTAATAATAGTATTATCTGTCTGATCCAGTCAGAAGCTAGAAAAGACACAGTAGGTTAAATGGGAAAGTTTAAGCTGGTACAGCCACTCTGGAAAACAGTATAGAGATTCCTCAAAAAGTTGAAAATAGAGCTACCCTGTGCCTAGCAATTGCACTACTGGGTATCTACCCCAAAGATACAAATGTAGTGACCCGAAGGGGCACCTGTACCCCAATGTTTATAGCATCAGTGTCCACCATAGCCAAACTATGAGAGCCCAGATGTCCATCAGCAGATGAATGGATAAAAAAGATGTGGTGTATATATACAGTGGGATACTATGCAGCCATCAAAAAATGAAATTTTGCAATTTGCAGTGACATGGATGGAACTAGAGTGTATTATGCTGAGCTAAATAAGTCAATCAAAGACAATTATATGATCTCACTGATATGTGGAATTTGAGAAACAAGGCAGAGGATCATAGGGGAAGAGAGGCAAAAATGAAACAAGATGAAACCAGAGAGGGAGACAAACCATAAGAGACTCTTAATCTCAGGAAACAAACTGAGGGCTGCTGGAGTGAAGGGGGTGCGATGGATGAGGTGTCTGGGTGATGGACTTTGGGGAGGGTATGTGCTATGGTGAGTACATGAATTGTGAAAGACCATTGATAAATCACAGACCTGTACCCCTGAAACAAAAAATACATTATATGTTAATAAAAATTTTTAAAAAATAAATTCAAAAAAATAAATGGGAAAGTTTATTTAAAGAAGCTCTGATACAAGCATAACTATAAAAGGAAGCTTTATAAGGCTGAGGGAGAGTACCCAAGGAAGGACAAACTTGGAAGGGAACCTTGTCGCCAAGGCTAGGGTGTGGACCTCCATGGAGAAGGATAGTTCAGTTCACGGGATAGCAGAGAAGTTGGCTAGTTTGCAGGCCCTGCCCGAGCAGGAAGCAGCCCTCTGGGATGCACATTCAGGCAGTGACTTGCACTGGGGTCAGGGCAACGGAGGGACAGCTCAGGAGAAACCGCCTCGGTCACAGGCAGGGCACGTGTGAGGGCCTATCTTCGGGGCTTGGGTTTCCATGTCAAGAGGGCCTGCTCGTTCTGGCAGTGTGGCCCGGGGCAGAGCGGGCCCGCTCTCCCTAACTACCGACCCACCTGTGCAGCAGCCCGAGGTGTCTGCGCTTCCCTCCAGTGACCGCTTCGGAAAACGCTGGACCTGAGAGATGCTTCCAGGAATTCTCCGCGTCATAGCAGGGCATACATCTCTGGAGGACGGGTGTGGGGCTGAGAGGCAGACAAGTGATGCCTTAGTTACACAGGGGAGGCTCTGATGCTGGGGGCACTTGTCGTGGACTTGAGAATAGTAAAATCGTACCGCCTCTGTGCTTGTCTGCCCCTTCCGTGCTTTGTCCAAAGGTCGCTCTTCCTTTGTAAGTAGATGCAGACCAGGCTGCCTCTTGCAGAGTCGGACTTCTGTGCCTACCTCGTAATCCTCACATTACCCACAGGAAGTGGGTAGGATTGTAATATTGATATTGTAGTTTAGTTATAATATTGCTGGTAGGAATTTTTTACATTCAGAAGCATGGAAAGAAGAGAGTTAAAACTACCTATTAAGGTATAAAGCTAACTCCTATTAACATCATAGTGACTTCATTCTAACCGTGTGTGTCTGTCGATGTGTGTGTGTGTGTGTGTGTGTGTGTGTGTGTACATACACACACATTCTCTTTTCCCACAGATTTGGAGTAAAACTTTTTTCCCACCAACTTTTCCCCCCCACCCGGTATTATATCGTGGGCATTTTTCAAGCCATTAAATTTCCCAGAACTGTTTTTAATGGCTGCATGGTATTCCCTTGGGCGGATAAGCCATGCCTGTAACTGTTTCTCAGTAGGTGAACATTGTTTCACATTTCTCCCGTTACAAGTTTAGTTGCACACTGGAACGAACATTTAGAAATCTTTGCATATACCTCTAATTAATTACCTAGAAAACAATCTCAAAATGTGGCAATGTAGAGGTCCTTTGGAAACAGATTTTTTTTTCCCTTAGTTGAAACGTCTTACATAATTATTTCTTGACGTTTGCCCACCGAGCAGGCTTTAAACTCCTCTTGACAGTACGAGGTTTCACGTCATCTCCCTTACAACTCTCTCTTCCAGCATTCGGGTGTCCACCTGGAACAGACTGAACTACCTGAAGAGCGGCGTGCTGAAGTCTGCCTTAAAGTCCGCCATGGCCCACGACCCCATCGCCCCCGTGCTGTCTGAGCCCCACCTGGACGCCGCCGAGCAGCGGCTCCTGAGCGTGCTGGCCACGGTGAAGCAGTGCACTGACCAGTTCGGGGCGGACACCGTGCTGGTGGAAGACAGGATGCCTCTCTCCCACCTGTAATCCGCTCCACAGAATAAGCGAGACTCCTTTTTACAAAGCTAGAGAAACAGCACAATCACTTCCGAACGGGATGAGGGGGATCGGAGACGGCCGGCAGCAAGCTCTGGTGACGGAGGGGCAGGGTGGCCTTGGATGGCTCTGGCGACTTCTGTAGGAGAAACGAAAGCAAAGACGACAGGTTTCAGACCATGGGAGCGCTCCCGCCGACCCCCCCCCCCCCCCCCGACTTCCCGGCGGCGGGCCTCCTGGTTGGTCGGTCCTCGCTCGCATGCCACGGGACAGATAGAGGGGTGACGTGCGGAGAGGTGAATGCTGGGCCTGGTTCTGGAGTGTGTGGTTTGAGTTCATCCTTAGAATCCTTTCTCCACCCCGATGGAGTTTCTGAAAACCCTTGGCCATCTCTGGAGTCCTTTTCGCACCAGGACCGATCCGGCTGGGAATTTGACCGCCTCCTGCGGAGTGGCAGCCGGGGAAACCGGGCCTCTTGAGCCCAATAGCATGCTCTGTGGGCAGGGATACGTGTTTAGGATCGAATTAGCGGGAACGACAACAGCAGGAAGGATGCTTGGGCTTTTAATCGATTGGCTGGTAGTGCTTTCCGTGAGCTCTTAGAGGAGGGAGGAAGAGACGGCACCGGAAGCAGGGAGGCCCCCTGGTATTTGAGCTCCACGAGTGTAGAGAAGCAAACATGACTTGAACCTCAGTGGATCTGTGTGCTCACAGTTGTATCCCAGTTAGCCCCCAAATTGTCCAAGCAGGATGCTCTCATGGAGACTTTTCTTTTTCCCTTTGCTCAAAGCAGGCAAATCCTTTCTGAATTAACAAAGCAAACTGAGCTAACCCCTTGGTGAGAGTTAAGTTGCTTACGATCTCCACCATCCCGGTTTCTCATCTGAAATGATTTCCACCTCAGCCTTTAAGGCATTCGGTCACTGAAGCTGCTGTTCCCAAGAGATTGGCAGTTCCTGTCTGTGCCTTTCTCGTGGGAAGAGCCAGCTCCCTCGCTCAGCCGACCGCGCGTTCTGCTGGCGGCCGGACCAGTCTTGTGACGTGGGCCATGCCGATGACTGGGAACAAAGAGTTGAAGCTCTCTAAGCCTCAAAGTGCACGAGGTTACCAGGAAGAACCTTAAGATTTTGGTTTATGTCCAACCCTAATTTCTTCATTTAATTTCACCGGGCGTTCGGAACTGGTGGTGGAGCGCCAGTGTCCCTGACCCGGTAGCGACAGAAGGGCAGGCTCAGCTTGGTCTGTGTTCCTCAGAGCCTCCCAGACCTGTGAGCCGTTGCATCCTGTCTAGGGGCCAGTCCAGCCTTGTGCTTCTGTCAGGCAGAGGCTGCTGTTTCCACGGTGTGAGGGAGCAAATGCCGTGCCAGCCTCTGAGACCAGTGTGGGGCAGCCAGCCTTTCAAAAACAGCTTAGAATCTAGGTCCTCGTTTTCTTGCATTGAAAGGCAGCTGGGCAGCCTGTAACTGTTAACAACAGCGTGAGGTCAGGATGCTTTTGTACTTTGTAAGTATGTTTGGAGACATCGACAAGAATGGGTTGAGTTCTAAGAGAAGGTATAGAGTCGAAGGAGCCAGGTGTTAGCACAAAACACTGAAACGGTGTTAACAGGAGGAGGCCTTAGATTTCAATTGTAGGACCGTTTATTGTGTCCATCGAGTAGAATTCACAGCTAAGCTGGAGAATATCATGGATGGTGCTCCCCCAGAGTGTCAAGGAGCTGGCTGGAGGGAGACGGTGGGAGGCAGCGGGCTCGCCTGGGTTTATGTTGGTTCAACCAAATGACGGCCCAGTGTCCTTGCAGACACATGGTACCTGTTGTGTGGCGCAGAGGAATGAGTAAGATTTGTTCTCCAACTGGGAGCTTGCTTCATAATGTTGAAAGCAGAAGATATTGCTAAGGAAACAATCAGGAAGGAATATCCCATCCTTTTTTCAAAACATGGCAGAAAATGTAGGAGTTCATTCTGTTTCCTGCTGTTACAAAATTCATGATCTTAAGAGGTGTTCAGATCTATCATGTTTAAAGTCGTTCACTAATAGGGTGGTGTCACAGGACTCTTGGAACATAGATTTATGTTCTAATCAGGTTTGGATTAAGCTAATCTTAGAAAAAAAACAACCAAAAGCTTATAGCCCTAAAAGTCACAAAAACCAAATTCTGTTGGAAAAACAGAGGCTGTTTTTTTTTTTTTTTTTTTTTAAGTTTTGTCACTGTGTCCTCTTGTGGTTTCTTTAGCACCGTTAGACAAGTCACTAGAAGTGGTCTTGGTCAGTCCTAGGGTGGGTGTGCCTAGCCAACATCTAAAGGTAGAAGTGGATACATTTTAATACTATCAAACTAGGAAAATCAGAACTGAATGCCATTTCCTTACCTCCTCCCACTTCTTAAATACGTTTATTGCAAAGTTTGAATGGGGAAATATGGGTATAGAAGTTTTACTCTAAATTGTTCTTTAATATGAGGCTCTATTGTGGGTTTGGGTGTAAATAATTTTCTGTGCAAAACAAATTAATAGGATCTGTGATTTGCTCAGAGTATTGTTCGATAATATATTAATAAGGCATTTCTCCCTATTGCACTCAGGACTAATATATCAAATGAAATTTAAGGAGGAAATGGAAGAATTCAGGTACATCTATTGCATATTATTTGGGGAAGGATGAATCCTGTACATGTCAATTTTTCAGTGTCTCCTGAACAATAAGTTCTTCCAAGGAAATTCATCTTTTTATATCCTTTAAAAAAAAAAAAAAAAGACAAAAGACTTTTGGCTTTCCCTTATTCCTTCAGCGTCCATTTGCAATGGTCCCTGTCTTACTTGACGGTAAGTGACCACACCTCAGTGGCGATAAAAACCACGCCTGTCAGTGGGCTGTCCTGTAGGAGTGATCTTGTGAGCTTGAGCTTCAGGAAACATGAGTAAAGGCATATGTATGTATATAGTCGTATCTGTATTGTAGCAAGAAAAAAAAGTATTTATTTTGACACAGGGAAACACTGACTTATGTTGCTGAAGAACTTGAAGCTAGTGAATGGGTCTCTCCTCAGTCTCTGCGAATGGCTCTGAAGTCACATAGAGACCATTCAGCCGGCACCTTCTGGGCACCTCTGGAGAGCCGGCCGTGGCCAGGCACATGCGGGAGCCAGACAGACCTGACTTCGTGAAACCTATCGTCCGGGGAAAGGCCAGTTTCTCTCCCTTCGATGCATCCAGCCTGGGTTGAAAAGGCAGGGGCTGGGTACTCCACTGCCACAGGTTTTTAAGGAACTAAGGTGTTACAAATACAAAGTGTAAGAGGGGGAGCTGGGAGTAACTTACTGGGAAGCCAATTTAGTTTGCTCAAAAGGGAGGTGTAGGAACCGCTACCCTCGATTTTGATCTGCCAAGGATTTCCTCTCAGAGCTGTCACACAGCAGGAGGTTGGGCTTGGTAAGACACCAAACAGGACAGATATGCACCCAAGTTTCTAATGTGTTCTATGGGTTTCAATTCTGAAAAAGAAGAAAAAAGTGAATAAAGATTTTAATAAGTATCGATGTATCATCTTTTCCTCTTATTCCTTTTTTTCCCTTCTTTGAAGCTGTTTTCAGTGTTCTCTTTTCCAGCTTCCTGTCTGTTTCGTTAGGGGACAGAAAAAGAGGACTCCTGCGCCCGCTTAAACCTCCACAGGGACTGTTTCATGGTATCTGATGAGTAAGACCTTTGCACTTACTCACTAGCTTCCAAAAGGCCCATCCCACATTGTGACTCTACCAGAAGTTTCCATTGGATAATTCTTAGGTTCTTTTGAATACTTAGTAGTTCAGCCCATTCCTGCAGCTTCTTTAGAAGTAAAGCATTACAAATCTTGAAGAACTTACTGTCAGCCCAGTACTGTACAGATGTGGAGGAGACCAGGGACCTGATTATTATTCTTCGGACAGCCAGTTTTTTAACTTTTGAAATAGAAATCCAGCATCATAAACCCCAGCTAGACAATGAAAGCAGACTTTCTTGAGTTTTTACTTGTTTTGTCACACTTTTGTTTGTGCCACCTTTTGTCCCGTGCACTTGAATACTGGTGGGAGGCTGCAGCCTCGTGTTCTTCAGTGATCCTTTTTCAGATAAATTCAGGCTTTGTTTGCTTTTCAAGCATATCAGAAGGACTGGTATTAAAGCTCGGAAAAGGCGGCTGGGAGTAGGGAGGGTTCATGTTTGGTCTTCGGGAGACATTTGGGCTTTGGGAGTCCCCTCGAGAACGGATGGTCCCAACAGAAGGAAACTGAAGCACCAAGTGTGTCAGGAATGATGTCAATGAATTACAGTAGAAATCAGAGCAGGAACGAATCCCGGGGGGTCAGGAGGGTGAGAGATAGGCAGAACCCACATGGAAGAAGGGGAGAGTGAGCTAGGCCTGCCCTGTAGGTAGAAGCCCGATTTCTGAAGTACACAGCCTCCTGGGCCTGCGCCCCGTTTAGTTTCCTTCAGGGGTGTGGGAAACCATGGAAAGGTTTCCATCAGGCGTGCCCCGTCTCTTGAAAGGACCCTCTGAGTCCACTGTGTTGTTTTAGTTGCTCCTTAGTATAAACATTAAATAAAGGAGCCACCAGTGTATAGATGAGCTGTGAAACATTGATTTTATGTTTTCAGAATTTGCTTTTTACATGCCAAGTGTAATTGGAGATAAAGGCTTGATTTTTACTCAGAGATTGTTTTCAGGGCAGAGAAAGTTCCGTCTGCCTCCAGCTGGGTTGAGAAGAGGTTCGTGGCAAAGCTTGGTGCCATGTTGATGACCTCAGTATAGGTTTGTATGCCCGTTTTTCTCTTAGACTTTGTTAAAATGCAGATTTTGATTGAGTGGGTTTGAGACTTAAGATTCTGCCTTTCTAACAAGCTCCTGGACCACACACTTCAGTAGCCTGGAGAGGGGTTTGCCGGCTAAGGAATCATGGCGGCCTGTAGTTTTCACAACAGCCTCTAGATGTCTCCATCCTCCATGAGATCTCGTTCCTAACCTTGGAACCAACTGCCTCCAAGCCCTGAGAACGATATGTTGTTTTTTTTGAAATCTGAGGTTTGTCTAAAAACTGGTGCTTGGATCCATTGTTTCCGTGTGGAACTGACAAAGGTGAAAAAAAAAAAAAAAACGTTTACCTTTACTTTTAGGGAAAAAAATGTCCTCTTGAAATCAAGATATTTGTCCAAGAACTTTCCAGCTGCCTACTTTATTTGCCACTAAATGCTAAATTCAAATCAGAACACTTCAGAAATTAGCAGTTAGTCCTACATGAAAGTTAACAGTAGAGAGTGTTATTTTCACAGTCCCAAAACTGGGGTTTTTTAAGGAAACCAGTGTTACTATTAGTAATTTTATCACCATAAATTCACTTGTAAACTGAATGAGCTCACTAACGCTCATGGCCCCCAGTCAAGTGACTGTTTTATTACGCCATTTTCTAGGTGGGGCATCAGGCCTAGGGCAAATAATACCCCGGGTCACACAGAGGAAATGGTAGAGGCCCTACTGGGCTGGCATTCAGGCTCATTCACTGGTTGAGTTCGTGTTTTCAATTTCCGGATAAGCATAAAGGTGTGTTCCTTGTCAAGGGTCCGTGCCAGGTTTCCCGGGCTTGCCTGCGCGCGGAGCAGGGCTGGGGAAGCTGCCCTGTGGGAGGTTTGGGTTCGGTGTTGCCATCACTCTGAGTGGCTGAGACCTACAGTGTGCCCCAGTGTAACTGTGGTGGTAACGGGTGCTCGGGTGATTTCTGCAGCTGTTCTGAGAGGGCAGATGTGAGGAGCTGTTGAGGAAAGAGCACACGGTGCGCTGAGTGATCTGAGAGACGGACATTGTGAGGCCTGGCGCCGGGGTTCACCTTACTGCCTGCACAACCCAACCTCAAAGCCAGCGAGCCTGTGCCGTTCATGAGTCGAGTCCCACGACCTCTAAACAGCACCTTGTTCCAAGGGCAAGAGAGCCCCGTGAGGCCAGTGGCTTCCATCACTCGGGTGACTCTGAAAAATGCATTAAGGTCTTCTGAAATCCGACAAGCAGGTAGGTGGCAGGTTCATGCTGTGGAGACGGGGTCCCGGAGGAAAGGCGCCCTCAAGTCCTGCCAGTGCCATCTGAGGAGCGGCTCGAGGTCACAAGCACTTGAAAGTTGCAAGCGTAGCCAAGAGAGCGCCCACAGTGTCGCCGAACTTCCTTCAGTGGAGTGTCCCTGACGAGGGTTTCCAGAAGCCGAGCATCTCCAGCCTGGCGCCCTCAGGCCTCCGCTCGCGGCGGGCGGACTCCCAGCTGTGGAGACCTTGTCGCTGCCTGCAGCGGTTTCACTTCCCGGGGTGGAGGAGCTCCCCGCCTCCCAAGGGCCTCTCTCCACCCCGCCGCCCCGGCTCCGGCTCCCGGCGACACGCTGCGAGCCGGCCCGGGGCTCATCCGCCGCCGGGGCAAGGCCTAGACGGGGGCCCTTACCGGGGCGGCCTCCGCCGGGCCCCGGGGCCGCCGAGAGGACTCTCCGGGTGGCCGCCCCTCCTCAGGCTCCCCAGAAAAACGCGCGGCCGGAAGCAAGCCCCGGCGGTGGGCGGTGCCTGCGGGCGGCCCCGCGGTGCGCTCGGTCCGCCGGCCTGGACCTCGGTTCCCGCGGCGGCGCCGGTTCCCGCGGCGGCGCCCATTTCCCCCGGCCGCTCCCGCCCGCCGCCCCGGCACCACCGAGAGCGGCGGCGGGAGAGCCATGCCTCGCCTGCGCCTGCGCCTGCCGCCGCCGCTGCTGCTGCTGCTGCTGCTGCTGCTGCTGCTCCTGCCGCGCCCGGGCGCGCCGGAACCCGGCGACGACGCGAGCCCGCCGGACGGGGCCCAGGAGCCCCTCCGCGGCCTGCGCGAGCGGCTGAGGGCGGCCGCGGCCCTCTCCCGACGGTACTGGGCGCTCCTGCGCTGCCGCGTGTGGCCCGAGGACTGTGAGCGCGCCGAGGAGGCTGGCGCGGGGCTCCTGGGTAAGAGCGGCCGCCCGGGGTCCTCCGGCCGCGGCTCCGGGGCTGGGAGTTTGAGGGCGGCGGGGGGACGTGCGCCGGCCGGGGAAGCCGGACGCCAGTGTCCGGGCCGTCGGGCCGCGGCCATCAGGTAGGCGCCCTGGCTACCCGCCCTTCCGCCCCGCCCCGCCCGGCCTCGGCCCGGGCTTCGGGCAGGGGTGCCTCTGGGGACTGGGCCGCATCCCCGGCCTGTATCCATAACAAGGCCATCTCCTTCCCCCGGATGCACCCGGACGGGCCCCGGGGCTGCTGAGGGGACTCGTTGGGTGGCTGCCCTGCCCTCGGCGCCCGTCCTTGACCCCTCCAGACAGCTCACACTTCCTTGAGTCTCCCAGTCCACCGTCGAGCTGCTTTCCCGCCTTCTTCTGGGCTTTCAGCAGAGTCCCGGGCTGCACACGACCCCAGTCCCTTCTCTCTTCTGCCGCTGAGAGCCCCACACCTGTGTTCTGGCTCCCGCTGGTCAGTGACAAATTCTGCACCGGGGTTATCTGTCACATTACTGTTATGGACCAGATGCTCTCTGAAGCTCCTTGCAGTCTGGGTCGAAAATTCTAGGTCCCTAATGCTATTCTAATGATAGTCCTACAATGGTACTGTGAACATTTTTCATTGAAATCAAAAGATTTCGAAGTCCCAGTGGTTGGGCTTTGTTTCATTGTGGTTTTGCTAGTGCTGGGTCTGTCCAAATTGACATTTGACAAAAGAATTGAGAGGCCCTTGGGGTTGGCAGTAATCACATGGCTTTGGAATTCACAGCAAGTAGGCAGAATGAGCGTCACCAGCTGCTGTTGGTCTCCCTGCTAGACTGGCACGAACTCCTTGTGGGCAGCTCTGGCTTTCTTACATTTCTGGCAAAGGCGTTATGTGTTGAACAAATCGAACCTTTGCTGGAGCTGTATCCATAACAAGGACATCGACTTCCTACAAGCTGGAGGTGCCCCCTCCAGCCCATTCCCTGGCCAGGCACAAGCCAGGCCCATGGAAGAGCAGTGAGGAGCAGCTCTGGAGGGAGGACCAAGGACAAGAAGAACCTCTCTGCTTGGTTGCAGGGAGACCGTGTCTACCTTCCCCATGGCCCTGGGCTCTGTCCTCGTCTTATAGCTCCCTTCTTTTCCAGGCTGGAGCCTTCCCCTGTTGGGCCAGCAGTACCTGGACATCCTGACCTCGTGGTACTGCAGCTTCCAGGCCTGCTGCGACAGCGGGGACTGCAGGATCTCCAACAACTTCACAGGTAGCACCTTGCATGGCCCTGAGGGGCTGGGGATCTTTGGGGAGGAGAGGCAGTCCAGGGGGAATGGCTAGGGTGCAAGGCACCCTTCATCATCCTGCCCACAGCTGACAGTATAGCCTCCCTGTCTCTGCCGTGACTCCCAGAACCCCTCTCCACACCCTGTGATCTCGTGGCTGGAAGGAAGGAAGGCCTCACAGAAGACTTTGAACATACTAGCCACCCTCAATAAGTGTTTGCTGAACTGAATTTATTCACGTGAGGTTGTCTCCATAAAGCACTTAGGGGTTCCCGAAATCTCTGGGTGGGAGCAATTTCTTGGGCATGGGGATGGACTTCCTCCTCCAGACAGGACTCTGCCAACCATTCTTTATTTTTATTTTTTTTTTTTTAAGATTTTTAATTTATGTATTAGAAAGAGCTCTCGTGCTCCCGCAGGTGCAAGCACGAGTGGGGAGAGGAGCAGAGAGAGAAGCAGACTTCCCTTTAAGCAGGGAGCCCCTAGGGGGCTTGGTCCCAGGACCCTGAGATCATGACCAGAGCTGAAGGCAGATGCTTAACCGACTGAGCCATCCAGCCGCCCTCTGTCAACCGTTCTGGGGTGTCTTCAGGACCTTCAGGGTGATTCCCTTCTCTCTCTACATTCAATTTTGATTTCTCAAACCCTTTGAAAATGGCCCTTGAATCCCTTTGGGCTGCCAGGTCTGTCCAGTGGTTTCTTATTCTGAGGCCAGATAATCCCCGCTGCACCCCCCCCAGCACCCCCCTCGGAGATGTCAGAGGTGCTCAGTCTCCCTGCTATCATTGAGCCTAGGGGGCACCACATCTGTGCAACCTCACCATGGCTGCCTCTTTCCCCCTCCCAGGCCTGGAATCGGACCTAAGTGTGCGACTGCACGGCCAGCATCTGGCTCGGGAGCTGGTCCTGACCACGGTGAAGGGCTACTTGGAGCTGCCCCAGCCAGGCAAGGCCCTGGCCCTGTCGTTCCACGGCTGGTCCGGTACAGGCAAGAACTTTGTGGCGCGGCTGCTGGCAGAGAACCTGTACCGGGATGGGCTGAGGAGCGACTGCGTCAAGACGTTCATCGCCACCCTACACTTTCCTCACCCGAAGTACATGGACCTTTACAAGGTGAGGCCGGGCAGGACTGGGGGCCTGGGCCGGTGGGACGGGAACGAGGCTCTGACAACCTGAGCAGCAGGCTTCTGGAATGGGATGGAAAGCCTGAAGTCAGCCCTTCCCTGCAAGGAGGTGGCCTCAGAGAAGGCTGGCTGTGGGGGTTGGTGGCCCTGGTGACACCATTCCACAGAGATAGGGCCCTGAGCATGTGGAGGAAAGACTGATCCTCAAACACCATGCATCTTGAGCTCTGTCTCCTTATCAGCTGCACACCGAGCTTAAACAGAGGATCCAGTGTTGGTTGTCTGTTCTTGAAGTAGTGGGAATTTTGCAGGAAATGTGGAACAGACAAAAGCAAAAACTTTATCAGAATCTCCACACACAGACACAAGCACAGTTCACATTTTGTGCTTCCTTCCGGTTTTATGTCATTGTGATTAACGTTGGACAGAAAGTTGCAGATCCTGCTTTTTGGGGAGGGTGGGGCACAGGGAGGGGAGAGGGAGAATCTGAAGTAGGCTCCATGCCCAGGATGGAGCCCATCACAGGGCTCCATCTCACAACCCTGAGATCATGACCTGAGCTGAAATTGAGAGTCAGGTGCTTCACAGACTGAGCCACCCAGGTGCCCATATCCTGCCCTCCCCCTTTTTAAGGAGGCATATCATACAAGATTTTCCATGTCTTCCCCAAATTGCAAACAATCAGTGGGACAAAAATTGTCCTTGCCGCTCTGCTCTTGTGGTTTCTTCCATTTAGACATGTAGTATTTCAGATAAGCCAGATGATGAACAAAATGTCATGTCATTGCTGCATGACATCTGTCTTTGGCTTTCAGTTCCACTCTTTGCAGTGTGTTAACCTGGGAAGATTACGTAAGTCTCTGAGGATAGAGATGGCTGAGTCAGCTGCCGCTTCAGTGCAGTGTTGGAGGGCAGAGGTGAAGTGTCCTAAGGTCTGGTGGCTGGTGGCTAGTCTGCCAGGGCTTCGCAGAAAGAACAAACCGGCTTTGTGGCAGAACTGCTGTGACTCTCCGCTTACACACACACACACACACACACACACACACACACACACACACATATTAGGGAGACGGGTCTGAGGTCAGAATCTGGGGAGGCCAGAGGTAGATGGAGGGGGCCTCTGCTGACAGACCCACCTGTTGTGGACACTGGCCCTATTCTCCTGGTGAAGACTGCAGAGGGCTTTCAACTCTCTGGCTAGGGGTGGGGTACCCCAAGGGCCAGTTGGCTGAGTCCCAGACAGGTCCCACCCAGGTTTCTCCCCTGAGGTCTGTCTAGCCTGGGTACTAGTGAGCACCTGCTCCCGGGAGTTCAAGTAAGGGGACTTGGCCGCCTCTGGGCACGTGAACCTGCTGTGCCTGTCTCCCCAATATTAGAGCCTGACTCCTATCCCCAGGGAGGCTGACTGGTTCCTTCTGGGATGGGACCTCACCCTGGAACACAGGACGCAGGTTGCAGGCTGGGGCCTGTTCCCAAGGCCAGGCCAGCCCTCTTCCTCTCCACAAAGCTCAGGGTGCATGAGAATCACCTGGGAAGTTCATCAGAGGTGTGGGCCCTAGCCCCACCCTCAGAAGTGTGGACTGGCAGCTGGTGGGAGCCCGTGATGCATTGCAGACGCCAAAGCGCAGCCTTAGGGCTGAAGGATGAGTTTGGGCCTCGCCCTGCTCCCCAGCTCCCGGCAGCTCCCTGTATTCTGTGCAGGAGAAGCTAACAAGTGAGATCAAGGAGACACAGGAGCGCTGCCACCAGACCCTGTTCATCTTCGATGAGGCTGAAAAGCTACATCCAGGACTGCTAGAGGCCCTTGGGCCACACCTGGCGCACCAGACCCCCAAGAACCACAGGGTCAAGTCCCCGAAAACCATCTTTCTTTTTCTCAGGTAAGGTCTGAGGAACAGTAGTCAGGAGGGCTGGAGGAGGGGAGGGAGGACTTGGCCCAGGTGCCGCTTGGGAGTCAGCTGATGGGGGGAGGGGAGGCTTCCACACTCCCCTGGGCCGCAGACCCTTCTCCACAAGGGAAACCAACACACACTCCAGCAGAGGAAACAGAAGCCTCGCTGCTTGGGTGGTAGCAATGGTGGGGGGCCATAGTCTCCCGGGTCCTGCCCTGATTCCACCACTGAGGCACCTGGAAAGACTCTACCTCCCACCCCTCACCCACCACCACCGGCATGGGTGATGAAGAAGAGCAGCTGTCCCTCGTCTCTCCTCCCCACCCCCATCCTCCATGGCTATCTTAGGGCGGTGAGGCTCTCCTCGGACTCCCTAGAATACGTAGCCTCCTCGGGGAGAGACAGCTCACACGCCAGGCCTCCCCTCCTAGAAGGGCATTTTGGGTCTTTTTTATTGACCTATAATTGACAGCATAGTTTCAGGTGTGCAACATGATTCACTGGTTGTATATATTGCGCAGTGATTGCAGTAAGTCTGGTTAACACCGTCATCATACATAAGTACACAACTTTTGTCCTGTGATGAGTACTGTGATCTGCTCCCTCAGCAGCTTCCAGTCTGCGATGCGTTGTGAACCACGGTAGCCACGCTGTGCTCTGAGCCTTGCCCGTTCCTCACCGCCACCGCCTCTGGCAACCAGCCGTCTGTTCTCGGTATCCGTGAGCTTGGTTCGCTGCTGTTCTTGTCACCAAGAGTCCACGTACGAGTGGGATCGTACAGAATTTGTCTTTCTCTGACTTGATCTCACATGATGCTGTCAGGGTTGTTGTTGCAAATGGCAAGATTTCATCATGTTTTATGGAATTTTATGAATAATACCTGTGTGTGTGTGTGTGTGTGTGTGTGTGTGTGTGTGTGTGTGTAGCACATTTTCGTCATCCATCAGTGGGCACTGAGGTTGTTCCCGTATTTTGGCTAATGTAAACAGTGCTGCAAAGAACATGGAGACATGTATATTATCTTTTTGAGTATTTTCATTATCTTTGGATAAATCCCCAGAAGTGGAACTGCTAGATCATAGGGTAATTCTACCTTTAGCTCTCTGAGGAACCTCCATAGTATTTCCCACAGTGGCTGCACCAAGTCACGTTCCCACCCCAGGGCACAAGGGTTCCCTTTCCTCCACATCCTCAGTAACATTTGGTATTTCTGGTCTTTTGGTTGTAGCCCTTCTCACTCATGTGAGGTGGTATCTCATTGTGGTTTTGATTTGCATTTCCCTGATGACACTGATGTTCAGTGCTTTTTCATCTGTATGCCTCCTTTGGAAAAACGTCTATTCGGATCCTCTACCCATTTTTAATCAGATTATTTTTTGTTATTGAGTTGTATGAGCTCTTTATGTTTTTTGGATATTAACCCTTATCAGATATATGATTTGCAAACATTTTCTCCCATTCAGTAGGTTGCCTTTTCATTTCGTTGGTTTCCTTTGCTATGCAGAACTTTTTAGGATATAGTCCCACTTGCTTATTTTTGCTTTTGGTGTCACATCCAAGCAATCATTGCCAAGACTGATGCCAGACAGCTTACTGCCTATTTTCTTCTAAGACTTGTACGGTTTCAGGTCTCACATTTAAGACTAATCCATTTGTAGTTAATTTTTGTGTACAGTGTGAGGTAGTGGTCCAGTTTGATTATTTGGTATGTGGCTGTTCAGTTTTCCCAACACCATTTATTGAAGAGACTGTCCTTTCCCCATTGTCTAGTCTTGGCTCCTATGTCATAAACTAATTGACCATATGTGCATGGGTTTATTTCTGGGCTATTTTGTCCCAAGACACAAAAGATCTATGTGTGTTTTTACGCCAGTACCATACTGTGTTGATCATTGTGGTTTTGTAATATAGTTTGGAATATAACTGTCATACTGTGAGTCCCTTCTTAAAAGGGCATTAAGTTTTCAGACCAACACATTTGTTGAAAAAAAAATTTTTTTTTTAAGATTTTATTTATCTATTTGACAGAGATCACAAGTAGAGAGGCAGGCAGAGAGAGAGAGAGAGAGAGAGAAGCAGGCTCCCTGCTGAGCAGAGAGCCCGATGCGGGACTCGATCCCAGGACCCTGAGATCATGACCTGAGCCGAAGGCAGTGGCTTAACCCACTGAGCCACCCAGGCGCCCCGAGAAAAAATTTTTTTCCTCACTATAGAATATACCTTCCCCAATGGCCATCAAGCCACCTATCCCTCCTCCCTCCACCCCCGAGCAACCCTCAGTTTGTTTCCTGAGATTAAGAGTCTCTTATGGTTTGTCTCCCTGTCTGGTTTCATCTTGTTTCATTTTTCCCTCCCTTCCCCTATGATCTTCTGTCTTGTTTCTCAAATTCCTCATATCAGTGAGATCATATAATTGTCCTTTTCGATTGACTTATTTCGCTTAGCATAATACCCTCTAGTTCCATCCATGTCGTTGCAAATGGCAAGATTTCAATTTTTTGATGGCTGCACAGTATTCCTCTGTGTGTGTGTGTGTGTGTGTGTGTGTGTGTGTACATACCACATCTTCTTTATCCATTCATCTGTCAGTGGACATCTGGGCTTTTTCCATAGTTTGGCAATTGTGGACATTACTGCCAAAAACATTGGGGTGCAGGTGCCCCTTTGGATCACTATATTTGTATCTCTAGGGTAAATACCCAATACTGCAATTGCTGGGTCGTAGGGTAGCTCTATTTTCAACTTTTTGAGGAACCCCCATACTGTTTTCCAGAGTGGCTGCACTACTTGCATTCCCACCAACAGTGTAGGAGGGTTCCCCTTTCTCCACATCCTCACCAGCATCTCTCATTCCCTGACTTGTTTATTTTAGCCATTCTGACTGGTGTGAAGTGGTATCTCATTGTGGTTTTGATTTGTATTTCCCTGATGCTGAGTGATGTGGAGCGCTTTTCTTTGTTAGCCATTTGGATGTCTTCTTTGCAGAAATGTCTGTTCATGTCTTCTACCCATTTTTCTTTTTTTTTTTTTTTTAAGATTTTATTTATTTATTTGACACACAGAGATCACAAGTAGACAGAGAGGCAGGCAGAGAGGTGGGGGGGGAAGCAGGCTCCCCACTGAGCAGAAAGCCCAATGTGGGGCTCAATTCCAGGACCCTGAGATCATGACCTGAGCTGAAGGCAGAGGCTTAACCCAGTGAGCCACCCAGGGGCCCCTACCCATTTCTTGATTGTATTATTTGTTCTTTGGGTGTTGAGTTTGATAAGTTCTTTATAGATTTTGGATACTAGCCTTTTATCTGACATGTCATTTACAAATATCTTCTCCCATTCTGTTGGTTGTCTTTTGGTTTGGTTGACTGTTTCCTTTGCTGTACAAAAACTTTTGATCTTGATGAAGTCCCAGTAGTTCATTTTTGCCCTTGCTTCCCTTGCCTTTGGTGATGTTTCGAGGAAGAAGTTGCTGCAGCTGAGGTCGAAGAGGTTGCTGCCTGTGTTCTCCTCAAGGATTTTGATTTTGATGGATTCTGATTCTGATGGATTTTGATTTTGATGGATTCCTGTCTCAAATTGAGGTCTTCCATCCATTTTGAGTCTATTTTTGTGTGTGATGTAAGGAAATGATCCAGTTTCATTCTTCTGCATGTGTCTATCCAATCTTCACAACATAATTTGTTGAAGAGACTCTCTTTTTTCCATTGGACATTCTTTCCTCCTTTATCGAAGATTAGTTGACCATAGAGTTGAGGGTCCATTTCTGAGCTCTCTGTTCTGTTCCATTGATCTATGTGTCTGTTTTTTGCCAGTATCATACTGTCTTGATGATGATAGCTTTGTAATTGAAGTCTGGAATTGTGATGCCACCAACTTTGGTTTTCTTTCTCAACATTCCTCTGTCTATCCGGGATCTTTTCTGGTTCCATACAAATTAGTTATTCCATTTATTTGAAAAAATTTGGTGGTATTTTGATAGGGATTGCATTAAATGTGTAGATTACTTTAGGTAGCATAGACTTCTGCACAATATTTCTTATTCTAATCCATGAGCATGGAATGTTTTTCCATTTCTTTGTGTCTTCCTCAATTTCTTCCATGAGTATTGTAGTTTTCTGAGTACAGATTCTTTGCCTTTTTGGTTAGATTTATTCCTAGGTAGCTTATGGCTTTGGATGCAACTGTAAGTGGGATCGGCTATTTAATTTCTCTACTGTCTTGTTGTTGGTGTATAGAAATGCAACTGATTTCTGTGCATTGGTTTTATATCCTGACACTTAATTCCTGTAGGAGTTCTAGCAGTTTTAGAGTGGAGTCTTTTGGATTTTCCATATAAAGTATCCTATCATCTGCGAAGAGTGAGAGTTTGACTTCTTTGCCAATTCAGATGCCTTTTGTTTCTTTTTGTTGTCTGATTGCTGAGGCTAGGACTTCTAGTACTATGTGGAATAGCAGTGGTAATAGTGGACAGCCCTGCCGTGTTCCTAACCACAGGGGGAAAGCTCTCAGTTTTTCCCCACTGAGAATGATACTCACTGTGGGTTTTTCATAGATGGCTTTTATGATATTGAGATATGTACCCTCTGTCCCTACACTGTGAAGAGTTTTGATCAAGAAAGGATGCTGTACTTTGTCAAATGCTTTTTCAGCATCTATTAAGAGTATCATATGGGGGGCGCCTGGGTGGCTCAGTGGGTTAAGCCGCTGCCTTCAGCTCAGGTCATGATCCCAGGTCCTGGGTTTGAGCCCCGCATCGGGCTTTCTGCTCAGTGGGGAGCCTGCTTCCTCTTCTCTCTCTGCCTGCCTCTCTGCCTACTTGTGATTTCTCTCTGTCAAATAAATAAATAAAATCTTAAAAAAAAAAAAAGAGTATCATATGGTTCTTGTCGTTCTTTTATTAATGTATTGTATCACATTGATTTGCGGATGTTGAACCAACCTTGCAGTCCAGGAATAAATCCCATTTGGTCATGGTGAATAATCCTTTTAATGTACTGTTGGATCCTCTCGGCTAGTATTTGGTGAGAATTTTTGCATCCATATTCATCAGGGATATTGGTCTGTAATTACCCTTTTTGATGAGGTCTTTGTCTATTTTGGGGATCAAGGTCATGCTGGCCTCATAAAATGAGTTTGGAAGTTTTCCTTCCATTTCTATTTTTTGTAACAGTTTCAGGAGAATAGGTATGAATTCTTCTTTAAATGTTTGGTAGAAAAAAAAAAATAAATAAATAAATAAAAAATAAAAAATAAATGTTTGGTAGAATTCCCCTCGGAAGCCTTCTGGCCCAAGGCTCTTGTTGGGAGATTTTTGATTACTGCTTCAATTTCCTTGCTCATTATGGGTCTGTTCAGGTTTTCTGTTTCTTCCTGGTTCAGTTTTGATAGTTTATACATCTCTAGGAATGCATCCATTTCTTCCTGGTTGTCAAATTTGCTGGTGTATAGTTGCTCATAATATGTTCTTATAATTATTTGTATTTCCTTGGTGTTGGTTGTGATATCTCCTCTTTCATTCATGATTTTATTAATTTGGGTCCTTTCTCTTTTCTTTTTGATAAGTCTGGCCAGGGGTTTATCAATCTTATTCTTTCAAAGAACCAGCTCCTAGTTTTATTTTTATTACTATTCTTTTGGTTTCCATTTCATTGACTTCTGCTCTGATCTTTATTATATCTCTTCTTCGGTTGGGTTTAGGCTTTATTTGGTGTTCTTTCTACAGCTTCCTTAGGTGTAGAGTTAGGTTGTATATTTGTTTCTTGAGAAAGGCTTGTATTGCTATATACTTATTCCTCTTAGGACCGCTTTTGCTGCATCCCAAAAATTTTGAACAGCTGTGTTTTCATTTTCATTTGTTTCCGTGAATTTTTTTAATTCTTCTTTAATTCCCTGGTTGACCCATCCATAGCAGATTCTTGCTGCGCTGCTCCTCCCAGAGGAGGAAGGTGAGTCTCCCCAGATCTGCTGCTACTTGTTGACTGTGCCTCGGATCATGGTTGATGGTAACCTCGAGCTGAGAGCTCACTCCTAGGCTCCATCTCGGCAGCCAGCTTCTCTGCTCCTATACATGGGAGCTCTGTCACACTCGGACACCCCTGGTGTTTTAATGACCCCACAGGTCATTAAAGCCCCACAGGCTCCACTCCCCACTTAGCCTCTGGAGCAACATCCTTCAGTGGAGCCAACTTCTAAAAGTTCCAATTTTGTGCTCCGCTGCTCTGCTGCTTGCTGGGAGCTGGCCCTCCGCACCATGGTCTAGCTTCCCATGTATCACCTCGGATTCACTTTTCCACATGTCCTACCTTCCAGAAGGTGTTCGCTTTTCTCTTCCTAGAATTGCTGCTCTTCTTCTCTTCCATCTCCTGTTGAGTTTGTAGGTGTTCACAATGGCTTGCAACTATCTAGCTGGATTCCTGGGACCCGAAGAAATTTAGGTCTCCTACTCCACCATCATCACATTTATTTAAAATTAAGTACAAACTATCCTTGAAAATTCCCAAGGTAGACCCAGTTGGAGGATGGTATCTCACTAAGTCCAAAATGGCCTGTTTTTTCTCCAGCCTTGGAAGGTCTGTTTCTTTTCTGATCATGAGAGGAAGTCACTGGCTCTAAGCTTAGGGTATGACGTGTTGAATGAAAAGCTCACGCTTTCACACCTGTGCTGAGATGCACCCTGATCATGCAGGACTCATCCCTTAGCCATTATATGTTACCTGTTTTGTTTGCCTGTGTGCTCTGGAAGTGGCTTTGTAAAGAATGACTTGAGAAATCAGCTTGTCCAATCCTATCTTTGTGGCAGCTCCAACTGGGATAGTCCTGACCAACATCTGTTAGAGGTCAAGTTTGGGTTCCTGTTGGCTCAGCCTGAAATGCTTCACAAGCAAGTTCTTGCACTCAGAGTGGAAGGGTTACCCACTGCTCCCTCCCCATCAACCTACTTCTCACCTTCCACAGGCCCATACATGCCAACTAGGGGCTTTCATTCAGTTTTGTGTGCACCTTGTGAAGGTAGAGAAATAGGGATCTGGATTTCCATCCAGCTGGAACATGTCAAGGTGCCAGGTATGGAGGCAGAGCTTGTGTCACTGTGGACCCACAAGACGAAACCAGCTGAAACGGCCTGTTGGGATTCCAGTGTGGTGACGGCAAGCCCTTCCTGTTCTATGATTAAGGCTTATGGGACTCAACTGTGCACTGTGGAGGGGTGCAGTGCTGCGGGGGGGGGGGGGGGGTGCTCCCAAGGGGATTTTTTTTAATTTTTTTTTAAAAAATATTTGAGAGAGGGACGCCTGGGTGGCTCAGTTGGTTAAGCAGCTGCCTTCTGCTCAGGTCATGATTCCAGCGTCCTGGGATCGAGTTCCGCATCGGGCTCCTTGCTCAGCAGGAGCCTGCTTCTCCCTCTGCCTGCCATTCTGTCTGCCTGTGCTCGCTCTCTCTCCCTCTCTCTCTGACAAATAAAATCTTTAAAAAAAAAAATATTTGAGAGAGAGTGAGAGAGAGCACGAGCATGCTGAGGGACAAAGGGAGAAGCAGGCTTCCTACTGAGGAGGTTGCCCAACACCAGCTCCAGGACCATGACCTGAGCCAAAGGCAGACGTTTAACTGACTGAGCCCCCCAGAAGCCCCCCTCCCCAAAGGTGATATATAAAAAAAAGCAGAGACAGAATCCGATCTTTCCCTGACTTGAGCTGTGATGCCAAGGTGCTGCCCTTCCTGCTCAGGTCTCAGCTTGGAAAGCCCTCACTCTTGCCAGGACCAGCATTTCCTAATGCGACCCAGGTGAACTTGTGCTCTCGGGGCAAACATTTGCATTTGTACTATTTTGGTCATTGACCTGCGGGCAGTGCCCTAGTACCCTCTAGCCCTGCCCTTTCCCCCAGTGACCTGGCTTCTGTGCACTGTCCAAAGCCAGGCAGTCACTAGGGGGAGCAGCCATGAGGCTGGGGTGGTGGCTGGGCCTGGGGAAAAGCCGCCCTGTGGGGCCCACACTTGCTAGGGATGGAGAGGCCATGCCAGCCCTCCAGGAGGAACCCCTTGGGGAGGACGCACACCTGTGACAGGACCCACGAGGACCTGGTGTCCAGTTCTGGTGGTTTCGGGCAGGCCTGGACCCGGCCTAGGAGAGTCCGTGGAGTTTGACAGGCCTGGGACCCCACCCAGAGTCCTCAGGCTGGCCAGGCTGACTATGCAGCTCCACACCAGCCTCCCCCCTCCCCCCATGTGTCCAGAAAGCAGCACTTTAAACCCTGAAGGTTTCCAGGTACAGACCTTCCTCAGTTTGCAGCGGGATTGTGGCCCAATGAGCTCATTGTAAGTTGAAAATGTAACACACCTAACCTACCGAACATGATGCTCTGCCTAGCCTACTTTAAATGTCCTCACAACATACACATTAGCCTGCAGGTGGGCAAAATCCTCCAACACAAACAAAGCCTGTCTTCTAACCAAGTGTTGACTGTCTCATGTAATTGGCTGAAAGCCACACGGACAGAAACAGCGTGATTGTGCAGGTGTCACTTGCCAGCCCCCGTGAGTGCGTGGCTGCTGCACAGCCTCACGAGTCAGGATCGTACCGTGTGCATCGCTAGCCCAGGAGAAGATCCAAATTCAAAGCGAGATTTCTTCTGAATGCTTACTGCTTTTGCACCCTTATCAAGTAGAACATTCCTAAGCTGGGGACTGTCTGTATCCTAGGGATGGGTTGGGAAGACCGTATTTGAGTCTCTGGATTTGATGCCTGCGGTGGCCTCATCCCTATGCGGAGTTCTTTTGTGTTTGAAAGGAAAGCAGGGCTGATTCAAACCGTTGGTGAGAACAAGTCACATTTGGTGAAGGCCAGCAGTGTAATCCTGAGAGAACTCCTAACCGTGTTGCTTGCAGTGAGGTGCGAGGGGCGTCGCAGTCTCCTCTGTGCCAGCATTAGTCGGAGCAGCGGAGTCCTGGGCGCCAGGCTTGAGGGCCTCCACTAACACAGAGGACTTTCACCCGTCCCTACCATTCTAGAAGATGTTCCTGGAATAGGGTTGTGGAACTCTAGAGATCAGAGCTCTGTCCTCAGTGAATCAGTACAGTGAAAGGGTGATTGATGTCTCTTCTCTTCGGGCTCTTGTCAGGGAAAGAAGAGGAAGGACTTTGAACAATTAAAAGAATATGAATATAAATTGTTCATGGAATCAAAGGTCCTGTAGAAATGTGTATTTGTTGACCAGTGAACCTAAGGTGACATAAGGGGCAATCTGCAATTGGTCCAATTTTCTTATTTTACAAATGAGAACACTGAGGCTGAGAGATTAGTAATGGAATGTTTACATCTCTTTAAGAAAGACTTAGCAATTAGGGTTGGGGTTTAAGAGTTCTGGAGAGGCCTCTGAAGTCCCCTTCCTTTGGAGTTTTAGGACTAAGGGCTGGGAGGAGGACCTGCTGTCCTGGCCCAGAGCCAGGGGATGGGCTGGGCTCCAGAGGGGCCTTCAGACCCCTCAGCAGCTGCAGACCTGTGACGATGTGGAGAACAGAGGTGCTCCGGGAAGGCCCCAGCTCTCGAACAGAGCGATCCTGGGGCCAAGAGGGACAGTCCTGAGGAGCTGAAGACTGGGGCAGGTGAACAGAGAGAGGGCCCAGTGTCTGAGATAAAAGCTGTCCATTACAAAGAGAAAGAAGACAAGGGCTGTGGGACAAAACAAGAAGAGAAATTGAGAGAGATGGAAACGGTGTAGACAAATGTGCAGACACGGCAATTCGTTAAATAATGTTTACTGAGCAGCGAGCATGGTAGTCCCTGCTCTGGGGACTGGATAAGTGCCCCCCAACTCCTCTCCCTGGCTGCCTGCCCTCCAGCCAACCCATGTCCACCTCCACTTGCCCATGGGGAACGCAGGGTGGGGCAACCCCTCGCAGGGGACAGTCTTGCCTCTGCTGATGGAATCATGGCCACTTGCAGCGTGTGCAGAGAGGACCTGGCTAGGCCTTCCTAGCCTGTCCCTACCATTCCCTTCTTCTACATTCACACCACTTGTCAGCAGCTGGGGGACAGCAGGCAGCTCCCGACAAATGCTTGTGTGTTTTGATGACTTCCTTTCCCTCACTTCTCACATCCATCAGTCACAGGGGCCTGGCAGTTGGCCTCCTAAACTAATTCTTCAGTCCTTCTACCTCTGAACATGGACTGCTGCAGAAAGCTCCCGCCTTGCTTTCTGTAACAATACCCTGCCTCTTCAGTCCAACCACTGTGGCTCTAGAATGACCTTCTTAGGAGATAAAGCAAATCAGGTAACCCACCACCCTGCACTCCCACGTTCATACCCCTTCAGTGGTTCTCTTCGGTTTATAAGCTAACTTCTGTGAGTGCGGCAGACGGTAGCTTCCACCTGCCTTCGGGGCTCTGCTGCTCCCGGCCCGGAAGCCAACAAGCCCTCTGGTCATCCAGGCCGGGACACACACGCTGCCTAGTCTGGAGATCACTGGCCAGTCTGTTTGCACTCAGAAGCCTCATCCTCCCTCTTAAGTCATCGCCCTGGGCCTTAGGTGCTCCTCCCTTAGCACCTGCCACTCAGTCTGGAATCACAAGCATCCCCTTCCCTACAGAGGTCAAGGGACATCATCCCATCCCACATCATCGCATCGCTGTGCGCCCTGCCCGAGTGGCCTGTGTGTGTCAAAGGGGGTGAGGCAGGAAGACAGTGTCTTCTGTACTTTAGGTTGTGACAAGATCTCCTGGAGGAGGAGAAGCCCCTTGACCTCCATTCTTTCAATCACTAATGCACAGCCTCGGTGGTCCATATAGCTAAATATAAAAAGAATAAAATGTGTTCACAAGCTCTTGTTTCTTTCAGTAACCTTGGAGGCAATACCATCAATGCAGCTGTCCTGAATCTGCTTCAGGCCGGAGGGACCCGGGAAGAAATCAAGCTGGACCAGCTGGCGCCCCAGCTCCAGGCCGAGATTGCAGAGTCCACGGGTAAGTAGCTCCCAGCCTCTGGGGACGGCTTGGGGGTCGGGGGGCCCTCTGGGCTAGGATGTGGGCTCCTGAGTGGGACAAGGCCCAGAGGATACACCTCACAACACCTCACAAGAGACGGTCTAAGAAAGCTAAACTCGTTTTTCTGAGAAGGCTTTGACGGTCGTCGCCCCAGCCCTGGGAACCCAGGCAGTGGCTCTTGAGCAAGAGCATCTGTGAGCTCAGTGGTTCACGCCTCCGGCTACCTCCTGCTTTCTGCTGTGAAACAAAACCATAAACCTGCACGCAGTGATTTGGAGTTAGCGGGGCATGCCTTTCCTCAAAGGATACGTGGCTCTGTAGTTCCTGACATGAGCTTTAGGGTTGGGGACGGACACCTTAAAACTCCAGCTGGAGTCAGCCCCAGGGTGGGCACCATGTAACTCTGGTCTCCATTTCAGACACTGGCTTTGGCCACAGCTGTCTTGTCAGGGAAAACCTGATTGACTTCTTCATCCCCTTCCTGCCACTGGAGTACCGCCACGTGAGGCTGTGCGCACGCGACGCTTTCCTGAGCCAGGGACTCCCATACACAGAAGCAGCCCTGGACCAAATTGCCAAGATGATGGTGTATCTCCCCAAGGAGGAGCAACTCTTCTCTTCTCAGGGCTGCAAATCTATTTCTCAGAGAATTAACTATTTCCTCCCTTGAGGGCTAGAGGAGGACTTCCTGCAACTGCCTGCCTTTCACCAGTGGGACCCTGAGGTGGGCCACGGGACTGTCTGGGACTCTAAGGGCAGGAGGGGTAGGCTGGCCTCCAGCCATCACTGACACACAAAACATGTGTAAAAAGGAAGGCCTTAAATCAGAAACAGAGCCAACACTTTTTATCACTTGGTGCCTTAAAGAGCCACATTCCAAAACGTGGGCCAAGTGGTTGGAGAAAGCCACAGGCCAGACTGAGTCCCAAGGCCTCGCTAGCATCTCCACTCTTGCCCACAGATGCCTGGACTTGGGCGTGAGGCCGGAGGTCACAGGGTCCTCCCTGACAGGGAAGGGAGAATCACATTCTGCTTAGCAGCTGCCGCGGGCTGCACCTCAGGTGTGCAGGCTGGGGGCTTAGCTTTCAAGTTGTTCCCAGAGGGAAGCTGAGCAGCTTCTGTCTGTGAGCAGATCAGCAGAGAGCCTCAGGCTAAAGGAAAAGTACACAGAGAAATAATTTTTTATAATATATATGATGTCAGTGGAGGTTAAGACTTGCTCTCTTAGATTTAAAAGAAAAATTTAAGTAAGGCGCTTTGACATGGCTGTGTCATGTGTAAAGATTAAAGTTTGTATTTTTCTAAAACCCTCGGCCTGCTTTCTTACTGAGACCTGGTCCTGATGCTCACTCACCGAAACTCCAAGAGCGGGCGGCGGATGCTGGCGGACGGGGTGACCCCAGCTCTGCCAGGTCACTTCCCGTGGCCTCACGCAGCAGCCAAGCTATTACTTGAGCCTCTTACTGAAGAGCCTCTCATGGCATCGTGCTCCTGTACGTGGAAACGCCACTCCCCGGCTCCCAGCTGTAAAAAGTCTCCATTTTTGAGGTTAGAATGGCCATGTATAAATGCGAATGTTGTGTTTCTAGACACAGGGGATGTGCCTTGTGTCTTTTCCCTGCTCTTCATTCTTTTGCTTTTCTGGAATCGTACACAGGTCTTTCTCTTAACTTTTGTCATCATCTCAAGTATCCCCACTTATTTAAAGCCCTCCCCAACCCTCTTCCGTTTAGCCCTGGACAAAGCAAGCTTCGGGCTCTCTCCCATTGAGCACTTTGACTGCACTCGTACACACACTGTCTCAAGCTCAGGGAGTACCTGCAGCCTGAGCCACATTACCTTCTCAGTGTGCAAACAAACAGGTGATTGAAGGGACTTCTCACTAACCACGGGACAAAAGCTCGGCTTCACTGCACAATAACATGGGCTGGGTGTGTGGTGGTGGGGGGGAAGTGTTAGCCACTGGCTGGGTGTCTCAGTCTAGACTATCTAGACTATTTTGGGAAGAAGATGCAGCCCACGTGATCCTGTTACAACCCCAGCTCCACACTCTGTAAATACGAGTTTTTTTTAGATTTTTTTGCAAGACAGCATGCAGGAGTCGGGGTGGTGGACAGAGAGGGAGAAGCAGGCTCCCTGTTGAGCAGGGAGCCGGCCCAAGACCTGATCCAAGGACAAATCCAGGAGCCTGGGATTTGTGACTCGAGCCGAAGGCAGACGCTCCACCGACTGGGCCAGCCAGGCGCCCCCGTAATAGACACTTTACAAGGTGTACTTTCTTTCAGTCTCAGAGCCACACACCCGCTGCCATCCTTTAGCACCGGCTTACCACAGCTGATGGCGTAAATGGAGGGTGTGACCTGCTTGCACGTGAGGGACCAAGGCAGGCAGCAGGACGCAATGGCCTCACATACTTCCCTGGTGCTCAGCTGCTCAGTGCTGTGAGACCACAGAAGGCCACGGACCGCAGCTGAACCTTGCTTTCTACCTCTGTCCCTGCACTTCCCTCGCAGAGCTGCTGTGAGGATCAAACAAATCCATCTTTAAAAAGTGCTCAGGAGTGCTCGCCTCAGCAGCACATATACTACAAAGTGCTCAGGACACAGAGATTTGGTGTCTAGTAAAGGACAATCTAATAAAACTGCTGTCAGTTGGCACCATACTCCAAGCCAAGGTGGGGCCTCCCCCAGCCCCCGGCCCCACTAGTCCGCACAACCCCAGCTGAAGTCTGCTGTTGGTAGCCAACACTCGAGGACCTCCCACGGGCCCCGCATGCCCTGTGCTGAGCACTTCATAGCCGTTTCTTCATGTCATCGTTAACGCTGACTTTGGTGACGAGGAAATCGAGGCTCTGAGAGGTAAAAGATCGTGCACGAAGTCACAGAGCTAGTCAGTGGGCTGGAGGGGCTCAACCCAGGCAGTCTGCCTCCAGCTCCCACGCTTTCGTGACTTGTTCCACAACAGATTTCCTCAGCGGTGTGGGATGTTACAAATAATACAAAAGAGGAAGAAAATCACAATGGAAGGTTCTCCTCCAGAAACTCTAAAACAGGATTTCCCAGCTAAACCAAAACCGGGCAGGAGGAAAGGACTGCAAGGGGAGCGCGAGCGGGTGTGCAAGGGGATGTTGAACAGGTCTTCCAACCGGACCTTACGTGTGTGCCCCATGAATACAGCCTACTCCGACCTAATTACAGTGGTACTTCTAAAAGCAATGAACGTTTTTAAAAAAAACTGAAGACCAAGTCAAGCAAGAGTAGAATGTTCCAACATTCTATATGTGCTTTATTAATGCTACTTTGGCTCAAAACTTTTTCAGAAACAAGGTGCCTGGGAGGCTCAGTCGGGTAAGTGCCTACCTTCAGCTTGGGTCATGATCCCAGGGTCCTGGAATCAAGCTCCGCGTCGGGCTCCCTGCTCGATGGGGAGCCTGCTTCTCCCTCCCCCTCTGCCTGCTACTCTGCCTCTTGTGATCTGTCAAATGAATAAATGAAAAATCTTTAAAAAAAAATACCTTTCTAAAAAAATAAAAGTAAATAAAAATTTAAAAATACCTTTCTAATAATACAATTGGCACTTGGATAGAGTAATTAAACACACACACACACACACACACTTTTTCAGAACCTATTCGGAGTGTCCCCAGAATGGACTCTGAGAGAATTAAGTCTCCCTTCACAGCCACCGTATGTTAGATACCCACATGCACATACACACATTGCCCACCATATGTACCTGTTGGACTCCAGTGATGCCTTTGGCCATTTCCAAAAGGTGTACTCCATCGAAGAATGAGCATTCACTCCCACAGAGGACAATCAAAACAATGTGCCAGAGGGACATCGCTAAAACCAGCTTCTCTACCTTACAGACTTCTATTTTACTGTGGGGAAAGATACATCCTGCACAGATTCCCTCTCAGTTAAAACTGTGAGAGAAACACTCCGATCAGAAGCCACTTTGCCAATAAAATATTGCAACCTTTATTTAAAATAAAACACAAGTTGGCAAGCCTTGTGAGACAACAGGCAGACAGCATTCCCCTTCAAGGGCCTCATTTATTTACATCAAGTTTAACACTGTTAGCAGTTCACAGTCAGACAACAGGGTGAGAGAATTAAATTAGAAAAACAAAACACCTGAAAATATATTACAAGAACAAACACCTGACAACACTGGTAGTGTGACCCATGATTGATGTTTTCAATGACATCCCATATTGTCTCACTGTGTCCCCTCAGCGGTACACACAGTGCCAGGCCCTCCAGGCCTCACCCCTGTGCACCCACCACGCATACACCTGTGGAGTGTGACCTTTGGTATAAACGCTAAACAGGTTTTAAAGACTGAATCATGGGTTTTAGGATAAAGGTTTGTCAACCACCATAAAATGTTCAAACTTATTTTTGACAAGCATAAAACTGGGTTTCTCCACTGATAGTCATTACAGAATCAGATTGCAAGAAGGGGAAGTGTGGGGTCTACAGGAGACGGGGGTTCTGAGGACGCATACACAGCTCAGTCAGCCTGCCTGTGGCCAACACACCAAACCAGGGCACAGTTTCTGTTCACCGCGGGGAAAGATGTGAGTGACTCCCCTTTCACCGACTCCCCTCATTTCTCAGCACAACAATGGTGCAGGTACAGAATGTGGACAGAACACGTACCCTCTACACAGATCTGAGAGATGAGCGTTTTCAAACGTATGCCCTAAAGAACTCTGAGTACCTCACTGTCTTTTCTAGTTTCTGAATACTAATTTCTCCCAAGAACAATCTCCCTAACCGAGGTGATTTCTTAAGATCACAGAAAATTTCTCTCATAACGGAATTCCAACAGTGGCCACAGTGAAAAATGGCTTGTCAAAATGGAGGCAAGCTGGCTAACCTGGCCCTCGCCTACCAGAAAAATCTCAGTCTCCGGGCATTCTTGCCAACTCTCAATACATGGTATGGTGCTTCTGAATCGTGCAGAACAGTATTTGGGATTCAATAGTGAGGACCCTAAAGCCCTACATGATCCTGCAAGATCTTCTGAATCAAGAAGATATTTATTTGGCATACCTGTGTTACTATTGTGTCATGACTGATGAAAACTATCCTTACATGTGGAATCTTTATTAACTAGAAGAAGTCCCATTCTCCAACTGAAGTTTATGCTGCTTAATTACAGCATTTGAAACACCTATCCTGAGGCTCAGAAAAAAAAAAAAAAACCCAATAAGCAAGCTTCAACAATACAGACTATTTCCTTTCTTGAAGCCCACCAGTGTTGGACAGTTCATTGCCACCATGCCCTGAGGAACTAGGACACTCCCAGACCTCAAGCTCTGTGTGTACAGCTCAGCAACTTGGAGGGATATGCAGGATCCAGAAACTTGCTCCTCTGAGTAAAATGATGAACAAAGGTTTTCACAGAACACATACAGAGGGCACGTATGGGGTGTAGTCTGAGGACAAAGTGGAGGTTAGGCTTTCGACTTAAAGGAGACACACTTTCCTTCCGATGGTCTGCAAGTTAGATCTGTTCACACGCCATCTGTGACCTTGGGCTGTACACATACTGTGCTCAGTATGTGTACTCAACAATGGGAAAGTTAAAGGATGTAAGTTCTCTAACAGATGTAAACAGTTTCAGATTCATAACTGTACACAAGAGCAAAGATGTGCACTTGGAGGGAGGGAAGGGTGCAGGGAGAGCAGCCTTCCCCCAGCTCACCAAGTGGGCTGGAGAAAAGTGCAGTCTGTCACATCAGCATCCTGTGGCCGGGGGGGGGGGGGGGGGGGGTTGGTGACAGCTCAAGCAGGGATTCTGACTGTGGCACTGAGCCACCACCACCCACCTAACCCGTTCTAGCTCACTAATTGTACACCATCAACCCAGCTTACACATCCCTCCTCCACAAAACGCACAAAACTCATCTTTGAAGGCACAATCCTCAGAGTGACCTTTACCACTCCAAGTCATCCTAGAATCAGGATGACCTGCCTTGGCCTCCTCACCCAGGGAGAAGCATGCGGTCTTCCTACCCTATCATAGGGTGGAGGCTTCCCTAATGTCCTGCTCTTGGGCTCTAGGGTACAGAGTCAGAAATGAAGGAAATACCGCTTTACACATGTTATCTCAAGACAAAACCTACACCTCCGGTCTGGCATGAGAAACGCAGCCCCAGAGCAGGGAAACTCTTTTTGGACACTGCAGTAAACTTCAAGTGAGACAGACTTGGATGCTGTCTTAGTCACCTGGGTAGACGCTCTGCACAGGTGGCCCACTGCACAGCCCAGAAATCCACCCATACTCCCTGGCGATACAGGAGGACAGGGAGCGGCGGCGACGTTCTGGCGGTACCAGGGCAGGTAACAACAATCACTGCTACTCCGGCCGCTTGCCCAAAAAAGCAAGCCTTGCATTTGAATTTTTAAATTTTGGTAGTTGGAAAAGTGGAATTCTGTCCAAAGATTTAACTATCCTGACTATTAAGAGTGGGACAAGCTTGAGAACCAGCCCCAGACCCCTCCTCTCTGACTAGTGAAGCTAATGGCCAGTGGCAATTTCCTGGGTTGTCACACAGAAGGGACAGGCATCTGTGGGGCTGCCTTGGCCTACCTTTGTCAGAAGGGTAGAGGCCCCCGTGAAGCTGCCTTTCCCTCTCTCTTTCCTGCTCCCACACATCCCAAACCAAAGCATTTACAAAAACCTGAGCAACTGGCTTGACAGAGCTGAGACAGAGCTGTAGATAGCTTGGGGGGGGGGTCTATTATTTCATAAGAAGAAACATACATCCACCTACATAAGAAAACTGTCCTAACAAATGCTTAGGGCACAGAGATGGACCCAAATCCAGGTAGAACAAGTTAATGCCAAGCAAGATGATGAAACCCAAAAATCGTGATGAACAAAAACATAGACAACCCTGTCGGCCCAATGCAAACTCCTGTAGAGGCAGAGCCTGATAGTAACAATGACATTAACAGCAAAACTGGAAGCGAGAGGTCAGAATGCAGTGTAGCTGTAACTCAAAAGTGGCCACCAATGCAATTTACTCTGGGGTATTTTATAATCTAATAGGCAAATTGTTTGGCTATTCATTTCAGAAACACACACACACACAGACGATGAATGTCAAGCTCATTTCTAACTGGCAGGAAATCCTAGAAAACTAATTCCCAAAGTGCACTGGTTCTACAGCCATCTGATCCCACCCCTCTCCTCCCCTCCCAAAGCCCCCAACAAAACCACACTGGACATCAGTATAAAAAGACACTGTCAACATCACAGGTACGAGTCTGCGCCCGCCATGTCGGGATGCTGTCTGAACACGTTGTGGAAAAACGGTCAAGGAAAAGAGGGCCTCAATTCTTCCTGAGTCAAGGTCCCTGGAAGAGCTGCTGTATTACTACTTTTTAATGATTACAATTGAACCAGAAAGTTGTGGGCACCTGGGTGGCTCCGTCAGTTAAGCGGCTGCCTTCAGCTCTGGTCCTGATCCCAGGGTCCTGGGATCGAGTCCCTCATCGGGCTCCCTGCTCAGCGGGGAGTCTGCTTCTCCCTCAACCCCTCCCCCTGTTCTCTCTCTCTCAAATAAATAAATAAAATCTTTAAACCAGAAAGTTGGTCCGCAGTTTTTTGAAGTAATTCGGCTGAGCTACAATTTTAGCGAAACACTTACTATGCCTGCACATATTCATTTAATAGTTTCCTATTTACAAATGTGGTAAGTCTTGGGGTGATTACTTATATATTTGCATTTTCTGGTCTCCCACAGGCAAAAGCCTATTAAGTTAATCAGCATCTAACCGACTGTTTGATCTTCTAAATATAGACAGTAATAATACAACCTTATAGTTAAATTGCATTTGATACTTTTCTCAAAGTGCTTTCATATATATTACCTCATAGTCATTAAAATGATATGGAATAAAGTTTTATTTTTAAGAAAAAGGAATGTAGGACTAGGTTTTTTAAAACTCAAGTTGGTATTTCTTTATTACAAAGTGCAGACTACTGCTGTGTTGCCAGGGTCTGTCCAAAAGAATGACCCCACACATTTTCCTAAATACTGAGCTCTACTGAATACCTACTTCGCTGTGTTGCCATGACTCAACATTCAAGACCCTAAGGTCAGAGAGTGCCAGGCGCATGTGCTTTAGAAAGTGTGTAGCACTGTGCAGACTGATTGTCTGTGTGAGCCACTTTTTTTTTGCAGTATCCCACAAGGCAGCAGGAAAGGTGGAAAGACCCCACAACCAGCAAGTCCAGAGACCTGAACCCAATATAGCCTTGGCTCTGCCACTCACTAACTGAGACAGTGGGCAAGTAACTTCACCATGCTCTCTTCCAATTTCTGAAGCTGTGACGAAAAGGGCCGGGGTCCTGACAGTGTTCAGACAGTGCTGGGTATCTAAAACACCTGGAGGGGTTCTCAGCTGAGATCTCACCCCACTGGGAAGTCTGGTCTGGGGTAAGCCAATGCATCAGACTGTTTTAAATGCCAGGGATTTCATTGCCCATCCCCGGCCAAGATTCACCAGACTAAGTGTTAATAACAGCAGGAGCAGCGCCCACTTACAGAGCGCCCGTTATGTGCCAGGCACTCAAACTGAGTATCTTACATACATTATCTCATTGAATCCTTACAACAACCCTGAGGTAGTTACTATTATTATCCCTGTTTTCCAATGTGGAAACTAAGGCTCAGGAAGGTTAAATGACTTGCCTTCTAGACTGGCTTCAGAGTCTCAACTCTTAATCACTATCCTTTAAAACTCAAAAGCTCCATGACTTTAGTTAAATAAAAATGGGCTACACCTTACCAAAGTCAGCATGTTTTGTTAGCTGGGCACTATCTTACTAGCCAATTTTCAATTGCATTGTAAGAAAATTCTAATTTAAACCCCAAAATACAACTGGCAAAGGGTCTCTAATGATATCAATGAACAGGGGTTCATTTGGAAAAACACTGAATGAATTTCTCAGGGCCAATATTTTTAAGGCTGTTATCTCTGAAAATCACAATGGAAGTCTGTAGGAAAATATACACACTTTAATTTTACACAAAGCCTTTTAAGAAAATACTTCATGTAAAGCATAATCAAGATGTATTCTACACAAAACACTGCACTTTAAGGTAAGAAATCTAAACTGAAACCCTATTATCCATAGGTGAAAGGACGTAAACGGTGCCAGCCCAAAGGTATGCACATTGATCAACCACTTTAGAAAGTTGTCAACACTTGCAGAAGGCCTCGTGCTCCTGGCTTTGCTTTTAAAGAAGACTATGTTTTTAGTTTGGAGAAGCAGTTTTCTCTGCTGTGAATTCAAACTTTTAAATTTACATAAGGTTATTTTAAAATCTGATCCTTTTCTATTAGAAAAAGGAGCAATCTAAATGATATTTTTAGAGTAAGTTGACACTTGACCCTGGAGTCCCACACAGTTCAAGCATCATGCGGATGGGCTGTGCTATAATCGTTCATGCTGCTCTTGACAGTGCTGAGGAAAAGCAAATTCATTTCATGAACTTATTGAGCACCTACTGCAGGCAAGACAGAGCCAGGTGCTGCCCCTGAGTAAGACACTGTCCCCGTCCTCAAGACTGTTCTGCTATGAGAAAACCAGGGAGCTTACACACACTCAGCAGTGTTCCTCCAAGGCTTATTTTCAGAGCTCTCAAGGAAAGATCCCCTGCTTTAAAAAAAAAAAAAAAAAAAAAAAAAAAAGTCCCCTGAAAAAACACAATTATAATTAACCCATCAACTTGCATCCCACAATGACAGATAAACTTAAAAAGCAGCATAATACTCTAAAGTTTTAGCTTTCCCTGTCCCACCCTTAAAAAAGGCTAATGGCTAAAACAATTTCAAGTTCACGGAAATGACTGCTGAAGGGGAGTGGCAGAGAGGAAGGTGGGAGGACCATGGGCCCATGTCCAGGTTAAAGGGAACTCTGCTGGATCGCTAGCAGCCTGTGCTGCCTGTCAGTAACCTCTGGCCACGGCTCATCCACACCCTCCCAGGAAGGCCCAGGATTGTCTCCTCCCTTCCTACCCTGCTCCTGGCCTGGGCCTCCTTCAGAGCAGCCACAGTAAGAATCAGGGTTTTCTGTCTAATGAAAACTGAATTTCCTCCTTGGTCAAAGATGACAAACTCTGTCCAAAACATAGTTCTTCCTCCTTAGTATTCTAGCCCAGTTAGCATCATCTCGGAACTTCAACATTTCCACTACCTACTACTGAGCAAAGAAGAGAATGCAAATCATTCAACGTAACAAGGCTGCACTGAAACGGCTCTCAAAGGGATAGCTATACACTTATTTGCAAATGGCCCTTAAGAAGATGTAGCACTACCTTCATTTAACAGATTAAGAGATGGAGCTGTGGCTTGACAGTGGATTGATAACAGAGCCAGGAAGAAAACTCACAGGCCATCAGTGTTCAATTCCTATCTTCCTAAGTTAATATTCCTTTGGGAGGAAAATAATGTATTTATTCTCTTGTATCAGGTTCTCCTTGGGCAGGTGTGGGAGGTGGTTGTAAAGCTTTAAAAAGAGAATGAAGTGTTAATTAAAATTAGACTTGATATCAAGAATATTAGTAATATCTAATTGATTAGGTTCAGTTCATATGATCCTAATTAGCTTCCATAACAGTAACTGAACAGGAAAGGAAAAGGCCCATTTTTCAAGGCAAAACACATTTGGGGGTTAAGTCATTAGGTTTCTAGGATTTAATCAGTGTTTCCTGGAAATGACCTGCCCCCTCAATTACGCATTTTTCAAGGAGAGGTGAAATGACAAAATAAATATCAAAGAGTTTTCCCAATAGGATATTTACAGACAAGCACAACAACAAGGGGGAGGAGGATATGTGAAAGGAGAGAAGCACAGGAGAATAATTTGGGGTGATTCACTTGAAATCCACAGAGAGTGAGAGAATGTTTCTCCTTATCCTCTACCTAGCCTGGATCTAAGGTGATAAGGGAGGAGAAAGGTATAGAGGAACAGTGATTGGGACCAAGTTAGCCTCTCGAAAACTCTGTCACAGACATCTGAACCTGGCTGTTGGATTCCAAGAAGAGACCTCCCTCCCTGGTATTTTAGCTGATTAAAAAAATGCAGAGCTGCTCAATTCCTTGGCCAGTATGTCGGTATGCAGGGACACCGTATCAAAAAAGGATTCCCAAGAGAACCTGTACATGACCACCATTTTCAAAATCAGCATTGGTTAATGCCCCGAATACTGCCAGAGATAAAGGAAGACAGCCTGCCCAGTGCAGAGCAGAGAAGAACCACTAAGGAGACCCCTATGCCTATGATTTATAGATGGGCACCAGCAAGTAGAAACCCAATGACTGGTCCATTAGGAAATCGCAAAACTGGGAGAAAGGACTTCTGCTCATCAGTGGAGAAGATGTGAGGAGGAGGTTTCAATCTCCCTGACTACTTCCTAGCATTCTTTTACTTCCTGCACCAACTAGCACACCATGGGGAAGAGGACGGGAGCACACCCAGCGATCTAATCTGCAGTTCCTACTACTGCAGGGAGCTCTGCAGAAACAGCTGCGCTCAGCAGCCTCAAAGAAAAGGTCCCTCGGTACATTCCCAGCTTTCCCTTCTTCTGTCCCACCCCATTCACTTGGCGAGGCGGCGCGACATTACGGATAGTACCTAGTGGAGCCGCAAGTCAACCCTCCTGTGTGAGGTGCGGAGTGAGTGCCACGGCCAGTCCCCGGGCAGGCACGGGCCTGCAGCCTTGCCGAGAGCAGCCCCACGACACCACCGCGCAGCATTCTGGGTAGGAGCGGCCTGGACTGGGTTCTTCGCGGCCTGACACACACACGTTCCCTGATGTTCCGGGGCACCTTCCAATCCTGTCCACGACTGCTCCGTCTCCCCATCTCATTTCCCTGTCCTGCATGTTTTGCTTTTTGTTATTTTTGAGATGAACCTGTAAACGTGAGAACTCAGAGATCTGAGGTACTTCACATAAACACACTCAAGTATCAGTCTTTCATTTTTTGAAAACAAGAACACAGGAAAACAAGCCCCTCCCCCTCTCCCCTCAGAACTGTGAGCATCTTCCCACGAGGCTCACAGTGGCTACCTCTGCACCACGTCGCTGATCTCCTGCACACATGACAATAAGTTATTAAGGACAGGGTTGGCCCCGGGCAGCCCGGCAGCAGCCGAAGACACCTGCAGCTCCTGCAGGCTGAGTTCCAGTTTGCTCACAGCCTCTCGGAAGGCAAATTTGTTACGCGTCTGAGGGATGCAGTCCACATAGCCTGAGCAGTAGTCAAGGAGCTGGTGGCCAGTGTCCACCAGCTGGCTGTTGGGCACAGGTTCTGTGATGGCACTGGACAGTAGGTCAGCACATTCCAGCAGGGCCTCTTTGCTGATTTTGTCTGCTGAGATCTTCTCCGCCGCCTGTTTGGCTTTTCTCAGGGCCACTTTAGTACCTGCTGTGCCATTAGCCATTCTGGCCGGCGAGATGGAAGATGTGGGCAGAGGCACTTGAGGCGGAGGCATCACTGGCCTCCCGGCTTTCCCACCTCCAGGCACTGCCCCCGGAGCGGCCTTCTTCCCGCCTTCCTGTGTTTCTGGTGCGGGCTGTCCTGCAGTCGGGGCGGTCGGCTCTTCCGCGGGGTCTGAGCACAAGGACGGATGCTGCAGTAGTCTCATCACTGGGGGCGGGGGTGGGGCACACTTTGGTTTTACCCGTCGGGGTCGGTCCTTGTCTCCAGAGGATGTGACCTGATGCTCAGATAAGAGTTTGAATTTATTGCCCTGAGAGTCTGTGCCAATGAGCTGCACATCAGCGGGAGTGTGCTTCAGAGTGGGTGAGATAAGGACTGGCACTTTGTGGTTGTGAGTGGTTGGGAGGGCTGCTGCAGCCTTGGCCGGAGAAGACCAGCCCGTCTGATCGCCGTCCTCTGGGACTCCAGCCATGCCGAGTCGCGCCCCACCATTCCTCTCCTTGCTCTTTGGGGCAGCTGCCACTCCAGCCACCCCGGCCCCTGGAGAGTCCTTCTCTGTAATGGCTGGATCCCCAGAGGGGGTTCTGAGAGGAAGAGCCGCGGCTCCTCTGGGCAAAAGTTTGGCTTTTGGTCTCTCCCTGCTTGGAGCAGCACCTTCCTCTGATTTTTTTGGAAGCATGTCATTGGCCCTGTCCACATTCTCTTCTGGCTGAGAAGAGGTGGACACTGTCCTTTCCAGCTGGAGTTTGGACCTCTGGCAGTTCCTGGGAAGGGTCATTGCCATCCTATCCTGCTCTGGAAGCCCTGAGGACATGGAAGATGTAGAGTTTGACCTTGGAAAAGGCTTGGAAGTGTCATCAATGGCTGTGGGTTTCCCCGCTCGTAAGCCCAGTGTCTTTTTGATTAAGCGTGGTGTAAAGAAGCCTGTGATGCCAGACCACCCGCCCCCAGCGGTGCCACTGCCCCCGCCCCCACCGCCATCGTCATTACAGAGGTTCCTCTGCGCAAAGCTCCCCCCATAGCACTTGGGTGGCACCAGATTCGCCTCTTGCTGGGCAGGGAGTGAAAGAGAACCCATCAGCATGCTGCAGAGAAGCAACAGATGAGAAGTTACCCGTGAGCTCATATTTCTTGTGGGGTTGATTCTCCATTTCTCGGAAGGAGCTGCTGCGTTTGGGGGGTGTGGGAGCATTTCTCTTTTTCATGAAGGAGCTGAAGAAGCCTCCCTTCCTGTCTCTGGTGAAGCATGTCTCTTTGGCATCTTCCAAGAGGCTGCTGGGTGACTTGTCTCTTTGTTTTCGAGGCAGTGCTGGGGACCCAGTGGGGGCCTGTGCACCTCTAAGGAACCCTGATGAGAAACAGCCAGTCAGTAATGTGAAAGACAAACAGTGACTCCATTACACTTGAGTAACTAAGGTTACATTGTAAGAGTTTTTTCAGGATCTCTTAAATGTCAGGCATTAGCAGGACTCAGAGAAAACTAATAAATACAGTATCACCGATAATACTATTTCACACCGATGAGTGTCCCAAATACCACACGGGCTATAAATGCAAAGGAACAACCCGCTGATTTTCACCTCAGCATCTGTCTTTTCTCTAAAAATGACAACACGCCCTGGCCTCATCTATCAGGCAGTTTTTGCCAGAACTGTAAGGATGGTAAGCGGCTGGGATTCGGGAGCTGAGGAAAGAGAGCAGGAGGCCGAGCTGGGCAGCGGACAAAGAGATCGGGACTAACGCCAGCACTGCGGGGCTGAGCCCAAGAGCAGACACTGTTTCAGTGCCGGCCGCTCTCTCCTCAGGGAAGACGGGCAGCACAGTGGAGATAAAGCATCATCCCCAAGGTTCTGGAAATGAAGACAGTTTCCTTCTACCTGCCTAGTGACCAGTACCTGGTGCTGAACTAGAAGCAGAATTTTCTGTGGCGTCCTGTACCCCTTCGATGTTCTCCTTGTTCTCCACCTGTTTCTTCAGCGTCCGCATCTTGGAAGGAAGTATAGGCAGTCGGGGCAGGTATGGAACAACAGATGAGGAGGAGGCGGCTCTCCCAAGCTCCTCAGCTACCTCTGTGAGGACAAGAGGACTGATTAAAAACCGTTTCATGACACAGAAAAGGTTTTCTCAGAAAAGATACACAACGGAGAAAAAACCCGGAGAAAAGAGCACTCAAATATGTAATGGAATCACAAGAATATGGACTCTTCTAGGCCGGGCTTCTGTGGTCCAACACTGCGCACAGCCTCATCCACGATGTGGCCTGTGGCGGGGGCTTTCTGTCACGGTGCATCGTTCAAATGTGTGACTCAAACAAAATGAATCTATTTCCTTTTGATGGGTATTTAGGCTGCTTCCACTTTGGGGCTACTGTAACTAGGCCACTAGGAACACCCAGCTACGTGTCTTTTGCTTCAGAATCATACATGTATGTCTGCTGGGTACATCCCTAGGACCAGGACTGGTGGGTTAGAGGGTGCACACACTCAGCTTTGCTGGATCCTGCCAAACTGTCTCCCACGACGGCTGTACCAATCTGTACTCCCACCCCCATTGTATAAAAGTTCTGGTTACTCTGCATGCTTGCCAGAGTTTGGTATTATCCGTTTTTTTGGGCTCGATTTTAATTTTAGCCATTCTGGTGTTGGTATATGGTGGCATCTCACTGTTCTATTTTGGACTTCTCTGATGAGGAGTAATGTTAAGCAAGCACGGTTTCATGGGCTTTCAAATCATTTGGCTAGCCTTGTTTACTGAGTGCTTGCTCAGAGGCTGAACAAAGGCAACAGATTTCTGGAGTTATTTTCATTTTTAGGTTGCACCTTACCCAAAGAAGGAGGGTAGATACATTTCATTTCATGCAAATGAAGCAAATGAGGCTCCTGAAGAAGTGTTCACCCTTTTGAACATGGCTATGTGTTTTGTGGCTCCTACTAGGGTAAAGACATACTTTGGTATTCATTCCGGAACAAAAATGAACCAAGTGAGAGCAATTAAATTTTTGGGTAACTATTTCAAAAATCAGCTCCCTCACAAGAATGGGTACATGGCACATAACCCAAGCCATGCCAGCGAGACTCTTTTCCTACACTGCTATATACAGCAGCTGGCAGAGAGACATAAACTATGAGGATATGACCTCAAGGATGCTAGCAACTGTGTCCCATGCCTCTTGGAAGATTCCGAGGATGACATCAATGCAGAGACAAAAGTAAAGTGATACTGGGTGCGAGAGGCTGTGGAAGGAGGAAGTCCCAAAGCTACTTGAGTCTGTGGATTCTACGACTTTGAACCAAACCAAGGTTTGGTTATGAGCAAATAAATCCTCCTTTTATTGCTTTAGAAAGCTTGAGTTAGGTTTTTTCCACTCACAACCAACCAGTAAGTACATCCTTTTAAGGCAGGAACTGTGTCTTATCTCTGTGTCTTCAGTAATGTGCTTCCCACAGATTAAATGCTTAATAAAATGTGGGTTAAATAATCATAAATTTCTTGTTTAGCAATTCTGAATTGCAGTTACCTTTGAAAACGGTTTGAAAATGGTTGATTTTTTAAAAGGATAAAACTTTTTTTTAAAGATTTTATTTATTTATTTGATAGAGAGAGATCACAAGTAGGCAGAGAGGCAGGCAGAGAGAGAGGAAGGGAAGCAGGCTTCCTGCTGAGCAGAGAGCCCAGTGTGGGACTCAATCCCAGGACCCTGAGATCATGACCTGAGCCAAAGGCAGCGGCTTAACCCACTGAGCCACCCAGGAGCCCCAGGATAGAACATTTTAAAGAGAAACAGAAATACTTAACTAAGGAGTCAACAGAAGTTAAAAGCTGACACAGAAGCATCAAAGAAATGGAGCCTGTGATTTCTACCACTTGAACGCCACACGAAGTAAAGCACAAAGAGTAAAGAAGAGGGTCGTGAGGGACAGCTGCTCAATCTGGCCCAAAGGCTGATGTGCACAAGTTTCAGCTAGCAAAGAACTAGGAAGAAAATACTTTTCATTCAACTTCAGGGTTGTACTTTTCCCTTTCTTCTTATCTGAAATGATAAATAGCTAATGGAAGACAACAAAATTCAACTTGCCTGATTTCCTCTTCTTATATTTTAAAACCTGAACTTAAGTCATAAGCTCTTATGCTCAATTAGGAAGGAAAGAAGAAATTGGAAAAAATATGTGCAAAATTCTGGAGCTATACCAGAGAATCCAATCAGCACACATAACTAAGAATTCTGTTTTTAGCTCTCTAGGAATAGGCTGTCTCTGTAACAAGTGTACTGTCTGACTTCAGCACATAATTGTTAGCGGCACTGTGATACTGACGTTGGAAGCCGCCTGTGTGTGTCCATACATTCGTTTTTCGGATATGAAAAAAGGGGTTCTCACTGTCCATAGCTTAACATGCTCATTTTGAAACTATTTTCCATGTCAATATATCTAAGAATATCATTTTAAATATTCAATTATATGAATGTATCAATTAGCCCACTGGATTTTTAAATTGTTCATTTTTCAATATTAAAAACTACATGCTGATGCAACATCCTTGTAGCTAAGTCTTTATTCATACCCTTAATTACTTCCTTAAGATCTATTTCCAGAAATGAAATTTCTGGATATTGCTTTTATGATTTGATTCTGTCTTTGTAGGTATGGTTCAGGGAGACGGAATATTCCTCCTACTCATTTTTAATTCCCTTCCATATATGGTTAAGTGTTGGTGGTTTAAGAACTACCCAACTTCTTCTCTATGATGAGATTGCATTTCTTTTTTTTTTTTTTTTTTTTTTAAGATTTTATTTACTTATTAGACAGACAGAGATCACAAGTAGGCAGAGAGGCAGGCAGAGAGAGAGGAGGAAGCAGGCTTCCGGCTGAGCAGAGAGCCCGATGCGGGGCTCGATCCCAGGATCCTGAGATCATGACCTGAGCTGAAGGCAGAGGCTTTAACCCACTGAGCCACCCAGGCGCCCCACGAGATTGCATTTCTAATTAAAATACAATTTCAATGTTAGAAATGAGCTTGGGACATAGAGACACATTTAAAAATAGCAAAACAGAGGGCAAAATAACGAAGGCCAAGAATTAATTCAGTCCTCTGAAATGGAGTCCCAAACTAGAGGAGTCTATCATTTTTGCAATGTTATTATGACCCCTACCACCACCCAGACCTGGCCACCACCAATAACCTGCCAGAGTCCTACCTTCGGAAATGCTGGAGTCATGGAACATGGTTTCAAAAGCCTGATGTGTTTCAGCAAAAGATGGCCGGTCAGCAGGGCTCCACTTCCAGCCTGTGGAACAAAAGAAGGACGTGCTGAAAGCTCCTTGCAGAAATTAAACACCCGGGGGGACACCTGCGAGGGAGGTTACTGAGGCAGAGGTACAGCAGGTTCACAGTGAGCAAGGCAGCTGCTTCTCAGTTCCAGACTCAGATGTAATAAACCCACTTCCCAGAGCTGGTCCTTCTAAGTAGCCCCAGCTTCTGTTCTTTCTACTACAGGGATAAAGAGATGGTTTATGAAATGGAAAGTTGTTTTCTACTGGGAAAATGAAGGAAGTGATGAGACCTGTCTTCAAACTCATTCTAACCTTACAATTAGCTGTCCAAGTTCAGAAATATAACAGGATATCAGAAAGGAGGAACTTAAGAGTTCACTTTGACAAAAACAGGACAGTAAGGAAAATAACAAGACATATGCTTAAACACAATGCAATTTAATTCCCTACTCACCTTCCAGCTTTCTCATCTGTAAGAAGTCAGATGCTTGTGTTTATTCATGAGAGGCTACTTTGAAGTATTCTCTAGTCTTTAGCAATAATTTTTATCTGCTTGAAAGCAGACTTCCCCTACCCAAACTCTAAACCCGATTTCTTATTATCTTTATTATACAAGTGGGTTGGGGAAATTTAGTCAATATATGGGCCATGGACGACTATGTCAGGATTCCAATTAAAGTTCATGGTTTATCATATATGCCAACTGGCTGATCAATGACCAACCTTTTCTTTTTTTTTTTTAAGATTTTATTTATTTATTTGAAAGAGAAAGCATGAGTGAAAGTGGTGGGGAAGGGCAGGGGCAGAGGGAGAAGCACAGAGGCTTGATCCCAGGACCCTGAGATCATGACCTGAGCTAAAGGCAGAAGCTTAACTGACTAAGCCACTCAGTGCCCGACCAATCCTTTATATGTCAGGAGGTTGGAGTCAATCTAACACTGAGAGGAAAACGGTTTCTCTATTTCTTTAATCATTCTGAATCACTGACTTAAGTCTTCAAAATTAAAATACAAAAGAAAACACTCACATGCTCTCATAAGTTCATAAACCTTAGGGGGGCATCCTTCAGGTTGTTCCATTCGATATCCTTTCTCCAGTAGATCATACACCTGAGACAGGTCAATGCCTGGATACGGTGACATTCCATATGTAGCAATTTCCCACAACAGTACCCCAAAAGCTGCAAAAGGGATGTAAAAAAAAGCTGAATGTTTCTTCTGATTTATCTATTTTATACTATTAGGTGACTTCTCTTCCAAGTTTTGGATTAACATCCACACTGTTACAACATTAGTAAACTATTCTAATTCTTATAGCAATCTAATTTTTACAGCTGAACTTGTCCTAAGATATCTGTCGCAAAATGATTCAGCTATACCTCAAGACCGTTTTGTATAAATTTCCCAATTTTTTTTTTTAAGATTTTTTATTTGAGAGAAAGAGCACGCATGAGCACACAGTACAGGAGCAGGGAGGGAAGGACAGGAGAAGGAGAGAGAATCCCAAGCAGACTCCCCACTGAGTGCGAGCAGGGCTTGATCCCACATCACTGACACACCAAAATCACAAACCAAGCCAAAACCAAGAGTCTGACGCTCAACCAACTGAGTTACCCAGGTGCCCCATTAATTTCCTAATTTTTAGATTTAACCGTAATGAGGGAGAGTGAATTATGACCATAAAAAGTCTAGGACAGAACCGAACTACTCTTAGAACAAGCGATGATCTATTTAATGAGTTCCAGTTTTTAGATCAGCTAATACTGAAGGAGTAAAATAGAAAATGGACTCTTTTAAAGTCAGAGGGGGAAAAAAATCACCCTGGCAAAGAAAATCTGCTTGATTTTGTCACACATTATTTCTGAGTTTGAGATTTCTGTGAAAAGTGACTCGGCATCTTACAACTATTTCTGTTGGCCTATAACCCAAATTTCTAGACTTGTTCAGACTAAGAGCCTCTGCTAAATCAGACTGCTTTCCAGCATAACAGAAACAACATGAGTTAGTTACAAGGACAAACTCTAGGTGCAATTCCATCATGCCTTCCTTGAAGAGAAGAGGCTATTCTGTGTCACAGTACTTCGAAAATGAGCAATAAATTTAATATGGAAAACAGGGTCTTTACGGAGAGAAGATCAGTAAAATTCCAATGCAATCCAAGATCTAGACTGTGAGCTCTTTGAAAGTGAGGACTCCCCCCCCACTTTCCTCTTTACACTTCTATTATCTGGCAGATAATAGGTATTTAATAAATCCTTGCTGAATGAAAGATGGGGGCCAAGGAAGAGTTTACTGATTACATAAATGAGAAGCTCTAAAGAATTAAGAACATTAAAAACCTAAAATGACAGACACAGAAGAAGTCCCTTCCAACCTTACCCCAGACGTCAGATTTAATTGAGAAGGTATTGTAGGCAAGACTCTCTGGTGCTGTCCATTTAATAGGAAATTTGGCTCCAGCATGCGCAGTATAGGTGTCTCCCGTCATCAATCTACTTAAGCCAAAGTCGGCCACTTTCACCACATGGTTTTCTCCTACGAGGCAGTTACGGGCTGCGAGATCTCTGTGGAAAAGAGAACCCTAATGTGATTCCATTCAGATGCTGAGAAAAACGGCCATGAACAGTCTCTTCTTGATCCTTTGTGCTGTAAGCAGAGTTGGTTAAGTCCATGCTGACAGATACAGTAGCACCTGATGATAGCTGCTAACACAGGAGAAAGCCACTAATTATATATCACCTGTAGAGTCATCACCAAGAGGCAGCAGTCATCTGATACTAGAATAAAGCCCACTTCAGAACATGGGTTCCTATTTACCAGTACGCTGGGAGAGGTTTCAGAGGTGAGCAAAAGATGCTTCTCTACAAGGCTTTACTTTAAGTTCTTTACTAAGACAGAAAGCTATTTTTAAAATTAAGCCATTAGGTAGAGCAAAAGGTTCTTGGAAATGGTCCTGGGCAAAATAAAGAGCATTCTGTTTTAAGAATTAGCAAAGGCCCATTAATACTTTAACCAAAATACTGTAGGTTTATAAACTGGAAATGACATTATAGTGGGTGGGTCCTATAAAAGAGAAAACTGTTTTTCTGGGTCATCTGGAAATTTCCAGTAAGGTTCTCACATTATTTTATTTGCACATCAAGCAAGGTAGCTTCATGGTTAGTCATGGGCCATAATCAGGCTTTACACACCTATGGATGAAATTCTTCTTCTCTAGATACTCCATTGCAGAGGAGATCTGAGTGGCCATGTACAGCAGGACCACCGCAGTCACCTCTTCTCGGCTGCATTCTCGGAGATAATCGAGCAAGTTGCCATACGGCATGTACTCAGTCACGATGTAAAATGGTGGCTCCAAAGTACACACACCTGATAGTTGAAGAACAGAGCTTGTTTTATTAGAATATTTCCAAAAATTCCCAACCACTTCGACAAGATTAACAGACACATTTTAAAGTCTAGCTCAGCAGTAATCTTTTCCCTTCTCGCCACCATACTCTCCTAAAATAACACAGCAAAGTTCAGATAAAAGTGGTTGATAAGGGAGTCCTGGCTTTCACTACATCATTCTTTGGAAATCCACATGCATCTGAGTATCTGCCTGCTTGGGGAAAAGCATTAATTTCATAAGGGGTCAAGAAGACCAAAATGTCCTTAGTTCCGTACATGCCCGTGATTCCCATCCTCACCTGCACACTAACAATGTTCATCTTTAAGTAACAGCAATTGTGTGTATGTTGAAGACCAGGTGAGCCCAGCCTGTATCATGCTTTGTAAAAAGACTGTTTCCACAGTCAAGGATTTCACTGATACATGGCAGACTCCTTGTAAAGAATCAAAAAGAAACTACTTCCTTTGGGACAGCATGGCTCAAGGTGAACAAAGAAACTGGTCCTTCTTTAAGAAGGGCCAAGAGTTCAGTCACTAGTTTCTTCGTGACCTGAATGGGTGAGGAGATGTTCTGCGACAGGACAGCACCTGCTGCTGAGGAAGGTGAACCAATGTGTGTGGCCACAATTTGGAATCTGCTTCTTTTCAACAGTTCTTTGTTTCATGTCTATTTTGTAAAACTATTTTTGACAATGTTTGGTGGGTATCATTCTGAGTAATCTTGAACCTTGATTCTGAGGCAATTACCATAAGTTGGCCAGTTTTATATATTATAATCAACCCAGGCCACTTTCCTGGGCAATTTTTATTAAAATTTTTAAAAATTAATTTATGTATGTATGTATGTATGTGATCTCTACATTGAACTTGGGGCTCAAACTCATGGCCCCAAGATTAAGAGTAAGATGCTCTACTGAATGAGCAAGCCAGGGACCCCGTTTCAGGGCAATTTTTAAACAGAGAGACTGCTGATTAAATTAAATGTCATTAAAAATGACAACCACTTACTGAAGTAGATTTGTACCTAGAGCTTCTACCATGGTGATACAAAAGCAGCATTTGGAAATAATGGGGTTGGGAGACAAGGACATGTGAGGAAACCTATGGTTCAGGCAATCTTCCTCACCTAATAGTTGGACCAGATTAGGATGCTTGATTTCCTTCATCACTGCAGCTTCCTTCAGGAACTCTTCCACCTCCATGGTATCTTCCTGGAAAGGGGGAAAAATTAAAACAAAACAAACAAACAAAAAAACAGAACAGGGGACAAACCCCTATTTTAATCATTTGAGTCAACTTATAATCCTAAAACTACAGTTTTAAAAGGAGGTATCTTTTGAATATTCTAGCAGATTACTTACAGAAATTTTATCAGAACCTAGTAACAGGCTCCAGAAAAATCCAATTAAGAAAGAAGAGTGTCTCTAAATTTATCCAATATTTGAAACTGGAGTGAAAATTAGCAGGGCAAGCATAATTCAGCCATCCTATCCCATCACAACTGAGGCCTGGGAGACCTGAATGGATAACTCAGTTCTCTGACAGTTTACTTCCCTAGGTAACTCAGCCTTCCAAAGAGGAGACAGAAGAGTTAGCTGTTTACGCATTTGTCTTCCTGACAAATTCCTTAAGGAGCAATACATGTGTGCAAAGCCATGTATACTGTCTCACACTCAAAATATGCTTAATAAATATTTGCTGACTGAAACTGATCACATTCAGGAAGCCGAAGAGCAGCCCTTACCCGTGATTCGCCAGAGCTACAAGGCATCTGGGAGATCTTCAGAGAATGGAATGAGTGACAACTTTGTAACTGGACACTAGGACACTTAAAGAAGGCAGTGGCATCAGAAAGAAGATTCCTGTGACTATTAGGAGAAGAAGTGATCTAATCTCAGAGAGATGGGGGAGCATGAGGCAGAAAGCTCAAGGACAAGAGAGAACCCACAATTCTTGAGCACTGCATGAACAATGTTGTCCAGCAGGGGTCATTCTCAGGAAGCAAAACAGCTTGTTTGGCTTTTATAACTTCTTAATCCTCTCCTAACCTTCCACTAAGACCTACATCAACACCCTCCAGAGACCAACCTTCCCCACATGTGGGTTTCACTACGTCGCAGTGAACAATCTGTCCCCGCACTGTCAGCAAGGGCACTGAGGTTACTCATCAATTTGCTGATGTGCTTGGCACCAGTGGGTGGAAAGTGTTCCAAAGTTAAAGAGGGGTGCACTCCTATTTCCAAGTGATTCAGCACAAAAGGAAAAAAAAGGCCTGGAAACTGTAATTCTCAGCAACCCACCTTCAACGTCTTCACAGCAACCGTAAGGCTGTATTTCTTCCAGACTCCAACATAAACTTCTCCGTACTGACCACCCCCAAGCTTGTGCTTCATGGTAATATCCGTTCGTTCCATTTCCCATTTGTCATGGATGGGGGACACACCATAGACTGTGGGCTTATTACACTTGGGCGCCGGGTAATGTAACGTTGTCACCAGCCCATCAGCCACCGTGGAGTGATGGTGCACGAGCTCTGCCAGGGTGCTAAAGCGGCTCTCCGCAGTGACGTACACCTGGTGAGAAAGGCAGGAGAAAAGCTAGCAACTGGAAAAGAGGTCTGAAAACCTTTTTCAAAGCCCATTATTTCACTGGTCTGAAGATATGAAGATAGGAGGCTCTTTTACGGAGGTAAGTGAAAGAATTAAGCAATGAGGAGAAAGGAAAACACAACTTCAGTTTAATCCTCTTTACACCACTCTTCCCAGGCAGAGTGGGGGGAACGGGATTTCCAAGCTAGCTTTCTGGATCATCAAGATCACTGGTCTTCGAGGGGTGCCTGGGTGGCTCAGTGGGTTAAAGCCTCAGCCTTCGGCTCAGGTCATAATCCCAGGGTCCTGGGATGGAGCCCTGCATCGGGCTCTCTGCTCAGCAGGGAGCCTGCTGTCTCCTCTCTCTCTCTGCCCACTTGTAATCTCTGTCTGTCAAATAAATAAATAAACTCTTTAAAAAAAAAATCACTGGTCTTCGAATATGTTGAAGCAACAAGACTGTGAAACCCAGATTCATAAGATAAAGGCAGAAATTCTGATTTAAGTAGGAAAGGGGAGACCTGGTCTCTGAAAGGTCATGAAATCTTACACAGAACAAAACTTGAGAACCACTGGCTTCTTCTTTTTTTTTTTTTTTTTGGTAGGAAGAGAGTATTTAAGGATCTTACAATTTTTATTTAATTAGGATGTGCTATTGAGTGGCTAGGCCATTAAAAAAAGAGCCACAATTTTATTTCAGGGTTGTTAGCAAAACAGTAGTTATTTTGTGGCAAGTAATTAAAGTATAAAAGATGAGCAGTCTTCGGGGCGCCTGGGTGGCTCAGTGGGTTAAGCCGCTGCCTTCGGCTCAGGTCATGATCCCAGGTCCTGGGTTCAAGCCCCACATCGGGCTTTCTGCTCAGCAGGGAGTCTGCTTCCTCTTCTCTCTCTGCCTGCCTCTCTGCCTACTTGTGATTTCTCTCTGTCAAATAAATAAATAAAATCTTAAAAAAAAAAAAAAAAAGATGAGCAGTCTTTGAACCCTATGTCCTGTGGGAGCTAACCTGTTTATTGTTTTCCAAAAAAGAGACTTGTGTTGTATACAGATACATATTACATACAGAATTGATTATTTTTATAAGGTGAACTCACCCACATAAACCTCTCCCACACCAAGAATTGTAACACTACCAGCACCCTCCCAGCTAAGCTATTCACTCCTTCAAAGGTAACCACTCTCCTGACTTCTCACAACTTACAATAGCTTTGCCTGCTTCTGAACTTACACAAATGGAATCATACTACATGCACTGTTGTGCCTGCTTTCTTCCATTCCACTTTTCTTTATTGTGAAAGAATTCACATACCATAATGACCACCATTTTCAAGTATACAATTCAGTGGCTTTCCCAAAGTTGTCCAACCATCACCACTATGTAATTCCAGAACACTTACATCAGCCTTCATCATGAAGAAATCCCATATCCTCAGCAGCCCTTGCCACTCCCCTCACACCCATCCCAACAATGACTGACCCCTTTCACTCAACTTTACATAGGTGTGAGACTCACCTATGACATGGGTCAACTAACTTTTCTGCAGAGAGCCAGAGAGTAAAGATTTCAGGCTTGTGGCCATGGTGCCTCTAACTACTCAAAGCTGCCGTAAGAATGAGAAGGCAGCCATAGACAATACATAAACAAGCGGATGTGGCTGTGTTCTAATAAATATTTACAAAAGCAGGAAACTAGGCGGACCACAGATTTTCCTCAGAATGTACATACACAGCAGTACCACACTCATTTTTTGTTGCTGTATGAGATTCTATTTTATGAATATACCACAATTTATTAATTCATTCTGTTGTTAGACAATTAAGTGTTTCTAGTTTGGGGCTATTACAAATAATGCGACTACAAACATCCTGGACATGTCTTCTGTACACACATGCACTCATTTCTGTTGGGTATGTAACCAGAAGTAGAGCTGCTAGGTCTCTCCTACATTATCACTTAATCTGATTCAATGTGGTTTCATCAGGACACAGTGTGTCTGTAGGATGATGCAAAAGAGAAAAAGAATAATTACTTCCTACTTTGTACCAGCTATTATGTTTTAAGGAAATTATTTCATTTAATCCTCATGACAATCCAATAAAGTGGGATGAGAAATTGAGGCTTATAGTAAGGTCACAAAGTTAACAAAGAGAAACGGTGGAGTTACCCGGCAAACCAGGTCTGCTTGCTCTTGGCAAAGTCTGTGTGCTTCCCCCTACTATGCAGATCACATAGAAGGAAAGAACAAATGATTCAATGTAATTTACTGTTCAACAGAATGGACATAAATCTGTGCTTCACAGTTCAGAAAGTAAAACAGCTCCATTCTTACACTACCATTCTACAACGGTTGGTCTAACAGGTACATTGCTAAATTGCTAAATCTATACTACCCATCAATCCGAGTCTCAGAAGCCCAAATTCTTACTCTGCAAACTTTCTGGTAGAGATTATTATAAGTTTCAAAGATCCAAGGCTTAATTTGCCAATTCTGGGGCACCTGGGTGGCTCAGTGGGTTAAAGCCTCTGCCTTCGGCTCAGGTCATGATCTCAGGGTCCTGGGATCAAACCCCGCATCAGGCTCTCTGCTCAGCAGGGAGCCTGCTTCCCCTCTCTCTCTCTCTCTCTCCCTGCCTCTGCCTACTTGTGATCACTGTCAAATAAATAAAATCTTTAAAAAAAATAAAAAGGGTTAATTTGTCAATTCTGTACAACGTACTAGATGCACGTGTGTGTGTATGTATCTATCTGTATATGATGATTAGAACTAACTTATATAGCAGTTCCCTTCACTCACCTTCAATTCTATCTCATCATTAAACCATTAATGTAATACTGTTTTTAATTCCATTACCATATTCTTTTGAAAAAAGTAAGCTTTTACATGTCAAATAACCCAAATTCACATCAGTGATTATTTCGTTTCATGTCTGACATAAAAACTATATTCTTTAGTCATTCTAAGTATTTTTTCGAAAAAACAACCAGTCCATACCTATAGGCAGTGCTGGCCCATCTTACCTTGCCATCTGTGGTCGTATTGATCCTGTAGTGATATACACGCCCCTCGTACCTGAGCGAGATCGACAGCTGCCCGGGGCTGCTCTCACTTTCTCGCACCAGGAAACTGCCATTGATTAGACTGCTGAGTAGATACTCCGCTGCACTGCGTGACACGGGTCCATGGTACCAGGAATGTTTTTCCAAGCTGTTCACTGGGGTGATGTAGTTGCTTGGCACCCAACCTTGTCCATTCTTGGAGCGAACTTCACTCCACTCACCATTCTGGTTATAACCAAGGACTCGAAGCTTTTCACCTAGCCATGAAGTCATCAGAGAAGAAAAGAGAAGGTGTTAGGACTTTATCTCAAGCAGGAACAGTCTACTGTCAAACTCAGTGAAAAATCAATAAGGAACTCCTATGCCATCGTTTTTTTAAAAAATTAATGAAAACAAACTTGGCTGTTCATCATATCCTGATTGACCTCTTTAGCGTGTAGCTTAAACAGAAGCAGCATAGTTAGAAATAACCTGCTCACATTTACTAATGGCTTTTACACCAACTAAAAAAACGTCTTCATGCAACCCCATGTGTGGTATAGTACAGTGGCATACAATGATAGAAAGGTTATGGACCCATAAATACAGAGAAGACTGATGGTTGCCAGAGGGGAGAGGGAGGGGCAATGGGCAAAATGGGTTAAGAGGAGTAGGAGATACAGGCTTAAAGCCCTTTAGAGAATGAATAAATCAACAGGATAAAAGGTACAGCAGCATAGAGAATATAGCTGATGTTTTATAACAGCACTGTGTAATGATAGATGGTAGCTACACTTGTGGTGAGCAAAGCATAACGTTTAGAATAAATTACTATGTTGTATACCTGAAAGTAATGTAATATTATGTGTCAACTGTACTTCAGTTAAAAAAAAAAGAAAGAAAGAAAGAAAGAAATGGAAAATGGCACAGCCTCACCCCTCAAAAATAATTCGTTTTTTTTCCTCATATAACAGTCTGTCAAGGAATATATCTTATATATGGTTCAATGTTAGTAACAATCAAGGCTTTGGTATGAGAATCATGAAATACAAAGTTACTTCTAAATTTCAGTTGGCACCGAGGCAAAAAACCATTTATGTAAAAAAACAAAAAAATAAATAAGAAAACAAAACAAAATAGAAGCAGACCAAAGGGCTTTGAGCAATGCTTTCAGAACAAAAACTGCTGGGGGTGCTGGGCAGGTAGAACTCCCAAAGCACATTCCAGGACTCAAGTTTTAACAGTTATAGTTTCCCAACTTCCCTCCCATTTCCCAAGAATATGAGTCAGTCCTATTCATTCCTCTAAAATTAGTGTGTGGGAAGGGAAGCTGACAATGAAGCTGGAACCTAAGACAAGTTACTCAGAATGCCTTTGCTTTGCTATCGACGTCAATACCCTTGATTTCTGTTAAAGTTGTGAACTTTAAACTCACTAATATACATTTTGCCCCTAGACGTGCAACTCAGACAAAACAGGAAAGGTGATAGGTATCATTAGTAATAACTAATAACCTAAATCTGTTTTGCGGGGGGGGGGGGTACTGTGGAAAAGGCCTTGGGCCCCTATCTCTGAGAGATGCACACCTTCCTACAGAGTTCACACCTACTTCTCAGTGTCGGCAGAAGAAAACCAAACCAATTAAAATCATATGGCCCACTAGCTGTCAGACATAGGCCACTGAGGAAAAGCTCAAAATCATTATTCTGGCAGTCATCAAATTTTCCCAGCAACCCACAGAAATGTTTTCCATAGGATAACTTTATCATTCCCTCACCACTGACACCTGGATGTGAGACATTTAATGACAAAAACCTAGGAGTATGTACTGATACAATATACATATGTATAGAGGGACAGATAGGACTGTGTGTCCTGTGGCTGTGGAAATGTACCAGTACGCAGAGAAATACTCCCCAGCCGTATCTGCAGGAAAACAAAAAACTCAATGCTACTAGAAAAGCTAAATAAAACTCGTTCCTATGTAGCTTTCCTGTTGTACCACAAAAACCAGAAAACGTAAACATCAAGTGTATCGTTGTTTCTGGTAACAGCAAGTCATCATAAGTAGGATACAGTAAAAAATCCTAGGTTTTTGTTTTCCTCTCTTTTGGAAGTTAGGAGAATTTCCTACTCTGGAAGTTGTGAGTACCATGGAAATTGATGAGTCTGACTAATGGGAATGTACACATCGGTTCTACTGACAGGAATGTTGGGAGAACTCTTACTTTTTAATTCAAGCAAAAAACAATCTTCAAAGAAGGAAGTAAAGTAAGAATCGTTATTTTTCAAATATATTTGCTTGTCCTTTAAAATAGTAAGATAGCTTTAGCATGACATCACTTTATATCAGTATGAACCTGATAGAAAAATCCAACATTTCAGGTTTTGTTTTTTTTTTTAAGATTTTATTTATTTGACAGAGAGAGAGATCACAAGTAGGCAGAGAGGCAGGCAAAGAGAGAGGGAAGGGAAGCAGGCTCCCTGCCGAGCAGAGAGCCCAACGTAGGGCTCGATCCCAGGACCCCAGGATCATGACCTGAGCTAAAGGCAGAGGCTTAACCGACTGAGCCACCCAGGTGCCCCCATTTCAGGGTTTTTAAGACAAATCACTGTTCGCCATGAGAGAACAAGAATCCCAGCCCTTGAGCTGCACCAGCAGCTGCCATAACTGGTAACTGAGGCAGCAACAGACAGTCTTGACTGATATTTCCTTGGTGACAGAGCTATCTTGGAAAACAGTGACATGAAAAGTGTATCTAGGAAAGAATGTTCTGAGTCACTGCTTCACAAACTTCTCCCCTGAGTATCAATAAAGGTAAAAGAGTGTGTTGTAGCCCAAAGAGACTACTGCACAGTATAAAATTCTTTGAAATCCTTTGTTTTATCCTAAAACTTTGTGTAAAATTTTCCCCTGATACATAAACCTCACACACATACAAATACTATCACCATCCCATCCCCAAAAACTACCCAAAGCCTTCAAGTAACTTGCAACTAGGAGATCACACATGTTTACTTTTTCTTCGCCTCTGACACCTCCTGGCACAAGTATGTATGTATGTGCCTCCCACCCGCTCTGGAACACGTCTATACCCCAGTCTGAGTTACAGGTTTCTGCTCTGGATTTCGAAATAGATGCACATAAAAATTCTATAAAAGGTAACAATCCCTGAATGGAGGCCTATCTTAATATGGTATATTCACTCCCATTTATTACCTCATTCTGAACCTTATAAATAAAAGGCATATGGTCTGACAAATTATCACCTAAAGCACAATTTCATTTAAGTTAAAAGTTATCCTGAGGGGCGCCTGGGTGGCTCAGTCCTTAAGTGTCTGCCTTCAGTTCAGGTCATGATCCCAGAGTCCTGGAATCAAGTTCCATATTGGGCTTCTTGCTCAGCAGGGAACCTGCTTCTCCCTCTGCCTGCCACTCCCCCTGCTTGTGCTCTCCTCTCTCTCTGCCAAATAAATAAATAAAATCTTTAATTAAAAAAAATTATCCTTGGGACGCCTGGGTGGCTCAGCTGGCTAAGCATCTGCCTTTGTTCGGCTCGGGTCATGATCCCAAAGTCTTGGGATCAAGTCCCGCATTGGGGCGGGGTGAGGGTGTCCTTGCTCAGCAGGGAGCCTGCTTCTCCCTCTGCCTATCGCTCCTCCTGCTTGTGATCTCTCTCTCTCTCTGACAAATAAATAAATAAAATCTTTAAAAAAAATTATCCTGAAATATGTTTTTTCCAGTAGGAGGCTTTCATAGGTTCAAAAGAACAAGCTTAGGCAGATTAGCATTCCAATCCAAGGACACAATGAGAATGGTCCATGCCTCTTTCTTTCTTTCATTCTTTTTTTTTTTTTCCTTAAGTAATTTCTACACCCAATGAGGAGTTCAAACTCATGACCCCAAGATCAAGAGTCACACACTCTACCAACTGAGCCAGCCGGACGCTCTTTCTCATAAAAGTTCCACATTCTCTGTTGTTGTTCAGAAACACTAATAATGAATGATTTTACTTGGTCGTATTCTTAATCCTCCCTTTTATAAGAATTTTCTACCGAAATAAACTACTGCTCTCTTGAGAGTATTACTACAACAGAAACCTTTCCTATGACCCCTTTCAGTAAGGCACTTAAACAGAGATGAGAGATGGTCTCCACCAGTGCTACTCGAAGCAGGTCCACAATGTGATATGACACTCACACTGGCATATGGAATCACTAGACTACTTTCTTCTTGTTGAAAGTCCTGCTCCCTGCCCCAAAAAAGAAAATGTCAGCTAAACAAAATAATAAGTAGTATACCTAGTGATGCAGTTGGTTTACATATTGGGAACAAGTTCTAAATCTTAACAATGAGGACTGGTACTGTTCTCAGACAGGCAGTCAGCCCAGGGACAGCACTCCCAGTAGCAGCTGGCTCTGGCAGAATGACTCGTGTTAGTCATGGCTCCATTAGAAGGGATGTACAGTGAACCTTACCGCCATATAAGATCAATGTTGGCCTACTACAGAGAGTACTGAATCCTGAGAGTGAGAAAAGTGTAGGTATAGACTGTGTGGTGCTTTTTCTAAAGTTCTTTATCTCCTCTTACCCTTAATAGGCCCAATAAAGGAGACACACTGACATTATCCCTTACACGGGTTTTTTAAAAAACAAAACCAAACCAAGATAATGAACCCTAAAGTACTGGGGCCTATTTGGTCAGAGGCAGAATCTAGAACAGACCCCTTTATTTCTTTCTTTTTTTTTTTTAAAGATTTTATTTATTTATTTGTCATAGAGAGAGAAGCGAGAGTGAGCACAGGCAGACAGAGTGGCAGGCAGAGGCAGAGGGAGAAGCAGGTTCGCTGCCAAGCAAGGAGCCTGATGTGGAACTCGATCCCAGGACGCTGGGATCATGACCTGAGCCGAAGGCAGCTGCTTAACCAACTGAGCCACCCAGGCGTCCCTTTATTTCTTAACCACTAATGAAAACTGGAAAGTGAAGCTCACCTTTAGTGATGCTGAGTGTGTTATCACCACTGGCTACGAAATCGTAAAGTGCAACAAAGAGATTAGGGTCACTTTCAGTGGCTCCAAGTAAGTTCTCCTTGGAGCTCCACCGGATGGCTTCATTCAGTGCCTGGGGTTCAACATCACAACCATAGGGGCGGTGCAAGGCTTCTGAAAGACATAAACAGAGAAAGGAATTCACAGTAAGTTCAACGGTTAAATTAAGTTCATTTAATTCAGTACATACATAGTATTTTAGCTGCTGGCATGTGTACACCGATGGCTCCAGGGTGGAAAAGAACTGTGTAATATGGAGCCATGAAGAATGAGCAAATGGCATGGTCTCCTAAACATGAGAGAAGTCTACCTGTTGAAAATGCAACAAGACAGAGAAGCGGTCACAAATGAGCATTCAGCTGTGATTCATATGCACTCAAACCAAAATCAGAAATAAATAGAAAAAGCAGGGTTTCTCAAAATGGAAAAAAACCCCACACTCAAAAACATGGCAATTCGTTTTACAAAACATATAGGCTACTTTGTGGTGGTGGTGGTTTTAAATTGTTTTAAAAATCCTCCCAAACTACCCTTCTTCACTGACTCTCTCCACACAAAACAAATTGTGGAAAAGGTAACAGAAACTTTAAGAAATATGTACATATTGCATAAATCCGGATCCTCTGTCTACATATGGAAAAATTATAGAAACAGTGCTTCCAGAAAAAAACAAAAATACTAAAATTATCTGTTAAACAACAGAAAATGTTTTGGCTTAATACAAATATTCTTGGCACTACAAAATACCTTTACATTACTATGCACGGTCTATAATGTAACAGCTTCCAACTGTTGTTTTAAGAAGTTTTTACCTTATTTTCTTTTCCTAGGTGGTACATTTTAAAAAATATTTTGAGAATTTAATTGACGGCTCTAGAAAATATCACCAGCAATAGCCATTTGGGTATCTACAATGTGTAATGGTTGAAGCCTTCTAAGACCTAGTTTTTTTACCTCGAGGCTTTATGGGTTCCTAAATGTAGTCACACTACACAAATAGGCGATCCCTATAAAGATCACCTGTTTTTTGCAGTTCAGGTCATTTACACAAAAAATACACCATGCCTTCAGCAGTGATCTTCTCGATCACAGGAACTGTTCATAGCGGCTCTCTGCCACTCTCCAACTACCTACTGTGATGTAACACTTTACTATCATCGCTCTCTCTCCTCCCTGCACTCATTTTTAATTTAAAATTGACTTTACTATATCTGAAGAAGAAAAACCTTGAATCTGTGGTTTCATTTCTTTTCAAACCCACACCCTCCTCTCCATCTCTACTGCCAACACCGCAGATCAGACCCCCACCATCTCTCACCTGGACTACTGCCTCCAGTCTTGTCTCCCTCAAAGCCATCCTCCACACAGCTGGCAAAGTGATCTATTTAAAACAAAAATTTGACCAGGTCACTCTTCTTAAAATTCTTGAATAGTTCACCAGCAAGCTAAAATCTCTTTAATTGCCTTCAAGGTCTTTTATGATCAGGTCTCTACCTACTTCTCCAGGTTACCGTCCCCCCTCCAAACTTCAAATTCTAAACTTTAACACACACCATGATGCTTCCTGCTTTTTTGTGCCTTTGCTCACGTAGTCCTGGCTACATGGAATGGGATCTCAACCCACCCTTCTTTTGACTGGCTCACGTCTCCTCATTTTGTAACACTCAGTGAGATGTATTTTAATCTTAAAACAGAATTAACTTGTTTTAAAAATGGCTTCATAACAGTCTACAGACATTCCTGCGGTAGAATGGATCATAATTTTCCTAATAGTTTTAGAGTTCACTTCATCACATTCCTTCCTCCTCTTAAACAGAATGTATCTTTACAGTTTCAGAGCTTATTAGATTTTGTTTCACATTAAGAATATTATGACTGGGGCGCCTGGGTGGCTCAGTCGTTAAGCGCCTGCATTTGGCTCAGGTCATGATCCCAGGGTACTGGGATCAAACCCTACATCAGGCTCCCTGCTCAGCGGAAAGCCTGCTTCTTCTCCCTCTCCCACTCCCCGTGCTTGTATTCCCTCTCTTTGCCAAATAAATAAGATCTTAAAAAAAAAAAAAAAAGATTATTATAACAAATCTCAAGGTATGCCCAGATGCCCTGAAAAGTTAATGTGAATCAGATGCTCCTTGTTTAAATGCAGTTACAAGGAATGGAAATGGAAACAGCTGTATTATGTATTAAGATAACCAGTTAGGATTACCAAACAAAACACCATATTCTATGAAACATCCTCCAAATAAGTCACATGTACTGTTTTTCCTTATGCTTGAGAAAATATCCACTCTAGCAGAATTTCCATGAGACTACAAAATGCCAATCTTCTATTAAAATGAAAAAAAAAGACTGCCAAAAAGTATAGAGAATATTTGTAATATATATTAGATTCTATACTGAGTATCACATGATCCTCATTAATGTTTCTTGTCAATGATGGTGTTTAACATTATAATGTTTTGTGATTATTACCCTGTTTAATGATTATCAAACAGTTCAAGAACATTTTCTTCTTTTCAACAGAAGTCCCCCTTGTTTAAGGTTATACAAGAACAAAAATCAAGGGTAATATCACTGACAAAGTTAGAAACAATAATTAAGCAGATATTGAAGCCAACTCTTAAATCCTAGCAGACCAAAACCAGCAATGCCATACAATTATACCTTACTTTGTGAAACCCAATATATGAACACTTAAGGTTTACAAATCTAATAATTTTAGAGAACATCTACTATATGTCATCATTCTGAGTTTCCGAATATAAAAATTATAAATCACTAATAACACTATTTGGACTTAGAAAAAAACACTCTCTGTTCTGTCCCCAAATCTGCTTCTCTCCCACAATTCCCCATATCTCACTTAACAGCAATTTCCTCTTCTCAGCTGCTCAGGCCAAAAACCTTGAAGTTTAAATACAAACTTCTCGCTATAAGGGATGCCTGGATGGCCAGTTGATTAAGCATCTGCCTTTGGCTGGGGTCATGGTCCCAAGGTCCTGGGATCGAGTCCCACACTGGGCTCCTTGCTCACAGGGAGCCTGTTTCTCCCTCTGTCTGCCTCTCTCTCTCTCTGACAAATATAATCTTTAAAAAAAAAAAAAAAAACTAATGGGGGCACGTGGGTGGCTCAGTGGGTTAAGCCTCTGCCTTCAGCTCAGATCATGATCTCAGGGTCCTGGGATCGAGCCCCACATCGAGCTCTCTGCTCAGCAGGGAGCCTGCTTCCCCCTCTCTCTCTGCCTGCCTTTCTGCCTACTTGTGATCTCTCTCTGTGTCAAATAAATAAAATTTAAAAATTTTAAAAACCTAATGATATATGTTGGCTAACTGAACATAATAAAATAATTTCTTAAGAAAAATAAAAATACAATTTATTTTTAAAAAGCTAGCTATAAGATGAGTAAGTTCTGGGCATCTAACATATACCACAGTGATTATAGTTAATAATACTGTATTACCTACTTGAAAATTGCTAGAGTAGATATTAAATGTTCTTACCACAAAAAAAGAAGTAATTATGTGATGTGATGCAGGTATTAGCTAATGCTGTGGTGGTAATCATTATGAAATACCTAAGTATCAAATCAACACACTGTACACCTTAAACTTAGGCAAAATGTCCATTATATCAATACAGCTGGGGGTGGGGACCAAAAGTAAAATCCTTAGAATCTCTCAGGACTCTTTTTTTTTTATAAGATTTTATTTATTTATCTGACAGAGATCACAAGCAGGCAGAGCGGCCGAAAGAGGGAAAGGGAGAAGCAGGCTCTCTGCTGAGCAGAGTTCGACATGGGGCTCAATCTCAGGATCCTGGGATCATGACCTGAGCTGAAAGCAGCCACTTAACTGACTGAGCCACCCAGGTGCTCCTCAAGACTCCTTTTCTGCACTCACATACTACATCTAATCTGTAAGGAAACCTTATTGGCATTGCCTTCAAAAACATACCCAGAATCTATTCATTTCTCACGCCCTTCACCACTACTACCCTGTTACCACCATCATCTCTCTCCTGGGCTTCACCACACTCTTGATTTCCACACTTCTAGCCTTATTCTCTGTCTATTCTCAACACACAAGCCAGTTTTTAAAGCATAAAAGTCAGATCGTGTTACTCCTCTGCTCAAACTCTTTGATGGTTCCCTACCATAGAGTAAAAAGCAGAAGGCTTGCGAGAGCCTGCAAGGCTCTTCACAACTTGTCTTGCCCATATTTGTCTATACTCCTCCCCTGGTTTACCTCATTCTGGATACTGGCCTCCCTGCCATTACCTGAACAAGGCAGGCACGCTCCTGCCTCAGGGCGTTTGTACTGGCTATTTCTTCTAAAACATTCCTTCCCCAAGACATTCACATGACACTTCACTCAAGTGTGTCCCTCCTGGTACAGCATTCTCTGACTATCCTATTTTAAAATGTGGCTGTTCCGGACACCACTCCCACCTCCCCCCATATCTCCTTCCCTACTTCTCTCCATAGCTCTTACTACCGCAAACGATATAATTTACTTATTATATTCATGTATATTACCTAACTCCCCCCAACTAGAATATCAATTTTATGAAGACAAGGATTTTTGCCTGCTTTGTTCACTGATAAATTCCAAGCACCCAGAATAGTGCATGTATGTAAGAGTCTCTCAAAAAACATTTGTTGAATAATGAATCATGTGTAGTGTTACATTCACATGCTGTAGTGCTATGAGAGGACAGGATAGAAAACAAAACTCTGGATCACAAAAGGTTTCAGAGAAGAGAAAGCATTTAAATTAGATGAGCAGGAATTGTGCACTGATGACATAGCTGACAGGCTGTCAACGCGTAAGGACATGTCTACGACATGTGATTCATCTGACCTGGAGACAAGCTCCATCAGCTCAAAGAAGGTTTGTTAAAGGCAAGTTCAGCTTAAAAACCACATTATTTGAAAAAAGGCAGGGGCGCCTGGGTGGCTCAGTGGGTTAAAGCCTCTGCCTTCGGTTCAGGTCATGATCTCAGGGTCCTGGGATCGAGTCCCGCATTGGGCTCTCTGCTCAGCATGGAGCCTGCTTCCCCCTCTCTCTCTTCCTGCCTCTCTGCCTACCTGTGATCTCTCTCCGTCAAATAAACTAAAAAAGCCTCTGCCTTTGGCTTGGGTCACAGTCTCAGGGTCCTAGGATTGAGCCCCACGTAGGGCTTTCTGCTCAGCAGGGAGCCTGCTTCCCCCTCTCTCTCTACCTGCCTCTCTGCCTACTTATGATCTCTCTCTGTGTCAAATAAGTAAATAAAATCTTAAAAAACAAAAAAAAGGCAATGACAATTTTATGTAAACTTAAAAAGATTATTATAGGCCAAACAATACTGCGCATTTATCAAATATACAAAAAATAAATACAGGATAAAAGTAATTTTTGAGGGGCGCCTGGGTGGTTCAGTGGGTTAAGCCGCTGCCTTCGGCTCAGGTCATGATCCCAGGTCCTGGGTTCGAGCCCCACATCGGGCTTTCTGCTCAGCGGAGAGCCTGCTTCCTCCTCTCTCTCTGCCTGCCTCTCTGCTTACTTGTGATTTCTCTCTGTCAAATAAATAAATAAAATCTTAAAAAAAAAAAAAAAGTAATTTTTGAAGCCAAAGTACTAAAAGAACCATGACTTGGAAAACAATCCTTTTCATTTCCCACTCCCCTTCTTCCCATCTCTGCTTCTATGATCTTTTTGGTCAAGTCAAAGATCTTATTTCCTTCCTTTCTTCTTTCTTCCCACTCATGCTTTTGTTCTCATAGAACTAAGGGTCAATTTCCTGTACAATCCGTCTGCACAGGATATCCACTTAAACACCATCCTATCCGCTAGCACCAAACAAAAGGGAAAATGTTCTGAAGACAAAAAACATCCTAACATTTTCCTAAGACCAAGAATGAACATGTATTAAATCATGAAGCGTTAAAGAACTAAATGCAGAAGAACAAGCTAAGGAATAAGGGCAAAAACAAACAAACAAAAAACCCACAGAAAGGGCAAGTAAATGTCACCGTGTTATTCAGTGGGTCTAGTCTATGCCACTTTACTCATCGGCTTAAAACAGACACAGCTGGATGATTCAGATGCACTGTGCCCTCACAAATCCAACTGTGAAAGTTAGGAATGGGTTTTTGGTTCTTTTTGGTTTTGGTTTTTGTTTTTTTTTTTAAAAACAATGTGAAGTGACTACTATATATTAGGTGCCTTAGCGGGTTGATCTTTCATTAATCACTATTACCGAGGTAATCATGGACTTAAGATGAGACAATAGACTTGATTTTCACCTATGCAACATAGGACCCAGCTAGCAGAAATATGACTATTAAGTAAAGGTAATTTTATTACTTTTATCTGAAAGACTTGCAGAAGACAATAAAAATAAGGCAAAAACATAGAAACAGCAGTTTGTACAAAGTAAATTATCAGGATTAAAGAAGTTAAAATCCAGAATAAGACTCAGACTCAACTTCAGAGACAATTCCTAAATTTAATGTTTAATTTTATTAAAAAACACTTTCACCAATTAGTCATTCAATAACTTTTATTATTTTAATTAGAAATTCATCAGGAAAGTAACTGGAGAATTAAATACAAAAACTTTTCACTTGAGGCATTTATTTCCAAGCATTTACAAATCTGTATCTTGCCAGAATTCTACTTTATCTGATTGCTTATTCTCTAAGAAGCTACTACTTTTTAATATCTTTTTTTTTCTTATTAATTTTTTATTTTTTCAGCATAACAGTATTCATTATTTTTGCACCACACCCAGTGCTCCATGCAATCCGTGCCCTCTACAATACCCACCACCTGGTGCCCCCAACCTCCCACCCCCCACCCTTTAATATCTCTTTTAACAACTATGTAAGGTAGTTGGATAAATCATTCAACAGCTCTCAATATAGCTTAAGTTCTTCATATCAAGCAAGACATATCTTAACATCACAAAATATTACATATTATTCACTATTCTTTCTTTCAGTAAGTACTTACTGAGACCCTACTTATGAAACACCAGAAACAAAGCACATAAAACTTCCCTGGCAAACAATGAGGACAGTTAACAGCAGAGAGAATTTTTCTGAAATCTCCACACCCCGCCCAAGCTATCACCTCTGAACCATACCTGTCAAGTTGGGTACGGCAGTGTCTGAGGCCTCACTACTACACAGGCAGCAAAGCGAAGACGTGTCCTGATCCCTGCCATAACTATTGGGTGAAAGCAGGACTGTTCCAAGGACCATTCCTCTGACCAGAAGCACAAAAGTTAAACTGTTCTATGTAGAGGAAGTCTTAGAATTCCACTCCCTGACAAGACATACCACATGCATGTGGCATTTACTCATGTACTCAGTGGCCACAGGGAACCAATAGGAGGGTAAGCATTTACAAGTCCCAAAGTGGGTGGAGAGTAACCTAAAGGAAAATGTCTAGTAATCAGCAAAGACTGAGTCACAAGAGGGTTATTCAGAAGAACCTCTGGGAATGTTTTGAAGGAAAAAAAAAAAGTAAAATAAAAACCAACACACATAAGAGTAACAAATAATAAAATATGTAGGGATCAGTATATATAGATGGGATTTTGTTCCTAAATGGATGATGATGTAAGCTGTAGAGAAAAGTTTCCTTGGAGAAAACCGGTTTACGATAAAACACCAAGTATACTTTTAAAAGAGGAAACGCCCTAAGGAGACTCATCTTTTGCGTCGCTTAAATTAGTTCAAGTAACCACAACTCCAAAGTCAAAGAAATAGTTACAATCTGATTCATGAGCACAGAAGCCAGGAAATAACTGCCTTCACTAACATTTTGGCTCAGGTCATGATCTCAGGATCCTGGGATCAAGCCCTTGCAGCGGGCTCTCGGCTCAGTGGGGGGCCAGCATCCCCCCCCCCCCACCCCCGCCTGCTGCTCTGCCTACTTGTGATCTCTGGCAAAAAAAAAAAATACAGCATGACTGAGACAACACAGATAGACCTAGAGGGTTATTACGTTAAGTGAAATTTTCAGACTGAGAAAGACAAATATCATATGATTTCATTTAAATGTGGAATCTAAAAAAGGAAACAAACAAATCAAACAAAAAGCAGAAACAGACCCATAAATACAGAGAACTGATGGCTGTCAGAGGAGAGGGGGGTTGGGGAGATAGGCGGCTGACACAGGTTTCCAGTTATGGAATAAGTAAGTCACAGGGATGAAAGCTACAGTGTAGGGAATACAAACAATGGCACTGTGATAGCACTGTGTGGTGACAGATAACTACACTTGTGGGGAACACAGCATAGCATATAAACTTGTTCAATCACTGAAACTAATGCAACACTGTATGTCAATTATATCTCAATTTAAAAAATGAAATTTTAGGGCACCTGGCTGGCTCAGCTGGAAAAACATGTGACTTTTTTTTTTTTTTTTTAAGATTTATTTATCCATTGGAGAAAGAGCTAGCATGAGCAGGAGGGGCAGAGGGAGAAGAAATCTCAAGCAGACTCCATGCTACTCGCGGGAGTGTGGAGCTGGAGGCAGGGCTTTTATCTCATGACCCTGACTAACAGACAATCCTAAGAACCGACCCGAGCTGAAACCAAGAGTCTGACACTTAACTGCCTGTGCCATCCAGGTGCCCCAAAAGAGGCATCTTGATTTCAGGTGGTGAGTTTGAACCCACACTGGATGTAGAGATTACTTAAATAAACTTAAACAAAATAATAAACTTAAACAAAATAAAATAAATAAACAAAATAAAAATAATTTTTTTGAAAAATAAAAACATGTCATGACAGTGTTGAAAATTTCTGAATGTTAAAACTTGAAAAAGCAAATCTTTATTAATATATAGGAACAAAGTTAAATAAAATGTAAAAATCTGAGATGAGAGTACCCTGTTGAGAATTAAACTAGAAAATCTGCAAATAGTACACTAAATTATTTAGTGGCATTATCTACAAAAATAACACAAGAATGTGTCTAACTGGGTGCCTGGGTGGCTCAGTCAGCTGAGCATCTGCCTTTGGCTCAGGTCATGACCACAAGGTCCTGGGATCAAGTCCCCCATCAGGCTCCCTGCTCAGCAGGAAGTCTGCTTCTCCTTCTCCCTCTGCCTCTCACCCCTGCTTTACTCTCTCTCAAAAAAGAATAAAATCTTTTTTTTTTAAGTGTTTCTAACTATACAGTTAAGAACACTCATTGATCAATATTTAATAAGCACCTACCATGTACTAGCCACCATGCTAGGTTTCAGGTCCATAACGGAAACAGGGTGAAATTGTAATATACCAGGACTGAAACAGTGTTTTGTAAAGCTGAAACAAAATTATAATGTAACCTTAAAGAAAGACTGTGTCTGAATTACTAAGAGCTTAAAAAATTAAGGCTTATACTTTCAATGAAATTAACCTTTTATAAAGCCAGTATTGTTAACATCATGGGAAAAGCAAGAGTTAAATAACTAACAGTTACCTCAATTAATGACTCAGTGTTTCAAATACCAGGTTGAATTTCTCCTTCCCTAGATAATCTTTAAAAATATAACAGAAAGGGGCACCGGGGTGGCTCAGTGGGTTAAGCCTCTGCCTTCGGCTAGGGTCATGATCTCGGGGTCCTGGGATAGAGCCCCGCATCAGGCTCTCTACTCAATGAGGAACCTGCTTCCCCCTCTCTCTCTGCCTGCCTATTTGTGATCTCGCTCTGTCAATAAATAAATAATATCTTTAAAAATATATAACTGAAAGGAGCTCCATAATCCATATTCTATACACACCGATATTCCATACCACATAATTTACTATTTAGCCAGAAAATCTGCTCTTCAAATTACTAATAATTAATAGCTACAACTCAGAAAACTAGAAAAATTAAGACACTACAAAAGTATAATATAAAGAAAATACTTTTGTGATTCTATGCTGCTTTTAACTATCTAAACTATCTAATAACTTTTAAACATTTTAAATAAAATGAAAAAGAACATATGCAAAACTAATCACCAAAAATGATATATGAAACCTAAGATTAAACTCAACAAAACTATTAGAAAGACAAGTTCTTATTTTTAAAATTCTTTGTTTTCAGTTTATGAAAGTAACACATGCTTATTATAGAAAATTTGGAAACAATATATAAATAAAAAGACAACAGCACATCACCCACTTCTACAGCCCCATTTGTTATATCATTAAAATAACACTGATACCTTTGCATTTGGCCCTTTTAATCTGCATATTTCATTCATTCAGCCAATTATTTCTTGAGTGGCTACTATGTGCAAAGCACTTCACTAGGCAGGAAATATCAGGTGCTAGGCAAGAAATAAAGTCCGTAACAGATGAAGATAATGGGTTGGAGAGGGGAGGAATTTCACTACTTTATAGAAGGTGAGGGGTGCTTGGGTGGCTCAGTTAGTTAAGAGTCTGCCTTTGGGGGCACCTTGGTGGCTCAGTGGGTTAAAGCCTCTGCCTTTGGCTCAGGTCATGATCTCAGGTTCCTGGGATCCAGCCCCGCATCGGGCTCTCTGCTCGGTGGGGAGCCTGCTTCCTCCCTATGTCTCTGCCTGCCTCTCTGCCTACTTGTGATCTCTGTCTGTCAAGTAAATAAATAAAATCTTTTAAAAAAAAAAAAAAAGAAAAAAAAGAGTCTGCCTTTGGCTCAGGTCATGATCCCAGGGATTAAGCCCATGTCAGGCTCCCTGCTCAGGAGTCTGCTTCTCTCTCTCCCTCTGCTCCTCTCTCTTTACTCCTTCCCTGCTCATTCTCTCTCTTTCTCTCTCTCTCTCTCTAATAAATAAATAAAATCTTTATAAGAAGAAGAAGAAGGAGGGGAGGGGGAGAGAAGGGAGGAGGGGGAGGATACAGACATACAGCATACAGTATAACGCCATCTGTAGGGACTTTGCATGTAGATATATGATGACTACACAACACAGTGAAAAGAAAAATCTGTATGATGGCAAGTTTCCCATATTTCACTTGAGGTGGCAAAATACTGAATTTAAGCAGTGTGAAAAGTTCAATATGTATACTGAAATCCCTATAGCAACTACAGAAAAACCTATCCAAAGAGATACAGCCAGAAACTACAGGTAAGTGATATGGTATATTAAAAAGACATGTTAATAATCCAAGAGAAAGGGGCGCCTGGGTGGCTCAGTGGGTTAAGCCGCTGCCTTCGGCTCAGGTCATGATCTCAGAGTCCTGGGATCGAGCCCCGCATCGGGCTCTCTGCTCAGCAGGGAGCCTGCTTCCTCCTCTCTCTGCCTGCCTCTCTGCCTGCTTGTGATCTCTCTCTGTCAAATAAATAAATAAAATCTTTAAAATAAAAAAAAAAATAAAATAAAAATAAAAAAATAAAAAAATAATCCAAGAGAAAGCAGAAAGGGGCAAAGAGAAGAAGTAACAGAAAAAAAAAAAATTGTAGACCAAAATCCAATCATATCAATGGTTAACATTAAATGAAAATGATCTAAATATAATTATAAGCTAGTTTGTCATAATAGATATGTATGATAAAACTACAGGCTATCTAAAAGAAACTCACTTCAAATATAACCATGGAAGTAGGTTAAAAATAAAAGGATGAAAACATATGTCCACAGAAAAACCTGTATATGAACCTTCATAGCATTATTAATAATAGCCAAAATTAGAAACAACCAAAATGTCCCATCAGTTAATGAACGGATAAATAAAACAGCTCAGCAAAAAAAAGAGGAAATACTAATACATGCTGTAACATATATGAACCATGAAAACATGTCAAGTGAAAGAAGCCAGTCAAAATGAACACATGTTGGTGTGATTCCATTTAGATGAAAGGCCTAGAATTGGTAAATCCGTAAGACAGAAAGTAGATTAGTGGTAGCCTAGGGTTGGGATGTGGGGAGGAATACAGAATGATTGCTAAAGGCTATGGGGTTTCTTTTTGGGTGGTTATGAAAATTTTTTTTTTTAAAGAATTATTTATTTGACAGACAGAGATCACAAGTAGGCAGAGAGGCAGGCAGAGAGAGAGGAGGAAGCAGGCTCCCCGCAGAGCAGAGAGCCCGACGTGGGGCTCGATCCCAGGACCCTGGGATCACAACCCGAGCTGAAGGCAGAGGCTTTAACCCACTGAGCCACGCAGGCACCCCGGGAGTGATGAAAATATTATAAGAGTAAATTGTACTGATGGTTGAAGAACTTTGAATATACTAAAACCATTTAATCATAGACCTTAAGTGGGTGGATCTGTATTTCATAAAGCATTAAAAACATTATGCTATGGGGAAAAGGGCCAGATTTAAAGTCTACATGTTGCATGATTCCATTCATATGAAATACCCCAAAAGAGCATGTATATAGAGACAGAAAGCAAATTAGTGATTACTTGGGACTAGAGCAGGAATGCTGACTGACTATAAAATAGTACAAGGAACATTTTTGGTGATGGAAATAACCTAAAAGTAGACTGTGGTGAGAGTTACAAAACTATGTACATTTTTCAAAAAAATCACTGAATTATATATCTTTTAAAACTTAAGTTTTATGAAATGTAAATCATAGCTCAATAAAGCTATTTTTCTTAAAGCACAAAAGGTAAAAAACAAATTCAGACTTTTGTTCTCTGAAATGTATCATTAAGAGAATCAAATGATAAGCCATGGACAGGAGAAAATATTTGCAAGTTATATTTTCTGACAAAGGATGTATCAAGAACTCTCAAACTCAACAGTATTAAAACAAACCAATTAAAAAATGGATAAAAATTCTCTTCAACAAATAGAGGATAACAAATAAGATGTTCAACATCAGCAATCATTTAAAAATGCAAAACCACAATGAGATACCACTACAGATGCGTTATTTAGAGTGACTAACTTAAAAATACTAGTAATACTACAGATATAAGCCAACTGGAACTCTCCTAAGTTGCTGGGTGGAATGCCAAATGGCACAGCCACTCTAGAAAGCAATCTGGCAATTTCTTGTAAAACATCAGGTATATGATCCAGCAATACCACACCTAAGCATTTGTCCTGGAGAAATGAAAACTTACATTCAAACAAAACCCTGTAGATAAATGCTTGTGGCAGCTCTATTCCCAGCCATCCCAAACTGGAAATTATCTGCATGTCCCTGAATGGACGGATTAACTGCAGTACGTCCATACAAGGGAATACCACTCAGCAATAAAAAAGGAATGAACTACTGATACACACAACAACCTGAATGGATCTCAAAGGCATTATGTCGAGCTTCCCAAAGAAGCTGGCATCAAAAGCATACGTTCTTCAAAAGACAAGACCACTGTGGTTGCCAGGGGACAGGAGTAGGGAAGATATAACCACAAAGTGAGCACAATGGACATCTGGGGAAAATGATATGGCTATTCTGTTTCCTGAGAGTGGTGGTGCTTACATGTATCTATGCATGGGCTAAAATTCACAGTACTTTACATGCCCCAAAAGAGTTGATTTTACTACATTAGTTTAAAAAATTGAAGTTCACGATCCAGTACTAAGCCCTAAAGAACACCCACATTTAATTTTTTTTTTTTTTAAGATTTTATTTTTTTGACAGAGACACAGCAAGAGAGGCAACACAAGCAGGGGAAGTGGGAGAAGGAGAAGCAGGCGTTCCACCGAGCAGGGAGCCTGATGCGCGGCTGGATTCATGACCTGAGCCAAAGGCCGACGCTTAAGGACTGAGCCACTCAGGTGCTCCAAGAACACCCACATTTAGAGAGCAAACAGAAGAGGCGTCAGCAAAGGAGACTAAGGCTAGTCAGCAAGGAAGGAAGAGAAAACATCAAAGGCTGGGAAGGGGAACTGTACACAGAAGGAGGAAAGAATCCAAAGCGTTAACTGCTGACATGTTGATAAATAAGTACGTTAGAGTATTAACTGCTTTTATAAGCTATACATCAAAAATTTCCCCATATTCTTACAAATCGTCAGAAGTCTTTTTTTTTAAGATTTTATTTTTTTTTTTAATTTATTTGACAGAGAGAGATCACAAGTGGGCAGAGAGGCAGGGAGAGAGAGAGAGAGAGATAGGAGGAAGCAGGCTCCCTGCAGAGCAGAGAGCCCCATGTGGGACTTGATCCCAGGACTCTGAGATCATGACCCGAGCTGAAGGCAGAGGCTTAAGCACTGAGCCACCCAGTTGCCCCACGTCAGAAGTCTTTTTAATGGTTATATATATTTCCTCTTGCAGAGGTACCACCATTTCCAGGAACACTTACATGTACCAAGTTACAAGTCACCTAATAATACCTATATGCACTTCGTACCCCCCAATTTTTCTGATTAATATAACCTCATTAAAACAAATTTTCTAGGCTTGAAGCTCGGCCGCCATCATGAACGACACAGTAACTATGCAGACCAGGATGTTCACAACCAACCGACTACTTCGGCACAAACAAATGGTTATTGATGTCCTTTATCCTGGAAAAGCAACAGTACCTAAGACAGAAATTTGGGAAAAACTAGCCAAAATATACAAGACCACACCAGATGTTATATTTGTATTTGGATTCAGAATTCATTTTGGTGGTGGCAGGACAACTGGCTTTGGCATGATTTATGACTCCTTGGATTATGCAAAGAAAAATGAACCCAAAGACAGACTTGCAAGACATGGTCTATACGAGAAGAAAAAGACCTCAAGAAAACAGCGAAAAAAACCGCCAAGAACAGAATGAAGAAAGTCGGTGGACTGCAAAAGCCAATGTTGGTGCCGGCAAAAAGAAATGAAGTGTCTAGCAGTAAGCTGGAGGTTGAACAGAAGGAGTAAAGATGCTGCAGTGGCTTTATCTGTGGTGATTGTGCAGATTTTTCATGAGAGGATTAATAAACTAAGAATGTTAAAAACAAGCAAACAAACAAATTTTCTAGTCCAAGGACCTTTTCAACTCATGATACATATTTCCAAAAAATTTTACCACTTTACACTCATAACAATGTGTAGATGTTCATTTCACCAAGGTGTTTGTTTATATATATATATATATATATATATATATATATATAAAAGGCAAACAAAAGTAACTTGCTTAAATTCACAATTCACTTCCCTTCTCTTTGGCTAACTACACAGTAATTTATTCCTCATGACATAAAATATTTTCTCATTTCTTTTGCTATCTGTTTCCTATTTTTCAAGCTGTTAAGAGGCACAAGCAGTAAATCAAAATCAATAAACAGGAAATATACAAATATATAACTTCTAGTGGCACTCTTCCCTCTAGATATGACAAAGAAAAAAATCTGATTCTTCCCTATGTAGGCCCTCAATTTCAAACAGTTCACCACTGGAGCTGTCATTTCTTTTCTTTTCTTTCTTTCTTTCTTTTTTTTTTTTGGAGCTGTCATTTCTATGCCAGCATGTATTCTTAGAGTGGACAGCCACACCAGATGAACTATCCCCAACAGATCACCTATCTGTTTTTCCTATAAGCATCACACAGATAGCATTACAGCATCCAATACACAGAAAGGTACTTTCTAAGACAGGGGTCTTTTCAAGTAATATTTTGGGACGGAATGGTAGACCTCAAAACATGTTCAATTCCATTATTACTGAGTGAAGAAACAAAGCTAGTGTCAGAACCAAATGATCTCTAGTGTGGCAGGAGCCACAGTCCTGCCTGCTGCTAACCCTCACCCCTCAACCTCCCAACACAGCAGCTGACTAGAATTCTAAGAAAGCAGAGCACCAATTCCATGTCATGCTACTTCACTCTTAGTGCTCACCACCTTACCTTTCCTTTTGTGAACTCAAGGCTTCAGGAACAAAAACTGGCCTCTCATTACAAAAACCAATCCCTAATGTTAAGTTTTTTGTTTTTGTAATCCAAGACCTCAGGCTCTGTTGTAAGTAGGTCTGGGCTCTGCCATTCAAAACGTGAGATTTCAACTTGGTTAAGTTATTTACAATATCTGAGTGTACAGTTTTCATACATAAAACAGGAAGAAAATGGTAAGTACTTTTATGTAGTCCTTAAATGAGATTAAATGGATGTAAAGTGTTTAGGGGAAAACCTGACACCGTAACTTAAAACTTTAGTACCTTCTGTTCTAAAAGTATACCTTCCTGCCTGGAAAATACATCTATTAAAAGATAAGAATACGGGGAGCCTGGGTGGCTCAGTGGGTTAAGCCGCTGCCTTCGGCCCAGGTCATGATCTCAGGGTCCTGGGATCGAGTCCCGCATCGGGCTCTCTGCTCAGCAGGGAGCCTGCTTCCCTCTCTCTCTCTCTCTGCCTGCCTCTCCATCTACTTGTGATCTCTCTCTGTCAAATAAATAAAATCTTTAAAAAAAAAAAAAAAAAAAAGATAAGAATACATTTGTTGAGCTCGAGTTAGACGATCTGTATAGCTAACAAGAAGTCAAAGGTACAGAAATAAAAGTAAGCAACTCTAAACTTTTTTGCAAAAGTAACCCTCTTAAGGTCAGTTAGTAATAGTAGTTAATAGATGATCTCCCAAGCTCTCATGCACTCTCAATTTGAGTATATCACAAAAAGTCACAAGAATCAAAACGCTATTTTAATGAGGACCATACTTACCCTCCTCCTTTGTCTATTCAAATTCTGTATTATCTTTCAAAGTGTAGCTCAAGTTCACAGATTTCTCCCTGAACCTTACCTCTCTGACCATTTCTGATTAAGTAATCTCTGCCTTTGCCTAGAACAGCAATTGTTATACTATATTGGGACATCTTCTATCGTGTATTTACTATAATTTATTACTTCCTTTTTTTGTGTCTTTTTTCATCCAGTAAGATTAAATTTCTACAGGTATAGAACCATTATGTTTCTCTGTCCTATGAAACCCAACAAAGTACTTTACTAATAAATAATGACTGGTAAAAAGGATTAACTCATTTAAAAAAATTCAGTGAGACTTCTTGTTACAAAAATAAAACCTATTAACAGCATCTTTTCCCTTTTTCTACGCTAGTGTTTCTCAAACTTTTTTTTTCATTACCACTACTCTAAGGACTAAAATTATATTTAACTTAAATAATTTAACTTAATTCAATTTCTCCCTAACAAGAGAAAGTAAAAATTAAAAGGGTAAGATTTTGTAGGGTAGCACTGAGATTTAGAGGGTCACAAACCACTGTAAATACCTAAGTGATTATCAGCCCTGTTGAGAACGCATGCTCTATACTTAACCAAATCCTCCAAACCCTTGAAGGTCCGAACAGGACTCATTTGTTCCTATTAGAGTAAGAGCTTTCTCTAACTACAAAACCAAAGATGTCAACACACTTCGGACTCAAAGTTTTCTGTTACAGAGAAAGGAAGAACACATTTTTCTAAGCAGGGGGTAAGAACACAAATGCACACGCATGCAAACACAACAAAGGCAGAGAAGGAAAAGCATTGAGCATTTTAAGTTTTACAAGACCAGACCAAGACATGTGGGACCCTGGGTAGGCTATTAATACGGCTTCAAAACAACACTCCTTAAATGTGTATTCAACATTCACTCATCGAGAAGTCTGAAGTTTGTGCTAAGGGAGAAGAAGTGATCCGGAATAATTCATCTCTGGCCCTAAACTCAGGAGTCCTGACTCAGCAAGAGACCCTGCAGTTAACCAGAATTACCCACCTCAGCAGGCACTTTCCCATGCCCTTTGGTGGTCTAAGGCTCTAGCCCAAACAGCTTATGAAAATATTCCCCCAACACCACAGATAATACTCTTTATGAGGATTTTTAGAAGCCAATTTCTTCTCCTTGTTTCACTTCAGGTGAACCTTTAGAAACTGACAATCTGGAGAAGAGCCCAGCTAGCCCAATCCTTAATCCAGCTCAGTGATTCTGCTGCATGAGAAACTTGGCCTGATTAGAAGAGACAAGAAGCCTAGAAATCAATGTGTCTTTGTCAAGTAATGGGAAATATTTGTGAGCCGGATGACACAGACAACCCTGACAACCAGACAAAAGAAGAATTCAGACTACACTGAGATACAGTAAGTAATCATTGTAGATTTGTGAGAAGTAGTAACACACTGACTGTGCTATTTAAAGAACACTGGTCTAAGACACCTGGGTGGTTCTGTCAATTAAGGTTCTGGTTCTTGATCTCAGGGTTGTGAGTTCACGCACTGGATTCAAACCAGACATGGAGCCTACTTGGGGCGGGGGGTGAAATTGGGGTACCTAGGTGGCTCAATCAGTTAAGTGCCCAACTCTTGGTTTGGCTCAGGTCATAATCTCATGGAACTGAACCCAGTGTCAGGCTTCACACACAGTGTGGAGTCTGCTTGAAGATGCTCTCCTCCCGCCCCTCCCCACACAGGCATACAGAGTGAGTGAGTGAGAGAGAGAGAGAGAGAGAGAGGAAGTGTGTGTGTGTGTCTTGTAAATAAATTAATCTCTTTTTTTAAGATTTTATTTCTTTGACAGAAAGACACACAGTGAGAGAGGGAACACAAGCAGGGGGAGTGAGAGAGGGAGAAGCAGACTTCCCGCTGAGCAGAAAGCCTGATGCAGGGCTTAATCCCAGAACCCTGGGATCATGACCCGAGCCAAAAGCATGCCTGAGCCACCCAGGCACCCTAAATAAATCTTTTTTTAAAAAAATAAGGGAAGAGGACTGCTCTATAATGCTCCTGATGGACCCCCTGCATTTACAGAGACCAACTAAAAGTTTGCCGCAGAAAACTAAGCAGGGATAATAGCCTGTTCATGGCATAGACAATGACATATTCAAGAAATCTTTTGAAGAAGGGAGTTGACAATTATCTAGTAATAGAGGATACAGGAAAGGAAACTAATAAATCTACCTCTGGTTTGGAGCAAAATGAATATAAAGTAACATCCAGATTTCAAAGCCAGAGTTATAAGACTAGAATATAAATGAGGTATATCCACTAAGGACATTACTTTAGGAATTGTCAACATGGTTCAACATTTAATACAAAAGGCAACAGAAAGTAGAATTTCATCAAGACATTTTTTAATCAACTAAAAAAGTGGCAATAATCACAAGGACTGGTATCACTGGGACAAAATGGTGTTGACAAGGCCTCGGCCCCCTTTAGACGCTCTGGGGAAGAATCCATCCCTGGCCCCTGCTAGTTTCTGGTTGCTACCAGCATCCCTTGGTTTGTGGCCACATCACTCCAATCTTCAAAATCAGCATCTTCAGAGCTCTCTGCTCCAGCTTCATTATCATGTATGTGACGTTTCCCTCTGTCTCCCTCTTACAGAGATACTGACTGCATTTAGGGCTCACTCAGGTAACGCAAGATAATCTCTCCATCTACAAAGACATCTCCTCTCCCCACTTTTTTGCCATGTAACATTTACAAATTCCAGGGATTAGGGCATGGGTATCTTTTGAGGGGGCACTTTTCAGCCTATCATAGCTCCCAAATCCCACCAACCCCAAGTCACTCTCCTGGTCAGCTGACTCCTAGAGCCTCTGAGTAAGTACACTCAGATATCTTAAAAGAACCAAAAACCCATTTTGTTCCTACTTCTGCTTTTATTTCTTTTTCAGTTTAGCATGTGTGTGTGCATGTGTGTTCTTGCTAATGGCATACCCATTCACCCAGGTACTTAATCCGGAAACGCCATCATCATTCTAGAATCCTCTTTCTTCCCTAATTCCCTCTAACACTATTATCCTACAGATTCCAGCTCCCAAATCTCTCTCAAATCTGTGAACTCTACTCCCTTACCACCTGTCCTCATTTAGGCCCCCTTTATTTCTGTGCCTGAGCTGCTACAACATTCATCCACCTGATCTTCTTGATTTCAGTTTCACTCTGCTCCAATCTAATACCCACATTGCCTCTAAACTGCAGTTTTGAAAGGGCAAGACCACCTAGAGTTATGTTCCTACTTAAAACCTTTAAGGTTTAAGGGGCTGCTGGGGGGCGGGGGGCACAGTCAGTTGAATGTCTGACTCTTGGTTTCAACTCAGTTGGTGGTGAGAGTCCTAGGATCGAGCCCCGTGTCAGGCTCCACAACAGTCTTCTTGGGTTTCTCTCTCGCTCTCTCTCTCCCTCTGCCCCTCTTCATCCACACTCTTGTGCCTGTGCTCTCTCTCCAATAAATAAATAAATCTTTAAAAAAAAAAAAAATCTCTAAGGGTTTGGGCTGTCTACTGCACAGAGTTAAATTCCAAATTTCTCACCATGAGAAAGATTAGCTATAATCTGGCACTTAGCCAAATCCTCAATCTTATGTTCATCCATATACAACTCTCCCAACAGTTCTCTGAATATGTCAATTTGTTCAATCTTTGTTGCTAATTCTCTTCTCCTATAATCTTCCTTTCCAGTTACCTAGTGAACTCATTTAACACAATTCATATTCCTTCTGTTCAATGTTCTCAAAAGTATTTTCCCTCTCCCCTAAAATAAAGTCTGTAACTCTACACTTCATTCACACAGATTTTAATTAGTAGTAGTTATTTGTGGGGATGAAATATTACATAATACAGAAAAATGCAAAGTACTATTATTTACAATGTATGATTCCAGCCTTACCCCATGTAAAGGAAGGGATTATGTCTTATCCATATCTATTTGCCTAGGACATGTATTCAATAAACACGAATTGACATATCATTTTTTCTCACAGAACCAAGACTTGCTCTTTTTTTTTTTTAGAAACTAAAAGATACAGTATGAAGACAATTAAAAGCAGCCATGATCCCAACACCCAGAAATAATTACTGACAACAATGTTCATACATTTTAATACAGTCTTTTCCTCATTTCCTTCCTAAAGATGTTCCCTTATATACTTTCACAGCAATTTTAGCCTTAAGGCTAACCTTAAGGCTAAATAATAACCTACCAATTCCTGTAGGTTAAGGTTTAGAACTTGGCAACAGAATGAATTTAGTCCACAGATTTGTTTGGGAAATGTACAAATTTGATTTATCTCATTTAAATTTCTAGATATTCAGATCCCTAAGATCTAAGATCTGTAGAAGTGTTATAGTTTTAAGGAATTTCAAAGCAAACTTCAACATTAGGTAGTTTTTATACATTTATAAGACAATTTTAATTTTCAAAGATGAACAAAATTTAAAATAAAACACAAGATGTGATCCATTCCTGAAGTAGTTTACCCATTTTATGACCAAAATATCAACTGCCCAAAAGTATACAGTCCTTACAGACTGTCAAAATGAAACTGCAAAGTTTGCAAAGTGTTTCAGAGATTTGGTCTAATGAGCTTATAATTTTATTTTTAAATGGCATGCTTAATTATGTACTGGTCTTTATGAAAGAGAAGTTGAAGGCTCCCCTCTCCCTTCCCAGATCTTCATTTCCTCACAAAGTTGAATCAGAAGCTTGGCTTCCAACTCAACCATCAAGGAGATGGAGGACTTGTGATTTATTATATTCGAGACAATGAGTAAGTCACATTTTTCCCCATCTCTTGTGTTTTCCTCTTTTTTCTTATTAGCAGGTATAGTCTTTTCATGCAGCTAGAGATAAGATCTATAATTTGATCCTACCTAATTGTATTTCTTCAATGGGGTCCAAAGCCAAAACTCTTGCTAACAAAGTGTTAGTTCCACACGCAAGCATCATTCTTGAAAGAGGATCTTGTATGAAGGGAGTGATATAATATGGACTTAGGAATTCTTGTGTTATCTCTTAGAATATCTCCCTAACAGCACCCACTTCTCATTATTTCTTACATTATCATTTGCCCTCTTTCTGAAAGTATAGTTTTTTTGGAGGTATAGTTGCCTTTAGATAATATGAGGATATACGCATTTGGGAAAGAGTCACCTAGCCACAGATCAGACTCTTTTTAAACAGCTGTTTGCATCTAACAATATGATCACTAATTTTCTTCTGTATTAATCACTGTATTTTGCACATTGTAGGCCTGCAAGTATTTTTAAATTAATGTTCACAAATCTCTACCAGCATGAAGTTTTTATGCAAACTAAAAATGACTCAAAGCAATTCTAGCCCTCTACAGTAGGAATAGAATGACAGCTAACATTTATGGAGCACATACGTACAAGGCACTTCACACACTTTAACTGATGTATTATAATTTATAGTATCATTACTTACAGCTCTGGAAGACAGGCATTATTATTACCAACACACAAATGCTCAGAAATGTTAGGTAACTCATTTAAGTTCCAAGAGCTGGCGAAACCAGTATGCAAAACCCTTGCTCTGGTCCTGCTCTAAAGCCCATGCTCCTTTCACAATTCCAGGATGCCTCTCTCATTCAATAGAGGAGGAAACCAAAACTGAAAAAAGTCCTTTAACCTCCTGGAGAAAAATTTGACAACAGCCAGACTACCCAAGTAAATGACTGATTCCTCTGTCCACATGTAAGAATGACATTTAATAATCAAACCTGAGAGACTAATGATAAACACATGCTTACCAACTAGTCCATTCCATCACAGAAAACTGAAAATCTCTGCCACTTAATCCCGGCAGAATAATCACAAATTTTTCCAGAATTAATGCATGATTACTCAGGAAGAATTCTAAATATTTGTATAGGTCATGCCAAAATCCAGAATGCATGCAAAAATATAACCTCTTCTCTAACTGGACAACTTTCATCTCTTCTTTGAACAATCTTATTTAGACCAAAATGGAACAGATTGTGTCTTTTCTCTTGATTTATCCTCAAAGGAAGAGCTGAACAAAAGTCTTCACTTAATATATGGCTCATTTCACAAACATCACACACAAAAAGTAATGTATATGTGGGTTTTCATTAGGAAATAATTCTTATTGTTCTTAAGGTTCTCTAACCTTATCTTTTAGGACACCTGTCACTGCTCTGCAGATAACTGAGTAACATAACAATCCTTTCATGCAATGCACGAAGGAAAAAAAAAAAAGTCAAAAAGCTGGTTTTTCCTTTTTCAGATCCATGGAGCTAGTTTTCTAGTGTCTCTGAAAAGGCATGTCTATGTGCATATACTACACTCCCCAAACCTGGGTCCTGGCTACAAGCTACTGCCTGCTGAACTGAGATATTTCCCATTACCTTAACTAAGAGAAACAAAGACCTTATTCATAACCTTTATTTCAGCAGCTACTAGCTGTCCAAAGCAACAGAATCCTCCCTACAGGGACGCCTGGGTGGCTCAGTTGGTTGGACGACTGCCTTCGGCTCAGGTCATGATCCTGGGAGTCCCGGGATCGAGTCCCGCATCAGGCTCCCAGCTCCATGGGGAGTCTGCTTCTCTCTCTGACCTTCTCCTAGCTCATGCTCTCTCTGTCTCTCTCTCAAATAAATAAATAAAATCTTAAAAAAAAAAAAAAAAAAAAAAAGAATCCTCCCTACAGCATGAGTGTTAGAGGTAAGAAGAAAAAAAAAAAATTCAAATTACAAAATTCTTTTGGTTTAGTACTCATATTAATATATACTTTTTGTTCAAATAATCTATTAAAAAAAATGCCCAGGATTGGGGCACCTTGGTGGCTCAGTGGGTTAAAGCCTCTGCCTTCGGCTCAGGTCATGATCCCAGGGTCCTGGGATCGAGCCCCACACTGGGCTCTCTGCTTGGCCAGGAGCCTGCTTCCTCCTCTCTCTCTGCCTGCCTCTGCCTACTTGTGATCTCTGTCTGTCAAATAAATAAATAAAATTTTAAAAAAAAAATGCCCAGGATTTAATCCCTATTGCAAAACTCTGTATTTATCTCCAACTTAAAATAAGACTATCATTGAAATTATAAAATTATTGAAAAATTTTAATGATATATCTTTGTTAATAAAGCTCTCTATTAAAGTTATTTTTATTTGGACATCTGTCAGCATCAAACTGTGAGTCCCTGGTATGCTAAGTGTGATGTAAATACTATGTATTCACATGACTGTGCACAATAACTCATAGTAGAGTTGACTATTATCACTGGCTTATTTTATGATGCAAGGTAAAAACCCCAGGACAACAGAGAAGTCTGCATTAACACTCCTACAACCACCAATAATGTCTTCCCAGATCAGTAGTCCAAATATCAGTTGAGAGCCATAGAGAATTAAAAAAGAAAGAAAGTGAATACTTCAGAGGTATCTACAGATAAAAATACAGAATCCTTAAGAGCAGGAGTCAGCTAAGTTTCTTCACCAAGATAGCCGGGCCCAGGTCAAGAAAGAACTGGCTTTGTATATTTAAACTATCCCAAAGGTATGACTAATTTCAATTTTCCTTTTCAGTTTTGCTAGATTTCCACTGATTCTATCCTGATGACAGAAGGGAAAATACTGTGCTCAGTAGCAACATCTATAGGACCTAGAAAGAACGTAAACCAGACATCAAAATTCTTCCTAAATGGTGAGCAGGATTGTGAGGAAAAGGGATAAGGAACAAAAAAACATAAGAATATGGGAGGGTGAGGAGAAGCAATGTTATACCAACCCTATAGGAATAAAACTTGAAGTCTGGACTTTTTTTTTTTTTTTAAGATTTTATTTATTTGAGAGATAGAATGCATAAGCACAAGCAGGGGGAGCAGCAGGTAGAGGGAGAAGCAGGCTCCCCACTGAGCAGGAAGCCTGACATGGCGCTCCATCTCAGGACTCCAGGGAATTCTGACCTGAGTTGAAATTAGACGCTTAATGGACTGAGCCACTTAAGCACTCAAAGTCTGGACTTTTGAGCACCATACCATCTAGTAGAGAATAGAAGACAGAGATAGAAAATTAAAATCTAACAGTTGTTGAGTACTTGCTTATATAAGCCAGGGAATTTACCTATATCATTACTAATTCTTATCTTAATACTGATAGAAGAATACTATTCCCCGTTCTCAGATGAACAGCCATGTGCTATAAAGCAGGGAGATAATTTAGTGGAATTTTTCAAAGATGTACTTATTTATTTATTTAGAGAGTATGTGCACAAGTGGAGGGAGGGATAAAAGAACAGGCAGGGAGAGAATCTCAAGCAGAGCTCGAACTCACAATCCTAAGATTATGACCTGAGCAGAAATCAACAGTTGGACGCTTAACTGACTGAGCCACCCAGGTGCCCCTACAGAGACAATTTTGGAGTAAGATTTGAAATTCTGCCTCTAGCACATATGAGCCTTGAAACCTTAAATTACCATGGGCAATTAATAACTAAAAATATAGCCATCCTATTATCAGCAAGGCACAACAGAACCATAATAGTCTTGCAAAAGCATATGTGCCTTATTAAATATCCTCCTGTGCCAGGGATCACTTGCCCTGGGCTGCCAAAGCCAGAATGTTTTTTTTGTTTTTTTTTTTAATTAATTAATTAATTTATTTATTTGACAGATCACAAGTAGGCAGAGGCAGGCAGAGAGAGAGGAGGAAGCAGGCTCTCCTCAGAGCAGAGAGCCCGATGCGGGGCTCGATCCCAGGACCCTGGGATCATGACCTAAGCCGAAGGCAGAGGCTTAACCCACTGAGCCACCCAGGCACCCCAAAAGCCAGAATGTTTTAAAGGGCCCCATAACTGCCTAATTATTTGGCTGTCTGGGCCTTATGTAGTGAAATTGACCTTTGACCTACGACTAGAGAGGGGTGAGTAAAATAAGGCCTCTTCCATGATGTGGGCAAAGAGAGGAGAGAAGGACTTCAAGAAAAGATAAAGCCGAAGATATCACCAAAAATAAATAAATAAATAAATACGGACCAATATCCGTTATAAACACAGATGCAAGGGACGCCTGGGTGGCTCATTCGGTTAAGCTACTGCCTTCGGCTCAGGTCATGATCCCAGGGTGCTGGGATCGAATCCCACATTGGGCTCCTTGCTCAGCAAGAAGCTTGCTTCTCTCTCTGCCTCTGCCTGCCACTCTGCCTGCTTGTGCATGCTCACTCTGACAAATAAATAAAAAAAGATAAAATTTTTTAAAAGGGTGGGGGGGGCGCCTGGGTGGCTCAGTGGTTTAAGCTTCTGCCTTCAGCTCAGGTCATGATCCCAGGGTCCTGGGATCGAGCCCTGCATTGGGCTCTCTGTTCAGCAGGGAGCCTGTTTCCTCCTCTCTCTCTGCCTGTCTCCCTGCCTACTTGTGTTCTCTGTCTGTCAAATAAATAAAATCTTTAAAAAAAAAAAAAAAACATAGATGCAAAAACCCTCAATAAATTACTAGCAAACCAAATCTTGGAGTATATTAAAAGGATTATTCACCATACCATGTAGGATATATCCCAGGAATGCAAGGTTGGCTGAATCCACAAAAATCAATCAAGCTAATACCCCGCGTCAATAAAATAAAGGGGGGAAAGCATATGGTTATCTCAATATAACTCTTATTTAAAAAAAAACATTTAGGACATCTGAATGGCTCAGATCCTGATCTGAGGATCCTGGAGGATCCTTCGGCTCAGGTCATGATCCTGGAATCCTGGATTTTCTAGTTCACAGAGAGGGTTTATGCTAACCCCTTCCTTTTTCACAAGGCAACACAAGGTGAAAGGTCAAAAGGGTGCGTGACGATTATCACATCTTGCTGGTAAAGGCGTGGTCAGCAGTCCTAGAAAAGACTGTATTATGCTGATGGTTGTTTCATAAATTATCAGTAACAGATGTTTATAATGGAATTTCTGGCTCAGGTGGTATCTTGATTTTTCGGACCACAAATTTAAGAGATTGCTCTGTTTCAGAAAGAGCTAGAAAATACAGTGTGAACAGTGCTTATCATTTCAAAATTTGCTGATTCTGGTTGTTCTGGAAGGGATTATCATTACCTTGCAGCTTTCCTGAAAATCTCATTAAAAGCTGTTAAATAGCTATACTTTTTTATACTTGGCTAACAGAATAGCACAGAATTATATTAATCTCTCAAATAATCTAGATTGGTGTAATGTGTTTAAATGCAAGCTTCTCTGAAGTTGCTTGTATTGATACAAAATCATTTCTCATACAAGTTTTCTACCTTCTGCACTGCTCCTATATGTCTACATATTACTTAAACGAAATGAGGGCTTGAAAAATGTATCAAAATATATGTAATTATCGGGGCACCTGGGTGGCTCAGTGGGTTAAAGCCTCTGCCTTTGGCTCAGGTCATGATCCCAGGGTCCTGGGATCAAACCCCGCATTGGGCTCTCTGCTCAGCAGGGAGCCTGCTTCCTCCTCTCTTTCTGCCTGCCTCTCTGCCTACTTGTGATCTCTTTCTCTGTCAAATAAATAAATAAAATCTTAAAAAAAAAAAGATATATGTAATTATTGTTTTAGTATGTATCTAATTGCTACATATCTAATTATCAGATTATCATAATAATCCTGTCAGGTAAAGAACTTAACCAGATTATACAGATCTGCTCCAATTTCCTTTATCTTCCCTATATGCTATATTTTATGATAAAAATTCATCTTTGAAAGATAATACTGAGACATAGGTCTTTTTAAAATACTTAGATACGGGGCACTGCAGTGGCTCAGCTGGTTAAGCGCCCGACTCTTGATTTCAGCTCTGGTCATGACACAGGGCAGCATGCGGCTCCATGCCCAGCTTAGGGTATGGATTCTCTCTCTCCCTCTCCCCACCTCCGCACTTGCTCTCCCTCAAAAAATTAAAATTAAAAACCAAAGTACTTAAATATATTCTCTTTTTTTTTTAAGATTGTTATTTATTTATTTGAGAGAGAGAGAGAGAGAGAGAAAGGACAGAGAAAGAGGGAGAAGCAGACTCCTCGCTGAGCAGGGAGCCCAACGCAGGCTGGATCCCAGGGCCCCAGAATCACAACCTGAGTCGAACACAGATGCCCAACTGACTGAGACACCCAGGCACCCCTTAAATATTTCTTAATAAAAAATATTATGGGGGCGCCTGGGTGGCTCAGTTGTTAAGCGTTTGCCTTTGGCTCAGGTCCTGATTCCTGGGATCAACCCCCACATTGGGCTCCCTGCTGGGCGGGAAGCCTGCTTCTCCATCTCCCATTCCCCCTACTTGTGTTCCTTCTCTTGCTCTGTCTCTCTCTGTCAAATAAATATATAAAATCTTTTTTAAAAAAATATTATGTACCTGGGGCGCCTGGGTGGCTCAGTGGGTTAAGCCGCTGCCTTCGGCTCAGGTCATGATCCCAGGTCCTGGGTTCGAGCCCCACATCGGGCTTTCTGCTCAGCGGGGAGCCTGCTTCCTCCTCTCTCTCTGCCTGCCTCTCTGCCTACTTGTGATTTCTCTCTGTCAAATAAATAAATAAAATCTTTAAAAAAAAAATATTATGTACCTTATATGACAATTTGTAATTTTTCTAAATGTAATCATTTAATCCAGGGTTTCTCAACCACGACCCTACTGACATTTGAGCCAGATAGTTGTTTTGTGAAATGCTTAGCAGCATCCCTAGCCTGACTCTACCCACTCAAAATCAGTAGCAGCCTATCACCACTTGCAACAACCAAATAAATATGTCTCCAAAAGTTATCTAAAGTCTCTTGGAGGGCAAGCTGAGAACCCCTGGTTTTATCTTTAATCTTTAATTCTGCAGTCACCTGAAGGAACTGTTGGCAAACACAGATTATAAGGCATCATTCTGAGTTTCTGACTTGGTTGGCCTAGGGTAGGACCCAAAGAATATGCTTTCCAATCTCACCCAGAACTGATATTGAGGCTAAGGGTCTACGAATCAAACTTTCAATCCACTGCCCAGAACATTCTCAAAAAGGGGATAGGACACATATGAATAGATGAAGGGTACACTTACTGTGATGAGCACGGAGTCATGTACATAACTGTTGAAATCACTATGTTGTTCACCTGAAACTAACATCATGTATTAATTATACTGGAATTTTTTAAAAAAGAAATGAAGAAAAGGAATCATAAACAGAATATTTTAAAAAGAGAAGATTATGTTAATCTACATAACCCATCCCAAATTAAGAGTTAATATATTTTTTAAAGATTTATTTATTTTAGGGGCACCTGGGTGGCTCAGTGGGTTAAGCCGCTGCCTTTGGCTCAGGTCATGGTCTCGGGGTCCTGGGATCGAGTCCCACATCGGGCTCTCTGCTCAGCAGGGAGCCTGCTTCCCTCTCTCTCTCTGCCTGCCTCTCTGCCTAGTTGTGATCTCTGTCTGTCAAATAAATAAATAAAATCTTAAAAAAAAAAAAAAGATTTATTTATTTTAGAGAGAGCAAGAGAACAGGAGGGGCAGGAGAGGGAGAGAGAGAATCTCAATAGAGCTCGATCTTACAACCCTGAGAGCACGTCCTCAGCCAAAACCAAGAGTTGGATGCTTACCCAACTGAGTCATCCAGGTACCCAAAGAGTTTATATATTTTTAAATGCTATTTCAAGACTTAAACTAAATGAATCGTGTGTGTGTGTGTGTGTGTATAAATAATGAATATTTATGTTACCACATGCCACACTATTTGGGGTAACATGCTAAGTCAGTATTCCCCAAAGTGTGTTCCATACAAGCAGGTTAAGTAGATGTCATAGGCCAAGTATTTCCACAGCTGAATAAGATTGGAAAATGCTAAATAAAAGTAGTTCTACAACAAAAAAAAAAGTCTAACTTATTAGAGGCAGTAATATACTCATGTTCATAATAGCTAGCCCCCCAAAAAGCAGCTATATCAAGTAGCCTATCTCAGATTTCTTTTCACTGAGCATTTTAAAAGACTAGTATTCCAGGGAATGCACTCTAAGATATGAATTGAGGGGGGAAAGAAAGCCTTAGATACAGCTATGTGCCAAGCACTTCATGTCTATCAATTAAAATTTTCTAATTTTTTTTTTTAAAGATTTTATTTATTTGACAGAGAGAGATCACAAGCAGGCAGAGGCAGGCAGAGAGAGAGGAAGGGAAGCAGACTCCCTGCTGAGCAGAGAGCCCTAAGCGGGTCTCAATCCCAGGACCCTGGGATCATGACCCCAGCCGAAAGCAGAGGCTTTAACCCACTGAGCCACTCAGGCGCCCCTCTAATTTTTTTAAAAGATTTAATTATTTGACACACAGAGACAGCGAGAGAGGGAATACAAGCAGGGGGAGAGGAAGAAATAGGTTTTCCACTGAGCAGGAAGCCCGATGCAGGGCTTGATCCCAGGATCATGACCTGAGCTGAAGGCAGACATTTAAAAACTGAGCCCCCCAGGCGCCCCCAAATTTTCTAATTTTCATAATAATCCTGTCAGGTAAATAATTTGTCCCAGACCACAAAGTGATTTACAGAGTAACCCACATTTAAAACCCAGCTGTTGGTCTGTCTCCAAAGTCCTGTGACACTGTCTTTTAATAAGAAAATAAGAAAAGTGATGGGAACAAGAACATTATATACTGGGGCACCTGTGTGGTTCAGTGGGTTAAGCCTCTACCTTCAGCTTGGTTCATGATCCCAGCGTCCTGGGATCGAGCCCCACATTGGGCTCTCTGCTCGCCGTGGAGCCTGCTTACCCCTCTCTTCCTTTTTTTTTTTTTTTTTGAAAGATTTTATTTATTTATTTGACAGAGAGAGATCACAAGTAGACAAAGAGGCAGGCGGAGAGGGAGAGAGGGAAGCAGGCTCCCTGCCGAGCAAAGAGCTCGATGCGGGACTCCATCCCAGGACCCTGAGATCATGACCTGAGCCAAAGGCAGCGGCTTAACCCACTGAGCCACCCAGGCGCCCCCGCCCTTTCTGCCTGCCTCTCGCCTACTTGTGATCTCTCTGTCAAATAAATAAATAAAATCTTTAAAGAAAAAAAAAAAGGAAACATTATTTACTGAGGATATACAAAGGACAAACAAAAATGGGTGAAGACACTAAGAAAACACATACAGAATAACAACAACAACAATAACAAAACCAGGCAAAACTCTACCGAAGAGGTTACATGAACGGCAAACAGGCACATGAAAAGATGAAGAGAAGCAGCCACTAAGGAAATGCAAATTAAAACCATGAAATAGCACTACATGCCCAAGAGACCAACTAAAGCAAAAACCACTGACAACATCAAGTACTGACAAGGATGCTGACCGACTGGCTCTCTCACACTTCATTAGGGAGGACACAGAACGATACAGGCACTCTGGAAAACGGTTGGGCAGTTTTACTCATAAGTAAAACATACACTTACCACATGACCCAGCAATCCCACTGGCATTTCACCATATTTCACCATAGAGAAATGAACATTTCTATTCACAAAAACCTGTACAGAAATGTTTATGGCAGAGCTATTTATGACCGCCCCAAACTGCAAACAACCTAATGTCCTTCAGCAGATGAGTGGGAACACAAGCAGCAATAAAAAAGGAATGAACTATTGACACACACAGCAACTTAGATCTAAGTCTCAAAGACACCGTGCTGAGTTTCCAACAGAAGCCAGTCTCAAGAAGTTAAATGCTGCACGGTTCTTTTTTAAGTGACATTCTGGAAAAGGCAAACCTACAGTGACAGAGAACAACAGATCAGCAGTTGCCAGGAATGATGAGGTAGAGAGAAGATGAGACTACAGAGGGAATGCACAACGAAGTTTTTAGGGATGATGTAATTACTCTGCTGCTGATTGTGGGTTTAAACAAATCTATAGGGGTTAAAATTCATAGAACTGTACAGACATAAAAGTCAATTTTACTGTATGATAATTTGAAAAGTAGAGAAAAAAGGCAAAGAAATAAGTTGAAGCACATTTCACACCAGTTACATGAAAAAAATCAAAGCCATGTCATAAATATCAGATGAACAAAACACTAAAATTTAGCAACACCTACCTATGAGAATTTAAATAAGAATTTTAAATTTCCATACTTATTTTTAGATATAAATACCCTCTGTTAAGAACTGTGATAGAAGTTTGGAGGAAAGATCCTTCCTAAACACATGAAATTTGTGGAATTTAGCATTCCAAGATCTTTGCATCTTAGCAGGGACACATCATTGCCTATGTTGTTATGGCAAAAGATAATGAAATATCTAAGGGATGAAAGGAATGTGCCAATCCTCTTTCCCTCATGGAATTCCCAAAGTCAATGTAGCTGGCACCTGGTATAATAACTTCAACGCAAGCTCAGAGCTGACATTCTAGGGAGGAACTCACAAATAAACCTAGATCATTCCTAAAGATCTACAATACAATCCTCTGTAATCCAAGCAGTCAGCTGTTTGAAACTATGGAAGTATGTAACAACTGCTTTTTTACACACACATACACACACACACACACACACACACACACACTTTTCTGTGCATGGAAGGTTTATGAATGTGTCTGTATACCCAGAAAGAAACAAAATAACTCAATCCACAGGACAATGCAATGCCTAACTCTGAATAATACACTGATGATTACTGAAATATTTACTGAATATCCACGTTGAACCAAGCACTATTAACAAGCACCAGGAATAGGTCAGTAAGTGGAAAGATGAAATCTGGCTCTCACACATCACCTCTGGTTTAAAGACAAGTATTCTGTATCAACCATCTGAAGCAGGTAAAGTGAATGAAGATGAAGACATTCCAAGTAAAGTGTGATTAGTGATAATAAGCTGCATAGTATATTCTATAAACTGGGGAAGAAGAGAAAAACAAAAACAAAAACAAGTGTGGCCCAGGGATTTGAGTGGGTGGAGGAGTGTGGCACGAAATGAAGGGCTCAGAAAATTAAAGCAGGAGAAATAACCAAGGACTAGATCTTGGAGAACCTTGAATGCCGCGCCACATTGTTCAGATTTATTTTGTTGGCAATTAGAAGCCATTAAAGAGCAGTAAGAATTTCAAGAGTTTTTCTCTCAAACAGATGCTTTGAATTTTCTGGATTATGGAAGAAGGGGAAAATATTTAAACCAAGGAAATAAAAAACACACAATACACACTAGGTCAGAGATAATAGTGTTTCTCTATTTCAATAAAATAATATTTATTAACTCTTTTCCCAAGAAATTCAAACAAAGAACATCCTGCATAATATGAACAGTTGGCACTGAAGGAAACGTTACTGTTTACAAAGCATTTTAAACATACATTGTTAATATTCACTGTTCCGTAAAATTAAAGACTGATTAAATGTAGTGAAAAGAAGGGGCACATTCACCCCAATGTTCATAGCAGCAATGTCCACAACAAACTGTGGAAGGAGCCGAGATGCCCTTCAACAGATGAATGGATAAAGAAGATGTGGTCCATACATACAACAGAATACCACTCAGCCATCAGAAAGGATGAACACCCACCATTTGCACCAACATGGGTGGGACCGGAGGGGATTATGCTATGTGAAATCAGTCAAGCAGAAAGACAATTATCATATGGTTTCACTCATATGTGGAACATAAGGAATAGAGCAGAGGACCACAGGGGAAGAGAGGGAAAACTGGGAAAAAATCAGAGAGGGAGACAAACCATAAGAGATTCTGGACTCTGGGAACCAAACTGAGAGTTACAGAAGGGAGGTGGGTGGGAGGAATGGGGTAACCAGGTGAGGGCATTAAGGAGGGCACATGTTGTGAAGAGCACTAAATGTTATATGCAACTAATTAATCACTGAACATTACATCAAAAACTAATGTACTATATGTTGGCTAACTAAACAGAATAAAAAAAAAATACTGATGACCTATATCAATTGAAAAAATGCCCTTGTTCTAATATTCAGATTATATATAAATGAGAAAATGTGACCAATATACTCCTTGGCTGAAAACAGTTCGAATTAGTTCTCTGTCGCTTAACACCATCTCTTTCCAGCCCTAATTCTACTCCCTTACTTTAGGCCACCTTCATTCCTCACCTAACTTCCTGCAATGATCTAATCACTGGACTCTGGTCTTCCCTAACAACATTCTAATGTGCATAAACAGTCAAAATGATTCTTTTTTTTCCTTGAGCACAAGAAAGTCTGACCACATCACTACTCTATTTAAAACATTCCAATGACTTCCCTACTGTATTCAAGTTAAAGTCTAATCTCCCTCACGTGGCAGAAAAGGTTCTTTTGCAGTGACCAAAGCCTTAATCTCCTGCCCATTCTTTTTGATAAACACCTGGCCTCTCACCCTATGCTTCGGACAAACTCAACTCTCTGGTTTCCCAAACTCTCTCTTATTTTGATAAATACTATTCCCTCAGCCCCAAATATTTTCTTCCCATTATCTCCACTGCCATTTTGCCCGGCTTAACTCCTACTGCTTCAGATCTCAATCAAGTGTCTCATTCTAATAAAGGGTATCCACAGACACAGGAAAAAATACCTCTTTAAAGGATGCACAAAATAGGGGCACCTGAGTGGCTCAGTGGGTTAAGCCTCAGCCTTCAGCTCAGGTCATGATCTCAGGGTCCTGGGATCAAGCCCCGCATCGGGCTCTCTAATGGCAGGGAGCCTGCTTCTCCCCACCCTCGCCTGCCTCTCTGCCTACTTGTGATCTCTCTTTCTCTGTCAAATAAATAAATAAAATATTTTAAAAACCAAAAAAATTACAAAATAAGTAAGATTATTGTTCCCAATTTTTCAATTCCTCACTGTTACAGAATTATACATGCAGATCTTTGGCCAAAAGACTTTGCAGTTATGTACCACTGGAATGGGCAAAATATATTTCCCTTCCCCACTGATGCTGGGCTTGGTCATGTGACTTGCTCTGCCCAAGAGTATGTGCAGTGTCCAGTTTTGAACTGGGGCTTTACCAGGCCTCGTGTGTGTTTGTTTCTCACCCTTCCTGTGCTCCCGCTATCTCTAGGAGATGATTCTCCAGTGAGACATGCAGAGCAGACCTGTGGGTGTGGAGCCAAATCTAGCATAAACTAGGCAAGCTAAGCTGGGATCAACCAAATCCCAGCTGACACAGAGACTTATGAGGAAAAAAAAGGAATGCTGTTTTAAGCCACTGAGATTCAGATTATTTACTACATAGCATTTTTGCACCAACGGCTGATATAATGCATTTCCAATAAAATTTTACTTTTAATTATCAAAATATATGCTTATATTGTCTTGATTATGTACTAATAGGTTAAAATCTTAAATCAATCATAAAAATTTTAAACAGAGATACTGAAAGAAAAATCTAACTTCAATTTATTTACCTATCTTAGGTGCAGAGAATTATGATATGGTATTTGAATAGTCAAAATACATTAGAATAAACTTCTCTGAAGGAAGTGGAATAGAAATACAAATCCAAAGAAAAACAGGAATAACTTACAACTTTCAGCTGTTAAAAAAGACCCTATTCATGTACTTCGTAAAATGTATTATGGTAATGATGAACGACTATAGTATTTAGATTCCTAGATACATTTTTTAAATGATGTCTTATTTTAAAATGTCATTATTTATAACACACCAATAATTACATAATTTGCAATTTTTTTAAACTTATGAAAACTTTTGTTATCACCCAAAACATGTGCAAGACAGTAGACAGCTACTTTCTTTCTCTTAGTGTACAGTTCTGTGAATTTCATGTAATCAATACCTATTTGTATAAGACACAGAACAATCATCCCTCTCATGCTGTCCCTTCACAGTATATCCCTGTCCCTGTCACATTCTCTTCTCACCTAGATCTGTTTGAAGTTCTTTTAGAAAATATGTGAACAAAGAAGTTGAAGAACACTGCTATAGGACATTAACGAGCATGATTTACTAGCCTGGTTACAGAAGCTGCAAATTTTTAGCAGAATTCAAGTTCCTTGAGCAATATTAATAACACCCAAAACATCCAATAAGCAACAGTAAAATCTACTCAATGGGCAAAATAATATATCCAAGTCAGTCTTGAGTTGGTTAATATACTTACTGACTCATAGTCCACTGCAGTTAAGACTTAGAAGTTTCTCCACAATACTCACAAAGGATGCCTATTTTCATCTGAAAACTAGTATTTTTAAATACATCTGCTTGGTTATACCGGACCGTATTAAAAGATCTCCGAGTCAGAATTTTCTTCCATTTCTGCTTGCTTTAATCTTACAGGAAGTTTAGACTTGGATAAATATCACTTTTTTTTTTTTTAAGATTTTATTTATTTATTTGTCAGAGAGAGTGAGCACAGGCAGACAGAGAGGCAGGCAGAGGCAGAGGGAGAAGCAGGCTCCCCGCTGAGCAAGGAGCCCGATGTGGGACTCTATCCCAGGACGCTGGGATCATGACCTGAGCCGAAGGCAGCTGCTTAACCAACTGAGCCACCCAGGCGTCCCGGATAAATATCACTTTTAAAGAGTAATTCCAAATGAAAATCAAGGAAGTATAATACAAACAAAAAATAAACCCTTTCGCACACAAAAGGGTTTCAACCAGTCTTTCTCAAAACTACCAAGCATACCACCACTAGGCACACTGCATGCGTTCTCTTTGTAAATATAATTAAAATCTTTTAAACAAAAAAGTTAAAAGCAAAGGACTTCAAACAATTATGAAAACTATAAGCAAGTAAGGTCAAATATAGGACATAATCTAAAGTGGTTCTTATTGAATTATTTAAGAACACTGATTTATAGGGCGCCTGGGTGGCTCAGTGGGTTGGGCCTCTGCCTTTGGCTCAGGTCATGGTCTCAGGGTCCTGGGATCGAGCCCCGAGTCGGGCTCTCTGCTCGGCAGGGAGCCTGCTTCCCTTCCTCTCTCTCTCTGCCTGCCTCTCTGCCTACTTGTGATCTCTGTCAAATAAATAAATAAAATCTTCAAAAAAAAAAAAAACACTGATTTATTTCTAACTCTACAAGAAAAAAAAAAAAAAGAAAGAAAAAGAAAGAAAGAAAAAAAGACTGATAATAAAGATGGATTTAGTCATTAAGGCCAAACAGTAAAAATCACTTTTTTCTAAAAAACACAGTATAAACCCCAACACTGTTGTACTTAAGAATAACAAAGAATTAAATGGAAAGTAGGAACTTAATAATCTCTATTAGTATTAATACAAACAGAAATGCCCATTCACTCAAAAAATTCTGAACTTACTTTGCTCGAGAGACTACAGTTCTGATAGACTATGACTGGTGACTGGCTCTATGTCTACTGACCAACCATACTGGTAATCTTACTTTCTCTCTTTTTTAAAGGTTTTATTTTTTTATTTACTTGACAGAGAGAGGGAGAGAGAGAGAGAGCACAAGTAGGCAGAGTGGCAGGCAGAGGGAGAGGGAGAAGCAGGCTCTCTGCTGAGCAGGGAGCCCAATGCGGGGTTCAATCCCAGGACCCTGGGATTATGACCTGAGCCGAAGGCAGCCCCTTAACCAACTGAGCCACCCAGGCACCCCAATTTTACTGACTTTAATTATATACCACATTTTCAGGGCTCCTGGGTGGCTCAGTCTGTTGGGTGTCTGCCTTCCGCTCAGGTCATGATCTCCAGGTTCTGGGATTGAGCCCCATGTTAGGCTCCTGGCTCAGCAGGGGCTGGAGCCTGCTTCTCCCTCTTCCTTTCCCCTCCCACTACTTGTGCTTTCTCTGCCCCCCTCTCTCAAATGAATAAAGAGAATCTTTAAAAAAGATATACCACATTTTGGGCCCCACTTACAATAGGGTTCTGTTACTTAGATACTGGAAGGTACAAAGATGAAAGATACGGACACTACACTCAAGAAGCTTAATGTCTGAGAGATTTGGTTAGAATAAATTCATTTTACACTTAGGAAATAAAGTACAACAGGTACTTAATTATTCTACACCTAACTACAATGAAACAGAAATACAATTCTATAAGGAGTTCCATGACACTTCAAAGAATGGGTTTTCATGTTCATGTTTTCATATGTCCAGAAAAGTCCTGCATAATTTATGTTCTCATTTCTTTAAAAAAAGAAGAAAAATCATCAAACCTAAGTACCAATGATCGCAAATGTCCCTTATTGGTTGCTATGTTATCTCCCCAAGGAAAAAAAAAAAATCCCAGCAGAAACCACAAATACTTTCTTCTTACTAAAACTGATCACAGAGTTAGAACTTAAAAGAATTCATGACAAAATGAAAAAACAAATTAATTTACCTCAAAAGAAAAAATAGGTAATAATTTTCAAATGGCAGACTAGAATTAAAAGTTGGTGTATGCTCTACTTCAAGATACACTAACTCCTTAATTTATCCTAGAGAAGATGGTAAAGTTGGCCTTGATAGGCAGGTACTCTCCTTTCCTAACCTCTCTATTTTCCAAGGCCTTTAACCCCTCGAAATAAACACTCCTACCTGAATGCACATACAAATTGCCCCAAATCAGTCTATCTAAAGAGCTGAAGTTATTTTATGTTTTTTTTATTTGTTTTTAGCAGACCCCAATGGGGGCCTTGATCTCACGACCTTGAGATCAAGACCTAAGCTGAAATCAAAGATCAGATGCTCAACAGAACAAACCACTGAAGCACTCCTATTTATCTTTGACTGGAGGGTTGTAATGGGAGGAAGAGAGCGGATTCCACTTATCTTAATAAAGATCTAAAGGTATTTATTCCTCTAAGGTCTCCATAACGACTGTGCTCTAGAACCTTAGAATTGAAAGATAATCTATGAAATTTAAAGATAACTTCATAAGAAACATTTACAAAGTATAACGGTACTGAATCCTCCCCCTCACAACTCCCCCACACAACCAGCCACTGCAGTAATATTTACACCTTAATAGGTTAGGCAGTTAAAAAGAAAAGAAATTTCCCCAAAGAAATAATTTTAATCATTAACAAGTAGGCAGGGAGACACTGCTGGTGTTCCTCAAATCATGCCGTAAAGCTTGTTCTATCCCTGCTAGAAATACATATGGGCTAGCTCTGTTTTAACAAGCAAATCTCCACTGAAGATACTAAATTAACAGGGTCAAACAAAGGCCCACCCAGAATATTATGAGTAAATTTGTAGTATAAACTATGGATATAATATGCCCCATCTGGTTATTTAGAAGAAAAGTTTTACTTTAAGAAAAATTTCCAGGCACCTGGGTGGCTCAGTTGGTTAAGCAACTGCCTTAGGCTCAGGTCTTGATCCTGGAGTCCCAGGATCGAGTCCTGCATTGGACTCCCAGCTCCATGGGGAGTCTGTTTCTCCCTCTGACCTTCTCCCCTCTCATACTCTCTCTCACTCTCTCTAATAAATAAATAAAATCTTAAAAAAAAAATTCCATATACACTCTTCTAAAACCATTAAAGAAATATTTTGGGGTTTTTTTTGTTTTTTTTTTTTTTAAAGATTTTATTTATTTATTTGACAGAGAGAGATCACAAGTAGACAGAGAGGCAGGCAGAGAGAGAGAGAGAGAGAGGGAAGCAGGCCCCCCGCCGAGCAGAGAGCCCGATGCGGGACTCGATCCCAGGACCCTGAGATCATGACCTGAGCCGAAGGCAGCGGCTTAACCCACTGAGCCACCCAGGCGCCCCTAAAGAAATATTTTGGAAGCATGTTCTAGGAAGTAGCTGATATAATTAGAATAATGAACAACAAATTTTAAAGCTACAAAAGGCTTTAATGGCTTTTTGGTTTTTTAAGGATTTTATTTATTTATTTGACAGACAGAGATCACAAGTAGGCAGAGAGGCAGGCAGAAAGAAAGGAGGAAGCAGGAAGCAGGCTCCCTGCTGAGGAGAGAGCCTGATGCGGGGCTTGATCCCACATGACCTGAGCTGAAGGCAGAGGCTTTAACCCACTGAGCCACCCAGGTGTCCCTCTTTAGTGGCTTTTTAAAGATTTATTTATCTATTTTTGCAAGAGAATGCAAGCAGGGGGAGGGGCAGAGGAAGAAGCAGACTCCCCACTAAGCAGGGAACATGATGCTGGTTCTAAGGGCTCAATCCCAGGGTCCTGGGATGATGACCTGAGCCAAAGGAAGACACTTAACCAACTCAGCCACACAGGTGCCCCGCAAAAGATTTTAATGGTTTTTTAGAAGTAACAACCCCTTCCTTAGTGCACAAGGAAGAATAACAGGCAGAGAACCTACAGAGCACAGATCTGAGATACCTATGAATTGTATTAGATACATCATTAAATAATTCTATCAATTATTAAATATATCACTGTGACAAACAGGTCTTGTCTGGATAGTAATTCACATAAGCTGAAAAACAATGACATTTGAACACTGATTATGGGACTATAGCAAAACAAATAAGTATTTTTTTAAAAAGTATAAATTACCATGGTGCCCTATAAAAAAAAAAACCCTGAAGCATCATATTGTTATTTGCAAGAAAAAAATTTCAAATGAACTGGCAAACCAGCACTATTACTACAGTTTTCCCTTATTATTGTGCTTATATTCATATCAAATTTTAAGTGAAAAAAAAATTTGCATTTTTTATATGCTGGCCCTACATGTAATGCCCTAAAAGCAGCTACAGAGCCTCCCTCCTTTGCCCCATCAGGTTCTCTTCCTTTGTTTCCCTCTTAATGTTCCGTCATCCTCCCCTGCATGTCCTGGCAATATATGATCCTCCCTTCTCCTATGTCCTCACTTTAGACTAGGAATAAGAAGTTTATCCTACTACGGTCCTTACAGACATGAAATGTCTATAGTTACTTTCTAGTTTCTAGTTACTAGAGCTCCTCCTTGATATTGCCCACTGCAATTCCCACATCTGCATGTACACTTGAAAATAAGTCTGAAATACTTTCAATATATATGCGTATATACATATCAATGAATATTACTTCATTTAGTCCAGTGTAGTCTTTAAACCTTCTACAATTTCATACCCCTCAACTTTTCTACTGATTCTAAGCAAAAAAGAGAAGTCTTTTATTTTTTTTATTTATTTATTTTTAAGATTTTATTTATTTATCCGACAGGCAGAGATCACAAGCAGACAGAGAGGCAGGCAGAGAGAGAGAGGGAAGCAGGCTCCCTGCTGAGCAGAGAGCCCGATGCGGGACTCGATCCCAGGACCCTGAGATCATGACCTGAGCCGAAGGCAGCGGCTTACCCCACTGAGCCACCCAGGCGCCCCAAGAGAAGTCTTTTAAATATCAAAGGGAGACTATCCCCTGTTGTCCCTTTAGTATCTTTACCTTTTGTTACTCCCTGTGAAATTTCTAAGAGTATTTTTTTTATCTCAGTAAGAGAAAAGATAGGGGCACCTGGGTGGTTCAGTGGTTGAGCCTCTGCCTTCAGCTCGGGTTGTGATCTCAGGGTCCTTGGATCAAGCCCTGCTTGGGGTCTCCATTTGGCAGGGAACCTGCTTCCCCCTCCCCTGCCTGCCTCTCTGCCTACTTGTGATCTCTGTCAAATCAATAAATAAAATCTTAAAAAAAAAAAAAAGAGGAGAAAAGATAGGAGATGGATTTTTTTGTTTTTGTTTTTATTTTTGGTGCAGACTGGTAAAGTAGAAAACCCACATGGCCACAGCAGCAAGAAAGCTAGGGATACCAAAGCCAGGGACAGAAAATAAAGATGGACAGGATGTTAGTCCAGGTTGAAAGATGTTCGGCTTGCTATTCCCTGGACCCAGTGAATTGGCCTTCTGTCCTGTGTCCAACTCAGAAAAGAAAAGCTATCACCAGTCACTGACAGAGACCAGACTCCTGCTAAGGCTGTTTCACAACAGTAGAAGCTTAATAAATATTTGGTGGTCTATTTAGAACATTAGAACAGACAAGTGTGAAGCACCTAAAAGAAATAAATTAGCTATTTGAGGAGTGGGGTAAGAAGGGGAGGAACCACTCTCCTTAAATGGATGTCCTTAAGGAATAAACATCTAGCTCTTAATTTTAGTCTCCTAGCAGACAGATATCCTAGGAAGTTTTACTACTGTCTGGCATGCCACTATCTTGTAAGTCCAATAAATGGGAATGTGAGCTCATGCCCTAGGCAGTAACACATAAACGCTGATGAAAGGGAATGATGAAGCAAATTAATACAGGAGATCACAGGCTAGACAAATTCCTACCACAGTCTCTACAATCAAAAGAAGTTATAACAAATTAATGAAAATCAATTATCACTCCTTTTAATTATATGCGTAAAAGAATTTTTAAAGTTCTAAGAGTATTACACTTGGAAAATAAAGCAAGTATCTAGGAGAGTGAAGTGCTATTCAAGAAAACAAAAATAATAAGGCTATAATAGCAGCTAGTTTTAATTTTTAGTGTTGTTACATTTTCCTATCCTAAGAAAAATAAAACAGAAGCAAGTGAGCATTTTTTAGTAGTAAAATGGATTTTGAGGATCCAAGTTTAGGAGTCAGTATGCCAACAGAAAGAATAAACTAGTTTCACACGCCAGCCCAGGTGGAAGAGATGGACAAATAAGGAGGCTCCCGTTCAAGAAGAAAAGGATTAAAACCACGGTAATGAGATTAAAAACTAATCAATCAAACAAACAAAAAACACAATAAGAGGACTGAGCCCCACTGCAAGCCGGGCTGCTACACTAAGCATGTTGATTATTCCAAAGATGCCCTGAGATCCAACCCAACCCTTCTGGCTTCTGCCAGAGAAGCACAGTTAACAGCCAAGTCAAGTTCCAAGAATAGTCAGGACATACCATCCCCTTCTAACTACAGTTATCCTCAGGGAGACTGCGGGTCTTGGGAACTAGATTGTGCTGGGACTAATGGCACAATCACTGAAACCCAAATAAAGAGAAACCTTAAATTTAACAGCAATGCATTCATTTAATAGCAATTACCTCATGTAATTTATTGGGGGATGACAGAATAAGCTACAACGGTTACCTCTTTCACAAATCTTACTTTCAGGGGCTATCTGGAGAACAATTAACTACTAAAATCAACTTTGAAAATACTTAAGTACCAAGGTGGCCCTTTCACTGCAATGTTGGGGTAGACTGTTACATATTAACAGGTTACATAACCAGTTTAAAAGTGACTTTTAGGGAAGAAGGGCTATTCACAGTGTTCTCCCAATTCAGGCCTCATAGCCAAGGGAAAATTTTCTGCTAAAACTTCTTTTCCATAACCCATTAGGACCTACTGGGGCATCATGGCCTTCTAAAAGGATGCCTGTAACACAAGATACGAGATACACAAGACTTCCAGCCTCCCAACTCATTGTACCTATAATGTATTTTGGTATGTAATTTAGGTGCCATGCAAATATACTTAGTTACATATCATCATCATATAATTACACAGAATGGAATACAATTTTGGCAACAAAAGGTTCAAGTTCCAACATGCCACTGAAAACAACTGTACTACCAAGCTGATACTGACTTAAGTTCTTGCTCATATGTCAACTAAATATACTTCTGTTTCAAAATTTCCGAGTTTTGTTTTTTTTTTAATTTTATTTATTTGACAGATCACAAGTAGGCAGAGAGGCAGGCAGAGAGAGAGAGTGGAGGAAGCAGGCTCCCTGCTGCACAGAGAAACGGATGTGGGGCTCGATCCCAGAACCCTGGGATCATGACCTGAGCCGAAGGCAGAGGCTTTAACCTACTGAGCCACCCAGGCGCCCACAAAATTTCCATTTTTTATTATAAGAACTACTTTTCTTTCAGATTTGAAATTTGCATTTATCCTTGATTTCATTCTCGCCTTTACCTCTTTTCATTAAGCATCTAGAAATAATTACCTTTATGCAAATTGTTCTACACTCTTAAAAATAACCTTTCTAATAATTATTTTATTATACTAAATATATTACATAACATCTATAATATATGTAGTTACATATATAAATCATATAACATGATAACATATAAATTATATATAAATACAGTACATATTTTCATATATATCACTAGGTAGACTAGTGGATAGCAAAACTTTTTGTGACATAAATTGGGCAAAAAACAAATTTTCATCCAAGTTATGGTTTTTATATCCATACAGTACAAATTAATAAAAGCTTATGATATTTCAATGTAGATGTACCTTAAAAAGTCTTTGATAAACTCTGGAATGTGGCTCATTTATAATGGAATAAAAATTAAAATGTATTTGGAGATTTACATACACTTGTATCACCAGGCATATAAAGGTGCTGCCTCCCACTATACAGTCAAATTGCTTGTTAAAAAGGGGGAAGAGGGGCGCCTGGGCGGCTCAGTGGGTTAAGCCGCTGCCTTCGGCTCAGGTCATGATCTCGGAGTCCTGGGATCAAGCCCCGCATCGGGCTCTCTGCTCGGCAGGGAGCCTGCTTCCTCCTCTCTCTCTGCCTGCCTCTCTGCCTGCTTGTGATCTCTCTGTCAAATAAATAAATAAAATCTTTAAAAAAAATAAAAAAAATAAAAAGGGGGAAGAGAAGAAAAGAACTGCAAACCAGGGGCACCTCGGTGGCTCAGTCGTTAAGCGTCTGCCTTCAGCTCAAGTCATGATCCCAGGGTTCTGGGATAGAGCCCTGCGTTGGGCTCCCTGCTCTGCAGGAAGTCTGCTTCTCCCTCTCCCACTCCCCCTGCTTCTGTTCCCTCTCTCGCTGTGTCTCTCTCTGTAAAATAAATAAATAAAATCTTAAAAAAAAAAAGAAGAAGAAGAACTGCAAATCATGGCAATTCAATATAGTATCATAGAATTTTAGAGATAGAAGACATGATTATCTAATTCAAGCTCCAATTTTAACAATGAGGTAACTGAAATACAAAGATAGGTTAAGAGAGATTCATCCGGGCGCCTGGGTGGCTCAGTGGGTTAAGCCGCTGCCTTCGGCTCAGGTCATGATCTCAGGGTCCTGGGATCGAGGCCCGCATCGGGCTCTCTGCTCAGCAGGGAGCCTGCTTCCCTCTCTCTCTTTCTCTGCCTGCCTCTCCATCTGCTTGTGATCTCTCTCTGTCAAATAAATAAATAAAATCTTTAAAAAAAAAAAAAAAAAAAAAAAAAAAAAAAAGAGAGATTCATCCAAGGTATACATAACTAGCTAAAGATGTTGTAGGCAGAATTCCCTTTTAAGAATCCCAGGATATATGGGGCACCTGGGTGGCTCAGTGGGTTAGGCCGCTGCCTTCGGCTCAGGTCATGATCTCAGGGTCCTAGGATTGAGCCCCGAATCGGGCTCTCTGCTCAGCAGGGAGCCTGCTTCCTCCTCTCTCTCTGCCTACCTCTCTGCCTGCTTGTGATCTCTCTGTCAAATAAATAAATAAAATCTTTAAAAAAAAAAAAAAAAAAAAGAATCCCAGGATATCGCAGGTAGGAATGTAAAATGGTATAGTCCTTGTGGAAAAGTTTGGTGATTTCTCAAAAACTAAACACAAGGGGCGCCTGGGTGGCTCAGTGGGTTAAGCTGCTGCCTTCGGCTCAGGTCATGATCTCAGGGTCCTGGGATCGAGCCCCGCATTGGGCTCTCTGCTCCGCAGGGAGCCTGCTTCCTCCTCTCTCTCTACCTGCCTCTCTGCCTGCTTGTGATCTCTCTCTGTCAAATAAATAAATAAAATCTTTAAAAAAAAAAACAAAAAACAACTAAACACAGAATTATCAAATGACCCAACAATTCCACTCCCAGATAAATACTCAAAAGAACCCAGAATAGAGATTCAAACAAGCTAATATGCTAATGTTCACTGTAGCACTATTCCCAATAGTCAAAAGGTGGAAACAACCCAAGTGTCCACGGAGAAATGAATAAACTGTTGTCTATGCATACAATAGAATATTATTCAGTCATAAAAAGGAATGAAGTTCTAGGGTGCCTGACTGGCTCAGTCAGAAAAGCATGTGATGCTTGATCTCAGGGTTGTGAGCTGGAGCCCCACACTGGATGTAGAGATTACTTAAAATAAAACTTGAGGGGCACCTGGGTAGCTCAGTCAGTTATGGGTCTGCCTTTGGCTCAGGAGCCAGGGGTCAGGCTCCCTGCTCAGCAGGGAGTCTGCTTGTCCCTATCCCTGTGCTGCTCCCCCTGCTTGTGCACACTGGCTCTCTCTCTCTCCCTGTCAAATAAATAAATAAAATATTTAAAAAAAAATAATAGGGGCACCTGGGTGGCTCAGTTAAAAGCCTCTGCCTTCGGATCAGGTCATGATCTCAGGGTCCTGAGATCGAGCCCCACATCGGGCTCTCTGCTCAGTGGGGAGCCTGCTTCCCCTTCTCTCTCTGCCTACCTCTCTGCCTACTTGTGATCGCTGTCAAATAAATAAAATCTTTTTAAAAAAATAATAATAAAACTTTAAATTTAAAAAAGACAGACAAAGTTCTGGTACATGCCATTACATAGTGAACCTTGAAAATTGTGCTAGTCAAATAAACTAAAGATATTTATGTGAAATATCTAAAATAGGCAAATTCTTAGAGACAGAAAGTAGATTCGAGGTTCCCAGGGACTGGGAGGAGAGACGAATGGGGACACATTTTGTTTGGATTGTTTGAAAAGGTTTGCAAATAGATAGTGGTAATGGTTGCATTACATTGTAAATGTCCTTAATGCCAGTCAATTGTATACTTAAAAATGGTTAAAATGGAGAATTTTTTGTTATACATATTTTAAAACAATACAAAACTGTTTTAAAAGAGTAAGTCCCATAAAACCTTATCTGCTATAGCTCTAGCACAGAAAAGTGAGTCTACACCAGGAAAAAAAGTTACTAGAAATGTCTTCAATGCCACATGCTAATTTTAATTTTAAAAAATTATTTAAATACATCTCAATAAATTGGGGGTTTCACACATTGCTATTTACATAATAAATCTCTCTTGTACTTAGGTTCATGACAAAAAAATCCAAGACCTGTTTAGTATGCCTGCAGTTTCCTTGACTATTGTTTCACTTAAAATGATTTCACACTAAAATCAGGAACAGAGAAAGTGAAACTTACAGTAAAATGACGAAGATTCTGGAAGCTAAATAGGAAGAACATCTAAAATAAAGCCTACTCATACAAATAATGTGTCACCCACTAAGTCATTAATTCTAAGGAATACACAAATCACACAACTTTTGATGTCAAGAGTAAGAAAGGGGGCATCTGGGTGGCTCAGTCAGTTTAGCCCCCAACTCTTAATTTCAGCTCAGGTCATGATCTCAGGGTCATGATCTCAAGTCCCACCTCAGGCTCTGTGCTCAGCACAGAGTCTGCTTAAGATTCTCTCTCCTTCTCCCACTCGCCTGGACTTGGACACTTAACTTTCTCTCTCTAAAATAAATCTTTAGAGTAAGAAAGAAAAGCAATAGTGATAAAACAGAGAGTGGAAATTAGGAAACAGAAATGCATTAACAATAGTTAAATCTTCAGTAGGAACAATTTAACAACTCACCAATTTAAAATGTGTAAACTCACTTCAAGATAAAAACCTTTTTGCACAGCAAAGGAAACAGTCAACAAAGCCAAAAGACAACGGACAGAATGGGAGAAGATACTTGCCAATAACATATCAGATAAAGGGCTAGTATTGAAAATCTATAAAGAACTTATCAGGGGCACCTGGGTGGCTCAGTTGGTTAAGCCACTGCCTTTGGCTCGGGTTGTGATCAGGACAGAGTCCTGCATTGGGCTCCCAGCTCCATGGTAAGTCTGCTTCTCCCTCTAATCTTCTCCTCTCTCATGCTCTCTCTCACTCTCTCTCAAATAAATAAATAAAATCTTTTTAAAAATTAAAAAAATAAAAAACTTATCAAACTCAACATCCAAAAAACAAATAATACAATCAAGAAATTGGCAGATGACATGAACAGACATTTCAGCAAAGAAGACATATAAATGGCCAACAGACACATGAAAAAATGCTCAGTATCACTCAGCATCAGGGAAATCCAAATCAAAACCACACTGCCACATGTTAATACCAATCAGTATGGCTAAATAAAATCAGAATGGCTAAAATAAATAAATCAGGAAACGAGAGATACGGTAAGGATGCAGAAAAAGGGGAACTCTCCTACACTGTTGGTGGGAATGCAAGCTGGTGCAACCACTCTGGAAAACAGTATGGAGGTTCCTCAAAAGTTGAAAATAGAGCTACCCTGTGCCCAGCAATTGCACTACTGGGTATTTACCCCAAAGAAACAGATGTAGTGATCTGACAGGTTACCTGCACCCTAATGTTTATAGCAGCAATGTCCACAATAGCCAAACTATGGAAAGAGCTCAGATGTCCACTGACAGATAAATGGATAAAGAAGATGTGGTATGTACATACACGCGCGCACATGCGCATAAGCGTGCAAGCGTGCAAGAATTTTATGCAGCTCAAAAAAATGAAATCTTGGGGTGCCTGGGTGGCTCAATGGGTTAAGCCTCTGCCTTCAGCTCAGGTCATGATCTCAGGGTCCTGGGATCCAGCCCTGCATTGGGCTCTCTGCTCAGCAGGGAGCCTGCTTCCTCCTCTCACTCTGCCTGCCTCTCTGCCTACTTGTGATCGCTGTCAAATAAATAAATAAAATCTTTAAAAAAAAAATAAAATCTTGCCATCTGCAACAACATGGATGGAATGGGGGGATTATGCTAAGTGAAATGAGTCAATCAGCAAAAGACAATTATCATATGATCTCACTGACAGGCAGAATTTAAGAAATAGGGCAGAGGATAATAGGGGAAGAGAGGAAAAAAATGAAACAAGACAAAACCAGAGAGGGAGACATACCATAAGAGACCGTTAATCTTAGGAAACAAACTGAGAGTTGCTGGAGGGGGGAGCTGGGTGATGGACACTGGGGAGGGTATGCGTTGTGGTGAGTACTGTGAATTGTGTAAGACTGACAAATCACAGACCTGTGCCCCTGAAACAAATAATACATTAAATAATAAAAAATAAAATATCAAAAAAGAAAAGAAAATGTGCAAACGCAAATGTACTGATCTAGAAGGGTATCTTGTCCAGCTATTTAAATGCTCAAATAATTCCTCTACAGGAAATTACGTGTGAAATTCTAATTTTTGTACCCAACATCCCAATCCCCCAATAAGCAAAACTATGATGCATGATGTATGATATATACTAATTAAAATACTGATTATTTCACAAGTTAAGTTACCATGTAATTTTCACATAGGAAGGCCAAAAAAAATAAATAAAAAGGGCAGGAATACTGAACACATAACATTACATAATGTAAACATCAGGAAACAAGAACAACAGCTAACTTAAAAACTTATTTTAATAATAGAAGATGCCTATGAAGAATAGGCCAAGAGCTATGGCGTACTAAGGAAAATAACACATGGTACCTGGCCTTTAAGTATGTCATACACTTATGAGAGAAACAAAGAAGTCAATCAGCTACCATATACACAGATGTGGCCTGAATGTTTTGATATCATAGAACAAGAGTGCTTACTAGCATAAACAAAAGCAGAGAAGGCCTCTTGATAAAGGATTCTTGGCCTGAGTCTTTATTAAAGAGTTAGCCATGGAATAAAAGTTAGCATGTAAAAAACTACAGCTTCAAGATACAGACACAAATAGACAGAGACAGAGAGAGAGATTCATTCTCTCCAGAAGTATTTCTGGACCATGTATGTGCCAGGCACAGACCGCACTGATGGAACTAAACAGATTTTAGTGCGGCTGGAACCTAGAGAGCATGTACGAGAGAAGGCAGGCACCAGATCATGAGAGCCTTGGATGGCGCTCGGCTAAGGAGTTTAGACATCATCCTTAAGATGGTAAGAAATGGAAGGTTTTTTTTTTTTTTTTTTTTTTAAGATCTTTATTTATTTGACAGAGAGAGAGAGAGGGAGACAGCGAGAGACAGAATACAAGCAGGAGTGGGAGAAGCAGCAGCAGGCTCCCCGCTGAGCAAGGAGCCCAACGAGGGGCTCAATTCCAGGACCCTGAGATAACGACCCAAGCTGAAGGCAGACGCCTAACCACCGAGCCACCCAGGCGCCCCAGAAATGAAAGCTCTAAGGAAGTAACAAGATGAAAGCAGTTCCACTCAGACTGAGTCGGGCTTTCTCACACATTCTCTCCAAGGAGCTGGCGCAGAGTCTCCAGGGAGAGGGAAGAAACAGGCAGCTACACCCCCATTTCACAAGTATTGCAGGAGGACGCATCAGCTGCTAAGGTTTACCATTTCCCTAGCCTCCTGTTCTATCGTCAGACTCCATTCCAGGGAGGTAAAAGGTCTCAGTACCAGTAGCAGGCAGGAGACAGAAAGTGGTAAAGGTTAAGAAAGGGGAGTTCTTCTGACCAAAGTGAATTTAAGGATCATCCATAGGAAACTATTCCTATTTTAAACAGAGTATTACAGGAACAAAATATATATAATCTAAAGCATATTAAAACATTATCTGAGAAGATGAGGAGTTTGATGTCATTTGTCTTTTACCACAATTAAAACAACTTTTAGGGCGCCTGGGTGGCTCAGGGGGTTAAGCCGCTGCCTTCCGTTCAGGTCATGATCTCAGGGTCCTGGGATCGAGCCCCGCATCAGGCTCTCTGCTCAGCAGGGAGCCTGCTTCCTCCTTTCTCTCTACCTGCTTCTCTGCCTGCTTGTGATCTCTCTCTGTCAAATAAATAAATAAAATCTTTAAAAAAAAACAACTTTTAAAAAAAGAAAAAAGGGGCGCCTGGGTGGCTCAGTGGGTTAAAAGCCTCTGCCTTTGGCTCAAGTCATGATCTCAGGGTCCTGGGATCTCTGCTCAGCAGGGAGCCTGCTTCCCTTCCTCTCCTTCTGCCTGCCTCTCTGGCTGCTTGTGATCTGTCAAATAAATAAATTAAATCTTTAAAAATATATTTTAAAAAAAGAAAAAGAAAAAAAGCCTGAAATTTAGGCAACCTATTTTCATACTCTGGCAAACATTAAAAATGGTAAGTTCATATTATATTTAATTACAATTCCTTCATTCTTCCTTCACATTTAAAGAACTCTTCAGGGGCGCCTGGGTGGCTCCGTGGGTTAAGCCGCTGCCTTCAGCTCGGGTCGTGATCTCAGGATCCTGGGATCGAGTCCCACATCGGGCTCCCTTGCAGGGAGCCTGCTTCCCTCTCTCTCTCTCTCTGCCTGCCTCTCTGCCTACTTGTGATCTCTTTCTGTCAAATAAATAAATAAAATCTTAAAAAAAAAAAAAAAGAATTCTTCAAAATCTACCCCAAACACAAAACTAAATTGTGTAAGAACACAAAGAAAAAGATACTATCTTGCTGGGGGACAGAAGACAATCATATCCCAAACAGACGTTATCTAAGAGCTAAGTATCCTTTCCAAGAGATCTTGCAATGGTGCAAACTGCCTCCGTAAGAATGCACATGGCTTTGGGCAGACACATCTGACAGCACAGCTGTCTGTCCAGGCACGCTGCTGAAAGAATAGTACACTCCTACTTGTCCTGTCCTCTAGGCACCTTAAGTCTCCTTACAAAAGGAGGTTTAAACAAAACTGTCATACTTAAGCCTCTAATGTGTGTGTGTGTGTGTGTGTGTGTGTGTGTGTTCAGTTAGATAATATCAGAAGCAATAAACCCTTTAACATCACCCTTACCCTAAAGTTAGTCTCTGAAGACTTCTGAACAAAATAAATTTTGTTCATGTACCTTTATTAACTCTTGATTTGAGGTTGCCCTTTAGTTTCAAAGGGAAGGTAATAAGCCACTAGTTTTCAGAAAACTGATACAGTACGGTAGAGGAGTGCATATTGAGAATCAGAGTAACAGAGTTATGAGTCCTAACTTTGTGACCTTGGGGCAACTGTCCAACCTCTCTGAGCTTCAGTTTTTCATCAAACACGAATAATGATGCTTACACTAGTTACATTACAGAGTTGCTTGAAGATCAAAGAACTAAACGTAACCTTACCTTATCCACACACTGCAGTGCACCCTTCTCAGCAATTTCAGTTTCATGCAACCACTTTTGAATACATCTTCTATCCTATTAGTTCACTCCCTCTCGTACAGGAGCTCCTGCCATCATCTGATCCCAGCAGAACCTCAAATCTACTGATCCAACCATCTTTCCACTCTCCCTCCCCGCTGGAAGTCCCCTCTTCTCTCCTTACCCAGGTCAAACTCCATGATGCATCATTCTGATCATCCACTCCTCTCTCACTTGGACATGCTCACTTTGCAAAACCACAATCCTGCTTAAATTCAATTCTCTGTTCTCCTACTACTCAAGGAGAGTACTGGAGCAAAAAAGCACACAACCAAGCTGAATGGCCTCTTTTAACTCATGACCTTTAACCTCAACTGAGCCCAGAGTTCTGCCTGGTAATCATAATCTATTTCCCTAGCCCATGCACTCTCCCACTTCTCTAAACACTTACATGCTCTCTCTTCTCGAACTTCTAGTATCTTCTTCCATGCCCTTTCCCACTCTCAGCTGATGACTTGCTTAGAAAATTAAAGCAGTCAGAAGAGGATTTCCAGGAATTATCATCGCACCCACCCACCATACCAGCATCTAACTGCACCCATATGTTCTGTCTTCCTTCTTGTTATGATAAATGAACTACTATATCTTTTCTCTATCTAACCCCTTCCCTCCTGTACAAGCTCCAATCCCTACCACTAGCAATTCTCCTCCTCTTCTGTATCATCAGCTTTTTTCCTTCCCTTTTTCCCCTCTCTACCACATCACTTCCATGAGCATACAAAATACCTATGAAAATGCTATAACTCCTATCACAAAAGCCGTGTGAGCAGAAACAATGCCAGGTAGAACTAAAAAGAAACACAAAGCAAAATAAAAACAGGCCTCTGGATCTCCACATCTCTGAGCAGGAAACTGGCTGAAAGAAAAAAAAAATGACTCCACTGAAAACATGGGCTTCCTTCAGGGAAGACTAAAGAGGACTGAACAAAGGAAGCTAAGAAGGGCTACTTAACTTTTACAATATCATACAACTAAGTAAGTGGCAGAATTAGGATATGAACTCAGAAAGGCAACATTCTTTCCCCCTCCCGGGCTTTAATTCTCTTTATTTTTCTTATATAAAACTATAGCAGTGGCCAGTCCTCTACACCCTCTAGTGTGGGTCTTTACAAGCTGGTTGGTGAATCCCCAATAGGGAGATTTGGTGAACACAGTCTCTTTCAGAGGTTGGGACTGGGGGTAGGGGGGATGTGAGATAGCTGTAGGTCTTAGAAATGCATCCAAAGTGGCCTTGGCAAAGTTGCCCAAAGTGACAGTGCAGCCCCTGGCCAAGGAGCAGGAGCTGTCAGTATTAGCCATCATCAGGAGTTCCCTGGGCACATGGGCTGAGACAATGCCAGCGCCTTTGGAGGCAGGGATGAGGTGCACAAGGAGAGCCACAGTGGCTGGTCACCTTGTGAGGGACAGTGTGGGGCTGGCTGATCTTGTTCCCCTTATAGTTTCACAGCACTGGAACAATGGAGAGTTTAGCCAGGATGATGGCCCCATGGATGGCAGTGGCTACCTCCCTGAAGCACTTAACACCCAGACCAATGTGTCCACTGTACTCTTCGATGGCAACAAATGCCTAGAACCTGGTCTGCAGGGCAGCAGGCATCTGCTTCTGCACAGGCATAATCTTCAAAACCTCATCCTCAAGGGATGCCCCAAGGAAAGAGTCAGTGATCTCAGACTCCCTGACGGGCTGGGAGAAGAAATCTCCAGGGACTTGATCTTCATGTCCTTGAACAGGTGGCCCAGACTAGTGACCCGGAACCACTCCTTGACTTCCGCTAGACCTTAGCCCCACCCCACCCACAGCCAAGACTCATCTTGGATGCAGCTATGTCCGCCTCCCACTGCAGCCCCCACACCCACCCTGGGTCTCTGGGCCCTTCTGCAGCACCAGCATCATCCACAGATTGGTGTTTTCTAAGAGAAGAAAAGGTCTACATTCCTAACACACATTATCTCATTAAACCTTTACAATGCTGTGACATAAGCACTGTTATTACTCCCATTTTACAAATGGGAAAACTGACTTAGTGATTTAATATACATTTAATACTCAGTGATTTAATACACATCCAAAATGTATTTGTTTAACAACTACACTATATTCAGAATTGAGGTAAAACTTTCAAAACAAAAAGATACACAGGATATATATTTACAGTCCTCTTAAGTATGCTTTTACAAAAAAATTACTCCATCAAACTTTTATTCTTAAGGGCCTCATTACCTCAAAGCTTTGGAAACTATTTTATTGGGAGTTAATAAAATTTGTTTCTACAAATCTGTAAAAATTTGGCTTGCTAAATAATCACGTCAAAAAGAGTTTGGGGGGGGGGGCGCCTGGGTGGCTCAGTGGGTTAAAGCCTCTGCCTTTGGCTTGGGTCATGATCCCAGGGTCTTAGGATCGAGCCTGCATCAGGCTCTCTGCTCAGCAGGGAGCCTGCTTCCCTTCCTCTTTCTGCCTGCCTCTCTGCCTACTTGTGATCTCTGTCAAATAAATAAATAAAATCTTAAATTAAAAAAAAAAAGTTTAAGGATAAAGTTACTTAAAATTTAATAGTTGTAAAGACACTTTCTCTATTTAATTTAAGCTATTAAACAAATTAAAATGGTACTAAAAACATCCTTAGCTGTATGTGCATCAGGCTCTCTGCTCAGCAGGGAGCCTGCTTCCCTTCCTCTTTCTGCCTGCCTCTCTGCCTACTTGTGATCTCTGTCAAATAAATAAATAAAATCTTAAATTAAAAAAAAAAAGTTTAAGGATAAAGTTACTTAAAATTTAATAGTTGTAAAGACACTTTCTCTATTTAATTTAAGCTATTAAACAAATTAAAATGGTACTAAAAACATCCTTAGCTGTATGTTAAAATCAAGTGTCCCAAAGATTTTTACCAGCAAGACCATAATGATCTACTTCCAGTTATTTGTACCTCAAAAAATAGCAACAAATGCCCTAAAATTTTCCATAAATCAGATATCCTATAAAGCCAAACTGGTTCTTCATATTAAAATTAGTAAGGTTCGGGGGCACCTGGGTGGCTCAGTTGGTTAAGCTTCTGCCTTTTGCTCAGGTCCTGATCCCAGGATCCTGGGACTAATAAACCAATTATGGCGCTCCCTAATCAGCAGGGGAGTCTGCTTTTCCCTCTGCCCTTCCCCTTACCCACATGCACTCGTGCTCTGTCTCAAATACAAAAAATCTTTAAAAAATAAAAATAGAATTGGTAAGTTTCTAGAAGCTTTTAATAGATAAGTTGCCACTTTGCACACTTAACTCTTCTAAATAAATTTAACTATGATAAATACTAATTCAAATCAAAATATATAAGGAAGCAATAAACAGTCATAAAGCTGGCAATTAAGACTGAAAGTTTAGATAATGTATTCCTACAAAATACAGGTTGACTTTCACTAACAAGACTGTTACTTGTTTTGGTAACAAGACTGTTACCTTCTTAGCAATTTAACAACAACAACAAAATTCCTGTCTTTGTTAATATACAACTAAAATAGTCAAAAAACTGTAACTCAAAAACAAACATAAGGCAAAACACGTGTAAGAGCACTGAACTGGAAGTCAGAAGACCTGAGTTCTAATCTTTCCTCCATCATAACTGGATATGAAAATTTATCACTGTGTTTCTACTTCTCCAACCTGTAAAAATAAGGGGCAGGGGGAAGAGATCACTCTAAGGTTATTTTCAGCTCAAAAATCTTTTGATTCCATGAACCAAACTGAGGGATATATTTTGTTTTCGTATTTTAGGAACTCTAGAGAAGCGATCAAATTAACAGAAATCAAGAATAAATAATTTGCCCTTTTAGAATGTAACTACAATTATGTAGTATGCCTAAGTTGCACAAGATAGCTTTGGTATTCATTCTCAGAGTTCTTTTGGAGTGTATACATTAAGTCATTTTAACTCTCTCTCTGAACTTGACTGGATCCAGCAATTCCTTATTTAAAAGTTTTCCTAAACTCTCAATATGCTAGGCTCTCCCTTTAACTTTCATTTTCTATTCCTCTTCTCCTTCCAACACTATTTACATCTCTACTATATTACATTTACAATGCTTCACAGTGACCATTTTGCTTATCTACTTCCTATACCTTTACCATGCCTGGTTTTTAATGCCTCCCTTATCCATGATTTCATTTTTCTTTTTAAGACCCAGTACACCTGAACACATGCAAGGGAATGGGAGACGGTCAGGGAGAAGGAGAGAGAGAATCCCAAGCAGGCTCCACACCTAGTGAGGAGGTGGGGCTCCATGTCAGGACCCTGAGATCATGACCCTATGATCATGCCCTGAGCCATAATGTGAGCCAAGATCAAGGGTCAAGTGAGCCACCAGGCAGCCCCATTTTTTTATTCAAAATGTCCCTATGTCTATGCCCCCCCCCAAAGGGGGGGGCTCTGTTGACCCAGTTAGATATTAAGAGTTCTGAGATCCTCAAATTTCAGATTTATTTCCTATGATGCAACTACTTTCCACACTATCAGACATAGCAGGTTTGCTAACAAATTCAGACATATTATTCAATCATTCAGAAGTTTAAATTTTATACGTTGACATTTTTATATTCCATTTGTTTTCATCACTAGCAACCTGCTTGCTTAAAGTCTAAGAATTTTGACTTTTAAATTCTTCTCAGCATATTGATACATGCTGGAGAAACCAAAGCAGTTTCAAATTTGAAATGTTACCTAGTAAAAGTAGAGAGGAAAAAATAGCACCCAATATTTAATTTCTCAAAACTCTACCACTCAGCCTTTTTTGGAAGGCCTAAGGAATAAAAATTTATTTCATGCTCTAACTATAAAAGGTAATGAAGATTCTTTTAGGAATCTTACCACATTTCTTCAAGATCCAAGTGATACATAGGGGATCTAATCAAATTTAAATCACTACAGAGTTTTAACTATAATTCCCAAAGTTACTATTTGAAAATATAAACACTTATTATGAATTCACTTTTATTTCATAACCGGTCTTCAATGGTAGAAAGTCACATCCCAGAGAGAAATGATACCTAACTAAATTTGATGAAACCCACTGTATCTAGTACAGTGCTACATATTTGATGGCTATTTTAGACTCATGTGTCTCTCTGCTTCTCTGCTTTCATCCCTGTCCCCCAAAATTTATTCTCCACAAAGCAGTCAGACTGAAACTTTTAAATATAACCCCCATGGCCCAAGATTCCCATCCTACTCAGAATAAAGTCCTAATTCCTTAGGATGGTAGGCAAGCCTTCTATAAACTGGCCCTCAGCAGTCTCCCTCATCCCACAGGCAACTTTTACCTTCTTTCATTTGTTACCTTGTTTCATTTGTTAGACAGTTATTTAGTGCCTGTCTCCACCCACTACCACTTACACAAAGGCAGGGAGTTTCATTTGTTCACTAACATACTCCCAGTGTCAAGAAAGTGCGTGGTAGGTGCTCAATAATGGTTAAATACAGGAAAATCTGAAATGCCTGACTCAAGAAGTCATGCTGTCATTATTATTCAAGCATACTAAAAAAGTCCTTTAAATAATATTTAAAGTGTTATTTAAACTAGGAATGTTGCTTGCCTCTAAGGAAGAGGACCAGGTAGCTGAAGGCAGAGAGATGCAGGACAATTAAATGTATATACCTCTGGGGCACCTGGGTGGCCCAGTCGGGTAAGCATCTGCCTTCGGCTCAGGTCATGATCCCAGAGTCCTGGGATGGAGCCCTTCATCGGGCTCCCTGCTCAGCGGGGAGTCTGCTTCTCTCTCTGCCTCTGCCTCTGCCTCTCCCCCTGCTTGTGTGCATGCTCTCTGACAAATAAAATCTTTAAAAAAATTTTAAAAATAAATGTATACCTCTTATAATTTGAACTGTCTTAATGTGTTAACACTATATTAATGTGCTAACTTCATTAACTGTATTAATGTGTTAACTTAAATCTTGAACTGGACCAATGTGTGATTCGTCTTAATATTTATAAAATTTCAAATTTAATAGTAATATTGTTGCTTGACTTATGTAAACACTCCAGTTCAATCCTGCATTTTCAAGATATGGAATACTGGGGCACCTGGGTGGCTCAGTCATTAAGCATCTGCCTTCTGCTAAGAGTTATGATCCCAGGGTCCTGGGTCCAGGCCTGCCCCTGCTTGGCAGGAGGCCTGCTTCTCCCTCTCCCACTCCCCCTGCTTGTGTTCCCGCTCTTGCTGTGTCTCTCTGCCAAATATATAAAGTCTTTAAGAAGAAAAAAAAAAGATATGGAATACTACTTGCAAAAATATGGCATTCTTTATGTTGTTCTGCGATGTTTTAATATGATTCTTCAGGAATTTCTCAGAGCACAAGAAGTTTTATGCTCCTTCTTTAATGCTCCCTTTAGTCTTATATTAACTAGCAATCACCTGGTCACTAGGAATTTGTTAACTACATTCACTAGTTCACTAGTAAACAAGATAAACAGTATGATAATGCCTTTACTAATTGTAGGGTTGTGTGCCAATGGTATTATCAGAAACTCTGTCATTAAAGAGAGCAATAACAAAGACTATTCCAGGACAGGCTCTAGTGTATCAGGAAGGTAAAGTCTTAGCTAATGGGATTGGGTGGGAAGAATGTTGGAAAAGGAGAAGTGGAAGCAGCTGTCACTCCCCTTATCATCACAGCTAATCCACTAGCTAACCAGAAAGTCCCTCCCAGTTCTCTTGAAAACACTGTTCCTCTCAACAGGATAGGAAGGACACAAGAAGAAGGTTACTTACAAAAGAGGAAACCCAGCAAGATAGTGATAAACTCCTTCAAGGACCAATATTAACTCTAACAGCCTTCCAAGTAAGTACTTTCTACTTGTATTTTACCACAAAGGATGAGAATTATAAAACCAACTTGGAAAGAATAAACACTGATTTCTGCCAGCCATCCGGTAACAGACTATTATACTTCTTAATTTTCAAATTCAGATAGTATTATATACTTATCCAACTCCTGTATATTAAGACATTAGGTATTACATGGTAGTATGACAAGCGTAATCTTTCTGTATTTAATCACTTAAACTATATACACTTATTTCCCCATTATTTAAATAATCTCTATTATTACTAAAAAAAAAAAAAACTTCTCCCCCTGAAATTATTTTTTTTTTAAGATTTTATTTATTTATTATTTTGAGAGAGAGACAGTGAGAGAGAGCATGAGCAAGGAGAAGGTCAGAGGGAGAAGCAGACTCCCCATGGAGCTGGGAGCCCGATGCAGGACTCGATCCCGGAACCCCGGGATCATGACCTGAGCCGAAGACAGTCGTCCAACCAACTGAGCCACCCAGGCATCCCTCCCCCTGAAATTATTAAGAAACAGTCTATATAGTGTTATATGAAAGATGGAACCATTAATTACTCCCTAAACTGAATTAGAGAAAAAAGTTTAACAATCAACTGGAATCTGTCATATAAAACTAAGTTCAACCGTAATTTAAATAAATAAATAAAGTTTGGACCTAAACAAAAGCACCATAAATGGTCTTTAGTTTCCTTTAAACACACACACACACACACACACACACACACACATTTTACTGCAAACAAAAACATATAGAAACAAAAGAGCAACTGTAGTACTCTGGACATTCTGCCTTTCCTCTATAGACAAAATATAACAAAACATGAACCAGTCATAGTTCAATGTATTGATCAGTCACTGTATAAAAGAGGGAGATTACTAATCAGACTTAGTAGTTACAGAACTAATTAAGAAAAATGGCTCATAGGACTATTCTGGCTCTCATTATACCACAGGTATGTATAGCTAGCATCAAGGTCATGCCAGTCATCTATCCAGAAGCACAACCAAAGAGCCGTATTATCCCAACATTCTCTAGCTCTCTCCCCATTTTGCTAGGGAAAGAGAGATAAAACAAAAAAATATGGAATCAGAATGTCAAATAAAATACTTCCACCCAATACTGTTATTTCTTTAATATCCTGTAAAGGTATCATCCAAACTCTAATCAAAACAAACTTACTGGGACGCCTGGGTGGCTCAGTTGGTTAAGCAGCTGCCTTCGGCTCCGGTCATGATCCCAGTGTCCTGGGATCGAGTCCCACATCGGGCTCCTTGCTCATCAGGGAGCCTGCTTCTCCCTCTGCCTCTGCCTGCCATTCTGTCTGCCTGTGCTTGCTCTCTCTCCCTCTCTCTGACAAATAAATAAATAAAATCTTTAAAAAAAAAACTTACTGAATAATTCCTTCACTGCTTTATTTTCTGAGCAAGAATAAATAAACTTTTTCTTTTCTTTTCTTTTCTTTTTTTTTTTAAGATTTTATTTATTTGTCAGAGAGAGAGGGAGAGAGCACAAGCAGGGAAGTGGCAGGTACAGGGAGAAGCCGGCTCCCTGATGAGCAAGAAGCCTGATGGGGGACTTGATCCCAGGATTCTGGGATCAGGACACAAGCCAAAGAAAAATGCTTGACTGACTGAGCCACCCAGGTGTCCCTAAATATACTTGTTCTTATCCCAGCCTGCCTTTCCATTTTCTAAATCATGCTGTCATGATGGCACATGATATCACCCATTTGTTGGGTTTATAAATAGTAGAAATCAGGTAAATTGAAGAGTTAAATCAGAAAAGTCACTTAACCTAAAGATATTTGTGTGCACAGAGAAGTCATGTACATCCTATGCAGAAAATGCATACAATCCTATAATAGACAAAATTTTTAAATGAATCTAGAAAAAAATGATAAAATTTTGGTTAACTGAAGTACTTTCTGAAACATTAAGTCTGATAACCTTTTCCTAATTCAAGAGACTAAATTTTTTGAGACTAAATTTCTTGAAACTTTGCTATTTTTTTTTATTTTTTTATTAACATATAATGAATTATTAGCCCCAGGGGTACAGGTCTGTGAATCGCCAGTAAACATTGCTATTTTAAAAATAGAACTCAATTTTTTATATTTTTCTTGAGAGTATTAAATAATTGCACTGTGTCTACTTAAATTACCAGAGAGAAATCAAGATAATACTAAATTCTGTTGAATGCCTTTAATAGCAGCACCAATGGTCCTGTGTTACGTGTAGCTAAGGTCATATTTCATTTCTAAGTTAAGAGATTAAGAGATCATATATCATACAATGGAGAAAATTTTAACAAACTCAAACCAAATACCACCTTTTTTGCCTTTCCAAGGAAAAGCACAATTTGAAAATAAATGAGAAAACTTTCCTGTACTAAGAAATAAAAATAACCAGTTTTTTCTAAAGTGCTCAAAGAATTAAGTTTAAGGGACTACCATCAGAAAAACTGGCCAACGAATCACACTGAGTTTCCACACTTTAAAAATGCAGCAAATTCCATTATCTCATTTATATGTGGACTCTAAAATAGTCAAACTCAGAAACAAAAAGTAGAATGATGGTTGTTCTGGGGAGAGGAAGGGAATGAGGACATGTTGGTCAAAGGGTACAAAGTTTCAGTTAAGCAAAATGAATAAATTCTGGAGAACTGTTGTCTAGTATGGTGACTACGCTTAATAAAATGTGTCATATACCCAAAATTTGCTGAGAGTAGGTCTTCCCAAAAATAAAAAAGAAAATGATTAGCTTGTGTTCACTTCACAATATATATGTATATCAAAACATCATGTTGTATCGTCAACATACATCAAAATATAAACATACAACTTGATATTTTATTTATTTGAGAGCGAGTGAGCGTGTGGGCACATGAGCAGGGGGAGGGGAAGAGTGAGAGAGACAAGCAGACTCCCTGCTGAGCATCCATCCAGGATCCAGGGATCACTGCCTGAGCTGAAGGCAAACACTTGACTGACTGAGCCAACCAGACGCCCACAACTTGGATGTTCAATAATCAAATGTATACAATTCCTATTTGTCAATTATACCTTTAAAAAGTTGGAAAAATCCTGCAAATTCTTCCACAGGTAACTATTATGGTTAAATTAATAGCCCAAACCAGACCGAAGTCTTTTTTTTTTCCATATAAGCAAATAGGAAAGTAGTAATTTTTATAAAGAGTAGGTAATTTTAAAGACTTGTTTTTTCTTTATTTGACAGAAAGAGACGCAGGTTACACAAGCAGGGTGGGTGGGAGAGGGAGAAGCAGACTTCCCGCTGAGCAGGGAGCCCGACGTGGGGCTCAACCCTAGGACCCCAGGATCATGACCTGAGCTGAAGGCAGATGCTTAATGACTGAGCCACCCAGGCACCCCAAACAGGAGATAATTTTAAAACTTTGTGTAGTGGCAACTGGATTTTCTTTCTAAGTCCTGGAGTATCCCCTAGTGGACTGGTAAGGAACAGGTTTTTTTTTTGCTTATTAAGTTGAACTTTAAGTCTCTGATAGTAACAAATTCACTAAATGTACTAATCCCCAAAGCATGTATTTTTCCAATCTTCTGTAATAATTTCCTAATAATTTAAAACAAAGGAAATTATTTTGGAAATTACTCATACCATCTCAATGATCTGAAAGTCAACAATGAAATTATGAATATCAAGAAGAGTGTTTCCCAAAGAGCCAGAGGTTACCAGAAATGAATTTGAGAAACTAAGAAAGAGGTTTGAAAATGATTCTTTTACATACCCTGTAATTTCTGAAAACACGTGGAAATTTGAAGAACGACTAAAAAATAATTTTTAAGGCATCAACAACCTATACACAAATAAAAACAAAACAATGACTATTTCATGTTTTTGCAAGCAAGCAAAAACTACTAAAGAGTACAAAGTACAGGGGCACCTGGGTGGCTCAGTGGGTTAAGCCTCTGCCTTCGGCTCGGGTCATGATCCCGGCGTACTGGGATTGAGCCCAGCATCAGACTCTTTGCTCAGCAGGGAGCCTGCTTCCCTTCCTCTCTCTCTGCCTGCCTCTCTGCCTACTTGTGATCTCTCTCTGTCAAATAAATAAATAAAAATCTTTAAAAAAAAAAAGAGTACAAAGTACACAAAATCTTTCAATCATACTTGAATGCACTGAAAACAATGCTATCCTCCTTCTTCTATCCACACCATCTTTACACATTCTGTTCCCCCTATCTAAGACACTCCTCCCCACTCCGACCCATGGACCTAATTAATGGCTACCCACCCTTCAAACCTCAACTAAATCAACACTAACCTCCCTGACTAGATACAATTCTATTACTGCTTCTCATAACATTATGTACCTCAACTTTTACTGATTTATTTAATGTCTGCTTGTTTTATTACAGGGTTATTTAGAGAATCTATTATCTTACAGGGCTGTTGGGACAATTTAGTAACACCTCTGTAAACTACCTTTTAACAATGCCAGCCATCGTGTAAACACTATTAGTACTGGCCCCATTAAACCTGTCAGAAATAAAATGTGCTTCTGTCATTTAAGATTATTCCTTAGAGTTTTATTCTGTTGTTAAAAAACACTTTATTGGGGCACATGGGTGGCTCAGTCAGTTAAGCCTCTGCTTTCAGTTCAGGTCATGATCTCAGGGTCCTGGGATCAAGTCCCACATCAGGCTCTCTGCTCAGTGGACAGCCTGCTTCTCCCTCTACCTTGCTTGTACTCTTATGCTTTCTCTGGCTCTTGTGCTCTCTCTCTGGAAAATAAATAAATAAAATCTTCAAGAAAAAGACAAGAAAACAGTATGGCAGCTACTCAAAGATTAAAATACAATTACTATGCGATCCAACAATTCCACTCTGGATATATAACCTGAAGAAATTAAAGCAGGGCTCAAACAGACATTTGTATACATTATGTTTACAGCATACATACATACATTATGTATACAGCAGCATTATTCACAATAGTCAAAACGTGGAAGTAACCCAAATGGTCCATTGATAGATGAATAAATAAAATGTGGTACACCCATACAATGAAATATCATTCAGCCATAAAAAGGAAATTCTGAACATGCTACAACATGGATGAACATTGAGGACATCATGTTAAATGAAATAAGCCAATCACAAAGGGACTAATATTGTATAATTCCACTTTATGGTACTTAGTGTAGTCAAATTCATAGTGGTTGCCAAGGGCCAGAGGAAGGGGCAATAGGGAGTTATTTTGTCTAAAAGGTACAGGGTTTCAGTTTTGTAAGATGGAAAGAGTTTTGGGGGTGGATGGCGGTGATGGTTATACCATGTGAATATAATAATGCCCTCAAATGTATATTTTTAAATGATTAAAATTGTAAATTTTATGTGTATTTCACAATTTTTTTAAAAAGCCAGATATTTTAAGGAAAATCAAATAGAACTTGCAGAAATGCAAAATATATTAACTAAAATGAGAAGTTAAATGGATAGATTAAACAGCAGATCAGACCAGCTAAAGGTCACTCTGAAGAAATACACAAAATGCAGCACAGTGATACAACAAATGAAAACATGGGACAGCAGTTAAGCAACATGAGGACAAAACAAAAAGTCCAACATAGGTCTAAACAAGATTCAAGAAAAGAGTACAGAAAATGGGAAGGAGGCAATATTTGAAGATATAACTGCCGAGACTTCTCCAGAATTGAAGTTTTAGGAAGTACAAATAACCACTAGTAGGATAAACAGTAAGAAATCTATACCTAGTTACTTAGCAGTGAAAATGCAGATTAAGGACAAAAAGATTTGTAAAACCACAGCATAGAAATGACACTGTCTCTAAGAAGGATAATTATACTGACAGCTAAATTCTCAACAGCAATAACGGAACCCAGAGGGTAATAACATACTGAAAAAGATGAACACTAAATCATTAGACAAGCTTCACAGTTGGGCAATTTAGCCTACATGACTCTGAGACCTCCTGTGGCCCAACAGAAAGAAACGAAACTCTCATCACCATATTGTAATGAACTACAGACCTTCCTCAACTTATGATGGGGTTACATCCCAACAAAACCATTATGAGTGGAAATACTTTAAGATGAAAATGCACTTAATACACTTAATCCACCAAACATCACAGTTTAGCCTAGGCTACCTTAAACATCCTCAAAATACTTACATTAGCCTACAGTTAGGAAAAATCATCCAACACAAAGCCTATTTTATAATAAAGTGTTGAGCAGCTCATGCAATTTATGGAATAATGAATGTACTCAAAGTGACGAACAGGGTATATGGGTACAGAACGGTTGTAAGGGTACCATCAACTGTTTACCCTCCTAATTACATCACTGGCAGAACTCTGTGGCTCGGCTCACTGCCACTGCCCAGCATCAAAAAAGTATCATACTGCATATCAAATTCAAAAATTGCAGTATGGTCTCTACTGAATGGTATCATTTTCGCACCATGGTGAAGTTGAAAATCGTAAGTCAAGTCATCATAAGTCAGGGATCATCTGTATTTCTTCACCTGATATGCATATCCAAATCACAAGGGAGGTTGTTTTTTCTTCAGAATACACCTGTTTGGTTCAGTAGGAACATTTTTTTTTTAATATTCTAGAGGTGATTTTATATACACACCTCGTTAAGGAATGAGAAGAGAAAGAGAAAAAGGAGAGAGGGGAAATATGATAAAAACAAATGAGACAAAGTATTAACAATTGGGGAATCTGGGCAAAGAGTAAATGAGGGTTCTTAATGTTTTTCTTGCAACTCTTCTATAATCCTGAAACTTTCAAAATAAGTTATTTTTTAATTTTTTTTTTTAAGTAAGCTCCACACCCACCAATGTGGGGCTTGAACTCACAACCCTAAGATCAAGAGTTGCATGCTAGGGCGCCTGAGTGGCTCAGTGGGTTAAGCCTCTGCCTTCGGCTCAGGTCATGATCTCAGGGTCCTGGGATCGAGGCCCGCATTGGGCTCTCTGCTCAGCGGGGAGCCTGCTTTCTCCTCTCTCTCTCTATGCCTGCCTCTCTGCATACTTGTGATCTCTCTCTCTGTTTCAAATAAATAAATAAAATCTTAAAAAAAAAAAAAAAAAGAGTTGCATGCTACACCAACTGAGCCGGTGAAGCACCCCTAAAAGTTATTTTAAAAAAACACAGATGCAGTACCAGAATTATACAATTCTGGGGGGTTTTTTGTTTTTTTTTTATTTTTCTGTTTGTTTTTTTTTTAAGATTTTATTTATTTATTTGTCAGAGAGAGCGAGGGAGAGAGAGCGAGCACAGGCAGACAGAATGGCAGGCAGAGGCAGAGGGAGAAGCAGGCTCCCCAACGAGCAAGGAGCCCGATGTGGGACTCGATCCCAGGACGCCGGGATCATGACCTGAGCCGAAGGCAGCTGCTCAACCAACTGAGCCACCCAGGCGTCCCTATTTTTCTGTTTTTTAAAGATTTTATTTATTTATTTGACAGAGATCACAAGTAGGCAGAGAGGCAGGCAGAGAGAGAGGAAGGGGAGCAGACAGAGGCTCCCTGTCTGCTTCCCCCCCCAACCCCCACTACTGCCTGCCTCTCTGCCTACTTGTGATCTCTCTCTCTCTCTCTCTCTCTCTGTCAAATTGAAAAAAAAAAAAAAAAGCCACTATCTTTATAAACACTGATTCTAAAAATTCTAATAAGGTAATATGCCCATAAACTAATCCGAATTGTCCATTACCTGGAATAATCATGGTAAGAAAAGAGAGGTTTATGTGTTTAGTCAGTTATTAAAACACACTAACTTCTTTTAAAAAAAAGGGGGGGGGGAATGCCTGGGTGGCTCAGTCGGTTAAGCAGCTGCCTTCGGCTCAGGTCATCATCTCAGGGTCCTGGGATTGAGTCCCACATCGAGTCCCTGCAGAGCAAGGAGCCCGCTTCTCCCTCTGCCTCTACCTGCCACTCTGCCTGCCTATACTCTATCTCTCTGACAAATAAATAAATAAAATCTTGAAAAAAAAAAAAAAAGAAGGGCGCCTGGGTGGCTCAGTGGGTTAAGCCGCTGCCTTCAGCTCAGGTCATGATCTCAGGGTCCTGGGATCGAGGCCCACATCGGGCTCTCTGCTTAGCGGGGAGCCTGCTTCCCTCTCTCTCTCTCTCTCTGCCTGCCTCTCCATCTACTTGTGATCTCTCTCTGTCAAATAAATAAATAAAAAAAATCTTTAAAAAAAAAAAAAATAAATAAAAAATAAAAAAAAAAATAAAAAAAAAAAAAAAAAAAGAACAACACACACACTAACACACAGCTGTCAACTAATTCATGACAACCTCACCATAAAGGTATGGAAAACATTCATAATGTTTCTGAACTTCTCAGCCCCTTTCTTATTTTGTACTTAAGATATTCTTAGTTTTTTTTCAAGTTTTTAATTCCAGTTAACATACAGTGTTATATAAGTTTCAAGTGTACAATACAGTAATTTTACTGTTCCATACAACACAACACTCTGTGCTCATCACCCGAAATTCTTAGTTCTTAAGATATTCATAGCTCTAAAAATATATATATATGTATATATATATATATTCATAACTCTTAAAATAAACCAGGAAAAGTTCCACTGGGCAATTTCAGAAATAAATTTAAAATGGATAGATTAATCTAAAATTTAATATTCTAAACTTTAAACTTCTAGATGTCTAAAACTTCCTCTTCTTTACTCACTAACCTTGCTACACAACCTCACATTAAACCAATTAAAAGAGAAACACAAACTTCAGCTTCTCTTTCTCCTGCTTAAACTTTAATCTCTCCACATATTGGAAGAACAGAAAAAGAATACTAACAATTTTTTAGTCAATTTATGCAAGACATAATGGCAGCTTTATATACATTATCTTATTTCTCAAATCACCCTATACAGCAGCTATTATCCTCACTTTATAACGAAATAAAGTAAGTTCAATCAGTTAAATCAGACTTCTAACCAAAATCTGCCTAGTTCCAAAACCTTGTACTTCTACATCATAGTGCTTTCTAGAGTCACATTTGTCATTTTCAGTTCTTCTTGCAGAACACAGTTCCATAAATTACAGAAACTTAGCAGAGAACCTGACACCAAGATCCAGTTTCACAAAAACAGAACCTTAGACAGTTTCTCAGTCACAAATTAAGAACTTTTTTCCCTCTCTTACAGACCCCAAACTTATTTTTAGTATCATTTGTTCTATTACCCTATCCAGACACATCTTAAGCCCCCAAAAATGTCATCTACCTACATTAGAGACTTCTGTGTCCAGAGGCTTTATATGAGCAAAGTGACTCCAGTAACAAAGTTATCTGATCTACTGTTGTATCAAGGGAAGGGGGTCCCATTCAACCCCCAGCTTTTGATGATTCACTAGGAAGACTCAGAGGACTCAGCAGATTGTCATACTCATTATTAAAGCAAAAGGAAACAAAGCAAAAGCAGCAAAAAGAAAAGGCAGATGATATAGAAGAAATCAAACACAAGTTTCCAACAGTCTTTTCCCATGAGAGTCATACGGATACATTTAACTCCTCCAGAAATGTTAAGTATAACATGTGTAAAATATTGTCTACAGGGTAAGTTCATTAGAGATTCAGCAAGGTTTTTCCTGGCTTTTCCTCTGTCTACCATGCACCAAAATTCTAGACTCCTAGATGGAAAGCAGGTGTTTCACATAAACCACACTGTACAGTTTAGGCACAGTGAGCCACTCTTCACAGTTCAGAACTGTGAATTTCTTTTAAAATCTAAGTTCCCAAAATTAGCCAAGAGCCAGCCTTATTGTAAGCAGACCATTCTAAGGATAGTAGTCTCAAGTCCCCTATGTTAACTCTTTTCTGCACAACTGAGATGTTGCCTTTAGAAATAACATTTAGTGGGATGCCTGGGTGGCTCAGTAGGTTAAGCGTCTGCCTTTGGCTCAAGTCATGATCTCAGGTTCCTGGAATCGAGTCCCATATCAGGTTCTCCCTGCCCGGTGGGGAGCCTGCTTCTTCCTCTGCCTGCTCTGCCAGCCGCTTCCCCTGCTTCTGCATACTCTCTGACAAATAAATCTTTAAAAAAAAAACAAACACACACATTTTGTTTTTAGCAGTCTTTTTTCTATACAAAATGGTTCCCCATTTCTTGTCATTTTTCTGAGATTTGTATTTTTTTTCCCTAATTTATCAGCTACTCATGCCCAAGTTTTAAACTCTTTTACAAGCCACGGTATGATTAATTTCTGTATCTATCCTTGAGGAGAATACCTGTGAGGAAAAAAAATCCTTTTAAATTTTAAAGACAGGGGCGCCTGGGTGGCTCAGTGGGTTAAAGCCTCTGCTTTCGGCTCGGGTCATGATCTCAGGGTTGTGGGATCGAGTCCCACATCAGGCTCTCTGCTCAGCGGGGAGCCTGCTTCCTCCTCTCTCTCTGCCTGCCTCTCTGCCTACTTGTGATCTCTCTGTGTCCAAAAAAAAAAAAAAAAAAAAAAAACTATTTAAAAAAATAAATTTTAAAGACAGTAAAAAAATTAATCTTAACCACTGGAATATATACATCATTCGATGCAACTTAATACATATTACTGATCATCTATACTGTAACAGAATCAGTAACCATAAGCGCTCTTTAAAAAGTTTTTTTAGGGGGGTGGCGCCTGGGTGGCTCAGTGGGTTAAGCATCTGCCTTCGGCTCAGGTCATGATCTCAGCGTTCTGGGATCGAGCCCCGCGTCGGGCTCTCTGCTCAGCAGGGAACCTGCTTCCCCCTCTCTCTCTGCCTGCCTCTCTGCCTACTTGTGATCCCTCGCTCTAATGAATAAATAAAACCTTGAAAAAAAAATTTTTTTTTAAGTAGGCCTCAGCCCCAGGAGATTTTTACATATTACCAGTTAATATGTACATTTACAAATTACCTGTTAACATTGTGGGAGTGATATTCTTTTATAAATCACCACCTAAAAACTAGACAGTAAACCCACACTTTCCTCTTAAAAGACATTAAACAACTCATGATATTTAAAAAAAATAAAACATAACCCTACTATCCTCATTTTATTTTCAAAAGAGTTAATTCCTCAAACTAAGTATGTTCTGTTCAAAGGAGGATATTATAAAAAATTATAATCATAGGAATACTTTACTCTAGCTTTAAAAAAGGGAAGGATTTTAAATATATGTGTACAAATTTGTACATAGTTTTTGGATGTATCAGCAAATTGAACAATGCTGGACTGTAAGTGATTTAGTGATTGATCTATACCCTGAAATAATTGATGAAATGTCTTCTACTTGTTTCCCTACAATCTCTTCCATTAATGTACATCCTGTCCTTAAATTAACTTAATATGAGTCAGCAGAATGAAGAATACAGAAAACTCCAAGGAACTTAATCTAACTGAGGAAACAGGAATAACAATAAAAATTGCAAGGCAAAAGTATGGATATTAAACAGTGTGAGAAGTAAATACAGAAGTCCTAAAAAGAGGACTCAAGGGGCGCCTGGGTCCCTCAGTTGTTAGGCGTCTGCCTTCGGCTCAGGTCCCGGAATCGAGCCCCACATGGGGCTCGGTGCTTGATGGGAAGCCTGCTTCTCCCTCTTCCACTCTCCCTGCCTGCATTCCCTTTCTTGCTATCTCTTTCTCTGCCAAATAAAGTCTTTAAAAAAAAAAAAAAGAGGACCCCCAAAAAACCCTTCCTCCCTTAAGATTTATAAGGTACAAAATATATACAATGGGTGCACTTATACACGGATTCTTTTCAATAAATGCAGTAAATCACTATGAAATGTATTTTCTGGTGCCTGGGTGGCTCAGTCGCTGGGTGTCTGTCTTTGGCTCAGGTCATGATCCTGGATCAAGCCCAGGATGAAGCCCCACATCAGGCACCCTGCTCAGCAGGGAGCCTGCTTCTCCCTCTCCCTCTCTCACTGCTTGTGTTTCCTCTCTCGTTGTGTCTCCCTCTGTTAAATAAAATCTTTTAAAAATAAATTGTAGAATGTATTTTCCTTAGGATCTTAATTTTTTTAAGATAGTTGACACAAGGGGCACCTGGGTGGGTCAGTGGGTTAAACCTCTGCCTTCAGCTCAGGTCATGATCCCAGGTTGCTCAGCGGGGAGCCTGCTTCCTCCTCTCTCTCTGCCTACTTGTGATCTCTGTCTGTCAAATAAATAAATAAAATTTAAAAAAAAAAAAGACAGTTGACACAAAATGTTACATTTGTTTCAGGTATACAACAGTGATTTAAAAACTCCATACACTATGCTGTGCTCACCACAATTAGCTACCACTTTTTACCATGTAACACTATGACAGTATCACTGACTATATTCTCTACACTACGCCTTTTACTCCAGTGACTTATTCCATAACGGGAGCCTACACATTCACCCATTTTGCCCATCCTCCCATTTCCCCTACACTCTGACAACCATAAGTTTATTCTCTGTTATTTATTCTTTTTGTTTATTCATTGCTTTTGGCTTTTAGAGTCCACATTAAGTGAAATCATATTTATCTTTCTCAGTATGATTTATTTCACTTAGCTTAAAACCCTCTAGGTCCATCCACATTATCACAAATGGCAAGGTATCATCCTTTTTAATGGCTGCAAAATATTCCACTGTGTACATATACCACATCTTCCTTACCCATTCATCTTATATGGACATTTAGGTTGCTTCCATACCTTGGCTATTATAAATATGGTTTTCTTAACATTTTCTCTATTTTAAGTGTACAGTATGTAATATGTGTAACACAAAATATGTATTAATTGACAGTTTATGTCATTAGTAAGGCTTCTAGTCAACAGTAAGCTATTAGTAGTTAAGTTTTTGGGAAGTCAAAAGTTATACGTGGATTTTTAACTGCTGGGGAATTGGTACCCTTAATCCCCAAGGATCAAGTATAAAGTGAAAAAAGTACCATGAGAGACTATGAACTCCGGGAAACAAACTGAAGGTTTTAGAAGAGAGAGGGGTGGGGGATGGGTGAGCCTGGTGATGGGTATTAAGGAGGGCACGGATTGCATGGAGCACTGGGTGTTATACGCAAACAATGTATCATGGAACACTACATCAAAAACTGATGATGTACTGTATGGTGACTAACATAACACACAATAAAAATTTAAAAAGGGACGCCTGGGTGGATCAGTTGGTTAAGCGGCTGCCTTCGGCTAAGGTCATGATCCCAGCGTCCTGGGATCAAGTCCCACATCAGGCTCCTTGCTCGGCAGGGAGCCTGCTTGTCCCTCTGCCGCCCCTGTGCTCCTGCTCTCTCTCTCTAACAAATAAATAAAATCTTAAAAAAAATTTTTTTTAAAGAAAAAAGTAATAAAAAATTACATGTTTTGTATGCACTTTGGTTAACAATACAAATTCTATGCATAAAGAGGGTTTCAAATGATACACACCAAATCTTTAATGATTGTTGTCTCTAAATAGCAAGGTGGATTTTGAGGTTGCATTTGCTTTTACTTTTTTTTTTTTAATGTACTTTTTTTCCCATAATGAAATATATGCTTTTGTAATACGAAAAAGTTATTTCCCGGGGCACCTGGGTGGCTCAGTGGGTTAAAGCCTCTGCCTTCGGCTCAGGTCATGATCCCAGGGTTCTGGGATCGAACCCTGCATCAGGCTCTCTGCTCAGCAGGGAGCCTGCTTCCCTTCCTCTCTCTCTGCCTACCTCTCTGCCTACCTGTGATCTCTGTCAAATTAAAAAAAAAGAAAAAAGAAAAAGTTATTTTCCTTTCTATTTAAAGAAATAAAGAGTAGTAAATTAGCTCTTTCCCCTTTCTTCTAATTTAAAAGATGAAACAAGGAATTTATAATCTTTTTAAAAGAGTTTATTTGAGAGAGAGAGAGAAAGAGAACATGTGTGCAGGTGGGGGGGAAGGAGAAGGAAAGGGAAAGGTAAAGAATCTCAAGCAGACTCCAAGCTGAGCGCAGACCCCAACCTGGGACTCAATCCCACAAGACCATGACCTGAGCAGAAACCAAGAGTTGAAGATTTAACCAATTAAGGCAGCCAGGTGCCCAACAAGGGATTTGTATTTAATAAACATGTTATACTTGGATAAATAACGATATAAAACACAAACATACTACATTTGGTCATTCTGCTGGCTTTGTAAAGTACCCCTTAAAACTCAGTCAAATATAAAACTAAATGCTCCAGGAAAGATCTTCAAGCCAGAAAACAGTTAATATGCAAAATCACCCTCCCTGTTAGTACAGAATGCCCTCTCACTGAGGTCCTCAAGGTAACTTTCTTTAAATCATTCTTCACTTCACTTCTATTATTTTCCCAAAAATCATCTCCTTCAAAGTAAACAGTTTTCTATATTCACTGCAAGTAACAAAAGCATCTACATTGTCTTTAGAAAGCTATACACAAAAGCCCATGCATTAAAAGAGGCATCTTGGGGCGCCTGGGTGGGTCAGTGGGTTAATGCCTCTGCCTTCAGCTCAGGTCATGATCCCAGGGTCCTGGGATCGAGCCCCGCATCGGGCTCTCTGCTCGGCGGGGAACCTGCTTCCTCCTCTCTCTCTGCCTGCCTGTCTGCCTACTTGTGATCTTTGTCTGTCAAATAAATAAATAAAATCTTTAAAAAAATAAAAAAATAATAAAAGAGACATTTTGGTATACTAGAAAGTACAGTGGGGGCGCCTGGGTGGCTCAGTTGGTTAAGTCACTGCCTTCAGCTCAGGTCGTGATCCCGGAGTCCCGGGATCGAGTCCCACATCGGGCTCCCAGCTCCGCAGGAGTCTGCTTCTCCCTCTGACCTTCTCCCTTCTCATGCTCTCTCAAATAAATAAATAAAATCTTAAAAAAAAAACAAAAAAAGGCACAGTGGGTCAGAGCCTTACATTACATTCCAGTTCAGGTTGTGCCACTTACTATACATTACTTAATTTAGTACGAATAGGACATCAAAGGATCCTTTGTGATAGGTTGTGTTAACGTTTCTTTTTACACAACATATATTCACTATGAAAAAGAAATTCAGGGGCGCCTGGGTGGCTCAGTGGGTTAAAGCCTCTGCCTTCGGCTCAGGTCATGATCCCAGGGTCCTGGGATCGAGCCCCGCATCGGGCTCTCTGTTCAGCGGGAAGCCTGCTTCTCCCTCTCTCTCTCTGCCTGCCTCTCTGCCTACTTGTGATTTCTGTCTGTCAAATAAATAAACAAAATCTTTAAAAAAAAAAAAAAGAAAAAAAAGAAAAAGAAATTCAAATAATATAGATATATGCAGAGTTAAAAATGGAAGTTCCCTTTATATCTCCCCTCCCACCACCCAACAAGGAGCCTAAGAAAATACTAATAAAATGTTGTTGTGATTAACAAATCAGCTAACTGACCTGTTTCATTCACAGCTACTTGGACCCAGACAAACCTCCTCTGAATCTAACATCACTCAGAGATTCTAGAGTTTGAACTCAGCATAGTTACTAGATAGAAATTAGGGTTTTTTAAGTTTGGGGGTTAGTGCGTTGCATATAACACAAACAGTTACTCAATATTTAGCAAACAGTAAAGCAAACTAGGGTAATCATCACTGCTCTCCACTAAATATTCTAGCTGCCTTCCCAGGCACAGGCAAAACTGCACCTTCCCCATCCCTGTGACATGATTTAAGGCCACGCAATTTGCTCTGGCCAATGAAAAAGAAGTAGTAGTGATGGGGGCACCTGGGTGGCTCAGTCATTAAGTACCTGCTCTTGATCTCAGGATCATGAGTTCAAACCCTGCACTGGATTCCACACTGGGTGAGGAGCCTAGATTTAAAAAAAAAAAGGGGGGGGGTGCGCCTGGGTGGCTCAGTGGGTTAGGCCACTGCCTTCGGCTCAGGTCATGATCCCAGGTCCTGGGGTTCGAGCCCCACATTGGGCTTTCTGCTCAGCAGGGAGCCTGCTTCCTCCTCTCTCTCTGCCTGCCTCTCTGCCTACTTGTGATTTCTCTCTGTCAAATAAATAAATAAAATCTTTAAAAAAAAAAAAAAGGTGATATATGTCTCTTCCAACTTTTTTTTTTTTAAGATTTTATTTATTTGACAGAGAGAGAGAGATCACAAGTAGGCAGAAAGGCAGGCAGAGAGAGAGAAGAGGAAGCAGGCTCCCTGCGGAGCAGAGAGCCCGATGTGGGACTCAATCCCAGAACTCTGAGATCATGACCTAAGCTGAAGGCAGAGGCTTAACCCACTGAGCCACCCAGGCGCCCCTGTCTCTTCCAACTTTTAAAGTTTCCATTAGTATTTGATTCCTCATTCCTCTTCCCCATGCAATGGCATCTGCCAACTTTCCAGCCTGGGTGTCTGGTTACAAAAGATGGGCACAGCCCCTCTCTTACCTCCCGCCAAGCCCTTCCACCAACATACATGCAATGATCCACACTGAACATGTACTGTGAGTGACAAACTTTTGATGGGTTATTCCACTAAGATCGGGGCAGCGGGGGGCTATTGTTACCAACCCATAACCTAGTCTACCCTAACCAGACAGACCAACTGATTCTTAAATTAATGTAAAAAAATAGGCAAGAAAGGAGACCCAGGAATATTCTGAAAATGAAGAGCAATGAAGAACCAGCCCTACTAGTTAGCAGCAATAATAAACTGTTAAAATGATAATACTAACTATATGCCAAACACTGTTCTAAGAACTTTATATACATGAACTCATTTATACCTTATAACAACCTAATCAAATAGGTATTATCATCATCTCCAATTTACAAATAAGGACACAAAACTATAGGGATGTTAAGTAACTTGGCAAAGGACACACAGCTAAGGAAGTGGTAAAGACAAGATTTTAAAGCAAAGCAGTTTAGCACAAGTCCATATTCTTAACCACCATGCTATCCCACACATTATAGAAAGTACCACAGTTAGGAGGCACCGGAGTGGCTCAGTCAATTTGAACATCCAACCCTTGGTTTTGGCTCAGATCATGATATCAGGGTCATGAGATTGAGTCCCACATGGGGCTCCATGTCTGCTTCAGATTCTTTCTCCTTTTCCTTCCCCTTTTGCCCCTCCCTGCTAACGCATGCACTCTCTCTCAAATAAAATCTAAAAAAAAAAAAAAAAAAAAAGATACCAAAATTAAAACAGCATGTACTGGCACATAATTAGACAGGCAAATCATCAGAACAGAAAATCCAAAAATTGAATTAAATGTGCACAAGATTTTTAGTATACAAAAAGGTGAATAAAAGATAGTTTATTCGGGGTGCCTAGGTGGCTCAGTTAAATGTCTATCTTCAGCTCAGGTTATGATCCAAAGGTCCTAGAATTGAGCCCCACATCAGGTTCCCTGCTTTGCAGGGAGTCTGCTTCTCCCTCTGCCTGTCGCTCCCCTTGCTTGTGCTCTCTCTCTCACACTCTGCCAAATAAATAAATAAAAGCTTTAAAAAAAAAAAAAAAAAGATAGTTTATTCAGTAAGTGGTTATTATGAAATATCCATATCCTTTCTTGTCATCAAGCTCAATTCAAGGCATTTATCCTATAGCTACACTAACATGTTTGAAAAAAAAAATAAGGCTTTTCATCCCTATAATGAAATGCTATGCATGCAAAAAAAAAAAAGAAGCAAGTTCTTTATTTACTAACATGAAAGAATCCCCAAGATAAATTAAGTTGAAAAAGCCAAGGTGCAAAACAATGCATACATACATGTTTCCACTGGTCTTAAAAAAAAAGGGGGGGGGGGGGGGGCGCCTGGGTGGCTCAGTGGGTTAAAGCCTCTGCCTTCAGCTCAGGTCATGATTCCAGGGTCCTGGGATCGAGCCCCACATCCGGCTCTTTGCTCAGCAGGGAGCCTGCTTCCTCCTCTCTCTCTGCCTGCCTCTCTGCCTACTTGTAATCTCTGTCAAATAAATAAATAAAATCTTAAAAAAAAAAAAATTAAAAAAAAAAAAAGGATTGGGGAGATATACAGGCATACACATACATATATACTGTATCTCTGGAAGTATACACAAGACCCTGGTGAATGGATTGCCAAAATTTGAGTGGCCAGGGGAAAGGAAGTGGCGGGAACATTTCTGTACCATATGAATTTTAAACCATGTAAAGATACTGACCATTCAATAAATAGACAAATTATTTAAATTTTAAAAGAGTAAGACTGAGCCATTTAGCAGCAAGGATTAATGCCAAAAGAATATATTGAGAGTTTTCATGATAAAGAGAAGCTCACAGTGATTACACTCCATATACAAGTTAAAACCGAGAAAGCCAGCTGGAAGAAAAGGAAAACTGAACAGATGTACACAGCAAAAAAGATGCCAAAACCTTGCAGCCTCCAAAAGAGAAGGATGGAGCACGCAGTCTCAATTTCTAGTTGCTTACCGGCTCCAGTTTCCATAAGGACCAGCTGCACAATGATTCCTATCTACGGAGTGTCATGATCCCCAGGGCACCCACATACAACTCTCCCTTCTACCACCTTCTGGAGTTAGCACCACTGGTTCGCCATTCCTTTTTACCTTAGAACCCCTAGCTAGCTCTTCTACCTATATGAATGAGAAAGTACTTTAGGATGACTTCCAAGTGCCCCTTGTAGAGAAGAAAAATTATGATTTACCTAAGTGCTAGAGATAACTAATCAGAATGCTGATAATTGTATCAAAACAGAATAAAACTACAAACTACACTTACCTATATATCCAGAAGCAATGAAATCTGGTAACTAAACGGAGGCACAGAACAAATCTAAGTACAATATACTACCTTGTATTAAGGCCTCAACATGGTCATAATTGTTATTTAAATCATTTAGAACTTATAAAACTTAAGTATATTAACCAATAAAAATACTAGCCATTTTGGTTAAGTTGCTTTTTCTACCACTTTTTTTTCTATCGCTTTGTTGCTTTTTTATCATTTTTTGAGCAATTTTATCATTCACCATGCACTCTCTGGGAATTTTATACATAATCATTTTCACTGTACTGTAAAGTAGGTACTATTAGCATGACTATCTTACAGATGAAGAAACAGAGAAAATAAGTAACTTGTCCAGAAATACTATTTCCAAGGTCTCCCAAGGTTCTAAATTTGTCATACCTTTGTCAAGATACCAAAGTCACAAATGTAATCCAGGCTTTAAACCCACACAGTCTAACACCAGAATCCTTGCTGTTAACAGCATGCTTAAAAATGGCTGCAACTCTGACTGATGTTTACAACGGAAAGCACTCAACGAGGGAACCCAAATGCTTCAAGAATTCCAAGTGTAAAAAATCTGTTCACATCAAGATCAGAGAGCAAACATAGTCATTCTTGGTAGATCAGTAATCTCTTAAGTATAACATATATTTTTTTTTAGATTTTATTTATTTGACTGACAGAAATCACAAGTAGGCAGAGAGGCAGGCAGAGAGCCCAATGTGGGGCTTGATCCCAGGACCCTGGGATCACGACCTGAGCTGAAGGCAGAGGCTTTAATCCACTGAGCCACCCAGATGCCCCCGTAAGAGATTCTTAATTTCACAAAACAAACTCAGGGTTGCTGGGGAGGCGGGGCAGGGATAAGGTGGCTGGATTATGGACACTGGGGAGGGTACGTGCCATGGTGAGTGCTGTGAAATGTGTAAGCCTGATGATTCACGGACCTGTACCCTGGGATAAATAATACATTATATGTTAATATAAAAAAAAATCTCTATAGCCAAGGTGGGGCTCGAACTCATGACCCTGAGATCAAGAGTCACATGCTCTACTGACTGAGCCAACCAGGTGCCCCCTGGGGGGGGAAATTTTTTTTTTTAAGTAAACTCTATGCCCAGCTTGGAGCCCAACACATGCCTTGAACTCACAACCCTGAAAGCAAGACCGGAGCTGACATCAAGAGTTGGACACTTAATTGACTGAGCCACTTATAAGGGATACCTAAAAATACTTAAAAAGTGCTAAATTTATAGTTGCTACCAAAAAACCCAAAAATATTTATTGAATGTTTGCAGTACCTAGCTCACAATGACTCTCCTGCAAAGTCTTTCTCATACATGGTATGTCCACAGCAGCCCAACACATTCTAGGTCAGAGGTAATTTTACCCCCAGAAGGACACCAGCAGTATCTACAGACATTTTTTGGTCATCACGATTAGAAAGTGAGCGCTACTGACATTTAGTTATTAGGAGCCAGAGATGCTGCTAAACATCCTACAAGGCACATGACAGTCCCCACTACCACAACGACAAAATCCAGCCCCAAGTGTCAATATTATGGAAACTGAGAAATCCTATGATGGGTGAACTGACCACCAATCACAGTGACTGTCCAGGGAGTTTAGAAATGAGACTAAGAAATGAAAGTTTACTATAAACCATCCTCTTGATCAAAGAAATTTTAAAGAATTGGAAAGTGTGATATGAACTGAATGCCTAAGAGGGAAGAATCAAGTGAGTAAATAGTTAAAACAAAAGTCAGCAAATAAATATTGCCTGAGTTTCTAGCAGCCTTTCACTTCCTGTTTCTGGACCAGCCTAGCTGCATTCCTGTACTTGAGCAGCCAATGTCCCCATATAAATTTTCTATAGATTACATCATCTAGAATTGGTCTCTATTACTTTTAATCAAGAGTCCTACTCACACATATCACCCAAAGAAAACTGCTAAGGTAGAGAAGACTTGACTACAGTACACAATAGTTCAACACTGTTAAATCAGAAATAAATAAGTGAATCAAATCAATTTGGTGAAATTTTATAATAATGGGAACCAATAGTGAGATAAAGAAAAAAGATCAATGACTACTAATCTACAAATATATGGATAGCAGAGGAAATATGTTAGGCAAATAATGTGAAAACCAGGAAAATAGTCAAAACGTCCTAAACTAACTCGGGGGGGGGGGGTGGGGGTGGGAGAGATAGGGTAGCCGGGTGATGGATGATGGGGAGGGTATGCGCTATGCTGAGTGTTCTGAACTGATGAATCACAGACCTGTACCCCTGAAACAAATAATACATTATATGTTAATAAAAAAAAAAAACTTCCTAAATTAGGAAGACAACCAAAATCCAAATATATAGGTGGTACATTACGTATAGATTCAGAAATAATCCTTTAAGATAGATTTCTCAAAGATCTACCTATTAAGCTCTTGAGCTTTAAAAGGAAAAATTTTATGTAACTCAATAGCACAAAAATTCTATCAAAAAATGGGCAGAGGAGGGGCACCTGGGTGGCTCAGTGGGTTAAAGCCTCTGCCTTCGGCTCAGGTCATGATCCCAGGATCCTGGGATCGAGCCCTGCATCGGGCTCTCTGCTCAGCAGAAAGCCTGCTTCCTCTCTCTCTGCCTGTTTCTCTGACTACTTGTGATCTCTGTCTGTCAAATAAATAAATAAAAAATCTTTAAAAAAAATTTTTTTTAAACGGGCAGAGGAAATGAACATCTTTCCAAAGACACACAAAGAGCCAACAAGGATATGTTTCATATCGTTGTGCTGAAAAATCACTAATCAGAAAAATGTCAGTCAAAAACCACAATGAGATATCATCTCACACCTGTTAGAATAGCTATAACCAAAAAAGATGAGATGACCAGTGTTATCACCCTTGTGCATTGTTGGTGGGAATGTAAACTGGTAGAGCCACTATGGAAAATAGCATGAAGGTTCCTCAAAAAAATTAAAAAATAGAACTACCATATGAAGCCAGCAATTCCACTTCTAAGTTTGTACCCAAAAAATGACACTTAAAATTACAACAATTATAAAATGCCCACAAATAAGCCTAACAAGAAATATCCAAAACAGTAACTGAAAACTCTTTTTTTACTTAAAGACATTTTTTACTTATAGGCAAAAGGATACCACACTCTTCGAATTAAGTACACAATGATGCAATAGTGTCAATTTGCCTGTAAATTAACCAGTAATTTAATAGAATTATTATCCAAATCCCATCAAGATTTCTAAATCTTAACAATCTAAATCCTAGTGATCTTTGAAGGTCCTAATAGTAATATCCAAATATATTTTGAAAAAGAACACAATGATGGGGAGCTACCCAAATAAACACATATGCTTTAAGCTTATAATCAAATTATTATAACTAAAATAATATGTAAAACAAATGTGTAGGAAGAGAAAGATGAACGGAATCATGGAGATAATTTTTCAAAGGTATGTACATTTGAGATTTTGACATATGAGAAATATGGCTCTTCAAAGCAGTGGGAACTGATAAGCTATTTTGTTAGTATTAGTACAATGGAAAAATATTAAGTTGGTTCCAACCAACCAACCAACATCAATGAATGAATGGATGGATGGATGGATGAATATTTCTACATAAGTTCAAGTTGGTAATGTAAAGGGAAAAAAATACCAGAAGAGAAAAACAGGAGATCTTTGATAATCTTGTAAACAAATATTCATCAACTTAAAAAAATGGCTAATATCTAAACAAAATGGTTATTATATGTATCTAAATCATGCAAATCAAAGCTGTTGAAAAGAATGGCAGATTTGACACATACTGGTATAGAAAGGTCTTCGAGATACATTAAATACAAAAAAAACAAATCCGGGAGAGAAAAATTCATACAGTACAATGCTATTTATGAAATGGCAAGAGAACTCTAAGTATGTACATTTTTATACATGTAAATATATACAAAGTTCTGGGAAAATACAAATCAAACCATGAACAGTACTTACCTCTAACAACAGAACAGGAGAATGGTGGGAATATCAAGGAGGACTTTTAGTCTTGGTTATATGCTTCTGTATTAATTTGATCTTTTATATTGAGATACCTCTTCATAGGTTTATATACAATTAAAAATACAATCACAGGGGCGCCTGGGTGGCTCAGTGGGTTAAAGCCTCTGCCTTCGTCTCAGGTCATGATCCCAGGATACTGGGATTGAGTCCCGCATCGGGCTCTCTGCTCAGCAGGGAGCCTGCTTCCTCCTCTCTCTCTCCCTGCCTCTCTGCCTACTTGTGATCTCTGTCTGTCAAATAAATAAATAAAATCTTAAAAAAAAAAATACAATCTCAAAACAAAAAGAAAGCTACTTAACAAAAACCTTCATGTATCAACCTTTCTTTCCTATAAGAAACACGTAAGTGCAGGTGCCTGGGTGGCTCTCTGGGTTAACCGTTCAACTCTTGGTTTTAGCTCAGGTCATGATCTCAGGGTTATGAGATCAAGCCCTGGGTCCAGCTCTGTGCTCAGCATGGAGTCTCCTTGTCCCTTTCCCTCTGCTCCTTCCTCTCTCTCAAATGAATAAATAAAAATCTTGAAAGAAACAAAGAAAGAAAGAAAAAGGGACTCCTAGGTGGCTCAGTCAGTTAAGATCTGCCCTCCACTCAGGTCTTGATCCTGGGGTCCTGGAATCAAGTCTCGCATCATCATGGGGCTCTTTGCTCAGCAGGGAGCCTACTTCTCCCTGACTGCCGCTCTCCCTGCTTGTGCTCTGACAAATGAATAAATCTTAAAAAAGAAAGAAACAAACAAACAGATGGGTGATACCAACTGTGCCTGTTAGTATGCTAGTTTTAGGAAAATGTTTTCTTAGTAATTATCTAGAACCACAAAATGCTAAGTGGCAATCTTTAGTCCTAACTCAGTATTGTTATTTTAATTTGCTGGAATTAGCATAGAGAGAGGAACAGGCTAACAGACAGTATGCATACATACTATATATTAGATGAAGCCACAGATCATTTTCTTTGACCCTGACCACATCAAGTGAAAGGTTTCTGAAACGCCCCTGTCTTTGGAAAGCAAACCAGAGAATATAAATTGCCTGGCTGGGCCTGTGGAGCTTAAAACCCCATACTGGCAGAGTTCACCATGGAGAAGCCAGCAATTCCACCACCACAGACTCAGCACACTTACAGCATGAAGCAAAGAGGCACAGGGAGGGCTTAACAGATTCCTAAGTTTTTAGCAACCAAAATGACATGTGGCACAGTATTGTATTTAATGTGTATCAACCTATGTATTTGAGTGAAAGTTTAAGCAAAACAATACTGAGAAATTTTTCTAACTAGTGCAATAATCATAAATTTACACACTGAAATTATGCACTCAACTCAAAAAGGCAGGATTAGCAACCAAGGGTTATTGTATACAGTATCACACTTCCACACATGCAGACACACAAACCAGTAAGGATGTTCACTAACATCTAGTTAAGCAGCATCAGTCTCTTGGACAGCTGTTCTAAATTACACCTGATCATGATCCCAGGGCCCTGGGATCGAGCCTACATCGGGCTCTCTGCTCAGCAGGGAGCCTTGCTTCCCCTTCTCTCTCTCTGCCTGCCTCTCTGCCTACTTGTGATCTCTGTCAAATGAATAAAATCTTTAAAGAAAAGATAAATAAATAAATTACACCTGAAAAATTCTCTCAGAGGCATTAAAATAGGCAATTACTGGGGGCACCTGGGTGGCTCAGATGGTAAAGCATCTGCCATGGGCTCAGGTGATGATCTCGGGGTCCTGGAATGGATCCCCACATCCGGCTCCCTACTCAGTGGGGAGTCTGCTTCTCCCTCTCCCTCTGCCCCCAATTTATTCTAATAAATAAGTAAAATCTTAAAAATCTTAATTTCTAAAAAGCAAAGAGAAGAGAGTTGTAATCTATAAGACGGAGAAAGTATAAAATTATATAAAATATGACATATATTAATATATTAATATAAGTCCCATGTTAAATTATATAAAACATAAAATTTTAAGGGGTGCCTGTGTGGTTCAGCTGGTTAAGCATCTGCCTTCAACTCAGGTCATAATCCTAGGGTCCTGGGATCAAACCCCATGTCAGGCTCTGTTCAGCAGGGAGTGTGCTTCTCCCTCTCCCTCTGCCTGCTATTTCACCTGCTTGTGCTCTCATTCTCCATCAATTACATAAAATCTTTAAATATATATATTTTTACATATAAATATATAAATGTACATACTACACAAGCAAACACACACACACGGTTTTAAGTATGAAATACCAGTAACACTAAGCCTAGAAGTTAGGACCATAGTTCCACATTACAGTGAGATTCCAAATAGCATCATGAGTACTTACTGCTCCCTTTGTTACACCATAATATTGGAGTCTCAATTCAAAGCCACAGAATATACAGACCGAACTCTGGCCTACCATTCTGAAAACCTCATCACTGGTCCCAAGAGAGATTTTAAAAAACTAAAACTCACAGATACAGATGTACGTGGACACATCCTCCAAAAGGCCCAAAATACACCGAAAACATAGTTACAAATAGGTATGCCAGTATCTTTGGGCTCTAATCTCTTTCAGCTGGCAAGCAGGGGTTTACACGTTTAAATGAAAAAACATGCGTGGCACAGAGCAGGCAACAGGTGGCAATTCTTTCTTCACCACTTTTTCTAAAAACCGAGGCCCACCCTAAATCTGTCACCAGAAGCCTGTGTCCTACCTTCCTTCTCCCTAATACTCTAGATTCTTTCAAAAGTAGTCTCTCAACAGACCTCCAAACATATGAGCTTTCAGAGATCAAAAAAAGCTGAGGCCAAAGCAAAAAGACATCTCTCCTTGTGCCTCCAAAAGATGGCGTAAGATGGTGGACGCTTGCAAACAGACACACTCGATTTGGAACAAATGGACTTTTGAACCAGTTTTAAGTAGAACAGAATCAATACGTTAGATTTTCTGACACAAATGACAATCTTTGAATAACCCTGATTCATTACTATTCTTCATTTCACATCAAAGTGTTCTCTTAGTTCTCAAACTGTTGCCCCCAACAAGAAGCATCAGCAATACCTGGAAATCTGTCAGAAATGCAAATTCTTAAATCCCACCTCAGACCTGAATCAGAACCACTGGGGATGGGACCCAGCAATCTGTATTTAACAAACTCCCCACATTAAAGTTTGAGAACTATTCTATAAAATCTGGTGAAGACTCTACAGTGAAACTCCAAATTCACCTATTCCAAAAGAAATCTGTTAACATTGATAAGGTTAACATTCTCAAGTATTCTGAAATCTCCTATGTGTAGTATATGATAAAAAGCACATCCGACTCACAAAATCAATATAAAAGTCCTACTAAACATGCTTTTAAAAATAAATTTTACAATGAGAGGTAAAAATAATGCAAGAAAGCACAAAAAGGTCTCAAAGGATATCAGATGAAGGAAGTTATATTATGAAGTCATTAAATATTAACCAGAAAACAAATGTGCCAGCTCAGAATGAGGTCTCTACCTAAACATTACATTTGCATTGGCCTGTGTTTCTGGTTCACCTTCTCCAGGGGAAAAAAAAAAAAACATTCCTATAAAAAGAGTGAGTGAAAAAGAACCATGGACTACGTGTCCTCTGACTGATACCCAGCCCCTAAGACAAATCATTCTAAGAGAATAACACTTAAAACACTAATTCAGGGGCACCTGGGTGGCTCAGTGGGTTAGGGCCTCTGCCTTCGGCTCAGGTCGTGATCCCGGGGTCCTGGGATCGAGCCCCACATCGGTCTCTCTGCTCAGCAGGGAGCCTGCTTCCCCCTCTCTCTCTGCCTGCCTCTCTGCCTACTTGTGATTTCTGTCTGTCAAATAAATAAATAAAATCTTTTAAAAAAATAAAATAAAATAAAATAAAAAACTAATTCAGGGGCGCCTGGGTGGCTCAGTGGGTTAAGCCTCTGCCTTCGGCCGGGGTCATGATCTCAGGGTCCTGGGATCCAGCCCTGCATCAGGCTCCTGCTCGTGGTGAAGTCTCCTTCTCCCTCTCCCTCTGTTGCTCCCCCTGCTCAGGGTCTCTCTCTCTCAAGTAAATAAATAAAAATCTTAAAAAATAAATATATGTGCACCCCTATGTTTACTGCAGCATCATGTACAGTAGCCAAGATATGGAAGCAGCCCAAGTGTCCAACCACAGATGAATGGATAAATATGTGGTGTACACACACACACACACACACAATTAGAGTATTACTCAGCCATAGAAGATGATGAGATCTTGCCATTTGCGACAACATGGATGGACCTGGAGGATATTATGTTGGTGAAAAACAAATACCATATGATTTCACTTACATATAGAATCTAAAAAACAAACGAATGAACAAGAAGAAGAATCAGACCTATAAACAGAGAACTGATGGTTGCCAGAGCAGAGGAAGGTGGGGGGGGGGAGGATGAGCAAAATAGGTGAAAGGGTGTGGGAGATACAGGCTTCCAGTTACAGACGTTACAGGAATAAAAAGCACAGCATGGGGAATATATTCACTGGTCCTGTCATAGTGCTGTACGGTGACAGATGGTAGTTACACATGTGGTGAGCATAGCATAATGTATATAATTGTTGAATCTCTATGTTGTACTCCTGAAACTAATGTAACATTGTGTACTAACTATAATTCAAATTGGAAGAAAGGAAAAAAAGAGGGTAACATTTACTTTCAGAGAAAGTAAGGCCTAATGTGAATTCAGGTCCCCAAAAGTTCCTTTTTTTTTCTTTTTAAAGATTTTATTTATTTGACAGAGAGAGAGAAATCACAAGTAGGCAGAGAGGCAGGCAGAGAGAGAGGAGGAAGCAGGCTCCTGGAGGAGGAAGCAGGACCTGCTTCAGGTCCTCCCAGGACCCTGGGATCATGACCTGAGCTGAAAGCAGAGGCTTTAACCCACTGAGCCACCCGGGTGCCCCTTCCCTACCTTTTTGATGCTTTCTCAAAGTCAGGAGTCACCTCAGAGGAAAAAATACTCAGAGAAAATAGAGACTTAAAATGTAAGTGGTAAGACAATGCTATGCTTTAGCACGCCCTCAAAATGACAACAGCAGTGTTTTAGTTTACAAAACATGCTCACATACAACTGACACAATCTCTACAACTATCTCAAGATAAATAACAACACTCCTACTTGTCGAGTACTTCGTACATAATTTTATGAGGCTGGGAGCTGTAACTCTTTAGCAATGTCAGAAGACACGATGTGAATGCAATTCTACCTCTAAAAACCATGTTCTCTAAATCTCTTCACTAGAGCAAAATTTGGAGGCAAAGCCATGAGTTTCAGGTCCATAATTTAACAGTTATGTGACCTTAGGAAGTCATTTAATTCCTTTCTCCTTACCATCTATAGTACGGAAGATCAATACCTGCCCCTACCTATTTCAGAGTAAACAGCATAGTTTTAAAGATCGAACGAGATAAAGGACATAAAATGTCTTCATACACTCTAAAAATACGTACACAAATATAATTATCATCATTATTCCTGATTTTGGTAAAGAATGGACAGGAGAAAAGAGAACAGTGAAAGGGGGTTGCAGGATGGTTTTGTTTGGCTTTGCCTTCTTTTTAAGCATGCTAAAGACCTTTAAGAAGGATCTTCAGACTTCATAATTTACCTAGGACCTTACTGTCCACTGGGCTGTGAGAACAGAATCTGTATTATTTTATCACTTTGCTCTAAATACGGACACAGTTATATATTTGTAACTTCTGCACACTTCAAGGTTAATAAAAATGTAACAGCTTATTTCTTTTTAAAAGTTTAGTTTCTCATAAGAATCAGTGACCATGGAGCACCTGGATGGCTCAGTTGGTTAAGCATCTGCCTTTGGCTCAGGTCATGGTCCCAGGGTCCTGGGATGGAGAGCCATTTCGGGCTCCCTGCTCAGCAGGGAGAAGCAGACTTTTCCCTCTAACTTTCACCCCAACTTGTGCTCTCTCTCGCTCATTCTCTCTTTCTCTCAAATAAATAAATAAATAAAATCTTCGGCAGGGAAGAAGAAAAAGAAGAATCAGTGATCACATTGGGGTGCCTGGCCGGCTCAATCAGAAGAATATGCAACTCTTGATCTTTGAGCCCTGATTTCAAGCCCCATACTGGGTGTAGAAATTACTTAAAGTTGTTAAAAAAAAAAAAAATTAGTGACCACTGTACTAGGCCACCAAAACTACAATTAAAATTCTCTTGAGGGGCACTGGGTGGCTCAGTGGGTTAAAGCCTCTGCCTTAGGCTCAGGTCATGATCTCAGGGTCCTGGGATGGAGCCCCGCATCGGGCTCTCTGCTCTGCGGGGAGCCTGCTTCCCTCTCTCTCTGCCTGCCTCTCTGCCTACTTGTGATCTCTCTCTGTCAAATAAATAAATAAAATCTTTAAAAAAAAAAATTCTCTTGCAACAGCCTTCCTATTCTTTTCTACAGTACCATTTTCAACCTGGGGTGCCCACATCTTTCATTCTGCAAAGATTAAAACATGAAGTATAGATCCAAAATAAACAAATAAGTAAATCCATTTAAAATGATGAAATTGATTTAAGAGGAGTTATTCAAAACTTCATAATTTAAGGTTCATTTTTAGTAGTACTTTCAGCAAATGAGAGAAGCTGAAGTGAAATCACTCAACTGTTGCAAGGTCTGTCAGTTATAAAAAAAAAAAAAAAAGAAGTATTAACCCCAGATTACTAGTGACAAAACAGCAACTCACCAAAAAGGTTCAATAGCGGAGTTCAGAGAAGTCATACAGCACTCACTCCTTTCATACCAAAGCCAGCCCTATTATTTTTATTCCTTCTCAATTATTTTCATAAAAATCACTTCTGGAGGGGCACGTGGGTAGCTCAGTGGATTAAGCCGCTGCCTTTGGCTCAGGTCATGATCTCAGGGTCCTGGGATGGAGTCCCGCATCGGGCTCTCTATTCAGCAGGGAGCCTGCTTCCCCCGCCCCCGCCTCTCTGCCTACTGGTGATCTCTCTGTCTAATAAATAAAATCTTAAAAAAAAAAAAAATCACTTCTGGAGAGGCAAATTATTATAACTTTCCCATATATTAACAATAAAAAATACCATGTCTTTCTACAGAAGAAATATCATGGACTCAAAGCCACTTCTATAACATCTATACATTTTTACTGATTAACTACAAACAATATTTGATCTATATCTAAACCCACATGTAAGCTCAAAAGTCTGCCAGACCTAATAATTTCCTATATGAAATTATGTGCTAATATCTCAATTCTGAAACTCAAGAGCACTATTTGTACACTACTTCCAGGATTCAGATTTTTTATGTAAATGTCAAATGACAGGTTCAGAAGCTTTAGAATCTGACTCATTTAGTCATTCAATTCAGAATCTACCAGGTGTTGTTGTTGTTTTAATTTTATTTATTTGAGAGAGAGTGAGCAAGAGAGAGAGAGAGAGAGAGATCACAGGCACAGGGCAGAGGGCTGAGCAGGGAGTGGGACTCCCAGGACCACTGAGCCCATGACCTAAGCCCAAGGCAGACACTTAACCAGTGGAGCCACCCAGGCGCCCCTCTACATTTTCCTAAGCAGCAGTTCTCAACTAGGAGCAATTCTGCTCCATGTCCCCTGGCGTGAGATGGGGGGCAATGTCTGGAAACATTTCTGGTTGTCACAACTGGAGGCAAGGGTTGCCAGAAGAGGTTCTACTGGCATCTAGTAAGTAGAGGCCAGGATGCTGCTAAACATCCTACAAACCATAGGATACCCCTCCCCCCAACAAGGAACAATCCATCCCAAAATATCTATAGTGCCAAGGCTGAGACACTCATCTATAGAAAAGTTTATAAACACTTTGGAGCACCTGGGCAGCTCAGCCGGTTAAACATCTGCTTTCAGCTTAGATCATGATCCTGGAGCCCCAAGATCAAGTCCCTCAACAGGCTCTATGCTCAGCGGGGAGTCTGCTTCTCTCTCTGCTCCTCACCCTGCTTGTGCACCCACAGGTGCTCTTTCTCTCTAACACACTCTTTCTCTCTCAAATAAAGTAAAATCTTAAAAAAAAAATAAACTAAGTACCAGAAAAAAATTTTTTTTAAAGATTTTAATTATTTATTTGACACAGAGAGATCACAGGTAGGCAGAGAGGCAGGCAGAGAGAGAGGAGGAAGCAGGCTCCCCGCAGAGCAGAGAGCCCGATGTGGGGCTCGATCCCAGGACCCTGAGATCATGACCTGAGCCTAAGGCAGAGGCTTTAACCCACTGAGCCACCCAGGCGCCCCATTAGTACCAGAAAATTTTTAAAGAAGTTTATAAACACTCATCTGTCTAGAAACAGTACTCTATCTTTATTTCCTATATTATCTGCTAATGACAGTCTTTTCATACTAAACTTCAGCAACAAACTTACCCTGTCCCATCCTTTCGATCTGCTTCTGACTTCCAAAATTGTTGACAGAATAATTATTACTTCAGCCAATTTCAAAACCTCCTAGTCTCTGACTCACCCCTAAAAATATACTATTTTATAATAGTAGTGGTAGTAATCACAGCAGTTAACGATATTAACTCTTACTATTGGTCAGGCAATAAGTGCCTTATGAATATTAACTAATTTAGTCTTGGTACTATTATTAATGGTGCTCTTATCCCCATTTTACCAATGGAGTCCAAGGCATAAAAAGTTAAATAATTGCCCAGAATCACACAAATAAACAGGTGAGGCAGGTTTCAAATCCAGGCAGAACGGCCGCAGAGTTCATGCCCTTAATAAATACTCCAAAGTGATCTCTCTTCTTTCGTCCTCTATACTGAATCATGAAGTCCTTCAAGCTCTATAAGGGACAGCAACATTCCCAGAGCCCAGTTAGATAATAGGTAGTCAAAAAAACTTTTGTTTATTGAATGAAATATCCCTCAAACTTACTCCTATTTCCTTTGCCTCCACTTAAGGCCAGTCTTTCAGCATTACACACCTGGGTTTGCTGATATATCCTATGAATTCGCCAATCATGTAAACTGACATAAACTCCTCTGCCACATTTTCCATCACCCGGGCCCAATCAAACATATCCAAAGCTTTCTTGCCATCACTTCAATTAGAATCATAAAATCTTAGAGTCAGAAGGTACCTTAGGAATCATCCAATCCTACATTTTGCAGATAAAGAAACCCAAAGATGGCAAGTAACTAAATCACACAGCCAGGTGGAGCCAGAACCAGAACTTGATTCCTGCAGTTTTTGCTCTAGGATTGACTCCTGGAGAACTTGCTTCATTCCCAACAGATGTCTCCTCACTACCCCACCAAGAAATGATGTTAATTCCCACTGTTTATACTCAAGTTGTCTCTCCTCCCCAGCCTGCCCTCTTTCCCTTGCTCCATAGATCCAAATCCTTCCATCCTTCAAAATCTCTTCTTATTCTGTTCTTCATGACATTCCTCCTTCTCTGAAAAGTTTGTCTTCAATAAGACGCTGGAGGAAGAAAATCACTGTTGCCTGCTGGGCCAAGTTTAATGCATTCTAACACTTACCATAAAGCTAGGCTACTTGGATGACCTTCCCTGAAAGCATGCCATCCATTCCTCCCTCCATTGTTCTAGAAAGTCATTTTAATAAAGACTAACTCACATATAACACCTTCATAAAATGTGCATATATATGGAAGAGAAGCTCACTCACATCTTTAACAGTAGACATGTAACACCTAAATAGCCCCAAATCACTTGTTATCTTCTCCATATAGAAACAACTCTATTTCTTCCTCCTCTTCCGTACACTGTGCAATTTGGACACCCTCTTTTATTCTTTATTATTAGTGAAACTCATTTGCTACCCCTCATCCAACCTCAACTATCCAGTCCTTTATATAATAAGTCATATCTATCTCTTCAGCCTAAGGTCTTATGGTATCCCAACCCCCTGAAGGTCAATTTGTTTTCCCCCCTCCCCACTCTTCCTTCCTCTAGAAAACTGGTCCCAAAAGTAGTGTGGGTGCAGCTCAGAGGAAGCACAAAAACATCTACTTGGCTGCAGGAAAAAAAATATATTGGAATTCTCATTATAGGGGCACCTGGGTGGCTCAGTGGGTTAAGCCTCTGCCTTCGGCTCAGGTCATGATCTCAGGGTCCTGGGATCGAGCCCCACATCAGTCTCTCTGCTCAACAGGGAGCCTGCTTCCCCCCCTCTCTCTACCTGACTCTCTGCCTACTTGTGATCTCTTTCTCTCTGTCAAATAAATGAATAAATAAAATCTTAAAAAAAAACCTCATTATACTTACTGTTTTCATCTCATGCCTTCCTAAATTCTATTTCTGAGTGCATTTATAAGTTACATAACATATTGGTACAGAAGAACAAGTACATATATAATTAACGATAACAAATTCTTGGGAGTCTGTGCTCTTTTACTGATAAGAGGATATGATCAAAAGAGCTGGGAGACAACCATTCTAAAAATACCTTGATAAGGAGGCCAAAGTAATAGGTCCCAAACTATACAGAAGATTTATGTACATACGCACACACTGTAGGAAGAAAACTCTTGTGCATATCCAAAGTCCTAACCATGCCCACCAACCTCTAACCCCTGCCGGGTTCTCAGAATCGCGTCCTACTCAAAAGAGAACGTAGGACAGTCTGGCAATGCCTTTCATTTCCAGTCTGGGCGGGGGGTGGGGGGGGGTGGAAATCCCAAAAGCGCTGAGATACTACCCTTATCTTTGTATTTCAAGTCACTGCTCACTATTCTGACACTGTTCACAGTCTGACTTATACGTGTATATACTTTATACGCCACCAGCTCCTGAGATTCAGTTCCTATTTCCAAATCCCTCGAGGCACAACCGGTTCCCTTCGCTAACGACCGATTTACACTAACACCTACTGGACTGAGCTCACACCTCCCAGCATCCTTGCCTCCCCAGGGCATACTACCCACCGTCTTCCCCGAGCCACACAGTGTGTCCCAGGGTAGAGGACAGTCCATCCACCGCCCCTCAGACCACTTCTCTTCCCTTCTCCGCCCCCAGGAGCTGCCAGCCAGGCTGGAGACGGGAGGGGGGAGGGGTGTGACTCGCCTCCCGCGACTGGCCCAGATGGCAGCGGATTCCGCCCCCACTCTCAGGCACCCCGCCACCCCTAGACCCCTTAGAGCTGCCTGTCTCCTTCCCACCCCGCCCCAACCCCACCCCCGGCCTCCCCCACGCCCTCACGCCAGCTCCCACACACACTCACCATGCTGGGTGAAGATATTGAAGCCGGCCTCTGTGGTGCGCCCCGCCAGGTCCCGCCTGCGGCCGGAGGGCCTGGCTGTACTGCTGACCCGGATCCCGCGAGGTTGCGGCTGCTGAAGCCCGGGAGCCTCCCCAACGCGGCCCACCTGCTGCCCCATCCCTGCGCTCGTGTACTCCCGCGCCCCCGCCGACCCCAGGTCACATTCCTACTCGGCTTCGGCCTCGGGCTCCCGGCGCTGCTTCGGCCTCTCCTTCCCAGCCCAGGCCCCGGCCCCGAGCGGTAGGGCCGTCGGCGGTTCCGCACGCGGACTCCTCAAAGCAGCCGCCGCGCTGCCTCTCGGCGACTCACAGATTGTCCTTCTCGCTCCTCCCGCGACTCCGCGCCCCCAACGCCGCCGCCGCCGCCGCCATCTTTAAACCACCGAGCGCTGGGAGAGCGTGGGACAGAGCGTCTCCCGCCCCCCACCCGACCAGTCACCTCCGCTACTCGGAGGGAGGGCTTCCCGGCGGCCCCGCCCCGCCCCGGCCCCACCCCGCGCGCGCCGCCCCCGCCTCCTCGCCGGGTGGTCCCCCCAGTGCCCACCTCGTCTGCACGTCCACCGCTCCTTCGGGTCTTTCGGTCCCTGTGTGTCTTCGCGCCACCTGGGCCTCCCAGGTCCGAGTTCGTCCTAGCCGACCCCTCCCAGCTCCGGCTCTACATTGCTACCTACCGCCTTTTGGAGCTGGACGGTCTAAAGCCTTCCTGGTCCTACCTCCACCTGTCAAATGAGTTGGTTGCGCTGAGCCCCCCAGGTAGCCCTGCTAAAGAGCAGGCACAGTTGAAAAAGGGAAGCACAAGGCATTTGCTGCTTGCCTTCCAGGTGAGGACTCCTGAAACGCCCAGGAGAATCCCTTCCAACTCCATTGTCAGCAGCAGGCCTAGAGTCGAAGATTATACAAAATTTACATGAAGGTAGTAAAAAGGTACATTATTATTTTATTGTAATTTTTTGAAATTATTTCATGATGTTAAATTGCAGTCGCCTCCGTTGTCTGCACTCTGCCGTCTCATTGGAGAAGCAGTTGTGGCCCCATTCCTCATATTATATTACCATGAATTTCTCTTGACCTCCTTCACCGTCTAACCATACGTGTGTTTCTGTTACCTTTACAATCCTTGACAGTAAAGCTAATCTTCGCACTGGTGTGATTTATATACAGTGCTCGTGGTCAGGTCTTCTTTTGATGACAAAGGGGAAAAAGAAAATTTCTCTTTGACCCTGCTTCTGAGTCAGATCTTACTCATCATTAATTTATATTGCCTAAAGAGAGTGACACCAACAGCTGTTTTTTATACATGCACACACATATATATGTACAAATATTCACTAATCATTGCTTCTTTGCACATTCTGCATCTTAATACTGACCCAGGTTGTTTTTTTTTTTTTTTTAATTCTCAAGGAACTTCATAGCTATCCTCTTAGTATTCCTTTCACTCCCTTATTTCCCTGATAAATATCAGTTATTACAGGTAACACACTGAAAACTTGCTTAAAATTAAAGCAGACAGGATGGGAGACATTGCAAAGAAGCAACAAAACACCCACTGGGAAGATAAGTTTGGGGGAAAGGTGGATGCAGCTCTTTTTTACACATCTTTCATAGAACCAGGGTGATCTTAGATGAACCATTCACTGACATTGATACTACTATCGGAGCGCTATGGAATTATTCCATTGCTATCCAGGGTGTAACCAGAAAATCTGAACCCCCCCCCCAAAAGAAATACTATACTTTGGCACTAGATAGAATATGAATTTTCCATTTGGATCAAAGTTTTCCTGCCATTAAAATATTTTTTCCTTTTAATTCCCACGTGTTTGCAACTAGTAGGGGAAAATCGTTTACAAGGGATAGAGGTTATCATAGAGCTAAAACTTGGTTTGTTATTTGGTTTTTATTATCTGAAAGAATATTACTTTGAGGATAACAGTCTGGCTTCTCTGCTAATTCACACATAGTATGTAATAGATCAGTATTAGGATAGTAGTTAAGGCCAGTAGGATAGTAGTTAAGCCAGACTGAGTTCAAAACTAGGCTCTGATACTTATTAGGTATTTGCTCCTGGGCAAATATTTAACCTTCTGGGTGTCAGTTCTTTTATCCATGAAGCGATGGTTATAACAATAATACCTATAGGGCTGTTGTTAGAATTAAGTTGGTTAACATTAAAAAATAATAATAATAAATAAATTGGTTAACATGAAGCTCTTAAAACAGTATTTGACATTTAATGAGTGTCATAGAAGTATTAGTTCAAAAAAATTAATGTTTTCAGAAGTCCATCAGATTTTCCAAGCCTAATTATTTCAAGTGGTACAACTTAGATTATGGAACAAATGCTACAGTATTTATTCAGGTGAGCCCCCCCCTTCCACTGGCCACCAGCTAACAACAAAAACACCAATCAACCAATTAAAACATGTAGAATCAAATATCACTTTATTAGTCATTCCTACATGGTTATGCACACATGGACTATATTATATAATCCATGATAATTTTATCACATATATATATATCATCACATATGTGATATATATGTATATATATCATGGACTATAATCCATGATTATTCCTACATGATTATGCACACATGGACTATATTATATCATTCTTATTTTGCATATGAGGATTCCTCTACCATTGATTCTTAGGATCCTTTCTAGACCAAAGCAAATATTCTGTAAGGGGAGATTAGGATATAAGCATTATCTTGTAGATATTTTCCATTCTTTCATTTTCAAAGTGAATTGGGAACTTTAAGAATGAACCTTTAAGAATGGGAACTTTATAGACTAGGTAGAAACCTATTTCATTAGGCATGGGAAATTATTTCATCTCAATATAACCAAAGCAAGATGACTTACCTGAGGACAACATTTAAACAATCCCAAGTAGTATCATCTCAAATTGAACTGAGGGGCAGCTGTGAGCTCCAGGCAGGGGCAGAAACCAGATGGAAAAAAGTAGCGGGGATGATACACAGTAGCCCAGGGACAACCTCAACCAACCGATAGCCCGGGTCTGGCATGGAAGAGCAGACAGACCCATCACCAACATTAACAAGGCACACGGAAGACATAGATGCTTATCATCTTTACCTTCCCTGTAATAGGAGCAATACCACTATTTCCAGAAGCAAGGGACTTGTGAGCAATGCTCCCTTTCTTTATCACTCTGTGTTTCCAGGCTATCGTCACATTCTTACATTGTTTTTCATATCTACTTCTTTCTCTACCTCTGTATGAACACAGTGTTCATTTAGACTCAGGTCATCTCTGCTGGATTCTTCTGCTATTATAAGCCTATCCTTCCTAACTTCCTGATCTTTAGTACCAAGCAACTCACTAAGACAAAAATATTTCTTCCTCTCATCACTTGGACAATGTTTCCCCTTCCCTTCATTATGTGCAATGCCCAAATTTTTCACCTGTTTCAAAATTATTTTCCAGAACACCCTGGATTATAATTGTTTAATGTATGTCATCTCTTGGTCCTCAAACCCCCACCCCTCCTATGGCATGCATGGGTGTTTCATCCAATTAGCTTATTTCATGATGTCTTCTTTCTTAGTTATGACTTTTGCAATAATCATATTCTCCCCAATATTGCTCCCAAGTGACTCCTCTTATAGTACTCGGGATTCTACTGGGATCCTGCCTCCTTCATAAGAGAATCCCAGACACATCCACAGACACTTAATTTCCCTGGATTCTACCAGTCCATACCTAAAACAACCACAGCTGGGAACAATTCTCTGCCTTAACACTCAATTACCTTCCTCTAACATAATTGGAGGGAGGTTAGTGTTGCAATGCTGCACTGTTCCCTGTCTTTACCAGCCTGCATTTCCAGGCTGGTAAATGTGTTTAATTTTTTTTTTAAGATTTTATTTATTTATTTGACAGACAGAGATCACGAGTAGGCAGAGAAGCAGGCAGAGAGAGAGAGGAGGAAGCAGGCTCCCTGCTGAGCAGAGAGCCCGATGCGGGGCTCGATTCCAGAACCCTGGTATCATGACCCGAGCCGAAGGCAGAGGCTTTAACCCACTGAGCCACCCAGGCGCCCCTATGTTTAATTTTGACATTTTAATTTTAGCATCACAGGGTTGGAAAGAACCTTCGAGGTCACCTAGGCTAATCTGAAATTCCCTCGACAGTAACTTCAGTGACGGAACTCATTTATTTCGAGGAGTTCTTTTGTTTGTTTTTGTTGTTGTTTTTTAAAAGAGAGTCAGGGGCACCTGGGTGGCTCAGTCGGTTGAGTGTCTGTCTTTGGCTCAATCCTGGGATTGAGCCCAGTGGGTATCTGGTTCCCTGCTCAATGGGGAGCCTGCTTCTCCCTCTCTCTGCCCCTACTCATGCTCTCTCTCTCTATCTCAAATAAATACATAAAATCTTTAAAAATAAAACAGAGAGGGGCGCCTGGGTGGCTCAGTGGGTTAAAGCCTGCCTTCAGCTCAGGTCATGATCTCAGGGTCCTGGGATGGAGCCCCGCATCGGGCTCTCTGCTCAGCGGGGAGCCTACTTTGCTTCCTCTCTCTCTGCCTGCCTCTCTGCCTGCTTGTGGATCTCTGTCTGTCAAATAAATACATAAAGTCTTTTTAAAAAATAAAAAATAAAAATAAAACAGAGAGCAGGCGGAGGGGGGTGGAGAAGAAGCCTCCCAGCGAACCAGGGAGCCAGATGCCCGTTGGGCTTAGTCATGGAACTCTGAGATCATGACCTGAGCTGAAGGCAGACACTCAGCCAACTGAGAAACCCAGGTGCCCTTAAGGAGTTCTAATTGCTAAAAAGTTCATCCAAAAGATAAACTGACACCTGCCTCCTTGAAACTTCTGTTTCACCCTGGTCCTAGTTCTACCCAGTAGCTGAACAAAACAAAGCTAACCTTTCTTCTACACAACCACCCTTCAAATATTTGAGAACTGTCATGTTGCCCCAAATCTTTTCTTTTACTACTTGTATACGTGTATATGCTTGTTTAGTTATGTTTATCTCTGTTTATATTATCTACATGAGCTAAAAACATTTAGGTAGATAAATTGGAAGAAAAAAATGTCATTTTATTCGTAGCCTTTTTCTTTTTCTCCCCAGCTTTATTGAAATGTAATTGACATACAACATGCAGTTTAAGTTGTTGTACAACATGGTGATTTGATACACATATTTTGCAAAATGATTACCACCGTTGATTTAGTAAACACCTCCATCATATCATATAATAACCATTCTGTTTTTGTGGTGAGAACATTTAAGATCTACTCTTATAGCAACTCCCAAGTATATAATACAGTATTATTAGGTATAATCACCATGCTGTACATTAGATCCCCAGAGCTTATCCCCAAATTAGATGTTTGTATCCTTTGGCCAACATCTCTCCATTTCCCCCACACCACCCCTGCTAACCATTCTAGTTTCTGTTTCTATGAGTTTAGCTTTTTTATTTTTATTTCATTATTTCTCAAAGGTTTTATTTTATTTTTTTTAAAGATTTTTTATTTATTTATCAGAGAGAGAGGGAGAGAGAGCAAGCACAGGCAGACAGAATGGCAGGCAGAGGCAGAGGGAGAAGCAGGCTCCCCGATGAGCAAGGAGCCCGATGTGGGACTCGATCCCAGGACGCTGGGATCATGACCTGAGCCGAAGGCAGCTGCTTAACCAACTGAGCCACCCAGGCGTCCTTCAAAGGTTTTATTTTTAAGTAATTTCTATACCCAACACAGGGCTCAAACTCACAACCCTTAAATCAAAGACTGAGCCAGTGAGTACCTCGAGTTTGACTTTTTTAGATTCCACATTGAAGTGACACACAGTATTTGTCCTTGTCTGTCTGACTTATTTCACTTAGCACAATGCCCTCAAGGTCAATTTATGTCGTTGCAAATGACAGGATCTTATCTTTCTCATGGCTGAATGATATTCCCGTGTGTGTGTGTGTGTGTGTGTGTGTGTGTGTGTGTATCACATCTTTTTTATCCATTCCTTTTAAGCTGTTTGTGCATGCTGTACTTTAGATTTGTTTATGTGTGGTTTGTCTTTGCATTGTTCTTGTATTCAATCTTTAAAGGCCTGTACAGTGCCAAATACACTTCCATTTATAGATCAATATTTTAAAAGTTTTTTTGGATGACAATGAAAAGGAGGAGGATTCTTATCTGGCTGAGATAGAGTAAGTCATTCTCTTTGAAGATAAGGAGTTGAATTAAATGACCTCTTGTTTTTTTTAGCCCCAAGGGTCTATGATTCAATATTTCTTTGATTAAAAAACTTTATTATTTATTAAAGATACTCTTTCAAACAATTAGCAAAGTGCTATATAAAATGTTACAAGTTACAGTAATAGCATCTATTCATTGTAAATTAATAAATTAGTATTCACTCCTTTTCTGTGTAACAATGACACGCTGACTAAACAATCCATTTGACGTAGCCCATCAGTAAATGTAGTGTAGTAGAACTGGGCCTAGTTTGTAACTTCTGTGTCACTATACACATTGTTTCCATTAGATCCCAAGACCCTGAGATCATGACCTGAGCCAAAGGCAGATGCTCAACTGCTCATACACTTTGTTAATTTTTTCAAGATTTTATTTATTTGAGAGAGAGACAGACATAGCAGCAGAGATAGCAAGAGAGAGCACAAGAGGGAGAAGCAGGCTCCCCACCAAGCAGGGAGCCTGACTCAGGGCTCGATCCCAGGACCACGGGATCATGCCCTGACACGAAGGCAGACACTTAACCAGCTGAGCCACCCAGGTGACCCTACATACATGTTGTTTCAATTGCATAACAAACCATCCCCAAACCTAGGGCTTAAAAGGACAGTGATTTATTACTCCTTGAAATTCTACAGATGGCTGGACAGTTCTGCTGAGGGCACCTCAGCTCACTCATGTGACAGCATTTGGAGGAAGGGTCAGCTGAGCTGGAAGGTTCACAATGGCCTCATTCACATTTCTGGCAGTTGGTGCCGCTGTCGGTTCAAGCGTCTCGGTTCTCCTCCATCTGGCCTCTCATGGGCTGTACTGTGCCCTCCCCCAAATTCATAGGTTGAAGCTTATGACTCTATTTGAAGATAGGATCTTTAAAGAGGTGATTAAGTTAAAATAAGGTCATTGTGGGGCACCTGGGTGGCTCAGTGGGTTAAGCCTCTGCCTTCGGCTCAGGTCATGATCCCAGGGTCCTGGGATCGAGCCCCGAATCAGGCTCTCTGCTCTGTGGGGAGCCTGCTTCCTCCTCTCTCTGCCTGCCTCTCTGCCTACTTGTGATCTCCCTCTCTCTCTGCCAAATAAATAAATAAAAATCTTTAAATAAAAGATAATAATAATAATAATAATGAGGTCATTAGGGTGACCCTATTCCAACATGACCAGTGTTCTTATAAGAAGAGGAAGTTGGGACACAACCCACACCGGAGAAGATCACATGAAGACTCAGAGAGAGAAGATGGCTATCTACACACCAAGGAGAGGTCTTGGAAGAAACCAACCCTACCGAAATCTTCATCTCATATTTCCAGTCTCCTGAACTTTGACAAAATTAATGTCTGTTGTTTAACTCGCCCAGTCTGAAGTACTTTGTTATGGCAACACTAGCAAACTGAGACAAACAATCTAACCTTAGGGAGTCAGAGGTGAATTGGTTTGCTAGGGCTGCCGTAACAACACACCACTGCCACGGTGACTTACCTGACAGAAATTCGTTTTCTCTCAGTTTGGCAGCCTGGAAGTCTGAGGCTGCAATGTCAGCAGGGCTGATTCTGAAGGCTGTGAGAAAGAATCTGTTCTCTGTCTGTCTCCTAGCTCCTGGCAATTTGCTGGTGATCTCTGGTGTGGAGAAGCAGCATCCCATCTCTGCCTATCTTCATGTTTGCTGCTCTTTCTGTCTAAACTTCCCCCCATTTGGGGGTGCCTGGGTGGCTCATTTGGTTAAGTATCTATCTTCCACTCAGGTCATGATCCTAGAGTCCAGGGATCGGGTCCCGCATTGGGCTCCCTGCTCAGCGGGGAGCCTACTTCTCCCTCTCCCTCTGCCTGCTGCTCTGCCTACTTGTGATCTCTCTCTACCTCTCTGTCAGATAAATAAATAAAATCTTTAAAAATAAATAAATAAATAAATTTCCTCCCCTTTTAAGGACCTCGGTCCTATTGGATTAGGGCCTATCCTAATGACCTGATTTCAACCTGACTGCCTCCCTACAGACTCTATCTCCAAATACATTCACATTGTGAGGTACTGGGAGTGAAGACTTCAACATACAAACTTTGGAGAAAACATTCAACCCCTAACACAGAGCTTCCTCATAGCATGGTGGCTGGTCTCAGGATTCTAAGACAGCAAGAGTGGAAGCTGCAAGATCTCTTGAGGCTTAGGCTCCAAGACTCTGAAAACACCCTTTCCACCACATTCCATTAATCAAAGTAAGTCACAAAACCAGCCCAGACTTAGTAGAATGGGGAAAGAGACCCCATGCCTTAATGGGAAGATTAGCAGAATATTATAGCCATGTTTTCAATCTTCCATGGGGTCTTATCCTTTTTTACAATTAACTCTATGAACATAGGCTAATCATAAAAGCATCATTCTCAGAATTGGAAGGGACTGAGGCCAATCTTATTTCCACTAATGCATTTATTTCCTCTGCCCCTTTTTTATTCCCATGCTCCCCTTCTCTATCCATTCTATGGGCTATTCCCACATGAATTCATCAAGTCTCTGTGTCTGAGCTTATGCTGTTACCTCTGCCTCGAAAGTCAATTTCCCCTTCCCTTATTTCCATATTTTTATTGAAGCATAATCTTTATATAGGAAAGTGCACACATATGTATACTGCTTGATGATGAGTTTCATTAAAAAAAACACATCCCTGTCATCAACATCCAAATTCAAAAGCATAACACTAACAGTACCCCAGAAGCACTCTCATGCCCTCTCCCAGTCTTTACTCATACCCTCCCACACCACAAAGGTAACAACTGTTCTGACTTTAATAGCATACGTTAAGTTTTTCATGTTTTTGTGCTTTATATAATGGTAACATACAATATGTAACCTTTTGTGTTTGACACCTTTTCCCCAAAATAATGTGTGTGTGATTCATTTCTATTTTTTCATACTTGTAGGTTTGTTTGTTGTTTTTTTTTTTTTTTAAGAAAGCTCTAGGCCCAATGTGGAGCTTGAACCCGTGACCCCAAGATCAAAAGTTGCATGCTCTTCCCACTGAGCCAGCCAGGCACCCCCATATACTTGTAAGTTATTTTCATTGCTGTATAGTATTGCGCTATATGAGGCTATGTTATACTTCATTTATCCTGATGAACATTTGGGTAGTTTTCATTTGGGGCTCTTATAAATACTGCTGTTATTAATCTCCTAGTACGTGTTTTCTGATGACCACAGATAAGCATTTTGTTAGATAGTTACCTAGAACTTAGAGTTAGAACTAAGTTAGAACTAGATACTATCTGATATTCCAAAGTGCTTTTACCAATTTATACTCCTGCAAATAGTGTGAAAGAGTTTTAGTTGTTCCAGATCATTGTTCACCTCCATCCTGTAAGATTTTAACCCAGTTTACACTTCTTTTGCTGCCTAACTCCTATTCGTTTTTTTAAAACTCAACTTAGGAGTCACCTTCTCTAACCTGACCAACATCCTGGACTAGAAGTCGTTCTCTGGGACGACAGTCACCATCATCTGTACCCTAGTTGTTTGTTTCTTTGTTTTAAGACTTTATTTATTTGAGAGAGAAAGAGAGAGAGAATGAGTAGAAGCAGGGGGAAGGGCAGAGAGAGAGGAAGAAGCAGACTCCCTGCTGAGCAGGGAGCCCAATGTGAGACTCAACCCCAAGACCCTGAGATCATGACCTAGGCCACAGGCAGATGCTTAACCAACTGAGCCACCCAGGTGCCCCTCTGTACCCTAGTTTTTAGAAGTTATCTGTTTAGAGTTGTTGAGGTTAGTGTGAAGAATGACCAATAGGCCCATGTTTGAACTGTAACACATCTTTGGTGAGCAACTTACCAGAATCTATTATTATATACACTCAGTATATATACACAGTATATCAATTCATACATTCTTTTATCTAATAATTCCTGCAAATTACTTTTATAGGTACACAAAGATACATGTTCAAGTACAGTCGCAGTATTGTTTGTTTGTTTTAAAGATTTTATCTATTTATTTGTCAGAGAGAGAGAAAGAGAGAGAGAGAGCCCAGAAGCAGCAGGCAGAGGGAGAAGCAGGCTCCCTGCTGAGCAAGGAGCCGGATGCAGGACTTGATCCCAAGACCCTGGGACCATGACCTGAGCTGAAGGCAGACGCTTAACCAACTGAACCCCCCAAGCATCCCACAATATTGTTTTTAATAGTGAAAAATTGAAAGCAACTAACTAACCATATTTTCAATATGGAAATAGTTAATGTAATGCCAAGCCCTGGTTTATTTGTTTGTTTGTTTGTTTAAAGGAGGTTGAAATAGGTACATGTGTAAGGGCTTAGGAAGATCCAAAGTATATTAGAAAAAAAAAAAAAAAAGCAAACAAACACCCCAGCAAGTCACAGAACAATATGAAAGCCTCTTCAGGCGCAGTATTGGGGAACAGTTCCCAGAAGAAGGGGGGGTTGTGTTGATAACCAGATCTGCTACCATCTTGTTTGGACAAACTACAGCATTTGCTATTATGTTTATGCCTCCTTCTGAAAACTCTTTCAGTTTCTTTACCTATAATACGAGGCTAATAATAACATCTATCTTCAAGAGTTGGATGAGGAGTTAATATATGTGAAGCTCCTAGAACAGCCACAGGAGATTGGCCTAGGGGTGGTCAGCTGACCCAAGCTTGACCGATTACAGTCCTTCCCCCCAAAATTTGACAATGAAATTGAAAGACCAGCCCCTCTTTGGGAACCTGGACCATGAGCTGTAAAGAACAAAATATTTTGGCAGCCATATTTCCTCTATCTGGAGTAGAGAAGAAGAGGGAACTGGCATGCAGGGAGAAAACCAAGCATTTATCTTTATAATCTATTTTTTGCTTCAACCAGCTTAAGCTGATTTTCTGCCATAATCCTCACCAGTACAATCAATGCAAATGTTCTGCTATAGCCATTTTTCTAAATTTTTTTAAAGATTTTATTTATTTGACAGAGATCACAAGTAGGCAGAGAGGCAGGCAGAGAGAGATGGGGGAGAAGCAGGCCTCCTGCTGAGCAGAGAGCCCAATGTGGGACTCGATCCCAGGACCCTGAGATCATGACCTGAGTTGAAGGCAGACACTTAACCCACTGAGCCACCCAGGCACCCTTGTACACAAATGGAAAATTGGAGAACAATATCACTAAAGCAAATAAGTTGTGCAGTGTCATTCATACCTTTCCCAGCATGTTAATGTTTTGACGTGATCAGTAATAATCTTCCTCACAATTAAAGAGAAAGTTTTAGCAATAAATGAAGACTTAAAAACAAAAATTAAAGTGAAAAAAAAAAAAAAAAGGCTGAAAATCCCACAGTCCTTTATTGTAAATATAAATGCTTTCCTTTATAAGTGCTTTCCTTTAGGGAGCAAGTGGCTAGTTTATTGGCTTCAAAAATTGCTGTATTTTCCACTGAGCTATCTAGAAAAGCCCCAAGTGCTGATAAAGGAGCTACAAAGAGATTTTCACACGTTTCCCTCAGGATGCCTTGCCAGGCCTCTCCAGCTTCCTAACTGTATCTCTTGAGACTCTGCTTTCTGCAAAAGTAGCAAGCTGAATTTATTGCTCAATGTTCCCCCTGCTAGAATGCAGTTCCCTTTCCAGGTTGCCTGCCTAATTTTTACTTAGCTCGTCGCCCCAGTCTTCCCCTGGGAGGATGTCCCAACCCCTAATCTAGGCTAGACTACCTCACCTTCACACTGCTGTGTGCTTTCGTAGCAACTGCTTATCCCCTACCAACATCCCACATTATTGTAATGACTTGTTTATTATCTGTCTTCCTCACTAGAGTCTCAGCTTTATGAAGGCAAAGAGAGGGTCGGTCTCATTCACCAGCCACATGAGCCAGCAGCTAGTACAGTGCCTAGTGTACACAAAGCGCTCATTAAATATTTATTAAATAAAATAGAACATTAGAAATCTCTATTTTCTATATTGTCTACAAATAACTTTTCAAATATATTTCTTTTTTTTTTTTTTAAGATAATTATTTTTAAGTAATCTCTATACCCAACATGGAGCTCGAACTTACAACCCTGAGATCAAGAGTCACATGCTCTACCAACTGAGCCAGCCGGGTGCCCCCTCAATTATATTTCTTTTGAAAAGTTAAGTGGAAATCTATAAGAGCAATAAATTTTCATTATAGGAGATTTGGAAAATGTGGAAAATTATAAAGAAGAATGACAATGTTTTCTATAATCTCACCATTCAGATATAAATATTTTTGGTGGTTTTCCTTTTGGGTTTTCCGTTGTGCCTATATATGCATGCATTTAAGTTTTTGTTATTTTGTTATTTTTTAAAAGATTTTTAAAATTTATTTGACAGAGAGACAGTGAGAGACAGAACACAAGCAGGGGGAGCAGGAGGAGAGAGAAGCAAGCTCCCCACCGGGCTCAATCAGTTGCTTATTTCGATGCTCAAATTTCCCAGATTCGGAAATGAAAGCACATGTGAGTGAGCCCTTATGCTCTGTTGACATGTCTCATCATTCTCTGAGCATTTCTCTGCCCTCTGGCACAGCCCCAGAGTCAACTCTTGCCTGCTCCAAATCCGTTTCAGACTATTTTTCCAAGGAGTTCTGGTTCCCTTCGGTAGAGGATGGTATTCAGAAGCCAAAATCTAAGCACAAGAGGTGCTCCTTTCGGTGTGTTGCTAATCTCACATATTTTCATGAATAAAAGTAGGGAATATTATATATTTTAAATTGTATATCACATTTCATAATTGTAAATAAATACAGATGTACATTTCTACCTCTATAGATAGAAAAACCATGAAAACATCTGGGGCTATCTTCAGGGGCATCAGACCTGTAGTCACATAGGACTCTGCACTTAGAAGGACCCTGAGCTTGGTTTAATAAAAACTCAGCTCTCACCATCTTGAAAGTCTTCTATTTATTTGTTTATTTATTTATATTTTTCTAATTTTTTAGACTTTTTTATTTAGTTTTTAAATTTTATTTATTTATTTTAAGTAATCACTACACCCAACGTGGGGCTCGAACTCATGACCTCAAGATCAAGAGTTGCATGCTCTACTGAAGGAGATAGCCAGGTGCCCTGAGGGTTCCTTTTTCTCCCCATCCCTGCCAACATTTTTCAATTCTTGTCTTTTTGATTCTAGCCATTCTGACAGGTACGTGGTGATATCTCATTGGGTGGTTTTGATTTGTATTTCCCTGATGATCTGTGATGTTGAGCATCTTTTCGTGTGTCTGTTGGCTATCAATATGCCTTCTTGGGGAAAATGTTTATTCAGGTCTTCTGCCCATTTTTTTTTAAGATTTTATTTGTTTATTTGACAGAGAGAGAGATCACAAGTAGACAGAGAGGCAGGCAGAGAGAGCGGGAGAAAGCAGGCTCCCTGATGAGCAGAGAGCCTGATGTGGGGCTCCATCCCGGGACCCTGAGATCATGACCTGAGTTCAAGGTAGAGGCTTACCCCCCTGAGCCACCCAGGCTCCCCTTCTCTGCCCATTTTTAATCAGATTATTATTATTACTACTATTTGGTGTTGAGTTGTATAAGTTCTTTACCATTTTTGGATATTAACCCCTTATCAGGTATGTCATTTGCAAATATCCTCTGCCATTCAATAGGTTGTCTTTTAGTTTTGTTGGTAGTTTCTTTTGCTATGACAAAGTTTTTTATTTTGGTGTAGTTGGTATGGTCCCAATAGTTTATTTTTGCTTTTGTTTCCTTTGCCTGAGGAGACACATCCATAACTATGTTGCTAAGGCTAACCATCTTGACATTCTTAATTTTTAACAAGGGACCCCCACATTTCCATTTTGTATAGGGCCTCCTAAATGAAATAGTCTGTTCTGAATATACTAAAAACTTCCATTAGAAGGCAACACTCTATAGGCTTCCTTTAAGCTCCTTCCCTTTCCATAACAGATAAGTCCATTCTCTGCTAAAAAGAAACCTGGCTGATTTTCTGACTAAATTTATTTCTTTGATCATGCCTCTTGTATGCAATAGATCTCCCATGAGTGCCGCTGCTTCCCCCCATGTGGATACTCTCCTCGTGAACTTTAGGCTCTGTCACTTCAAACTGGGCCACCCTTCCACACGGTTTCTCATTTTATGCTATTCGGGTCCTGACAGTTCATGCAAGACTGTTGCTCCACAGAAATGCTGTCCTTACCCCACCTGAACTCTGACACACCCCCTCCCCACTGGCTGGCTGTTCTCCCAACATTTTCCTTCTACCCCGCCTGGCTCTGGCAGCCCATCCTGAGTCATCTCTCTAGCACCATAGTGTTTAAACAAACAAAAATGGATATAGCCCAGACTAGACTAGAAAATATGAGTATATTACAAGAGTAAGTAGTGTTTCCTGATTTTTTTTATTTTAATCATGTATCAGTGTATATGTGCAGGCACACATGCACATGTATGTGTGTATATAACTGGAATGTAACATAAAATACATTTTTTTTACTATAGAGTGAAGTAAAACAAAATTCAAAAACCATATATTCATATTATGATCTCAATGTTGCTTTATTTTTTATTTTATTTTAATTTTAATTTTATTTTATTTTATTTTTAGATTTTATTTATTTATTCGACATACAGAGATCACAAGCAGGCAGAGAGGCAGGCAGAGAGAGAGGAAGGGAAGCAAGCTCCCTGCCGAGCAGAGAGCCCGATGGGGGGGGGGGTGCTCAATCCCAGGACACTGAGATCATGACCTGAGTTGAAGGCAGAGGCTTAACCCACTGAACCACCCCAATGTTGCTTTTTTTAAAAAAGACCACCCACTTGTGGTGCCTGGATGGCTCAGTCATTAAACCCCTGCCTTTGGCTCAGGTTTGTGGTCCCTGGGTCCTAGAATCAAGTCCATATATCGGGCTCTGCATGGCAGGAAACCTCCTTCTCCCTCTCACACGCCCCTCACTTTTGTTCCCTCTTGCTGAGTCTCTCTCTGTCAAATAAATAAACAAAATCTTTTTTTTTTAAAAAAAAAAAAAAAAGATCCCACACACATACACAAGGAGCAGGAACTATGTGAAGTGATGGATGTGTGTGTGTGTTAACAGATGTGTTAACTAACCTTATTGCAGTGATTGCTTCACAATATATACATAAATCAAATCATCACTTTTAACAATTGGGAGCAGAGTTAAAGGACAACTTTCACTTTTAAATCTATGTTCTATAATATTTTAATTCTTAGGATGGAGTAAGTTGCATACTACTTGCTGAGAAAAATAAAAAATATGGGACACTTGGGTGGCTCAGTTGGTTAAGCATCTGCCTTTGGCTCAGGTCATGATCTCAGGGCCCTGGGAACAAGTCCCACATTGGGCTCCCTGCTTAGTGGGGAGTCTGCTTCTCCCTCTCACTCTTCCTTTGCACTCTCCCTCTCTCTCTCTCAAAAAATAAATAAAATCTTCAAAAAATAAAAAGTATAAGCAATTTTGAAAAAAGTAAATATATTCAGGATAATGGAATCCAGGTTTCTCACTATCAGAGAAGGATGTTACAGACATGGAAAGGGAGAAAACCAATGAATAAAACAAGGGATCCTAAGTCCATGCTAATATAAATCAATATATAAATAATTCAAAACTTGAAGTCACAAGTTATGTATATGTTTCAAGTTAC